>NC_056626.2:139653695-140853695 GCF_002870075.4 Lactuca sativa
ATATATATTAATTTTATTTATTTTGTATTCTAATGTTATTTAATTTAATGTAATTAGAGTAAGAAAATTTAAATTTGAAATTTGAAATGAAGAATCAATCATTAATTTAATTTAATGTAATTAGGAATAGAAATTTAAAATTTAAAATGAAGAATTAATAGGTTGACATATGAATGACAGATTACATATAATATTAATGAGGATTTCTAATATTGTGATATTTGTCAATATAAAAATAAACTTATTTATTTATTAGATTAGTAAGATAAGAACATTGATATAATTTACTCTTATATTTAATATATTGCGGCCTCCAATTTTCTTCCCAAATAGGTGTACCAGTATAAAAACAAACAAATAGAATATAATAAATATATTAAAATTTGTAATTATTTGATTTGTATCTTTTTATTTGGTTCATTATGTTTGTAAATTATCAATATATTAAACTAAATAAAATTAAAATTAAGATTAAGAGATATGGATGATGTCAATAAAGGGCCCACCTATCTACCATAACAACAAACAAACAGAATCTAATAACTATATTAACATTTTGCAATTATTTGATTTGTATCTTATGATTGGTTCATTATGTTTGTAAATTATCAATCTATTAACTAATTAAAATTAAAGTTAAGATTAAAATTGAGTGTTATCGATGGTTGTCATAAAGGCCCCACGTGGCCAACATCCGAGCCCCCCCCCCCCCCCCCCCCCCCCCCCCCCAATATATTAATTTTATTTTATTTTTTATTCTAATGTTATTAATTTAATGTAATTAAAGTATGCAATTTAAAATTTGAAATTTGAAACAAAGAATCAATTATTAATTTAATTTAATGTAATTAGAGTGGAAAATTTAAAAATCGAGAATTAACAGTTTAACATATAACATGATATATGATATGTAATATTAATGAGGATTTCTAATATTGTGACATTTGTCAATACAAAAATAAACTTATTTATTTATTAGAATACAAAGATAAAGAACATTGATATAATTTACTCTTATATTTAATATATTGTGGCCTCCAATTTTCTTCCCAAATAGGTATATTACTATAACAACAAACAAATAGAATATAACAAATATATTAAAATTTGCAATTATTTGATTTGTATCTTTTGATTGGATCATTATGTTTGTAAATTATCAATATATTAACTAATTAAAATTAAAATTAAGATTTAAGATTAAGAGTTATGGATGATGTCATAAAGGCCCCTATCTACCATAACATCAAACAATCAGAATATGATAAATATATTAAAATTTGCAATTATTGTATTTGTATTTTTTGATCTGTTCATTATGTTTGTAAATTATCAATATATTTAATAATTAAGATTAAGATTAAGATTGAGAGTATGGATGATTTCATAAGGGTCACTACTTACCATAACAACAAACAAACAAAATATAATAAATATATTAAAATTTGTGATTATTTGATCTGTATCTTGGTTCATTATGTTTGTAAACTATAAATATTTAAGTAATTAAAATTAAAATTAAGATTAAGATTGATTGTTATCGATGGTGTCATGAAGGCCCCACATTGCCACATCTGATCCCCCACACACACCCCTGAAATAAATCATCTCAAGATATAGATTCTTGGGACATTGTAGTTGATTTATTTTATTAATTTGTTTGTCATATTATTATATACACCATCGATATAATCAATTGTTTTTATAATGGATAAATAAAAGCAAAGACTAAGTGACTAACACATGAATAATATATATACTTCTTAATGAATAATATACTATTTTTAAATAACTAAACATCACAATATTTATTTGCTAAATTTTTTCAATTTAAATTGCATGTTTATTCTTTGTTATTGTAATGTTGCTCATGGTCTTAAATCTTACCCCACCAACGCCTTTTATAACTATGTTTGTTTAGTTAGTGTTCACATAAATTTAAATTACACTCTACAAACATTGAGATCAAAGTCATTTTGACAATATTAGGACTAAATTTAAGTTCAACTTTACAATGTTAGTTAACTCGAGTTTAATCCAATAGTTTAAAAACTCTATTGATTCAAATACGAATAACTCAAAACACTTGTTAAAACTATGATTGATAAAAAGGATAGACTAATTTGAAAATATTATTTGATTAGAGCATGATAAATCCAAATTGAAATTTATGCATCTACATGTTTGTGTTGGCCACATGGGGTTTTTATGATTAGGAGATTTATTTGGTCTAAATGCTAAGTATATATGGTGATGAACTTCAACCCGATACAACTAATCATCAACCTATTAGACATCATGATTAAAAAAAAATACACTTTACGATCAACATTGATTGTATGAAGCTACAATGTGGTGGTTTTTCATCTCCGGTGCCGTCATCTGCTCCTACTCCAACTTCACATTGTGTTCCCATTACGCTAGTGGTTGCCATGGAAACCGAACCCTGTAACGATGCTTATTTTCTCTTAACGGTCGTCGGAGAAGGACAAAGATGAAGTTCGAGGTCGCCGTTGTCAGAGTTGGTGACGATAACCCTAATCGGAGTTGGATCTGCAATGGTGGTGCTAAATCGAGTGATAAATCGTATCCTCCGACGGCGGTGCCCGATTATCGCCATCACGTGGATTACGTGACCTAGATTTACGGTTGCTTATGTGGTAGGATGAGAAATGTAGTGGTGATATGTAGATTAGAGACGAAGATATTGATGGAGTACAAGACAAATTTGCCACCGCTCATTAGTGTATTTAGATTATTTACAAGTTTTGCCAACGTGCGTTTTTTAAGCTCATTAAATGATTGGATGAGATGATTCCCCCATTCTCAATTTTTTTCTCTCAATTGAACTCTCCTTATATATATATATATATATATATATATATATATATATATATATATATATATATATATATATATATATATATATATATACTAGTTTATAACCCGTGTAAACCACAGTTATAAAATTAATTAAACTTTAATAGTGAGAACTCAAAATTATTAATCAATTATTTTAAATAAGTTATTAGTTAAGAGATATTTTGTTAGTTATATAAAATTATAATCATTAATTTAAATAAATATATGAAATTATATCACCTTATAATTTGTATTAATTTTATTTTAATTTTTATTCTAGTGTTATTAAATTAAAATAATCATAATGAGAAATTTAAATTTTAAAATTTAAAATTTAAAATTAATAGGTTGACAAGTAGCATGCATTAATTAGGAGGCCTAATAGGGTGACACATGACAAAAGAATAATAAAATATGCATTAATTAGGATGCCTAATAGGATGATACATGTTAAAAGGAGATTAAAACTATTTTTTTATTAGAATATATATATATATATATATATATATATATATATATATATATATATATATATATATATATATATATATATATATATATATATATATATATATATATATATATATATATATATATATATATATAGAGAGAGAGAGAGAGAGAGAGAAAAACACCACCCATTATACGTCTATATGAAAAAAAAAAAAAAACTATTACATTATTTTTGTTTGCTTAGAAAAAACACAGCTCATTATATGTTTATATACAAAAAAAACATTAATATTCTCTTTTTTGTTCCTAAACAACTCATTTTATTTTACTTCAAAAATATTTCAAATTAAAAGTTTTCGAATTAAGATTTGATGGGCTAAAAATATAACCTGGCATATACAACGGTGAACATATTTGTTTTTACCCATAATAAAAATTTAGCTTCTACATATAATTCGTACCATACTCATTGAATACCAACTAGTTTTGTAGATATAAATTGATGACTTTACACTAACCGAACTACTTGGTATAGCATTAATAACCAAAATTATATCAACTATAATTGGTAAAAACAAATAGTTTTCATACCATGTTCACCCATATATATGTCAGGTCATATTAGGTAGCAAAAATCCTTTGGTGACCCATAATTTTTGGTTTTTTAAATGGTAAATATAATAAGTTGAAATTTCTTAAAAAAAATAATATAAGGTTTTCTAAATATAAACATATAACAAATTATGTTTTCTTAAACAAAAAGTGATATATATATATATATATATATATATATATATATATATATATATATATATATATACTATATATATATATATATATATATATATTATATATATATATAAAAGGTTAGGATTAAATATGAATTACAATTATTGTGTGAATGTATGATCATTTTCTTGTCCATTTGATTTAAAAAAGGTATGGGTGTGATTTCAGGTTACATATGATTAACATAGGATAGCATGTACTATATAATTACACTTATTTAATTATAATTGTATTTTAGTCTATTAATGTATATTTAAAAAGGAAAGATTACTAATTAATTGCATAATTTAATGAGCTTTTTATTAAATACTTAGTTATATTATTTTATAAAAGTAAACATGGATAATTATTATTTAAAAAAAACGTAAGTCCATAAAACTATTTTCATACATGAAATAGATTTCATTCTTTAAGAATTTCATTCTTTAAGAATGATTCATGAATATTGTATATCATATTCTTGAAGAAAATACAATATTCTTTTACGCAGCCAATGTAATAACATCAAATGAGAATTCTTGAGGAATATAAAATAACTTGGATACACACAAAATTAATCGTAGTAAAACAAAATATATTCTTAAAAAATGTGTTCAGTTTTACAGAAAATTAATTAAACATACAGTGTGTAGTAAAAATAAATATATTATTAAAGAATGTGTTTGGTTAGACACAAAATCAATTGAAGCTACTGATAAGTAGTGATAATAAATAAATTTTGTAAGAATCATCTAATCCACTACAATTAACCTCCAACATCGAAACTATAGTCGTGTATGATTAACCTCCCAAATCAAAACGTTAATTCATATTATAATGATTTTTTTATTAAATCAACATTCATTCTTTAAAGAATCAACATTAATTGTAAACATAAAAGAACCTTGATTCCTCTAATTTTTGAAACAATCAACGTCAAAATCCATGGAGGTTGAAAATTTCTTTTCCCATTCTATAGTTGATTATCTTTTTTTTTTTTTTTTTTTTTTTTTTTTTTTTTTAAATTGTTATGGTGAAATTGTTATATAAGAATGAATGCGATGAATATTTGGAAACAATTGTTCAAACGGTAATTTTATTAATTCCATATATATTGCTTAGTAATTAATGAAAAATAAATAAACTAATTATAAGATTCCATAATTACCCTAGACTATTGATTGAACCAAAATTGGTCATATATTCACACAATATATATTGGTTATATATGATCCTAACTCTCTCTATCTATCTATCTATCTATCTATATATATATATATATATATATATATATATATATATATATATATATATATATATATATATATATATATATATATATATATATATATAATGGTTTTTGCTTTTCCCAATAAAAATAATATAATAATTTTTCTATATATAAGTATAATGGGTGGTGATTTTTTGTATAATTTTAAGGAAATCTTCAGAAAAGTTTATATATATATATATATATATATATATATATATATATTTTCATTTTATATAAAAAAATCCTAAATTTTATTTTGTTAACAAAAATGTCATGATTACCAGATAAAAATTTCAAATCAACCATTTTTTTACTGGTAAATTATTTTTTACACGGTTATCTTTAGAAAAAGTCTCATTATTTTGGCATAGTTTATGAAAAAGTCATATGTTTTAAATGGGCTAATGCCATAAAAATCCTTAAATTTTAGAGAAATGTTTGGTTATATCGTAAGTCCATTTTTATGTCCACAAAAACTGCACATTTAAGCAAAAACTGTTATAATTGCCCTTTTTCCGATTTTACCCTTCTATGACATTAGGAGGTGTTTGGTTACAAATCAACACATGTTAAAGGATGTTTGGCATTAGGGGATGTTTGGGAAAGAACCTCTAGTGCTCGCTGCTTCAAAGAAATCACCGGAGAACAATTAGGTTTGCTACCATTGGCCAATCTTGTAGCTCTTATTCTCTCTACTCAATCTCCGTATCTGTTGGTGAGCTTGATTAGGGTTTGATAGCCATATGCAAATCTGATTTCATTTGATTATTAAAGTTTCAGATTTGGGTTTTTTTTCCTGGGTTTGTGTTGAAGCTGTATTTGGTTTCAAATATGAGGAAATCCAAAATCGAAATTAAACGAAGGGCATTAGGAATCCTCTTTTCTTTGGTCAAGAGGATGATTTCAGGTGATGACCAGATAGATAAGAAGACCTGATGATCTTTAAAATGTCATGGTTGTTCTTGCACAGTGTTGACAAAAAAACATAACAGAGAGATGATGGTGGCTTGATAACTAACGAAGAAAATGCCCTAATCTTTTCACCCCTATTCCATTTCCTTGTATCCACGACTTTTTTGTGATTTCCTTGGGCTAACTGGAAATGCACACAATCATTGGATTTTAGTGTTTTTTACTTTTATGTTTGGTTTTGAGGTTTGATTTCAGATGAGCTTTTACTTTACTGTTTGAATTCATGTTTGAATATAATTTTAAGGTTAGATTTCAGATTTGAATACGAGTTTGAGGTGTGGTGGTTGAATCGGTTCTTTTAGAAGGAAGGAGGAGGAGGTGATCGTTAGGAGCATGGTTCTTCTTCTTCTTCTTCTTCTTCTTCTTCTTCGAAGGAGGCAAGCACCAGAGGTGATTTCCCGATCCACCCGGTCGCTGCTTCATTTTCCCCTCGATTGGTGGTTACCGACGACGAGAGAAGGACTACGAAGGGTCACCGGAAGTTGCAGGTCGCCAGATTATCCGTGATGCCAAACATCCCCTAACATGTGTCTATCTGTAACCAAACACCCCCTAATGCCATAGAAGGGTAAAATCGGAAAAGAGGGCAATTATGACAATTTTTTTTTCCAAATGTGCGGTTTTTGTTGACATAAAAATGGACTTAGGATATAACCGAAAATTTCTTGAAAATTTAAGGGTTTTATGAAATTAGCCATTTTAAAATTCAACTCCTTTTTCTCTTTCATTAAAATTTGGAAATTTCTAGGTTCAAATTATGAATAAGAATAAATGTCATTAAACTCCATAAAATTTAGGATCAAAGTCCTTTATAACTAATTAATTGCCACAAAATCATTTTGAACTCATTATCATCCAGATAATCTATTTTTCATACAAATTTATGTTACAAGTATTACAAGATATTCAAATTATGTGATGAAAACCTTATTATTATCTACCTAAAATTAGGTTAAAGAAAACCAACTGTTATGCTAAATGAATAAACCATTGACTGATTACAAACCAATCAACACAATAGAAAATATCTGACATGTGCTCATCTAGTGTGAAGTGGCATTCCAAATTCTTCTCAAGATAAGTCGTTAGTGTGATATAGACTTATCTAGTCTTATTCATATTCGTGAGTTACCTGGATTTTTGGATTCATTGCATATGTCCATGGCTCGTAAAGCAGTTCTCAAGGTGATCATAGTCACTGCATGGTGGATAAATTGGAATTTTAGAAAGAGATGTGTCTATGATACAAATAAACTGATAAAGAATAGAATGTTTAATGACATAGTTTTGATTTCTTTTAGTTAGGTAGTTCATAGGAAGCATAAGTTCTAAGTTAAATGGAACGATTGGTTTCAAAATCCTCTTTTAAACTTGATGTAATCGGTTCATTTTTACTCTATGTCCTTGTTAGAGTATGGTTATTACCATTAAAGCCCTCATATTTTCATTAAGGGTGTGGTTACATCCTAAGTCCGTTTTTTATGTTCATTAATGCCCTATATTCATCTAGTTTTGTTCATTTTAACTTTTTAGTAGGTTTTAAACAAGTAGTCATATACTAGGATTTTTATGTAAAGATGAGGGCTACTTGAGTTGTAGTCGGTAACCTTGCCCATCCTAACCCTTCTTCCCCATACCCCTACCCATGTATTACCCCCAACCACCACCAAAACCTAACTCCCACCTTCGCTCCTTCTTGTTCATCACCACCCACTCTTACTAAGCTTCGATGACGGTGGCTTTAAACCTAGATACAAACACCGCTGACCTTCTTCTGCCATAATGGTTAGATTAGAGGCGGAGGTCTCCCCGGAGAAGACGACTTCCTCCTACCCCTGATTGTACACACTTCACTCTTGCAAAGAAAATTTAGATGTATGTGTTATATCGGGTTTGAAATGGAATCTTTATGTGAATAGGTGTGTGTTTGTATCGAATCATTGATGGAAGCAATTCATATGTATTTCTTCTCCTTCTTTGCTTTGTGACTAAAATTCATACACAACACATAGTGTATGTGTGAGTGATTCTATTTTTCTTCCAATCGTCCCTCCAAATCCTATTAATATGTGTATGGATTTGCTTCTATTTTGTGTATTTTGTGTTCCTCAGTATTTTTTTGGATAAAAGGGGGGAAACACCCATTGGTAAATCTTATTAATAAAAAATAAAAAAGAGTACAATGCACGACGAGTACCAAAAGGAACCCGAGTCACAAGCCAAAGCTAAGGGACATGCCCCAAAGTAAAGACAAACAAAAAAACAAAAGAACTAACTAGACAAAAGACCTAAAGTTGTCATCCTCGATCGACATGAGAAGAGGTACAGACACCATGAGAGGATTTCGGTTTAGTACCAGAAGTTGGGTGAGCATCTCTAGAATGGATGATAGGAGGGATATGGGAATCAATATTTACCAGAGGATGAATGGATTAAATATTGCAAGTGGTGATGATGGGGCTATCGATGTTTTATGGTGAAGATGGTGGCCAATGGTGGTGGTTTGTGTGCACATGTGCTATTTTCCTGGTGGTGGTGGTTTCTGTGTGTTTGTGTTGATTTGCTAATGGTGGTGAACAATGGTCTTGAAGGTGGTTATAGTGGTGGAAGGTGGTGGTGGTGATTGGAGAGGCTGGTGCTAGTAGATGATGTTATTGGTGGTAAAGGGTGGTAATGGCAGAGTGTGGTGGTAAGTGGGGGTGGTGGGTAGTGGTGGTGGAAAACCCATACATTTCATATAAATGTGAGGGCTTTTTTGACATGTTGATTAGTTAATAGGATGCAAAACCTACTAAAAAGTTAAAATGAGCAAAATTAGGAAAATGTGAAACATTAATGATGTAACGCCCGCAAGATAGGGTTGATGATTAAAGAATAATAGGACAATTAGTAGTCTTAACGTTAATTAGACATTATCAAAGAAGGATTATTTAGGGAAAATAATCTAAACGAAAGTCATAGTAGTCATTAAACCGAGAGCGTGTATATAGAGAATGTCCAAATCTGACTTCATTAGAGGAATTATGAGTTTTCAAAGTTTCAACGCAACAATATACGACTTAGAAACCGAAGTATAGATCGGTTGATTGTTAGGAAAAACAATCTAAACAAGAGTTAAAGATCTCGTCTATATGGTTTCGTCGATATAAAGACAGTCGAGAACGGATATCATATGAGAAAGTTATGAATTTTGAATGGACTTTAAAAGTCTAAGCCTGTTAAAACTATAACTTTAAAAATAAAGTCAAAACTAGCCGACGGAATCTAACGAAAAGTTGTAGATCTCATCGAGAGCTCTTCGGGGATATAAAGAACGTCGAAAACGAAGATCGTATGAAAAATTTACAGCATTTTGAAATTATGGAAATTTGCGCACCGATTACATGGCACTCTCTAGGCGACACGTGGCAGTTTCAGACGCATCTCTCTTCCGAAGACAAGGTCATGTGGTCCATAACAATGGCGACACATGACACCATGAAATGGTGACACGTGGCGACTTCTTGAAGAAGGAGGCGTGGACGGATCAACATGCACATGTGGCACTAGTTGGGATGAGCCAGCAGGACAAGAGTGTGTAATGCGCCTCTTGTCTGTGCACATAGTGTCTCCTAAATCTCTATATATAGATGTCGATTTCCTTCTTATTTCCTCACCATTTCACTACCAATCACTCTCAAAATCCCTCTGCTTCTTAGGTCCGATTTTCTTGGGTTTCCTAAATGTTTTAGCTAGGCTCTAGAGTAGCTAGGAGCCCAATATCATAGAGCTTAGTCTGTTGGGCTAACCTTCTTGGACTTTCACATAGGTTTAGTCAAACTCTAATCAACATGAGTCATGAGCCCAACTAGAAGTATTACTGATTTACTTAATCAGTCCCTATATCTTTAATTAGTTTCTTTTGATTACTAAATTAATATGAAATTAATTCTTGATCAATACTTATTAAATAATGTGATCCCTCAATTAATATATTATACTTATATAAGAAACCACAATAACCTCATCTTCAAGTATCCATCCTATCAAATTGTTCCAGAGTGTTAAAACCCAAATAGACCATGCTATTATCGGGTCATGTACATACCAATTATATTTATGGGCTTAGACATCTAATCCAACAGTCTCCCACTTGGATAAGTCTAAAAACTATAATTTCCAATGTTCTTCAAAACCCGAGTAGCAATCGTAGCTCTCTAAAAGAAAATGTCAAACCCTGATGCGCCATTTAGATAAGGGATCATATAATCCTTTGTTCTTCAAGATAAAATGTAGACAAATACATGGAACATAGTCATACTTATTGTCCAGCAGTTTGTTTCCCAATTTCTAATTTGTTTGAGATAGAACTTAATTGAACACATCAATTTAGCTATGAACAGGCCCAACACATAAGTCAAAACAAAATCATAGAGGGGCCCAAGATATCACTTTTAATCCTCTTAGGATAAAAGGAACAAATAAACTTTGACTTACATGCTTGTACTAACTATTAGTTAAATCATACACAACAACACGTCTTATAACATCGAGTTACTGATGCATTTCCACACTATCAATGTACAACCAACTGATGATTGCCAACTCATATATCTTGATTTGAAGATTAGACGATATTATCATCTCACAATCACTCGTGATAAATTCGATGAAGTGATTCATATGAGTATGGGTTGATCTTACTGAAATCTTATTTCAAGAGTACTCATTAATGTTGTAGCAAACTTTTGCAATGTCTAACTCCTTAGAGAATCTTACAAAACCCATTCATGACATTCTACTTACATAACCTACTTCCAAAGTATGATAGACTGTGGATAGTTTGAATAATCTTATTATTCTGGAAGTCAAAACTTGCAAAATGAAACAATAGTAAATAATTGACACAAGATAGTAACTTTACTTATAAAAAAAGCTCTTTTTATTCTATCATCAAATGTCAACCACATTTTAGCTATTACAAGTTTCTATATATCTATCTAATCATTAATACTAATATCGTCCTTCAGCCCAATGCTCCTTGCATGCAACAAGTGCTTATCCCTGCTGAGTCCCTTTGTAAGGGGATCTGCTGGGTTCTTCTCTGATGATATCCTCTTCACTACAAGTAATCTTTCTTCTACTTGATGTCTTATAAAGTGATATTCTCTGTCAATATTCCTGGATCTTCCATGATCCCTTGGTTTCTTGGCTAAGGCAACTGCACTTTCATTGTCATAGAAAATATCCATAAGCTCCTTTACAACTAGTACAACTCCAAGGTCTCCAATGAAGTTCTTCAGCCATATTGCCTCCTTTGTTGCTTTTCTTGCTACTATGTACTCTGATTCGCATGTTGAATCAACCACAATTTCTTGTATGGAGCTTTTCCACGTTATTGCTCTTGCATTAAGGGTAAATACCTAGCCTGAATGAGAGCGGGAATTATCTCTTTCGGTCTGAAAGTTGGCGTCATTGTACCCTGTCACTCTCAAGTCATCACTCCCACTATGGGTAAGGACCCAGTCCTTAGTCCTCTACAGGTACTTAAGAATGTTCTTTACTGCAGTCCAGTGAGCTTTACCACGGTTCCCTTGATATCTGCTGACCATGCTTAAAGCAAAGGCTGCATCAGGTCGAGTACATGTCATAACATACATGATCGAGCCAACCGCGGAAGCATATGGTACTCGACTCATCTATTCTAACTTAGCCTCTGTACTCGGACTCTGATTCTTACTTAGTTTGGTATTGCTCTGGATTGGTAAGTCTCCTCTCTTGGAATTCTCCATGCTAAAACACTTCAACACCTTGTCCAAGTAGGTACTTTGACTAAGTCCTATTACTCATGTTTCTCAATATCCTTATCCCTAGAATGTAAACAGCTTCTCCGAGGTCCTTCATAGCGAAACGCTTCCCAAGCTACGACTTAACCTCCTGCAAGGTTGGAATGTCATTTCATATGAGCAGTATGTCATCCTCATACAACACGAGAAAGTTAACTATACTCCCACTAGCTTTGAAATATATGCAGGACTCATCCTCACTTCTCAAAAATCCAAACTCTTTGAATTTCTCATCAAAACAAAGGTTCCATCTGTGAGATGCTTGTTTTAATCCATAAATGGATCTCTCAAGCTTACACACCCTATTAGGGTACTTTGCATTGACAAAACCCTCTGGCTGATTCATGTAAACATCTTCAGCCAACTTTGCATTAAGGAAAACAGTTTTGACATCCATTTTCCATATTTCATAATCATGAAATGCAGCAATGGCTAGCATAACCCTTATAGATTTAATATTAGCCACTGCTGAGAAGGTCTCATCATAATCAACTCCAGGAGTTTAAGTAATGCCCTTCGCAACCAATCGCGCCTTATTAGTGTGTACTTTCCCATCCATGTCGGTCTTCTTCTTGAAGATCCATTTGCATCTGACTATCTTACGGCCTGGTACGTTGTCAACTAAGTTCCAAACTTGATTTTCATACATGGACTGAATCTCACTGTCCATCGCCTCTTTTCGTTTAGCAGACTCAGGGCCTACCATGGCTTCCTTGTAGCCGTTAGGCTCATCCAAATTTACCAGTGTACTATCATTGATAAATGTGTCACCTTCAGTAGTAATATGGAAACCATAAAACTCAGGTGCCTGTCTAACTCTACTAGAATGCCTTAGAGGCAAGGACTCGTCAATCGGTTCAATAGGAGTTTCCTCCTAGGCGTCAGTGCTAGTGTTTGAGGTTCCTTCATCACTTAACTCTTGAAGCTCTTCAAGGCCAATTTTCCTCCCACAGTCCTCTTGGCATATGATTTCTCTCTCTTGAAAGACTCCTTTCCTCGCAACGAAGACAACATTGTCACTTGGTCTATACAAGAGATATCTAAAGGATTTCTGTGGGTAGCCGATGAAAATACATTGCTCATTACGAGGTTCAAGCTTGTCATGAGTTTCTTTTCTCATAAAAGCCTCGCAACCCTAAACCTTGATGTGGTCTAACAAGGGAACCTTCCCTATCCACATCTTGTGAGGTGTTTTGGAAACCTTTTTAGTTTGGGACTAGATTAAGGATATGGGCGGCAGTCTCTAAGGCATACCCCTAGAATGAGATAGGTAATGAAGCTCGACTAATCATGGAACGCACCATGTCCAACAAGGTTCTATTGTGCCTCTTAGCCATACCATTAAGCTATGGTGTCCTAGGTGGTGTCAATTGTGAAAAGATTCCACATTCCTTAAGATACTAATGGAAATCGATACTAAGATACTCTCCTCCATGTTCGGATCGAAGCCTGTTTATCTTACTTCCCGATTGATTCTCCACTTCTTGCTTAAACTCTTTGAACTTTTCAAAGGTTTCTAACTTATGCTTGATTAAGTAGACATACCCATATCTACTATAATCATTAGTAAAAGTCACATAGAAGCGATTATCATCCCTTGTCATGGTTCTGAAGGGTCCACACACATTGTTGTTTATGAGATCCAACAGACCCTCACCCTTGCACAAGAACCAGTTAAGTGTGACTTGGTCATCTTTCCAAGCAAACAAGATTCACAATTGTCATATGAATTTAAGCCAAATGACTCCACAACTCCATCCTTTTGGAGTTGGGCTATGCGCTTCTTGTTGACATGTCCAAGATGACAATGCTATAAGGACGCTTTGTCCAAACCT
Organism: Lactuca sativa; assembly: GCF_002870075.4. Lineage (NCBI taxonomy): Eukaryota > Viridiplantae > Streptophyta > Magnoliopsida > Asterales > Asteraceae > Lactuca > Lactuca sativa. Next base: position 139,667,684 of record NC_056626.2, read on the forward strand.
TTGGACGAATCAATATGCAACACAATATTTCCTAATTTATCTACAACCATCAAGTTTCATACATACCATTACAAGGCAACGCTTCAACATAAATTATATCATTAAAATAAGCCTTAAAAGCACCAATTTCATTATTAAAAGAAAAGGAATAACCTTGTTCATACAAACTATGAAAGGAAATAATATTCCTTGCCATATCAGACGAGTAGCAACAATTATTCACATCTAATTTTAAACCCTTAATAATCAATAAAGAATAAACTCCAATCTTTGTGACAGGCAAGTTTTTCCTATTCCCTATGATCAAGTTCATCTTCTCGTGCTCCACATCCCTACTTTCTTTTAGACCCTACAAATCATAACAAATGTGAAAACCACATCTTGTGTCAAGGCCTCAAGAATTAGCATGTGATGAGTTATTAGAAAAAATAGTGTAAATACCTACAAAGGTAGGCTTGATCTTCCCATCCTTTATGTCCTACAAGTATTTGGGGTGGCTTTGCTTCCAGTGCCCTTTTTCATGACAATGGAAACACTCTGCTTCCTTTGGGTTTGAGGAGGGTGTAGTAGGACCACCTTTGGACCCACTAGGAGAGGATCCAACATGGGGCTTTCCCTTGTGACTCTTTGAGGAAGCTTTCCTCTTCTTTCCCTTCCCATGTTAAATTGCCAAGACATGGGCAGTAGCAGTAGTAGTGGAAACAAAAAATTTTCCTTTAAGACTACTTTCAGTAGTCCTTAAAAGGCCTTGAAACTTGCTTAGAGTGACCTCCTCCTTGTTCAAATGATAGGTCATACGAAAATGATCATAACAAGGAGGTGAAGAGTGTAGAATAATATCTATGGCCAAATCTTCATTGAAGTTGACATTCAACTTCAGAAAGAGGTCCACAAATCTTTGCATCTTCTGCAAGTGGGCCGTGATAGACTCTCCATCCTTCATTTTGGTTGTAATCATCGAGGCTATGATTTAATACCTTTCTTGCCTTGCACTTTGATGGTGCATTTCATAAGGCCAGAAGTCCTTATAAGACTTCTAAAGCTCGGCAGTTGTCATAGCAATCATAATACACGACACTTTGGTCGCATCCCTCTCATGGGCCTTATATTTCTGTTTGGGAGTAGTGGTAGATTCATCAATCTCCTTAAGCTCTTTATCTAGGAAATATTCTTTGTCCTCGTAGCAAATGGCCATTCGGATATTTCGAATCCAATCATTGAAGTTCGACCCATCAAATATGACCCTCCCACATAGGTTCATGAGGGAGAAAGAGCCTGAAGGGTTTAGGTTCGAAGCAGTGTTGGAAGACATCTGAAAAGAAAGACAAAGTTTAGATTAGATAATGATCCTTAATATAACACCCAAATGAAATATTAAGGCTAGGATCTAACACAATATTTTACAATTTGGAGGGGGATGCCGTAATCTAGTTGTAAAATATTTGAAGGTAGGTAAATGATGATTTACCAACATCCACCATGAAAAACGAAATAGATTATTAAGTTTTAATTGCATTGAAATTCCTAGATTCTTTTGAGATTCATTGAAATCTTCAATGGCATGTTTAAATATCGATTATGCCCTTCAAGTTTGTGATTAGGATGCTGAAGATCACAAACAAGGTGTGAATAACCATGCAAATTAGCTTGGTACACTTAATGTTACAAATCACCCAATCAATGTGCCGGTTAACCTCACACGCTCCATTGATCCATGATTAACATCAATCTACCCTTTGTCACACATTGTCAGTCCCAATTTAGTGTGCCGGTTAACCACACACACTCCACTAACGACTTAACAAGGTGCAAAGTGCAATTTCATGGAATAACACCATTTTCACATTTTTCCTAAAGTAACTAAGATTGGGAATTTATAAAAGTTTAGTTACTCTAATAATTATCATTATACTTATTAATGAGAATTAGTGTCCTATCTTACTCGTTCGGCTAACGACCCTCCACCAGTCAAGGAAGCGGTGGGTGAGAGTGGACACCCATTAAACCACCATTTTATATGCAGTAACCTTATACCCCCTTACATAACGGTTTCATGAATGAGGCCTACTAACGGTAAGATTGACTTGTCTTATACATATATATATATATATATATATATATATATATATATATATATATATATATATATATATATATATATATAAGTATTAAAATTTAATATTATAGTAGTATAAGGGTTGAATTTTAAACTATTAAAATTCTAGGGTTTGGAATTAAAGTTTCATAAATGAGACTCTTCAAGTTCCAAAACTTGAGTGCAAGTTTTGTAACTTGTCAAGACTTTTGATTTCCATAACTTATGGATTTTAAAGTTCCATGAATGAGACCTTTCTAATTCCAAACATGAGGACAAGTTATGAAACCTTTTAAGAATATTGAATTCTATAACTTACATGAGATAATAGTTTCATAAATAATGACTTTTCATAATCCATAGATTTAGGACAAGTTATGGAACTTTTCAAGAAACACATAGATCAAATTAAACTAATCTAATTATCATATAATTAATCATTTACCAATTTGACCTACTTTGATTCATACCACATGATAACTTCAAATTTTACAAATAACTAGTTTTTTCACAAAATTAAGTAATTATCTTACTATTTGACAAACTTCATGTTTTGGATGAGGATAAACATTACCATATTATTTCAATCAAATTTTATCAACCAAAAAAGTTTGTGGTAATGATCCTAATCCAAAACAGGCCAAAAACTTGAAAAATCTACCACCAAATGAGCCAACTCGTCGAGCCAGGCTTTGGACTCATTGAGTTCATGGCAAAAACTCATCCAACTCATCTAGTCCATATATGGACTCATTGAGTCCTTCAAACAGTGGCTAGAAAAGTCATTTTTCCAACTTTGAAAATCACACATTTGCATCAATATAATAGAAAACACCCTAGGCTCTAATACCACTGATTGTTCTTTTGTACTCTAACATTCCTATGGTGCACATACAAACCTAATGATTTGGATCTTATTTTTCTCTAATTATAAATGTAATATTGTTTATCCAAAGCATAAAGCCTAAACTTGCATGCAAGGCAACATTTGAATCATAAAAACAGTTAGAAGATTACCTTGTGTAATAGCTTGCTTGCCATTGACCTTTAGGAGCCTAGCACCTCAAGTGTGATGCCTCAAATGTCTTATAACAAACCAAGAAGAATAGAATGGACTTGAGGGAGATCAAAATCGGCTAGCCACCAATATAATGTGCATGAGTGCTTATTTTAGGGGTTAGAGACTTCTTTTATAGCTTAGGATTACAACCATGCAAATACTAATGACTCTTCATATTTCTTACCCTTTTGGGCTAAACCTTCTTGGACTTTCACATAGGTTTAGTCCAACTCTAATCAACATGAGTCATGAGCCCAACTAGAAGTATTACTGATTTACTTAACAAGTTCCTATATCTTTAATTAGTTTCTTTTGATCACTAAATTAATATCAAATTAATTCTTGATCAATACTAATTAAATAATGTGATTCCTCAATTAATATATTATACTTATAATATATTAATAAACCACAATAACCTCTTCTTCAAGTATCCATCCTATCAAATTGTTCTAGAGTGTTACAACCCATATGGACCATGTTATTATCGGGTCAAGTACATACGAATTAATATTAATATAGGTTCTAAGCAGCAAATTATAAGCAAATTCCTATATTATACGACCTTTTAAGTATCAGTTAATACTAACTGCTATTTCCTGAAAAAAATAATAAGAAAATTCTTATACTATAAGACATTTTTGGAATCACTTTCCTTTTTGAGTGTTGGCTGACTGCACGCATCACATTATTTCCTTTTTGTATTATCATTTTTAAGAAAAAATTGTTAATTACTCAGATCCTTAGTTTGTATCTGAAATCACACGAGTGTTCGTCCAGCTCACTCAAACTAGGACTCTGATACCAACTTGTAACGTTCAGATTTTCATATAAAAAATTTCATTTTTATAAAACAATATTTATTTTTTCTTGTGACAAATGCCAATGTTTTATATTCAAAAGTCATTTATCTAAGTTCCTAGTATATGCAAAAACAAGTTTCCAATGCGTGTGTACATTCGAGCTTCACCCTTCTTAAATACTTGATGGAGTACCTGAAAACATTTAATGTCAACTAGGTAAGCGCTAGGATTAATGCGTTCCACAAGATACCATATACTACAATACATATAAATGTATACTAACAATGGCTTACAATCTACCATTAAGATATGTATCTTGGAATAGGTTCTCGACCTCTTAACCGTTCTACCATCATTCATTAACTAAGTCTACGTGTGCCTATAGGTTTCCGGCCTCATTAACCATTCCACTGTCAACCCCTACCTAAGTCTAATGTTACAACATTTATGTATACAAAGACTGCACTGCAGATTCTACTAGTACAAGCACATGTATACTTTCTACTTTACTAGCTTTTTATCCTAACATACATGGATATATATTGTACTACATGTTCTAGTGAGATAACTCACTTGGACAGTTTCTCAGAAGGTTAACAGCTTTCTGGAGGCATCCCACTGGTAGTTAGCACGCCTAACGAGTATTAACCTATAATCTTTTAACCTATTAATTTCTATTACGATCTAGTAATGAAACTAGATCTTTAACTAATCCAATGAATACCGAGTGTTCTATCAAATAAGGATCTGACAGGCCGGACAGTTGGGACGCAGGACCATTTCAACATATAGCCTTTGTAACATCCCAATTTCTAGGTATGAAATTTATTCCATAAAAGTCAAATTCTCATTAGAACTCGTTGAGTTGATGGCCTCAACTCGACGTGTTGAAGACTATTGGGCTGCGTATATTTTTGGACCAACTCGTCGAGTTGGTGAGGGAAAACTCAACGAGTTGGTGGCTGATTAAGAAACCGTAATTTTTAGGGTGTTGCACCCTATTTAAAGGCCTTACACCCTTTGGGAGGCCTCCTTACTCGTCCCTCTGTACAAAAACCCTAGTCTCGTGTTTTCTATCCTATATTTGAGTGTGCATGAGCTTGAAGAGTGTTTTCTCGTTGTTCTTTTGAAGAGCTTGTAGTTGGTGGTGCCTAGCTTGAAGGGGGAAGCATTAGATCCATAACCTCCTTGAGTTTAGCTACTCTTTTGAGGTGAAAAGTCGGAAACTCGCTCATCTATTGCTTAGATCTCTTCTTCGGAAGTTTATCATCATTTTTGGCTCATTTTGGGATCATTCTTGGGTTTGGCCATTTCATGAAGTAATTACTTCAGATCTGGACGTTTTATGGCCTCATTGGACTTAAAGTTGCAAGCTTTATCAAGTTCTAGGCCTCCTTCATGCTTTAGGTCCCTTATTAAGACTTTCTTGAGTCTTGAAGCCTCTTTGTGGCATATATGGACGTAAAGATAGCAACTTTACGTGGTATTTCAGCTACTGGGAATTAGATCTATAGTTTGATGCATTAGATTTGATAAGAAGGGGTTGAATATGTTAAGACTAGGAAAACTCGACGAGTTGGCTCGGTTTTTCCCGTTTCTTTGGATACTACAGGAACACGATGAGTACTGTAGTAACTCGACGAGTTGGTATGTGCACTCGGCGAGTTGGGTCAACATGGATGGTTGACTTTGACTTTGACCATGGTTGACCAAGTTTCACTTTGAGGGAATTTTGGGTATTTCGGGGTTTTGATGGAAATGGTCGCATGGTGGTTGTAGGCTTTGGAGTCTGGAGCTGAGTTTTGGAGTTGGATTTTACCGGTTCAACACTACTTATGAGGTGAGTTTTCCTCACTGTACTTTTGGGTCGAAGGCACCAATGCTGACCCTTTTTGGATGGTTATCCTGGTAGATAAGATGTTTCTATGTTCTTATGATATTTTAGATTTATATCCTGGTAGATATGATGATGCTATGCTTATTGATCCTTATGATCTGTGCTAGCTTGTTAATTCACTATGTAGTTATGAGTTATGTATATGTCCACACGTGTGTGTGTGTGGTTGGGTTGAGGCGGTACTGCTTTATGATGTAGGCCAACAGACCTAGGGTGGTATGGAAAGACTGAAGGCCTGCAAGGTGGTCCAGTCAAGCCGAAGACCCAACGAGTGGTCCGGATAGGCTGTTGGCCATGCGAGGCGGTCCAGTCATGCCGAAGGCTCAGGAGCAGTCTAGTCAGGTTGAAGGCTCATTTATGCATGATGTTGTCTGTTATGTTTATATGGTGGTATTTTGGGGAAGACTCACTAAGCTTTGGGCTTACAATTTTTGGTTATGTTTCAGGTACCTCAGATTATCGCGGAAAGGTGAAGACTTGATCGTGCACCTCCTTGTATTTTTTTTGTTCTGATTTATGGGAAAAACTATGATGTGAAACCTATTTTGAAAAGAATATGTAATAAATGATGGTTTTTGGATTTATGAAAAAGTTTTAAAATTTTCAAAATTTCATGGATGTTACAAGTTAATATCAGAGCCTTGGTTTGAGTGAATTGGAGGGACACTCGTGTGAATCCAGTCTCAAGCTAAGGAAAAGATTTTCAAAATGATTTTCAAACGGTTTTCAAAAGACTAAAAGAGGATGCTATGTGTACGATCAGCCGGAGCCAGTAATAGATCTCAAAATACCATGCTACTATTTGATACTCTGATATGTTAAGACAACATGGTAGTAATAGGCTTGGGATCTTCAGGAATTGCATGATAGAATTTCCTGATTATATGTTGCCTGATAGCGTAGGGCCTTTCTTTTATGAAATTGACATCATTACTATAGTTGCTTAGTGTATGCATTATGGTTATATATAACTAAGATCTTAGAACATGAGAATGTTTGGTTTGGCCTTATTTCCTGTTCTTGTTTGATGAAGGGCTTAGGGTTGGATCATATATTCAAATGTCTATAGGGTCCAGTGTTAAGTATGACTAGCATATTTGAGTGTTGTAGGGTTGGTGGAAGTTTCATGGATGAGTCGTGAGGGGTCAGTCCGCCAGTAGTGAGATGTTTAGCCTTTCCTATAGGAGTGAGGATTAAGTGTTCGTCTACACTTATGAGTATTACTAGGGCGATGTGATGTTCCTTTAGACAAATACAGGTAGGTGTAGAAGGTAGTATGGGCCCGCACTACTGAAAGCACAACACCCGTACGCGTAGCAAGAAAGTCACAACCCCTAACGCTTTGTTCGGAGTAGGTTCCCCGTTATTTATGTGGATTACCTGATATCTTCCTGATGTTTTTTCAATATGGTGACTACGAGTCGAGTTGAGATTCGATCCGGGTCAGGAACAAGGATTGACAGTTAGATGAGATCATATGACTTGGATGCCAGGATCAGGAGGATCCTCCACGAAGAGGTTGTGGCCATCGTTAGGGATCAAATTCCGGATATTTTCGGGTCTATCAAGACCGCGATGATGGAGTTTTTTGACGATCGCTACGTAGCCATGTCTGAGACGGCTACTGCTGCAGCTAACGCAACTATGGCGGTTGCAGATGTTAGGACAAGGCGGGTCTTTCAGTATTGGGACTTCGATAATACGAAGACCCAAACTTTTAATGGATTCCAGGACCCGATTGTGGCCATGAGGTGGCTATCTGATGTGGAGGGGGTGTCTCTTCACGTGTTCATTCCTGCTGACCCGATTTCGAGTATGAGGATTTGCTATCATTGTGATCAGGTTATCCATGTGAAGTTCAATTGTCCATTACTCGCTGCCAAGCCGGTGCAGGTACTCGCACCAGCTACAATGAGGATCACTGACAAGGGTCAGGGTAGGGCGGAGCCGCCGAGGGCTCGAGGTCGCGCTTTCCAACTCACTGCTGAGGAGGCCAGGACAGCACCAGATGTTGTGTCTAGTATGTTTCTATCCCTTATCTTATTGATTATATTTGTTTTATGCTCATATGTTTGTACATCTGTTAGGTACGTTCCCAGTGAAGCCCTTGCATGCTTTAGTTTTGTTTGACTTAGGTGCAAGTCGGTCCTTTGTTTCTCGGTCCTTCAGTATGGAGTTTGTTTTGCCCATGGGGGAGTTGGAGTGTTCATTGTGAGTTTCTATCGCCAATGAACGCGGGGTTTCTGCTTCTTATATTTATCAGGGTTGCATTCTATAGATTTTCGGGGTGTCCTTACCGATCGATTTGATTCGGATTCCTATGGAGGATCTCTTTTTGATCGTGGTTATGGACTGGCTGTTCTATTTCGGTGCCATGAACGACTGCGAGGGCCAGCGAGTGGTAGTTCGAACCCCAAGTGGCGGAGAACTGGTTTATGGAGAGGGCACCAGGTTGAGTTGTAACACCGTAAATTTTCAAACATTTTTTTCATTTTAAATCACATAATTCTCCTCAAGATATTTCAGAAAACCCCAAAGTGTCAAATTATCAAAATTACAAAACCGTAACTATTTGAATAAAATCCAGGATACTCAAAAACATAAACTCCATCTCGTTTGTACAATCAATTTGGCGCCCTCCCACCATCCTGAGAAGTACCTGAAACACATATCACATAATACGGTAGGCACGAAGGTTAGTGAGTTCCCCACAATATTGCACACATCTCATTTGCCTCTCATGGCTATATCTCAATAAAGACCCTCCCGTCAATGTGTCTCAGTAGAGACCCTCCGGTCCCACAACTCAGGTTGGACCCTCCGATTCTAAATCAGAAAGACATAATGCACGATATTGCAATATTCAATGATAGCATACAAGACCCTCCGGTCACACAAAGTTACCACTCATGGTAAGTATAGTGAGAAGACTCACCTCGTAAGCAAGCAAGGAAATCTCGTACCCCTCGAACGGGCTAATCCCCGCCTACAAGGAAATCTCGTACCACAAATCTAAATAAATTCAGTCAACCTCTCTCTCTAACTCTTGGATTGGGTAAAAGACCATTTTACCCCTCCATGGTCTCAATAATCTGAGTCTTGACCAACCCTCAAAGTCAACAAAAGTCAACACTTGAATCAACAGTCCCTGTTGACCCAACTCGTCGAGTGAATCTATGTGACTCGTCAAGCTCCCTCGTTTCCTCATAAATGTCGTGAAAATCCAACATAACTCGTCGATTTGTCTCATTAACTTGCCAAGTTACACATGTCCAAACTCGTTGGGGAAAACCCTAACCGACTCATCGAGTCAGCTCACCGACTCGTTGAGTCCCTTCAGAGCATATCCTCATTCAGATGTTTTTAGGAAGAAGTGATGTCTCATACTTTGGATCTAGCCTTTTAAGGCTCAATAATCATGTAAAGCTACAAGCTTTATGTTCATGCATGGCATCTATGGCTTAAAATGCCAAAACAAGCTCCATAAGAGGTCTCATGCATGGAAACTTGTCCAAAGCTTGATAAAGCTTGGATCTTTGGGCTCATGGGACCTCAATATGTCGAGATCTGGATTCTCAAATCCATGACAAGCTCATAACACTCTAGAGCTCAAAGAAAGATGGGAAAAAGGCCCTAAACTCCCTAAAATGAGATCTAACTAAATAATGAGCAAGATAGTGATTTTTTACCTTCAAACAGAAGCTAAGAATGAGTGAACACCGGATCCAGAAGCTCCTTCTTGTCCAAGGTCTCTTGCTCTTCAACTCTCCTCCAAGAATGCACTAAAACCCACAATATTAGCCTCTCTTTCTCTCAGACAAGGTTACATATCGATTAGGGTTTCTCAAGGTGTAGTAGGGTGAAAAGGGCGGCGGAAATGAGTGCTTAAGGTCCTTTAAATAGGACACAAACCCGGAAAAATTAGGCTTTCCTTACACAACTCCTACCTGTCATGTCGGGGTCCTCCGACTCGTCGAGTAGACTCTAAAAAATCTCGCGGCCATAATAGTCTCTACTCGGCGAGTTGGTGCTCCCCAACTCGTTGACTTGCCCAGACAAAAGAAATAAAACAATTAAATATCATACCTAGGAGTCGGGATATTATAATTCTCCCCCACTAGAATTAGACTTCGCCCTCGAAGTCATCCTCTGGAAATAACTCAGGGTACTGCTCTCGCATCTCGGACTCCGAATCCCAAGTACACTCGGATCCCTTCCGATGCTGCCACTGAACCTGAACTAAGGGAACCTCTTTATTCCTCAGGACCTTCACCTTCTGATCCAAGATCACTATTGGTCTCTCAATTTAGTTCAGGCTCGCATCCACCTGAATTTCCTATAAAGGGACCATTTCCGTCTCATCGGCTACACACTTCCTCAGCTGGGACACATGGAAGGTGTTATGAATCTGGATCAACTCTGCAGGCAGCTTTAACCGATAAGCTACCTTCCCTACTCGAGCGGTCACTCTAAAAGGACTGATATATCTCATACCCAACTTTCCCTGCTTCCTGAATTAGATCACCCTTTCTACGGAGATACTTTCAGGAGGACAAAATCTCCGACCTAGAACTCTAGCTCGGATCGTCACCGGTCTGTGTAACTCTTCTGACGACTCTGGGCCATCAATAACCGCTGTCTGACCTGCTGAATCTGCTCAGTCATCTTAAGCACTATCTCAGTGCTCCCCATCACTCTCTGCCCTACCTCTCCCCAACAAATGGGAGTCCGACATCTCCTCCCATATAAGAGCTCGAAGGGAGGCATACTGATACTAGAATGGTGGCTGTTGTTATATGAAAACTCAGCCAGGGGCAAATAAGTGTCCCAACTCCCACCAAAGTCCATAACACATGCGCGAAGAATATCCTCAAGCGTCTGAAGCGTCCGCTCACTCTGCCCATCTGTTTGTGGGTGGTAGGTTGTACTAAAATGCAGTCGGGTACCCAACTCCTCATGAAACTTCTTCCAGGACCTGGAAGTAAATCACATGTCCCGATTTGACACTATCAATGTTGGCACCCCGTGGCATGCCACCACCTCTTGAACGTAGATCTCGGCCAATTTCTCAGCAGAAGAGCTCTCAATGATTGCTAGAAAGTGAGCACTCTTCGTTAACTGGTCCACAATAACCCATCTTATGTCCACACGCAGTCCTCGGTAACTTGGTGATAAAATCCAATGGAAGTCTGTTCCCACTTCCACTAGGGAATCTCTAAGGGCTGCAACGGGCCATACAGACGCTGATGCTCTGCCTTGACTTGACGACAAGTCAAGCACCTCTTGACTACCCACGCCACATCTCTCTTCATATAGGGCCATCAATAATCCCTCTTCAAATCCAAATACATCTTAGTGGCCCCCGGATGGATCGAGAATCTCGATATATGTGCCTCCTCCATCAATATACGTCAAGCTCCACCTGTATATGGCATCCATATCCGCCTACGGAAGGTCATAAGCCCCCGATTATCCGTCCCAAACTCAGAAATCTACCCAATCACCCGCTCCCGCTTACGGTTCTCTGGTCTCATGGCCTATACTTGGGCCTCTCGAATGGTATCTAAGAATGGATTCATCACCGTCATCCTCATGCACATGTCTCAGATCGGAGCACTCACTGCTCTGCGACTCAGGGCATCGGCTACCACATTAGCCTTCCTAGGGTGATTCAAAATCTCACAGTCGTAGTCTTTCACCACATCCAACGATCTCCTCTGTCTCATATTCAGATTGGGCTGATCGATAAGATACATTAGTCTCTTATGGTCCGTATATATGGTACACCGGACACCATAAAGATAGTGGCGCTAGATCATGAGGGCGAACACCACCGCCCCCAACTCCAAATCATGGGTGGGATACCTCGTCTCGTGAGGCTTCAACTGCCTTGATGTATATGCTATTATGTTCCCCCTTTGCATCAACACCGCACCCACCCCTGATATAGATGCATCATAGTAAACTATGAAGTCTTCCACTCCCTCGGGAAGGGCTAACACTGGAGCTTCGCACAATCTATGGCCAATAGTCTTGAATGAGGCCTGCTGATCGGGCCCCCCAGACAAAAGTAACACCCTTCCTGGTCAATCTGGTAAGAGGAACGACAATCTTGGAGAAATCCTTGATAAATCTTTGATAGTAGCCTGCCAGGACAATAAAACTCCTGATCTCAGATGGGGACCTCGACACCTCCCATCGCATAACTGCCTCAATCTTGGTCGGGTCGACCAAGATCCCATTATGATTAACAAGGTATCCTAAGAACTGGACCTCTCGTAACCAGAAATCACACTTAAAGAATTTGGCATAAAGCCTCTCCACCCTCAATACCCCAAGAATCTCCCGAAGATGCTCCTCGTGCTGCTCTCTGGACCTCGAGTACACCCAAATGTCATCGATGAACACAATCACCGACCTGTCCAACATAGGCCTGCACACCCGCTTCGTGAGATCCACGAATCATGCTGGTGCATTGGTGAGCCCGAAGGGCATCACCACAAACTCGTAGTGCCCATAACGAGTCCTAAAGGCCGTCTTCTGAATATCCTCCTCGTAAACTCTCATCTGATGATACCCAAATCTCAAATCAATCTTGGAAAACCAAGACGCCCTATGCAACTGATCGAATAAATCATCGATCCTCAGTAGTGGATAACGGTACTTGACTGTTAGTTTGTTCAACTCCCGGTAGTCAATACACATCTGGTGTGAACTGTCCTTCTTCTTGACAAAAAGGATCGACGCTCCCCACGGTGAGCTACTTGGTATGATAAACCCTTCCCCAGCAGCTCCTGGAGTTGCGAGGATAACTCCTGCATATCAGGCAGTGCAAGGCGATAAAGTGACTAGCAATAGGTGTTGCACCCGGAACCAAATCAATCCGGAAGTCCACCTGCCTCTCAGGAGGCACACCTGAGAATTCCTCGGGGGAAAAATTTGGGAACTCGCACACTATCGGAACCGCAGAGATAGAACTCGGCCTCTCCGTGGCAACTCACATATCCATTACATAAGCTAAATATCTCATACATCCATGATGTAAACTCTGCCTCGCCCTGGTGGCAGAGCAGAAAGCTGACCCAGATCTGGTCCCTTCGCCATATATAGTATGTAATCCCCCACTAGGGTCTCGTATGGTCACCAACTAATGCTCGCAGTCAATCACAACTCCAAAACAGCTCAACCAATCCATGACCACTATTACACAGACATCAACCATTGCTATCGACATCAGATCTATGGGAAACTCAACACCGAAAATCTATAAAACACATCCCCGAAACACATCAGTGGCAAAAAACCACATGCTCGTCGGCTATAGAAACCTCAGAGTTCGACTCAACACCTCACGTCTGACACGAATGTGATGACTAAAGGATAAAGAAACAAAAGATCAACTCACACCTGAGTCAAATAACACCAAAGTAGGCACATAACTCACAAGAAAAGTACCTATATACAACAAAATTTAAGTATAAACAAATCTCAAAATAACAAGAATAAGGAAATACGTACCAGCCACGACATCAGGTACTACACGGACCTCGTCCGCTGTCAGCTGGAATGCTCTCCCACTAGCTGTCGGGGTCTCTGCCTTTGCCAGCCGGCTATCAGTAGTATGCAAGGCAGCGGGAGCGGAAGCCTGAACTGATCTTTGAGTAAGTTGAGGACACTCGGCCTTTTCGGTGGCCCATATGGTTGCAATTAAAACATACCGATAATCCCTTGGGACAGTCCTTCGCCATATGCCCCTCCTTGCCACATTTGAAGCAAATCCCCGCTCAACAAGACCTCTCATGGCTCTTGCCGCACTTGCCACAAGTGCGACCCTTCTGGCCTCCCACTCTCGCATCAGCGAGCTTAGCCCGCTTTTTTACAGGTTGCGACTGCACTGGTCTCCGGTCTCTCCCTTGAGACTCTCCCTCCTCCCTAGCCTATAACTCTAGCTCAATCTCCCTCCGCTTGGCATTGGTCTGAAGCTCAGCCAATGTATGGTATGACGAGTTCGCCATGAACTCTCGTATAGACCTCCTCAGTATGCTTCGATATCGGCTCGCACGTTCCTGCTCCGAAGACACATGCTCAGGGGAAAACAAAGTCCTCTCATGGAACATCCTCATGATCTCGGTCATAGTTTATGACTTCTTCTTGAGAGACAGAAAATCATGGGCTAACCGTTCCCTCTCCACCTGGGGAACATATTCATCTCGGAACAACTGTGTAAACCTCTCCCATGTCACTGCAGCATGATCTGCAGGAGTAAAGCTAGTAGTCACGAACTTCCACCAATCCTTCGCACCCAAGCGAAGCTGGTTCATCACAAATCGAATCTCAGGTGATTTGGGCATGAACACGTATAGAAACATCCCTCAATGTTAGAGATCCATCTCTTGGCAGCAATCGGATCCTGTGTCCCGTCAAACTTTGATGGCTTCGTGTTGCTGAACTCTCGGAATAACAATGAGTCACCTCCCTATGGCCTAGCAACAACTACAGCTGCGGTGGCAGTAGCAGCAGCAGGCTCCGTAACATCAACATAGCGCTCATCAAATGTCTCAATCAACATGGTTTTAATAGACCCAAACATCTCCAGTATAGCCTCCATGATGGCTATGACCACCTCCTCATGAATGATCCTGCATATCTCCTCGTCACTGACACTGCTGCTCTCGGGGTTGTGGCGTGTACCCACCATAATGTCTCTGAAACACAACACAAAAATCATCAGAGACTCGTTCGAGCATATAACAACTCAATTCCCGTCCCTACATGCTCCTTAGTATCCTAAGGATTCTTACTTGGGTCGCATACATATCCGATGCTTTTAGTAGTACGAGCCCAATACTACCTTCCACACCAACCTGTAGTCACCCTAAGTCGTCCTCCTAGGATCGTAATTCAAAGGTACTCTATGTCCTGTGAGTATCAAACTACTCTCTCAATAGGCTCCTCATATGCTTATCTAGGTATCTTTCCTAGATTATCCCTCGTCTCAAACTCTTTCTAAGAGATTCCTGCTAGATACTCCTACTCAGCCTAGACTCAGGGCAAATAATAGATAGCAACATCTCCTAGGCTAAGGCATTATAAATCAGGCAAATCTTTCCATAAAATATTAAATACCTAGCCTATCCTCTAGCATGCATCCCTAATATCTCATAATATAACAGATAAGGGTACTTTAGGAAATCACCATTCGGGCTCTGGCTGATTAAACACACTGCTCTGTCTCGTTTTCTCTTTAAAAACTCTTACTTGTTTTAGAAAAATCATTTCTCTTTGATTTTTTTTCTCAAATCCTCAATTTGAGTTCAAACACACCCAAAGGTACATTCGAATCCCTCAAATCAAGGCTCTGATACCAACTTCTAACACCGTAAATTTTAAAACAAAATTTTCATTTTAATATCACATAATTCTCCTCAAGATATTTCACAAACCCCAAAGTGTCAAATTATCAAAATAAAAAACCATAATTGTTTGAATAAAATTCAGGATCCTCGAAAACATAAACTCAATGTCATTTGTACAATCAAGCCGACTCCTTCCTGCGATTTTGAGAAGTACCTGAAACACATATCACATAACACGGTAAGCACGAAGGTTAGTGAGTTCCCTAAAATACCACACACATCTCATTAGCCTCTCATGGCTATATCTTAATAAAGACCCTCTGGTCATCGTGTCTTAGTGGAGACCCTCCGGTCCCACAACTCGGGTTATACCCTCTGGTCCTAACTCAATGAAGCTAAGAATAACACACAACATAAATCACAAAGAAATAATGCAGGATATCAAAATGCTCAATAATAGCATACAAGACCCTCCGGTCACACAAAGTTACCACTCATGGTAAGTATAGTGAGAAGACTCACCTCGTAAGCAAGAAAGTAAACCTCGTACCCCTTGAATGGTCTAATCCCCACCTATATGTCATAATCAACTCTAATGAACACTTATAACCACAAATCTAAATAAATTTGGTCAACCTCTCTCTCTCTCTCTAACTTTTGGAATGGTTAAAAGACCATTTTACCCCTTCCATGGTTTCCATAATCCAAGTCTTGACAAACCCTAAAAGTCAAGAAAAGTCAACACTTGAGTCAACATTCCATGTTGACCCAACTCGTCCAGTGCATCTATGTGACTCGTCGAGTTCCATCGTTTCCTCAGAAATGTCATGAAAATCCAACTTAACTCGTCGATTTGTCTCATCAACTCGCCGAGTTACACATGTCCAGACTCGTTGGGGAAAACCCTAACTAGCTCGTTTAGTTAGCTCACTAACTCGTTGAGTCCCTTCATACCATTTCCTCATTTAGACATTTTTAGGCAGAATTGATGTCTCATACTCTGGATCTAGCCTTCTAAGGCTCACTTATCACGTAAAGTTGCAAGCTTTACGTTCATGCATGGCATCTATGGCTCAAAATGTAAAAACAAGCTCCATAAAGCTTGGATCTTTGGGCTCATTGGACCTCAATATGTCCATATCTGGAGTCTCAACTCCATGACAAGCTCATAACACTCTAGAGCTCAAAGAAGAATGGGAAAAAGGCCCTAAACTCCCTAAACAAGATCTTACTAAACAATGAGCAAGATAATGACTTTTTACCTTCAAACATAAGCTAAGAATGAGTGAACATCGGATCCATAAGCACCTTCTCGTCCAAGGTCTCTTTCTCTTCAACTTTCCTCCAAGAATGCATTGAAACCCACAATATTAGCCTCTCTTTCTCTCACACAAGGTTACGGCCCGATTAGGGTTTCTCACAGTGTAGTAGTGTTAGGTCATAAATTGTGGTTTGTACTATGCTTTTCATAAGCCTTTGGAGTTTTCAGTCTAGGGCCGAAATCCCCTTGAGTTCCTTGTAATTGGACCGAAATCGTGTGTGATTTGGTTAGGCTTTGTATTGTTTTTTTTTTAGGTTTTTGGCTTGGGCTTGGTTATTAGGCCTAAGTAGATATATGGTTATTTAGGCATGAAAATGAGTAAGATTAGAGTGTGGGACATTCTAAGGGTTGCCATCTTTCCTAGAACACGTTTTGGAGAGAACCAAGATAGAACAATGTGTAATCAACATCTTATGTACCCGACTATTAAATATAATAGTGTGCATTGAAGATTAATCTTTTGTTCTTATTTAACATTTGATTTTGCATCATTCACTTGATTGGGATTCCGCACCATCAAGTGAATCTGATTAATACACCATAGTAATTTCGGGACTTACAAGTGGTATCCGAGCTTGAATCGGTATCAATCGGGTCATTGAAAATGGTTTTTCTTGGAGTTTCTAGGTGTTTTTGATTTATATTTTATGAATTTTTAGCCATTCTTCTTCATGTTATTCATATTTTCTGAGCTTAGATTGAGTTTAGCATTAAAAATTTGAAAATCCCCTGTTTTGGCAAGTTTTGAGCATTTTAGGTCAATTTTTGTTAGATATAGGCGACTACCTTCGCATCCGGTCAAACCCTAGGCGGCTAGCAACAAGATCTTCAGTCTTGGTTACTGTTCCTCGAAAATCTCAGATGCGTCTATGAAGGTTCTCGGTCAGGAAGTTCATGGTCTTGCATGTTTGCGCTTCGCATTTCTGGTCAGCAGCCTTGTGTTTACGGTCCAGCTGTTCTCGAATTTCGCCCCTTTTTCTTGGATTTTCGCCCAGCAGTTTCAACCTACGTATGAGATCGGTAGCGAATATACAAAAAGTTCGGGGTGGAGCAAGTATCGAACTCGGATCTCTTGCATACACAACCCACCATCTTACCACTTGGTCTAGTATGCCACATGTTTAACATTTTCCCGGTTTAGTTCAAATAGCTTCGCATTCTTGGCCCTATTTTCGGATTTTTGACATTTTTGGACCAAAAAAATCATTTTTTCGAATTTTTAAATTGCGTTTTCGACACAAAACTTTGACTTTTAAATTTTTATTATCATTTTTGACTTTTGTCCTTAAAAATTGACTTTGACTTTAAACTTTGACTTTCTTGTTTAACTTTCAAGTTTTCACAATTTGCTTTTCGGTTTGACTTTTCAAGTTTGACTTTTTAAATTTGACTTTTAAGGTGGACTTTGAAGGTTTGAAGTCAAAGGGTATTTTTGGTAAACAATGAGTTCTTCAAACACCAAGATCGATGAAACTCCATGTTCTCAATCTTGTGAAGATACAATTAAATTTCTTCGTGGTCAATATGATATATTACTTAGAGAAAATGAGGACCTTAAATATGAACGATATACTATCAGAATGGTCCAAAAACCCTTAAAAAATAAATTAGAGGCCAAAACCAAGGACTTTAGAAAACTTCAAGCATAATATAACGATAAATGTGCACATTATCATTATGCTAAAGCAAAAATTGCCGAATTAACTGTCGAACTTGATGCATTAAAAGCTAAATATAAAGATGGTGAATTTAAATTTAAGAAATTTGATGTGTCAAGTGAGGTAGTTGCGTCCATGATAGAAAAACAATTAAAATTTAAAGATAATCAGAATAAGGGTCTAGGGTATCACAGTGTTCCACCTCCGTTCATTGACAACTATACCCCACCCCTTGAGACTAATGAGGTAGAGATACCTACTCAGTATGGCCAAACCCCTGCACCAGCTTCAGTTAAGACTGAATAATCTGGCCCAACTGAGAACATTGAGGTGACTGATACTAATGTTTCTACCTCATGTGTAGAGCATGTCATAACGCAAGATGGGCATGAGCAGAAGACAAATAACTCTTATTCTGCTGAAAATGATTCAAAGACTTGTGATGAGGTGAACAATTCTAGTGCTTCTACTTCATGTGCAGATAAAGAAGAAATGCAAGATGGGAGTGAGAAGATCAAAAACAATTCTAAGTCTGCTGAAAGTGTTTCAAAGTCTTGTGATGGTGATACTCCCACTGTGGAAAGACCCAAGCCACAAAAGTCTGTCAAGCAGTCGAACAAATGTTCTTGTGGTTGTGCTTGTGGAAGTTCTTCAAAAAAAACTTCTATTCGACAAGGAACAAGTCACAACCTTATCTATATGAAAAGACAGACTTGGTTTAATTGTGGAACTCCCGGTCACATTGCCAGAAATTGCCCACATTGTTTGTATGTTCCTTACTACATACAAGGTTGGAAGAACGTGGAAAGATGGAGATCTTCCAAAAGAAATCCTTCGAGGTCATGTTCAAGCAGTGATGATTGGAATTCTAAAAAGGCTAAAAGTCAAACTCCCAAGGACCAAAAGGGCCTGTTGGACAAGAAGTCTAATTCGAGAGATGGTTTAGCCAAACCGAAATCGGTAAGGTCGAATTCATCTAAAGGATCGTCTTCTAGCTCACACTTGAGATCCAAATCAAAATCAAAAGGTAGTTCAAGTTCAAAATCAAGTGTTGAAGCACATATTAGGTTATGTATTAACAAGCCTAAACCTAATTACCAATAGGTTCCCAAGGGTCAAAATTTTAAATCGTCCAAAATTCCAGTGACTTCTTTATGTTTCTTATCTGATAAACAAGATATGTCATGGGAAAGAGTATCTAATGTAGATGGTGACGGTAAATCTAGTTTCAAAATGGACTGGGTTCTAAAGACCAACTAATCCCACACTTTGTGTTGGAGTTTCTATGGAGGAATATCATCCGACTTTGGTTTGTTGATAGTGGTTGTTCTAGGCATATGATAGTAGACATCTGTCAACTACACAACATTCATTACTTTAAGTGTAGGTATGTGTCCTTTGCAGGAAAGGAAGAAGGAAAGTATCACAAATGGCGATAGTACTTAACGACGTGAAGAAATTTTGAGTTTGGTTACTTCGTTCCAGAATTGAAACACAACTAAGGATGAATTTGTTGCTGCATATGCTTGCTGTTATCAAGTCATCTGAATGCATATTCAATTGTTGAAATATGGTTTGAATTCTTTCGATACTCCTGAGTTTTATCTAAATGATTCATTTCAAAGACTAATTTTATTTTTATGTGTTTAAATTTGCGCATTTATTTTCATTCTTCCCCATGCACAAATATAGGGGGAGAAATTAAAAAAAGATGTTTTCATTTGTAATTTTTGGAAGTGATATGAGATTTAGTGATAAAGGGCAAGTCAAATTGCTTGACAACTTTGATCCTAAAAGTTTTCGTTTTGTTTTTTTCGTTAAATTTGTTCATATTTTCTTATATGCACAAATTTAAGGGGAGAATTATAAATTAACAAAAACATTAAAATTCAAAAATCAAAAATATGTTTATTCCTTCTTATTTCTTCTCGAGAAAAATCAAAAATCCTAAAATATCTTCATTGTTTTGAGTGTATTTTAATTTTAATTTTTATTCTTAGTTTCTTTTTCTGTGTGCTAACTTTAGTTTTCTTTTGTTTTTATCTCAAAATTCTGTTTGTCTTTAAATGTGAATTCTTAAAAAGAAGAGAATAAAGGAGGTTGTATCGGAATATTCTGAGCAAGGAGAAGGGACTTGAAAAGGAATTGACGGTCATTTCATTTCACACTACTTTCACAAGGAGTTGATGGAAAATTCAAATGTGAGTGATATAATCTTCCTTATTGAGACATATACCAGTCTTAATAGGAGTCTTCGCATTAAATGTTAATGATCAAAGGTCATTTTGACCATGATAAATGTGAAACACCCAACCATTCTTCACTCGTATCTTAAATTTTCTCCATCAAATCATTTCCACGCACAGGTACCCCTTGAGGTTCGAGTATAAAACAAATCGGCTGACGGTTGCCAAAAAGTCTGTGTTTATGGTCTTAGATGTCGTTTTCACCCTAACTCTAAGTGAAACCTGTCACACCCCAAAACCGGAACGGCAGAAACGTTTTGGGGCTAAGGATGTCATGTACAGTATCACAACACATAATAATAGTAAACGAGCAAACAACATCATCAATTGCATTAATAATGTATTTTAATACAAGTGTGTTCTGTACAGTTTATAAGACACCAAAAATATGAATCAAAATAAAAGATGAGTCTTGAAATATGTTCCATCTTCTCAAAAGCTGGCCTCGGTACCTGTCTACTGATGACCTGAGAATACAAGTTATTTTGAAAGAGTTTATTAGCTTTAAAGCTGGTGAGTTCATAAGCATTTTAGTGTCATTGTTTGTATGAAAATGTTTGTAAGTGTTTGAATGTATGAGTTTGTAAATGTTTGTAGTAATTGTTTGCATCCCTCAGAAAATCCTATATTTTCTACTAAAAGTAGCCTTCTACCAAGGCATCAAGTGTGTTGTGTGTTTGTTCATTGTAAGAGTGAGTGTTCCTCCCAAATGTGACTATCATTAATAAAATATAGTTTGTACATTAATGTTTATGTGAAGATCACAAAGTAAATGTAATGGGGAAATAACGAAGTACTGTAGTATTATGATATAGTAACTACTGCTGTACTTATTATCTTAAACCAATTGTTAATTAAGGTATAATGTTATATAATTGTAACCGTACTAATTGACTAGGGAAATCATGACACTGTAATACGTCGAACAGTAATGACATTTGTCACCTGAAGATCTGCAGATCCCATTATACACAAATTCAGGCTCTCCCTCCAGGAGATTTTGGATACAAATCGAGCCATGGCAGGTGATGCCATGCCACGAAACAGTGGTTCACATTTATGTTATAGTATGTACTAGCGTAGTGTATGTCCTCCCTGATTCTCATCATAGTATGTTCTTTAGTATAGTATTTAGTGTGTATGAATAGTATGTAATAGTGTATGTTCTCTCTTTCTAGTGTGTAGTATGTTCCCTCTGACTCTCATTATAGTATGCTCAGTTGTATAGTGTAGTGAATGTATTGTTTACAATATGTATTGACCCATGTATGAACTTACTCTTTGCATGTTTCATAGTATTAGAAATAGTAAGTAGTATACTTCCAAAATAAACCTATTATAGTTTACTAGTAATGTTGTATAAATGACTTTGTATATACACCTTTGTTACCCAAAGTGTTGGAATTGAAGTAAAAGGTTAAAATCTACACATATATACATGATATATAACTAAGGATCAAACGATACACGCACAAACAACAGGGTACTATAAGTCCACAACCAAACAAGGAACAAGAAATAAAGTGAGTTATCAGTCCTAAGTCCTTCAAACCTTACTTATATAACTATATATGCATTAGACATGATTTGGCAATATATAAGTTTAAAGAATTGAAAGTAAGATTTGGTAACTAAAACTAAGTTTTATAAATCGTTTGACATGTAAAAGTGTTTGATAATCATTTTGAAGTAGTTTTTTTGACAAAGCAGTTAAAAGTATAGTAAATCCATTTGTTTGCAAGTTATAACTCACATGTGATTGATATTATAACTAGTTTGATTCAACTTGTATCCCCCCATAAAAGCATTTAAAAACATTTAAAAGGTTGATTGAGGGGTATGAACTCATTGGTAGTGAGTGGTTTGGATGGAAGTGTTGACAAGGTGCTAGGTGTCAACTGCAGACTTGAACACACACAATGATCCTATTTAACATATAAAGATATATATATATATATATATATATATATATATATATATATATATATATATATATATGTATGTATGTATGTATGTATGTATGTATCTAATTAGTTATTATAACACCAATTAAGCAAGTATAAACATCCTAAAACGTGGAAAACACTTTGGTTTAAGTGTTACTGGGTCATAGGGTTGCACCAAAGGGGTGTAAGGCGTTGCTTTAGAGTTTACGACCCAAGGACCAACTCCCATGGAGTTTATGGCCAAGAGTTTACAGCCCTAGTGGGTTTACGGCCGTAAACCCATGGTAACTCCTACCATTTCGTAGTTTAAAGTCCTTAGCGCATGTATGAAGGGTTCTTGTCCAATATCCAAGCCCTAGGAAGTAATGGTGGCACATATGCACTATCTAATGGTGTTTACAGCCCAAGGAGATTGCCTTGGCCGTAAAACCATGTGTTCTTGGGCATTCTTGGAGTTTTTCAATGGTTTAGCAAGTATTCTAAGCATATAACTAAATAGGAGGAGTGTACTAACTTATAGGAAGCTTGTAAGAGTTTTTAAGGTCCAAGAACACTAGTGTGTGTTCTTGGTGTCCTTAAGAACACTTGAAGATCTATGAATAAGAGAAGATTTCATGGATGAAATCATGTATAACTACTAGATGAAGTGTTATAACAACAAATCAAGTGAAGAAACACTTACATTTTTGGAAGATTGGAAGGAAGATCTTATCATACTTGAGAGAGAATGTTGATGTTCTTGAACTAGGAAGGTAAGAAATGAAGGAGGAAAGGACTAAACTCATGCTTATAGCATGAGTTCACGGCCTAAGTGGAGTTTACGGCCCAAACTCCCAATGTTTGGCCGTAAACACCATGTTATGGTGGTAAATGTTTTATTGATGCTCCTTAAAACCTAAAAGGTACTTCCTTTCATTTGTTCTTTTGGTGAATTAAGATTAAAACAACCAAACAGACTCTAAACCGAGTTAAAAATTAGCAGAAATGAGTTTGAATCTTCATTGAAGTGTTTGACTGTAGGTTTTGTATAAATAGAAATTTCGGGTTGTCACAAAACCCAAAATCCAAAACCATTTATTAATGAATTGACGGTGAACATTTTATATGTTCAAGATTTCACCAATGAATTGACGGATAATGGCTCATACCTGGTGTGACATTATACAAAATGCCAGTCATGCATTTTCTTTTAAGAAATGTCGTATTTAAGGAATTAGAAGTCTGAAACTATACGGATTGTCAAATTGGTCTTGCCAGCTTTCTTTACCTAAGAACTGTCATGACACCAGGGTGATTCACCCAATAGGGAAACAAATATAGCTGAACGTCTCTCCAAGGTCCAAGTCAACTAGTTAACTTGAAAAACTGTGTTGAGTTCTTTGATCTTGAATATACAGGGGCTAATATCAAAACTAGCCATGAGTAGTTCTACGATACTCAACAAATCGCAGTGCGTTCCTCCGAGTTCACATAGATACTACGGGTAGTCTCCATCTGAGCAAAGGCTGGGTCCTTGAAAAACTATGGTGAGAAGGGTTTTTATAACTCTGTGATCCACAGGGTTTTTTTAGTCAATGGTTACTATTCAAGATGCATCAGTGATCGTTAAAGAGAATTCATTCGAAGGAAGAAGAAGTGAAGATCATCTTTCAACACTAAACCTTTCAACCCCAGTAGCATGGTGAAGTTGTTTTTGAAGATTATGTAACAAGTTGCATTGAAGCCACCTCAATCAATTTGCTGCTATCTATGAACCTGCTGAAGTGATCCAGAAGAATTGGTCTCTCTGTTATTTTCTCTGAAGATTCTCAAAGCTGAAATTGCTAATTTTCAAGAATCTTTACAAGAAGCCTTATAGCCCAATGTGCTTTCAAATTCAGATCTTAAAGGAACTCCAACTACTAAAGATGAAGTTATTCATGAAGATTCATAACCTCATCTTGAAGTTATGAAGAATTTAAAGATAAAATTTGAAGCCAAGAACAAAATGATGATTGAAAAGAAAAAGAAAGCTACAATCCCAGGGGGAGTTTGTTAGGTCATAAGAAAAGAAAGCTTTAAACCGAGGGGGGATTGTTAGGTCATAAATTGTGGTTTATACTTTGCTTTTCATAAGCCTTTATAGTTTTTAGTCTAGGGACGAAATCCCCTTGAGTTTCTTGTAATTGGACCGAAATCGTGTGTGATTTGGTTAGGCTTTGTATTGTTTTGTTTAGGTTTTGGGCTTGGGCTTGGTTATTAGGCCTAGGTAGATATAGGGTTATTTAGGCTTTAAAATGAGTAAGATTAGAGTGTGGGACGTTCTACGGGTTGCCATATTTCCTAGAACACGTTT
Source organism: Lactuca sativa (assembly GCF_002870075.4). NCBI lineage: Eukaryota > Viridiplantae > Streptophyta > Magnoliopsida > Asterales > Asteraceae > Lactuca > Lactuca sativa. Next base: position 139,692,401 of record NC_056626.2, read on the forward strand.
TAGAGAGAACCAAGATAGAACAGTGTGTAATCAACATCTTATATACCCGACTATTAAATATAATAGTGTGCATTGAAGATTAATCTTTTGTTCTTATTTAACATTTGATCTTGCATCATTCACTTAACTAGGATTCCGCACCATCAAGTGAATCCAATTGATACACCATAGAAATTTCGAGACTTACAAGTAGAGTGACAAGGGTGGCGGAAATGAGGGATTAAGGTCCTTTTAATAAGACACAAACCCGAAAAAATTAGGGTTTCCTTACATAGCTCCTACTCGTCGAGTCGGGGTCCTCCAACTCATCGAGTAGACTCTAAAAAATCATGGGGCCATAATAGTCTTTATGCGGTGGGTTGGTGCTCCCCAACTCGTCGAGTTTCCCTAACAAAAGAAGTAAAATAATTAAATATCATACATGGGATTTGGGATGTTACTTGAGTTTAGGATTTTATTCAGCAGCCAAGGCTTGACGGTATATTTAGCTCGGGTGAGCAGGTTATTTGGCTTATGTGGTGGATACACGAGTTGGGTTCAGGTGTCAGTTGCTGATGTTTCGATTTTCAGGGTGTTCACTGATGTATTCCCCGAGGAGTTACCCGGTGTGCCTCCTCAGAGGCAGGTTGAGTTCAGGATCGACCTTGTGCCAGTTGTGGCCCCTATTGCCAAGGTGCCTTACTGATTGGCACCGCCTGAGATGTAGGAGCTATCATCTCAGCTGCAGGAGTAGCTAGGCAAGCAGTTCATTCGTCCGAGCAGTTCTCTGTGGGGAGCGCCGATTCATTTTTTCAAAAAAAAGATGGTTCACACCTGATGTGCATCGATTATAGGGAGCTGAACAAGTTGGCGGTGAAGAACCATTATCCCCTTCCGCAGAGTGATGATCTCTTTTATAAGTTGCAGGGCGCATCTTGGTTCTCCATGATAGATCTGAGGTCTGGGTACCATCAAGTAAAGGTGAGGGAGGAGGTCATGGAGAAGACCGCGTTCTCGACTCGTTATGGGAATTACAAGTTCGTGGTGATGTCATTCGGGCTCACCAATACACCTATGATATTTATGGATTTGATGAATCAGGTATGCAGGTCGATGCTCGATCGCTCGATTATCATGTTTATAGATGATATCTTGGTGTATTCCAAGACCAGAGAGCAACATGAGGAGCATCTTCGCAAGCTTCTCTGGGTTTTGAGGACCATCTTCGCAAGCTTCTAAGTTCTAGAAGTGCGATTTTTAGTTGAGAGAGTTTCAGTTCCTTGGATACCTCGTTAACCAAGATGGGATTTTGGTCGATCCGACCAAAATCGAGGCAATGATGCAGTGGGAGGTTCCGAAGTTTCCCTTGGATATCAGGAGTTTTTTGGGTTTGGCAGGGTACAACCAGTGGTTTATTAAGGATTTCTCCAAGATTGCAGTACTTGTCACTCGTCTGAAGAGGAAGGGGTGGATTTCCGATAGGGTTTTGAGCAACAGTCAGCATTTGAGACCCTTCAACAGAGACTTTGTGAGGCCCCAGTCTTGACCCTCCCAGAGGGAATTGAGGATTTTGTGGTTTTCTGTGATGCATCCATCACCGGCTTGGAAGCAGTCCTCATGCTGAGGGGACGAGTGATAGCTTATGCTTCGCAGCAGCTAAGGCCGCATGAGATGATGTATCCCACACATGATCTTGAGTTGGGAGTGGTGGTTTTCGCTCTCAAGATTTGGAGGCATTACCTTTATGGGGTCCGCTGTACTATCTATGCGGATCACAAGAGTTTGAGGCATATTATGAATCAGTCGAACTTAAACATGAGGCAGCATAGGTGGCTGTACATAGTCAAGGATTATGACTACGAGATCCTTTACCATCCCAGTAAAGCGAACGTGGTGGCGGATGCCCTAAGCCGTAAGTCGGCTAGACCTTCTGTTGAGGAGGCATGTATGAGGATATCTATGGATTCTCCACTTGTAGGTTTGATTAGGGAGGCTTAGGCAAAGGGTGTTTGAGAGGAGAATTAGAAGATTGAAAGGATTAGGGGTAAGATCACCATATTTGTGCCGGACAGTCGTGGTTTATTGACCCGTTGCCGGACGGTCGTGATTTTTTGACCCGTTGCCACCAATGTATATCGGGATCTGAGATTGCGTTGTTGGTTGCTGTCACACCACTAAACCAGGACGACAGAAATGTTCGCATACGGAGGACGTCATGTACAATATCTGAAAGGGCATTATTTTGTGGTTTGAGCTAGTAAATCATTTGTATAAGTCATGTTAGGTTTTTGGTCAAGTTTAGTGTGTTTTTTTGATGTTTACGACCAGCAGTATGTGTACGACCGTAAACAGGTTCACGGCCATAAACCTGTTTACGACCAACTGTTCCCTATATATAGGGTGTGTCAGTATTGTGTCAGGGTTGTTGGCGAATCAGAGAGTCCATAGAGTGTATGATTCCCAAGGTGTATCAGAAGTTTATTTGATTAATATAACGTGTGCATGATTGGATTGTTTTTGTTCTTCTACTACATTCTTACATGATTGATTGGTATTTGTTTGATAACTATTGGATTCACTGTTTTGGGACTTACAATTGGTATCAGAGCCAACTGGTGTAAAAAACAAACCTCAATCGTGCATTTGGTTAATCGATTTCCTAAACACTCAAGGTGTGATTATAAGTTTCCATTGCAAAAGGGAGGTCAATTTGCTGAAAATATTGCATTTTGGAAGCCTTCGGTATCATCGTTGACCTTGAACTGCGTAAACTGAAAATTAAGTCTACGACCGTAAACCTCGTGTACGACCGTAAACCCTATGTCCGGCTGTAAACCTTGTGTCCGGCTGTTAACGACGTGTCCGACCGTAATCTCTGTGTCCGACCGTAATCTTTGTGTCAATCTTTGTGTCTGGCCGTAATCTGTGTACGACCGCAAACTCCCAACCGTAATCAGTCATTAAATTTCCAAATTTAATTTAATTAATCAGAAAATAAAAACTGGATTTGCAAAACTCTCATCATGAGCTTGACTATGTCATGGGCACTACCACTCGTATACCCCATCTACTGTCTGCTGAGGGGTTTCCTGAATGGAAATATTGTATGGAGAAATATAATAGAAACCAATCAAGGCTTTGATACCACTGATGGGTTTTGGTCCTAAGAACATCCTATGTGCTCATACAAACCCTAATGCTTGGATCTAGGTTTCTCTATTGTACATGCAAGTTATCCAAGACTATAAACCCTAATTCTAACATTCAAGTAATCATATTAACATGAAAATAGGTTTAAGATGTTACCTTGATTGTTATGTAGCAATAACAATCCCAAATCTCCTTGTATTGACTTTAGAAAGCTTAGAGTCACAATTGTCACTCCTCTAATGGTTCACAAACACCATAAGCAAGAGGATGAAGAGGAGAGAGGATGGAGGCTGCCCAAAAACGTCTACAAACCCTAGAGGAGTCTTAGCCACGTTTTTGGGTCATAAGGGATCCATATATATAGGAGGCCATTAGGGTTACCTAACAAGGAAACCCTAATTTGGATGCTTAAGCCCTAAGCAACCCATAGATTCCTTTCCTTAAGGCCTTGAACGATTTCCTTATGGGCTTCCCCATAGAATTCGTCCACTCCTTAATATAAGGCAATCCATGGCCCAAATTGCAATTATCTTATAATTACAATTTCAGTCCCTTAAGTTTAATCAATCTCTTTTAGTCACAAAACTAATTACCAATTAATTATTGACTAATATTAATTAAACAATATGATTTCTCCTTTAATATATTATTCCCATAATATATTAATAAATCATATTTAATCCTTTCTCTCCATAATTCATCCTATCAAGTTGCTTTGGTGAAGGCAGCCCAAAAGGACCATGCACCATCGGGTCAAGTACATACCAAAATAGTTGTGGACTTAGACACTAATCCAATAGTCTCCCACTTGGATAAGTCTAATAACTATTATGCGTATGACTTCGGATCCTGATCCACAATCGTAGCTTTCCAAAGCCTTTGTCAACTCTAATCATATCAGATACACGCGTCCTTAGATAAGGGATCATATATTCCTCCATTCTAGATATCGTATGAGACATGATTTCAAACCATTCTCTTTGTACTATTTCTCGAATTCCGATTTATAACGACTGACTAATTGAACAAATCAAATTAGCCCTAGCCCGGCCGAGCATTTACGTTTGTCATCACAAAGTCATCGAGGGGCCCAAAGATATCGCTTTTATCCTTCTTTGGATAAAAGGAACGGATAAACTTTGATTCAATGCTTGCTTGCACTCACTCACCAAATCACACATAATAATATGTTTTATAACACCAAGTTACTAGTGCATTTACATATTATCAATGCACAACCGATTTGCAAGATACAACTCACACATCTCGGTTTCAAGAATATAAGATGTTATCGTCTCATCAATCACTCGTGATACAATTCATGGAGTGATCCAAGTGAGCGTGGGTTTAATCCAATGCTCAAATCATATTCATAAGCACTCATGAACGTTGCAGCAAACATTTGCTTATGTCTAATACTCTTTTAGACAATCCACACACCAATTCACGACAGTCTTCATTCATATCTACTTCCAACATATGAATGACTGTGGCCCGTTCAAATAATTTGATTATTCTTAATAAATTCAATTATTCTGGAAGTCAAAACATGCAAAGTGAAACACAAGAATAATACTAATCCCATATGGCCTCAAACCTTTGAGTATAAATAAAACTCCTTTTATTTATCACCATATCGATTACTCATTATTTGTCGTTTCGGGTAATCAACTTCTTACTTAAATTATTACACTTGTCCCGTGCTCCTAGCATGCACACAATGTTTACCTATGGTTCTTACTTTTGTGAAATAGATTAAATGAACACATTTCCAATCATTCTCATTTCACAACTCCAAATCCTTTTTCATAAGTGAAAGAATATCAAATTCTTTCCACTTATAGAATATGTTAGATTCTAACATTTTACGCAATGATCCTTTCGTAATGTCACTGCACCGAAGTCACAAAGACTATTGCCAATGATATTACAAAGTTCTCTATTGGAGATTGTTAAAAGACAATTCCTTAGATATGATGTCTCTCACTCAAAGCACATTCCTTTGAACATCCTTTGCATAAAAGTTTCTAATCTAGACATAGATTTTCAATATCCAATTCTCAATATGGACACGTTTCCATATTTTCCATATGACAACTCATTCTTAATATAATCTTATCTATTCATAATAATGTCGATATGGTCCATCCAATATGGAAACATTTCCATATTTTCCAATACTATACTTCCAACTACTCATAAGCGACCAATCCTTGGCGAACTTTGGATTGTCCTTTGATAGTTGTTTATTTTAGCCAAAACCGATTCTTGTCCCTTTTTCCCTCTGAATGCGCTAGACATTTGGAAAATTTTAGAATGGTCAAATATTATAGAATTTGCAATCGATCCTATACCCGAAGCGTATGGGACACGATGCATAATGTCTTACATAAAGATTTGATACTTTATCAATCTTCTGCCATAATATTTTATTTGCTATGTTCTCAAAATTCGAATTGTGAAGAGGAATGTCGTAATCATAATTGAAATTTTAAGAACACACTATGTACCTTTGACTAAATATATTAACATTCCACAACCTAAGCCTTTAGATTTGAAATGAAGCATAATATTCTCTCCCTTAATTACAGCAAAACAACCTTTCAACTCTTACAACTTTGCAAAGTATGACTCTTGTTTTCTATAACTAATATTGCTAACTTGCAATACGTGCCTTAATAATCATACAATCATAACATTTATGCTCCCACTATCATGATGATTATTATAAACATAACACTTATGCTCCCACTAGCTTTGACATGTATTCAGAAACATCTTAGCTTTCAGAAAAACAATGCTTATTGAATTTCTTAAGTTCATGTTTCTAATACTTAGTGCTTTGATAATCTTTTATCAAGGCTTCTTGAACTTATACACCTTTGCCTTAGATAGTTCATATGTGTGTCTAAACAATTGCCAAACCTCACAATTCAAATCATGGAAAGGGATACCGTAACCATGGTCGAGAATGAAATTTTACAATCACTATCTTCTTAAAATCTTTCTTAGTGAAAGTATTTCCTCACAATCATTTTCATGAAGGAGGAAATCTTATGACACTTATATTTGAACGGTGTATTTGTTCCTATCCATGTGAATTTGTCAAAACCAAAGTTTACGACAACTTCAAACTCATATAGATCGAACTTTCTTAAACTCGATTTCTTGCCTTATGGTAGCACAGCTGCCCACCATGTCTTCCAAGTAGTTAAGCAACTCACCTTTTCCTATCAATGTACTTTTCATTGATCAAGGTCCTTGCCTTTTATGTATTTAAATGAGAACTCATAGAACTCACATGCATAATTAACTTAATTGGAACGGCACAGAAACAAAATAATGTCAACACGATAGGTTGTAAACCTCAACTCGTGTGCTAGTGATAATTGATAAGGTTTATTTGATTTGTTCTTGAAACCTTTCAAGACCATTAAGACTCCCACTGACTCCTTGACATATAATATTCTCTTGTCAATAACCATTTCTTGACAAACAGATATTCAAGAGTTAGTGTAGCTTTTATCAAAACACTTCATAAATTTGTCCTAGTTGGTCTTTGTCTTGTCCAAGACATCACAACTTTTCCACATTTGATGAATGCTATAAACCTTCTTAATACTTATCACTCAATGTCACAATCTTAACTCTAAGACTTGTTTTGGAACAAAGTATGATTGACTTTTTGATTTAACCATTTCTTCAATTCTTGATTCCTCTTCCTAGACATACAATTGTACTAAGACTCACTTAGAGGATCAATTGAGATGTGGTTCTTAATCATTAAGACCTATCATAAAGCATAAAAGGTACTCTCCCTTCTTCTTAGAATGGAGAAACTTTTATCTTTCTGCCTACTTGATTCTTCTTATTCGTTCTACTATTGATTTAAACCTTTTCAATCAATTCATAATTACACTTAATCTTGTAAGTATAATCATATTTACTAAACCTTTAGTAAATCATGACGAATATCATTGTTACTCTTATGGTGGACTTGATCAACACGCAATTTTGTGTGCTCGATCTCCTAGTCCTTCACTTGACACTTTGTCAATGAATTAGTCTAATTTCCAAAATATGAAATTTCTCGTTCATCGTGCAACCAAGTTGCATGATTCCAAGTTTCTGTCCGATTGAAACATGAGCGATGAGAAACTCTGCCTATTTGGTAAATTCTCGACATTTCCATAAATAACATAATAAGGACCAAATCCATTATTGCTAATATTCAAACATCAATTTTTCATATACCCCATTACAAGGATAAATAAATAAAATAAAATCAAAATTTATTTTATTGCGGAAAAATTTGTCCTTACAATGCAATTCATTGAAAAACTATGCTAATACATCTTTCTTAGCAATCTAATTCTAACTCTAAGTAGTAGCTCAAGAATCTAATCTTCGAGAAATACGATTGAAATCCATTCCTTCACGGTTAGATTCTGCTCACTTCTTCCCTTAAGCTTCCTTTCTTTTCTTCGATCCTACAAAACATCAATTGTAATCTTATCACATTATGTATTAAGAATCTATAATAGAAGCTTAAAAGAGTTAGTTAATGGATTTTACCTATATTGGAGCCATACGTTTTGACTCTCCCATCTCTTAGATCTCTTAGGTAAATGGGGCAGCTTCGTCTCCAATTCCCTTTCTCTTGGCAATAAAAGAAAATTGACTCTTTTGGAACATGACATGGAACTACTTCAGACGTTGCCTTTCTCTTATGATCAAACTTTTCGATCATAACATGTCTTTCGTTGCCATTGTCTATATCCATAGAGGTCTCGAAGGCAGATTCACCAATCAACTTTGCTTTTCTATTGCGCTAAACCATTGCTGATTCAGCAACAATAAGCATATATGTGAGATCTATAAGGGTCACATCGCGGTTCATCATATAATACTCTTTTACGAACTCACTATATGAGTTAGGAAGTGACTGAAGAACCCAATCAACATCCATCTCCTCACAGACAACGGATCCCAACATTCTTAACCTATCAATGTGTGACTTCATCCCTAGGACGTGTGCACACAACGACTTTCCTTCTTTATGTTTACTTGCCAAAAGGGCTTGAGTGATCTTGAACTTTTCAAGCCGTCGAACTTGTGGGTTAGGGAGAATAATTGGAGGAGGTGGAGGAAATGAAGCATGATTTCTTGTTCCTCGATCGAATCGTGGAATATCATCTTCATGTGGAAAGCTTGTTCCACGGGATTTGGAAAGACCATAGTTGTCGAACTTTGACATCTACAAAACGGGAGAAAACAAATTCAAGTTAGTTGATTGATTGAGTCCTTAGTAAATCACCCAAATGAGATACTAAGGCTAGGACCCAACACAATATTCTACAACTCGGGAGAGGGATGCCGTAACCCAAATTGCAGAACATTTGAAGGTAAGTGAATGACGATTCACTAATTTCCACCATGAAAAACGAAAAATAAATTTAAGTTTTAAATCTATGAAAACTCCTAGATCCTTTGAGATTCATTGAACATTTCAATGGCATGTTTAAATCTCGATATGCCCCTCTTGTTTGTGACTGGGATGCCGAGGATCACAAAGCGGGTGTGAATAACCATGCAAACTTACATGGTGCCCTCACATGTTACAGTCACCTATTCGATGTGCCGGTAAACCACACACGCTCCACCGAACTATGACCAACATTGAGTCACCCTTTGCTACCTTTGCTTAGAACCATTTAGTGTGCCGGTAAACCACACACGCTCCACTAACGTCTTCGCAAGGGCACACAGTGTAATTTCATGGAATTGCATCAATTCACTTTGCCTAAGTAACTAAGATTGGGAATTTTTAAAACATTTAGTTACTTTTGTACTTCATTATACTTATAATAGAAGGTTTTGTCCTATCCTACCCGTTCGATTAACGACCCTCCACTAGTCAAGAGTGCGGTGGGTAAGAGTGGATACCCATTCAATCGCCATTTTATAGGCAATTTCCTTAAACACCCCTTATAGACCAGCTTCGTGAATGAGGCCTACTAACGGTAAGAATGACTTTTACTCATACATATATATAATGTTAGACTTTTAATGTTATATATAGTATAGGGTATATTTTACACTTTTAAAATACTAGGTGGTCAAATTTAATAATTATACCTTTAATTAAATTGTAAACCAAAACTTTTATGGATTTATTAAACCTCTTTCAATTATACACCTTAATTTATTAATAAAACCATAAGGGTGTAATTTGAACTTTTTCAAAACAATACTAGGGTTTTAGAATTTAACATTCCTAATTAAACTTTTAATTAACTTTTAAATTCCAAAACTTGAGGGCAAGTTTTGAAACATTTCAAACATTAGGGTTTGGAATTTAAATACACATCAAAATTAAACAATTAATCAAAATTTAAATTCCAAATCTTGAGGGCAAGTTTTGAAACCTTTTTTCAAAACATTATGGTTTTAACTATTTAAATTTCAAAACAACAAAACCTTTGGGTTCAAATTTAAACTATAAAACCTAAAGGGATTAATATGAAACTATTCCAAACTTTGTCAAGAATATTCTAGATCACATAATTCAAATAAGGTAATTAACTATAATTGGTGGTTATCTAATTAGATCTAGTTCAAATTCTTGCAAGATAATGATCAAATAATTTCCATAACTTAACATATATCAAATAAGGTAACAATTATCTAATTAGATGACCAAAAACTTTTATTTTGACAAGGATAATCATAAGGGATTAACAAAATTCGAATTTTATTAAGTTTAAACAATTATGGAAATTATCCTATGTCAAAATAGGTAAAAATCCCGAAAATCTGTCTGTCTGACAGCTAAACTCGTCGAGTCCCCTTATGGACTCGCTGAGTAGGGGCCTACTCGCCGAGTCCACAATGGAACTCGCCGAGTACATCAGGCAGGAGGAAAAAACCGATTTTTTCAAGCATGAACAAATTAACAAGGCATCAATACAATAGAAACCAATCAAGGCTCTGATACCACTAATGGGTTTTGGTCCTAAGAACATCCTATGTGCTCATACAAACCCTAATGCTTGGATCTAGGTTTCTCTATTGTACATGCAAGTTATCCAAGACTATAAACCCTAATTCTAACATTCAGGTAATCATATTAACATGAAAATAGGTTTAAGATGTTACCTTGATTGTTATGTAGCAATAACAATCCCAAATCTCCTTGTATTGACTTTAGAAAGCTTAGAGTCACAATTGTCACTCCTCTAATGGTTCACAAACACCATAAGCAAGAGGATGAAGAGGAGAGAGGATGGAGGCTGCCCAAAAACGTCTACAAACCCTAGAGGAGTCTTAGCCACGTTTTTGGGTCATAAGGGATCCATATATATAGGAGGCTATTAGGGTTATCTAACAAGGAAACCCTAATTTGGATGCTTAAGCCCTAAGAAACCCATAGATTCCTTTCCTTAAGGCCTTGGACGATTTCCTTATGGGCTTCCCCATAGAATTCGTCCACTCCTTAATATAAGGCAATCCATGGCCCAAATTGCAATTATCTTATAATTACAATTTCAGTCCCTTAAGTTTAATTAATCTCTTTTAGTCACAAAACTAATTATCAATTAACTACTGACTAATATTAGTTAAACAATATGATTTCTCCTTTAATATATTATTCCCATAATATATTAATAAATCATATTTAATCATTTCTCTCCATAATTCATCCGATCAATTTGCTTTGGTGAAGGCAACCCAAAAGGACCATGCACCATCGGGTCAAGTACATACCAAAATAGTTGTGGACTTAGACACTAATTGTGACATCCCCAAAATCTCGGCCAGAAAAGACCGATTTTCATTTATGCTTTTAATTAATTTCAGAGTAAATCCTTTTGATTTGAAAGAGTTGCGGAATTTGTTCCCAAAACAAAACATGATAAAATAATATTTATCAAAGCATTTCATCAAGAGATGCATTTCATTATATAATCAAAACTCGGGATGTCATGTTCCGATACAGACCATAAAGCATAAACGATAAACATTACAAGTCATTCAACAAATATATACATATACAGACTTGTAAACAAAACAACAAGATGATCCATCCATCTTACGCCCTTGTGCCACTTCCTGTAATACAAATAAAACTGAGTGGGTCAGGCTTGGGAGCCTGGTGAGCATATAGGGTTTTCAACCCACAATAAATAAGTTTTATTTAATTTCACCAACCAATCACTATCCCGATTACCCATTCCCGTTATCCTCACTTTACGTCCCTAAAACAACTATCTCAAGGGACCTAATCTAGGATTTTCATCAGGACGGACATCACTGCGAAGGGGTTTCCTCAACAATAGATATCCTAAAGGCAACCATGAGGGGGATAGGGTACACCGGTGAACACATCGTTCACAACACCTACAGGTTATGAACCTGCTAGCGTTCCACTGGACTGTCTAGAAAGAGTCCGTGGTCGTTATCCATACTCCGCTGAATAACTAGATCAACAACAACAACAACATCGAGGCCTCTCATTTGTTTATTACACACCAACTATCTACCCATGTTCTACCCAACATATTAGTAGATAAAAATATATATTTTCATACGTAGTTTAAAGAAAACCTGCATAGCATGCTTTAATCAACACATATATCGCATAACAGATGAGGCACACACACACATAACACATATCTCATAAAGAAATAAGCAGATCTATAAGATAGAAGAGAGTGAATACTCATTCACACATAACACAACCAAATATATACACATAGCACGTATTTTTATATAAAATACTTCGTATTATTGTGTTAGAAGAAATAACTACACACTCACTTGATCAGAAGACGATCCAACAGCACTATGACTTATAGAAGTAGTAATCCACAACAGATCTGGAAGATCTCCTCGAAAATCGAACTTCTCGCGGGCAGAGCTTCGACTCGGGAACCGCGCTTCTCGGGATCTTCGGGATCTCGGGACTTGCCTCGGGGCTAGAGTATGATACCGGGGCTTCGGGGTAGCTTCGGCACGAAAAACGATGCAAAAGACTAGAGAGAAGAGAAGAAATTGAACAACAAAGAAGGCTGTCTTCGGATCCTTTATATAGAGGCTGGAAGCCTCAATTACGCGGGGCGTACGCCTGTACGCAGCGCGTACTGCTCCAATGTTCGTAAGCGCATGCGTCATCCGAAGCCACTTGCTGCGATGTCGACATCCTCGGAGTACGCGGGGCGTACTCGAGTACACGGCGCGTACCTCGGATCAGATCAATGACTCGTTCGGATAATGCTTCCGAATTTTGAATTAAAAATAAATACAAAATGATTAATAAACTTCGGAAATTCATAACTTCTTCATACGAACTCCGTTTTCGACGTTCTTTATATCCACGGGAAGGTGAGACTATGCTCTACGACTTTCGTTTAGACTCCGTCGGCTAATTTTGACTTTATTTTTATTAATTATTTTTAATAGGTCACGACAGAAACTTTCGTTATAAATTCATAACTTCTTCGTTTGACGTCCGTTCTCGCCTAACTTTTTATCGCTTCGATACCAACAACGAGATCTTCGATTCTCATTTAGATTGCTTCGGCTAACAACCGCTCGATCTCAATTCGAGTATTTCAGGCTGTATACCGCTAAGCCGGAACTTCGATAAATCATAACTTCCTCATACGAAGTCAGATTTGGGCATTCTATATATATTCGGAAACCTCGTTTCGACTACTACAACATTAACCCTAAGATATTAAGTTTATTTTACACTTAAATTTTGACGCTTATTTTTATTCTTAATTAATCAGACCACATAATTAAGCAATTAAGCACAAAACACATAATACTCAAATAATACATTCTTATTATTTCAAAATGGGTTACAAAGGTTAACCTAGACTATTATATTGCTAAATATGGCAAGCCCGAAAACACAGGCGTTACAATTCTCTCCACCTTAGAATGATTCCGTCCCCAGAATCACACATCAACAAACAAATGCGGATAGCGACCCATCATGTCACTCTCCGTCTCCCAGGTGAGATTCGGCCCATTCGTGTGTTTCCATTGGACAAGCACTAACCCAACCATCTTGCGTCGCAATTTCTTAGTCTTTCGGTCAACAATTGCCTCTGGTTCTTCAATCAACCTTTTGTTCTCATCAATTCTCAATTCAGAAATTGGAATTATTTCGGGAACTTCTCCCGTGAACTTCCTCAAATAACACACATGAAAAGTGTTGTGAATTCCATTCAGTTCTTCGGGTAATTCGAGCTTGTAAGCTTGGTTCCCAATCCTCTGAAGAACTTTAAACGGTCCAATAAACCTTGGACTCAACTTTCCCCTTTTACCAAATCTTATAAGTCCCTTCCACGGCGAGACTTTAAGCAAAACCGAATCCCCAACCTCAAAAGTTATCGGTCTCCGCTTCTTGTCAGCATAGCTCTTTTGACGATCCTGAGCCGCTAACATTCTTTCCCTAATTATTTTCAACTTTTCAGCAGTTTGATGAACCAACTCCGGTCCCATAAACTGCTTTTCCCCAGCCTCAAGCCAACAAGACGGCGTACGACACTTCTGTCCATACAAAGCTTGGTACAGTGCCATCTTAATGCTCGAGTGGAAACTATTATTATAGGAAAATTCTACCAATGGTAAATGTTCATCCCAATTACCTAGGAATTCCAAGGTACATGCTCTCAGCATATCTTCAAGTGTTTGTATCGTTCGTTCGCTCTGACCATCAGTCTGCGGATGGTAAGCTGTACTTAAACACAACTTGGTACCCAATTCCTCTTGTAGACTTTTCCAAAACCTCGATGTGAAACGGCTATCACGATCCGACACAATCGTTAACGGAACACCGTGAAGCCTCACAATTTCCTTCACGTAAGAATTCGCAAGCTTCTCCATAGACCATTTCTCCCTGGCCGCTATGAAATGCGCACTCTTAGTGAATCGATCAACGACCACCCAAATCATGTCGTGACCATTCTTCGTTCTGGGCAGTTTAGTGACAATATCCATAGCAATGTCTTCCCACTTACCCATAGGCACAGGTAAAGGTTCTAAACTCCCGTACGGTTTTTGATGTTGTGTCTTGACTCTCGCACAAGTCACACACTTGGCCACATACTTTGCAACATCAAGCTTCATCATCGGCCACCAGTAGTAGGGTTTCAGGTCCCTATACATTTTAGTGCTACCCGGATGAATCGAGTACATGGTCTTGTGAGCTTCTTCCATCAGAAGATCTCTGACTCCTCCTGTCTTAGGTATCCAAATCCGATCTTGGAACACCTTCAGTCCATGACTGTTTACACCGAACACCAACGTTTTGCCCAAACGTTCCTCCTTTCTGTCATTCTTCTCAGAAGCTTCGCTCTGAGCTTTCTTTATACTTTCCAAAATAGTTGAGACAACTTCAATTCTCAACGCTCTTGGCCTTTTCCTTTCAGGATTGACTTTTCGACTGAGAGCATCAGCAACAACATTAGCTTTACCGGGGTGGTAAAGTATCTCGCAGTCGTAGTCTTTAAGTAATTCTAGCCAGCGTCGTTGCCTCATATTCAATTCTTTCTGATTAAAGAGGTATTGGAGACTCTTATGATCAGTGAAAAGTTTGCACTTCGTGCCATAGAGGTAATGCCTCCATATTTTCAGAGCGAAAACTACCGCTGCCAACTCCAAATCATGAGTCGGGTAATTCTTTTCATGCTCTTTCAGCTGTCGAGACGCATATGCTATCACCTTTTCTCTTTGGGTCAAAACACAACCCAATCCAACACCAGACGCATCGCTATAGACAGCGAAGTCTTCAACTCCATCGGGTAGAGTAAGTATCGGTGCCTCGCATAGCTTCTTCTTTAGCTTCTCAAATGCTTCCTGATGCTTCTCACCCCAAGCATAAGTAGCTCCTTTGTGGGTCAAAGCTGACAATGGACTAGCGATTGAAGAAAAGCCTTGGATAAACCTTCGGTAATATCCGGCTAATCCTAAAAAGCTTCGAATCTCCGTGGGACTTTTCGGTTGTTCCCACTTCGTCACAGCTTCGATCTTCGCTGGATCAACCATTATCCCTTCTTGGTTGACCACGTGACCCAAGAATTGGACTTCACGAATCCAAAAGTCACATTTGGAGAACTTAGCATACAGCTTCTCCTTCTTCAAGACTTCTAACACTTCCCGCAAGTGTCTGCCATGCTCCTCCTGGCTTTTCGAGTAAATCAGAATGTCGTCTATGAACACTATCACAGATTTATCAAGGAACGGGTTACAAACCCTATTCATCAAATCCATGAACGCTGCTGGAGCATTGGTTAGTCCAAACGACATAACCAAGAACTCGTAGTGTCCATATCTAGTTCTGAATGCAGTCTTCTCGATATCTTGCTCTCTTACTTTTAGCTGATGATATCCTGACCTAAGATCGATCTTCGATAAATAGCTCGAACCTTGCAATTGATCAAACAGGTCATCAATCCTCGGCAACGGATATCTATTCTTTATTGTTGCCTTGTTCAGCTCTCTGTAATCGATGCACATTCTCATACTTCCATCTTTCTTCTTTACAAAAATTACACCGGAGCTCCCCAGGGTGATGAACTAGGTCTAATGAAACCGTTGTCCAATAACTCCTGAAGTTGCATCATTAGCTCCTTCATCTCCGTCCGTGCTAATCGATAAGGTGCTTTTGCAATTGGCGTCGTTCCTGGCAACAAGTCAATACGGAATTCCACTTGTCGATCAGGCGGTAATCCAGGAAGATCTTTGGGAAATACTTCCGGATAATCACACACCACTGGAATATTCTGCATCACCTTCTTTTCCTTCTTAGCATCAATCACGAATGCTAAATACGATTTACACCCCTTGGTCAAACATTTTCTGGCTTTCATCAATGAAATGATTCCAAAATTCACTCTTCGTTTATCTCCATACACCATAAACGAATCTTTCCCAGGCGGGTTTACTTTGACTATTTTCTTCTTGCATAAAATTTCGGCGTCGTTGGCGCTAAGCCAATCCATTCCCAATACGATGTCGAAACCATTAAGTTCGATAGGCAATAATTCCTCGTGGAACTTATTCCCATTCAGATCAATTAAGATGTTTTTCATGCGATAGCTAACAGGTACAAACTTGCCACTAGCAACTTCGACTAATAAGGCATTATCTAGTCTAACAACAGGCAAAGCTAGCTTTCTACCAAATTCATGCGATATAAAGGAGTAATTGGCTCCAGAATCAAATAAAATTTGGGCAGACAATTCGTTAACGAGAAAGGTACCTGAAGCGACATCAGCTTCATCTTTAGCAGCTTCCAGTGTCATCTGGAATGCTCTCGCCTTTGGCTTTGGCGGAATGTTGGGTCTACTGCCTCCTTCTTCTTTGGGCAGTCCCTCGACATATGACCCTCCTCACCACAACCATAGCAAACTTTCTTTGTGAGGTTACACTCATTGGCATAGTGCCCTGGCTTTCCACACTTGTAGCATGTGTTCGCCACCTCACATCTTCCATGATGCTTCTTCTTACATTTGTCGCACCATTTCGCTTCACCTCCACCTCCCCTCGAACCAGACTTCGAGAACTTGTTTTTCTTGTTGGACCCTGAAGTTCCATCGAACTTCCTCTTTTCTCCAACATCTATTCTTTCCAGACCCCTTTCCTTCTGCTGGGCCTCCACATTCTTAGCTGCACAAACAACCGTTTTCAGAGTGGTTGCCATCTTGACTATCGGACCAAAGTCAGCAGGCAGTCCGTTAGCAAACCTCTCAATCTTGGAGAGTTCCGTCGGCACTAGGTACGGAAACAACTTCATCTTCTCAGTAAATGCAGTAGCATAGTCATCTATGCTCATCTTCCCTTTCTTCAAGTTTTGGAACTCATTGTTCAGATCAATCAGATCTATCTCTGAACAATACTGCACCCTCAGCTGTTCCAAGAACTCCTCCCATGACATTTTCAGGGCTTCTCCTCGTGGCATAGTATCTGCCAACAACTTCCACCAACTCAAGACCCCAGTCTTCAGTTGTCTAACCGCAAAGACGGTTTTCTGTTTGTTGCTACAGTCGCAACTTTCAAATACCATCTCCATTTCGGAGATCCAATCCATTATCTCAACAGGCTTTGGGCTCCCAGAAAGACTTGGCGGTTTGGCGCCCAAGAAGTTCTTGTACATTCGCCCATCCTTGTTGTTTCTCCTTTCTGGATCGTTCCTTCGTTCCTCTTGAGTCCCAACTTGACTCACCATGCGACTATTGTTCCCTTCCTCCGATTGCTCGGGAATCAATTCAGGTTCCTCAATAGGTATGACAGGTTCATCCCTATTATTATGCAACATTTGTCGCATCTCCTCCCTTCGTTCGGCTAGCATAGCCCGAATCATGGCTTGCACCGCAGCCATTGTTATTGGTTCTGGTGCTGATGCTACAACAGGTATCTACTCAATCACTGGCGGTTGATTCCTGTTTTCATCCGCGTTTCCAACGCCACTCCTTGTTCTCACCATTTTGATCTACACACCGAATAAGGTGAAATTAGATCCTCATTAACGATAGATATTCAAATCACCCTTATCACTCCGAAACGTTTACATGCTAGTTCTAATAACGTAGGCATACGCTTAGAATCCTACACACATAAGGTTTCCAGATCCGGTCGGCAACAGACCGTAGATCCGAACAAATAATATCATATATGGCAACATATAACATTTAGCACATAAAGCATTTTAGGCAACTTTCCTAAAATAAACTAGTGCTCGTGTCTAAAATCCAACAGACACACATCTCATCATTCCATTTAGCATTCTAAGTTTAAGTCTAGAAATCCTACAAATTCCTAGTTCGCTTAAACTAATGCTCTGATACCAACTGTGACATCCCCAAAATCTCGGCCAGAGAAGACCGATTTTCATTTATGCTTTTAAATAATTTCAGAGTAAATCCTTTTGATTTGAAAGAGTTGCGGAATTTGTTCCCAAAACAAAACATGATAAAATAATATTTATCAAAGCATTTCATCAAGAGATGCATTTCATTATATAATCAAAACTCGGGATGTCATGTTCCGATACAGACCATAAAGCATAAACGATAAACATTACAAGTCATTCAACAAATATATACATATACAGACTTGTAAACAAAACAACAAGATGATCCATCCATCTTACGCCCTTGTGCCACTTCCTGTAATACAAATAAAACTGAGTGGGTCAGGCTTGGGAGCCTGGTGAGCATATAGGGTTTTCAACCCACAATAAATAAGTTTTATTTAATTTCACCAACCAATCACTATCCCGATTACCCATTCCTGTTATCCTCACTTTACGTCCCTAAAACAACTATCTCAAGGGACCTAATCTAGGATTTTCATCGGGACGGACATCACTGCGAAGGGGTTTCCTCAACAATAGATATCCTAAAGGCAACCATGAGGGGGATAGAGTACACCGGTGAACACATCGTTCACAACACCTACAGGTTATGAACCTGCTAGCGTTCCACTGGACTGTCTAGAAAGAGTCCGTGGTCGTTATCCATACTCCGCTGAATAACTAGATCAACAACAACAACAACATCGAGGCCTCTCATCTGTTTATTACACACCAACTATCTACCCATGTTCTACCCAACATATTAGTAGATAACAATATATATTTTCATACGTAGTTTAAAGAAAACCTGTATAGCATGCTTTAATCAACACATATATCGCATAACAGATGAGGCACACACACACATAACACATATCTCATAAAGAAATAAGCAGATCTATAAGATAGAAGAGAGTGAATAGTCATTCACACATAACACAACCAAATATATACACATAGCATGTATTTTTATATAAAATACTTCGTATTATTGTGTTAGAAGAAATAACTACACACTCACTTGATCAGAAGACGATCCAACAGCACTACGACTTATAGAAGTAGTAATCCATAGCAGATCTGGAAGATCTCCTCGAAAATCGAACTTCTCGCGGGCAGAGCTTCGACTCGGGAACCGCGCTTCTCGGGATCTTCGGGATCTCGGGACTTGCCTCGGGGCTAGAGTATGATACCGGGGCTTCGGGGTAGCTTCGGCACGAAAAACGATGCAAAAGACTAGAGAGAAGAGAAGAAATTGAACAACAAAGAAGGCTGTCTTCGGATCCTTTATATAGAGGCTGGAAGCCTCAATTACGCGGGGCGTACGCCTGTACACAGCACGTACTGCTCCAATGTTCGTAAGCGCATGCGTCATCCGAAGCCACTTGCTGCGATGTCGACACCCTCGGAGTACGCGGGGGGTACTCGAGTACGCGACGCGTACCTCGGATCAGATCAATGACTCGTTCGGATAATGCTTCCGAATTTTGAATTAAAAATAAATACAAAATGATTAATAAACTTCGGAGATTCATAACTTCTTCATACGAACTCCGTTTTCGACGTTCTTTATATCCACGCGAAGGTGAGACTTTGCTCTACGACTTTCGTTTAGACTCTGTCGGCTAATTTTGACTTTATTTTTATTAATTATTTTTAATAGGACACGACAGAAACTTTCGTTATAAATTCATAACTTCTTCGTTTGACGTCCGTTCTCGCCTAACTTTTTATCGCTTCGATACCAACAACGAGATCTTCGATTCTCATTTAGATTGCTTCGGCTAACAACCGCTCGATCTCAATTCGAGTATTTCAGGCTGTATACCGCTAAGCCGGAACTTCGATAAATCATAACTTCCTCATACGAAGTCAGATTTGGGCGTTCTATATATATTCGGAAACCTCGTTTCGAATACTACAACATTAACCCAAAGATATTAAGTTTATTTTACACTTAAATTTTGACGCTTATTTTTATTCTTAATTAATCAGACCACATAATTAAGCAATTAAGCACAAAACACATAATACTCAAATAATACATTCTTATTATTTCAAAACGGGTTACAAAGGTTAACCTAGACTATTATATTGCTAAATATGGCAAGCCCGGAAACACAGGCGTTACACTAATCCAACAAAAAGTTCAACATGTTTAATCACATCTTGGGAGAAACTCTGGAAGCTCACCTTCAACATTTCATCACGCTTACCACTGAAACGAGCTCAGCTGGTGTATTCGTGTCAAGGTCTGAGATGAACAAGAAGCTACTCAATTCTCTGCCAAAAACTTGGGATATGAATGTAGCAGTCATCAAGAAAACTAAGGATCTCAATATACTTAGCTTGGCTGAAATTATGGCCATCATTAAAGCTTGTGATCTTGTTGACAAATAGAGAGAGATCAATCACATCAACTCTTACTCTACCACAAATCTTGGGATTCAATCAAACAATGCTTTTTCATCTTATTCCAATCCGCAAGTGCCACCCTTTACTGTTCCTCAATCATCTTGTACTCACTCTCAGTCATCCATCTCTGCTCAACCCTCATTTGATGCTCCACAACCATGCTTCCAAACTGCTTCTCCAAAGACGAATGTTCCATCTCCTGTTCAAGTTCCGGTCCCCAAAGAAAATGAAGAGAACTTAGCCCTAGCAACTGGGTTGGTTAATTGTTATATTGATTTTGTGGCAGGTGAACTACCACCTCAGCTGTCTTTTGCTGATTTGGATCCGATTCATCCTAAAGACGTGGAGGAAATGGACATCACCTGGCAAATTTCTATGGCGGTATTCCGTGCTAAACAATTCTCTAAGAATACGGGAAAGAATAACTGGGGTATGAATGCAGAGAAGAAAGTGGGATTCAGCAAGTCTAAGCTTTGTTGTTATAATTGTCCTGAACTGGGTCATTTTGCTAGAGACTGCCCAAAGCCTGATTGAAAAGAAAATCATGAAAGAACATTAGTGTTAGTCGGCAGCAACAAGGGAGCTTCCATCAGCAATGAAACTGCAAATCTTCCTGTGGTGTAAAATTTTCAGTTTGCATTCATGGTTTAGAATTCTCTAGAATCTGAAAAACATGAGGTTAGCGAAGTTTCTTGTTCTCCTGAGTGCATTAAAACTATAATTATTTTACGTGAACAGGCTGAACTAATGCATAGAGAAATTGCGGAAATTAAAAATGAGGGATATCAGTTATGAAAATGCCAAAAATCTTTAAAAAACCAATTAGAGGCCAAAACAAATGACTATAAGAAATTGCAGTCTGATTATAGCGACAAGTGTGTTCATTATAGATATCTTAAAATGGATTTTGATGCGGTGACTGTTGAACTCGAGACATTGAAAACACGTTTTGTAAATGCTGATTTTCATTTTAAAAATTACAATGTCTTGAGTGAAAGGGTTGCATCTATAATTGAACACCAAATGAGATGTAAGGACCAGAAACATGTAGGATTAGGTTATAAGAGTGTCCCTCCCCCTTTCAATCATAATTATACTACTTCTCCATTGACTCAAGTTGAGATTTATCGTGAACCTTTTATGGTTTATGGTAAATCCACTACTGAGCAGGCAACAAACTGTAGTGCTAGGAATTTAGATACTAACGTTTCTACTTCCGATGTAGATTCATCAGTAAGCCAGGAAAAGCAGGGAAATAGATGAACTGAATCTAATAATAATTGTGTATCGAAATTTGGAGTTCCTTTTTCAAAAGATGATGAAACTGTTTTAGATATTAAGATTGATATTTTGATTGATGAGAATGTGGTGTAAAATTTAAAACTTATGATCACTATGATGTTATTTCTATGAACTCTACTGAATCTAAATCTGTCTCTAGCACCTCTACTTCATCCACGTCTGTTTCACAACTTGAATTATGCACATCTTCTTGTGGAAATAATCGGAAAATCAATAAGATCATAAAAAATGTTACAGGCAGTACCAAATCTTCTGAAAATAATAAATTTTTTTTAATTGTGGTACTGCCGGTCATATAGCTCGAAATTGTTCCAATCGAATGTTTGTGCATTTTTCAACCAAGAGGAGGGAAAATGAATCTCGAGGAAGGTCTTTAACTAGAAAGTCCTCGAGATCTCGTTCTCGTAAAGATGATTGGAACATTGTCAATTCTTGAAAAGGGCAAACCCAAAACCGAACAAATAGGTTGTTTATAAAGTAGTTATAGGTGCTTTGCCAAAATTGACCATGGCTAAGCCGAGGTCAGTTTCGTCAAAGAGTAAGTCTGGATCTTCGACTACCTTTAGCCGAAAATCTAAACGTTCAAAGAAGAAGAAAAATATTTCTAATTCGTCTATAAACATTTTAAGACCTAACTATAAATGGGTGCCCAAATCTCTAATTGTCCAGTCATCGTTCTTTTCTGTAAATATATCTGATGTAAAGTTACAAAAGGATAACTCTATGAATATTAAAGATAGTCCCGGGACTGGAATGACCTGGGTTCCCAAATCTAAATAAATCTCACTCATTGTGCAGGAACAACTATAAAGGAATGTCGCAAGACCCTGGTATGTCGAAAACGGTTGTTCCAGGCACATGACAGGAGACATCTCCCAACTTCACAACATTTAGAATTTTAATGGGGGTTATGTTTACTTTGTGGGAGGAGAAGGCGGGAAAATCACTAAAAAAGGAACTGTATCTAATGGAGTGCTGAGTTTCAAAAATGTCAATTAAGCATCAGAATTAAAGCATAGCTTGTTAAGTGTGTCGCAGATCTGTGATAACGGATATTCAACACATTTCATAGATAAAGAATGTCTGATTCTAAAGATAGGCATTGTGATTCCTGATGAATGGATCCTTGTCAAATGAAAATGAGATGGAAATGCATACATTATTGACATGAACAATAATCTTCCTGAAGAAGTCACTTGCCTCTTCTCAAAGGTTGCAGAGCAAAATGCTATGTTGCGGCATCGTAGACTCGGGCATGCCAATCCAAAGAACTTAAATCGTGTTGCAAAGAATGAAATAGTGCGTGGACTTCCTATCAAAGATTTCATAACATTCGAAAAATGTGTGGCTTGCGCTCAAGGAAAACATCACAGAAAGCCACATCTACCCAAACAGGTTAATTCAATCAGCTGGGTGCTCCAATTGTTACACATGGACTTATTTGGTTTGGTTAATGTTCTCAACATCAACATAAATTCTTATTGTCTGGTTCGACAACTTTTCATGATTTTACGTGGGTTTTCCTTCTATCCAACAAATTTGGGGTCGCTGATTTGATTAAGAAGTTTATTGTAATGATAGAGTACCAAACCAACGAATGGGTGAAGGCGCTCAGGACTAACAACGAGACAGAGTTCAAAAATCCAGTCCTTGATCATTTTTATGCAGATAAAGGGATTGTGCGTCAATAAAGTGCCGCTTACACACCGCAACAAAATGGTGTTGCTGAACGGAGAAATCGATCGTTAAAAGTCGTTGCAAGAACCATGTTATGTGACTCCAAACTTCCAGTTTTCTTTTGGGCTGAGGCGATTAATACAACATGTTATGTCCAAAATCGAGTACTAATCAACAAAACTCAGATGAAGACGTCGTATGAAATTCTTTACGATCACAAACCATCCGTTAGTCATTTTCAGGTATTTGGTTGTCCTTGCACCCTTCTTCATCTGGATTCCAACCCAAAATTCAATTCCAAAGATGATGATTGTTTTTTCTTGGGGTATGCTGCTCGTACTACGTATACGGTCTATAACAAGAAGACAAAGAAAATTATGGAATCCTACGACATGCGCTGGTTAGAAGAGAATGAGACAGATGCTAGAATACGTCTAGACTGGCCGTTTGATTATAGATCTTTTTTGAGATCACTCAATGTGTCTTTAGATAATCTATCCGGTTCATGCTCTGGCTCAAAGACTGTGATTGAAGATGAGGACGAACAAGTTATTTACAGACCACTGGTGGTGTCCTCTAAGACTCCTTTAGTGGATTCACCTGTTCCTATTAATTCCTCTGACACACAGAGTAAAGAAAATAATCCAGATGTTGATTCTACTCCCCTTACTCCTGATGAAAGATAGGTTATGTCTAGAGATGCTTCCGCTGATACTCAACCATTTATGAAACTTTTCTTTCCCGATCCGATTGCTAACGAGTTCGTGGTGAGTTCCTCTTATGATCCTAGACCTTCTAAAGTGGATCAATCAGCAGATGATGGATTTGTCAATATGCACAATCTTCCTGTCTCGATCAATGACATCAGCCAGGAGCTACCTTTAATAATTCAACGAGATCATCCAATTGAAAATGTCATTGGCCAGCTGGGTGATGGTGTTAGAATGCGAAGTCGGAGTGGAAATGTAAATACATGTCTCTACTCTTTTTTCATATCTCAAATAGAGCCGAAGAACATTCAAATGGCTTTGATTGAGCCCAACTGGGTGGATGATGTGCATGAAGAATTAAATCAATTTGAGAAGCTTGGGCTTTGGAAGTAGGTTAAATTACCTAAGGGCAAGAAGTCCCTTGACACGCGATGAGTATATCACAACAAGCAAGATGATTCAGGGGTTATTGTACGAAATAAGGGCCGATTAGTTGTTCGTGGATTTCTTCAGATTGAGGGTCTTGACTACACCGAAGTTTTTGCTCCGGTAGCTCGCCTGGAAGCTATTTGCATCTTCTTTGCATATGCTTCCTACAAGAACTTCACTGTTTACTAGATAAATGTTAAGACAGCCTTCTTATATGGTGCGGTGAAAGAAGAGATCTACATTGATCAACCTCCTAGATTTGTCAATTCAAAAGTTCTGAATCACGTCTACAAGTTGGACAAAGCTTTATATGGGTTACACCAAGCTCCTAGGGCGTGGTATGCTACTCTTACAAAGCATTTGCTCCAGCATGGCTATTCGTGGGGGACAATTGATCAAACCTTGTTCATTAAGCATGTTGGTTCTAATCAAATTATTGTTCAAATTTATGTCGATGATATCATCTACGGGTCGACGAGTTCAAAACTGCGCAAAGAGTTCGAAAATGTTATGAAGAAGAGGTTTGAGATGAGCTCCTTGGGGGAGATGACCATGTTTTTGGGGCTTCAGGTCAAATAAGAATCAACTTGGATCCTACTACATCAGGAAAAGTATGTTGAAGATATGTTAGAGAAGTTTGGGTTTCGAGACACAAAACCTGCCCTGACACCAATGGCTGAGAGACCTTTGCTAACTCCGGATATTAAAGGCGAATCCATAGATCAAACCGACTACAGATCTACGATCGGATCACTGATGTATTTAACCACAAGCAGGTCATCCATCATGTTTGCGGTTTGTCAATGCACACGATATCAGGCTAATCTAAAACTTTCTCACCTTATTGCTGTCAAAAGAATCTTTCGGTACCTCAAAGGTGTAACATCGTAAATTTCATAACAATTTTTCACATTTTATAAAAGCATAATTCATTTAGTATTCCTAAAAACATCAGTGTTTGAACTCGAATCCATAACATATAAAAATCCCAAGATCTCATAACATAAAAATCCCGTGTGTGTAATGATCAGGCCGGCACCTTCCCGCGGTCATCACTAGTACATGAAAAAAATAACACCAAACATTGTAAGCACAAAGCTTAGTAAGTTCCCCAAAATACCACACATAGCAAATATTAGCCACTCGAGGCTATAACTCTGTGGGTCCGTGGACCCTACTCTGTGAACCCTCTGGTTCTAACTCTGTGAACCTTCAGGTTCCAGCTCTATAAACATGCACAACATAAATCACATAGAAATAATGCAGTACAACACATAACATACATATAGCATACAAATACTCGGTCACATAACTCTGATTACCTACTCCAGGTAAAGTATAGTGAGAAGACTCACCTTGCGTATCTCGATAACTCGCAAATCCCTGAAATCACTAGTGCTCGATCTCCCGAGCTATAGTCCTCCTATAACACAATACATCTCTAATTAACACTTTCCCAACTAAGGTTGACTAACCCTATCAAGTCAAAACTGGTCAACTATGGTCAACGGTCAACGGTCAACTCAACTCGCTGAGTCTGGCGTGGACTCGCCGAGTCTCTATGGGGACCTGATTCCTCTGAGTCCCTTCCGACTCACCGAGTCACTTACCCGACTCGGTTACTCAAACCCTGGTTCGAAATCACTGAACAACCCGCAACAACTCGTCGAGTCTGGAAATGGACTCGGCGAGTGCATTCCATGCACAACCCCAAACGAACTTCTGAGGTCAGATCAGCTTGACTAACTCATAGATCCAGTCCTTCCAAGCTTATTCATCACGTAAAGTTCATCTCTTGGCGCTCATAACACACCTAATGACTTATAAATGGTGTTTTGACCTCATGCACAAAGACCCCTATCCAAAACCTCCATGGATTCATAAAAAGCTTGGACAAAGGGACACTCTGGACCTCCAAGGGTCCAGATCCAGAACCTAACTCGCTTAAGGGACCAAGGAAGCACTAGATCTAGCCACAAAAGGGCTCAATAAGCCCTAAATCAACATGAACATCACCATAACAAAGAATGGTTCGAAAAATAGTACCTCAAACGTGATGTTCTGGACCTCAGATCTTTAGGAAGTTGATCCTCTTGTTTCCCCTTGGCTAATGCTTCCTTTCCCTTGCTATATAACACCTCCAAGGTCAACAATGGCTCCTTATCTCACTCCCAACGCTCAAGCTCACTAGGGTTTCACTCTGGGGACTGGTGAACACAAATTACGGCCATAAGGCCCTTTAAATAGGCCCCAAACCCGAGAAATTAGGGTTTCATTAAACAGCACCGACTCGCCGAGTCCACCAATGTGACTCGTCGAGTTCGGTCATTAATCCGGGTGAGAAATCGCGTCTCAACTCGGCGAGTCTTCGCACCAACTTGCCGAGTTCTTCCA
This sequence comes from Lactuca sativa, assembly GCF_002870075.4. NCBI lineage: Eukaryota > Viridiplantae > Streptophyta > Magnoliopsida > Asterales > Asteraceae > Lactuca > Lactuca sativa. The sequence goes on from NC_056626.2 coordinate 139,719,326, forward strand.
CAAAACTTAAAATAAAATGAATAAATATAATACCTGAATTTCCGGATGTTACAATTCTCCCCCACTTGAATCTGACTTTGCTCTCGAAGTCTCATTCCTGAAATAGCTCCAGATGCTGCTCCTGCATCTCATGCTCTGGCTCCCAGGTCAACTCGGACCCCTTCCGATGTTGCCACTGAACCTGTACCAAAGGCACCTCCTTGTTCCTCAGAACCATGATCTTTCGATCCACAATCGTAACTAGTCTCTCTGCGTAGTTCAGGCTTGCATCCACCTGAATGTCCTCTAACGGCACTACCGCCGACTCGTCGGCTATACACTTCCTCAACTGAGACACATGGAGGGTATTATGAATCCACTCCAATTCTTCAGGTAGCTCCAAACGATACGCTACCCTGCCTATCCTCGCGATCACTCTAAACGGCCCAATATACCGGGGCCCTAGCTTGCCCCTCTTCCTAAATCGGATCACTCCTTTCCAAGGAGATACCTTCAGGAGAACATAATCACCGACCTAGAACTCGAGATCGGATCGATGTCTATCCGCATAACTCTTCTGGCGGCTCTGAGCGGTCAACAATCTCTGCCCGACCCGCTGTATCTGATCTGTCGTCTGAAGCATAATCTCTGTGCTACCCATAACATGTTGCCCAACCTCTCCCCAGAAAATGGGGGTCCGACACCTCCTCCCATACAACATCTCAAATGGTGGCATACCAATGCTCGAATGATGGCTATTGTTGTAGGAAAACTCTGCCAAGGGCAAATACGTGTCCCAACTCCCCCCGAAGTCCAGCACACATGCCCGGAGCATGTCCTCGAGCGTCTGAATCGTCCGCTCACTCTGTCCGTCAGTCTAGGGGTGATATGCGGTACTAAAATGCAGCCTAGTACCCAACTCCTTGTGAAACTTCTTCCAGAATCTGGAAGTAAAACACACATCCTGATATGAAACAATCGAGATCGGCACTCCATGCCGAGATACCACTTCCTTCACATACATCTCTGCTAATTTCTCTACGGAAGAACTCTCACTGATAGCAAGGAAGTGGGCGCTCTTTGTCAGCCTGTCCACAATCACCCAAATTGCATCGAGTCCCCTAGCAGTCCTTGGCAATTTGGTGATAAAATCCATAGTAATCTGTTCCCACTTCCATTCGGGAACCTCCAACGGCTGTAACTTACCATGCGGTCTCTGGTGCTCGGCCTTAACCCTACGGCAGGTTAAGCCCCTCTCCACAAAACCACGCAACATCCCTCTTCATACAGGGCCACCAATACTCTTTCCTCAGATCTAAATACATCTTAGTGGCCCCAGGATGGATCGAGAATTTCGACCGATGAGCCTCTTCCATCAAAATGGTACGCGTCCCTCCCATAAACGGTACCCATATACGCCCCTGAAATGTCATAAGCCCCCGACCATCGGTAACGAACTCCGATACCAATCCAACAACTTGCTCTCTCTTCTGGTTCTCCGATCTCACGGCCTCAGCCTGTGCTCCACGCAAGGCGTCCAACACCGGAGCCATCACAGTCAACCGCAAACATACATCCCGCAATGCGGTGCTCTCGGCCCTGCGACTCAGGGTGTCGGCTACCACATTAGCCTTGCCCGGATGGTACAGGATCTCACAATCATAATCCTTGACCACATCCAACCACCTCCTCTGCCGCATATTTAGGTTAAGCTGATCCATCAAATACTTCAGGCTCTTATGGTCCGTGTATATCGTACACCGAACCCCATACAAATAGTGACACCAAATTTTGAGGGCGAACACCACTGCCCCCAAATCTAGATCATGGGTGGGATACCTCGTCTCATGAGGCTTCAACTGTCTCGATGCGTATGCTATCACATGCCCTCTCTGCATCAGCACCGCTCCCAACCCCAAGATCGACGCATCACAGTATACCACAAAGTCCTCCATCCCCTCTGGAAGGGCTAACACTAAGGCTTCACATAACCTTTGGCGAAGCGTCTCAAAGGAGGCCTGCTGCTCGGGGCCCCATGAAAAAGCGACACCCTTCCGGGTCAACCTGGTGAGTGGCACTGCGATCTTAGAGAAATCCCTGATAAATGTACGATAATAACCTGCCAACCCTAAGAAACTCCTGATCTCGGAGGGTGACCTCGGCACCTCCCAACTCATCACTGCCTCAACTTTGGCCGGGTCGACCAATATCCCTTTCTGGTTAACGAGATGCCCTAGGAACTGGACCTCTCACAACCAGAAATCACACTTGGAGAATTTGGCATAAAGCCTCTCCGATCTCAGAACTCCAAGGATCTCCCTCAAATGCTCCTCATGCTGCTCTCTAGATCTCGAATATACCAAAATGTCGTCGATGAATACAATCACCGACCGATCCAACATCGGTCTGCACACTCGGTTCATGAGATCCATGAACACTGTCGAGGCATTGGTGAGCCCGAAAGGCATCACCACAAACTTGTAATGCCCATATCGTGTCCTGAACGCTGTCTTCTGGATGTCCTCATCTCGCACCCTCACCTGATGATATCCAGACCTCAAATCGGTCTTGGAGAACCAAGATGCTCCCTGCAACTGATCGAACAAATCGTCAATCCTCGGCAACAGGTAACGGTTCTTGACCGTCAGCTTGTTCAACTCTCGGTAATCAATACACATCCGGTGTGAACCATCCTTCTTCTTGACAAAAAGGATAGGCGCTCCCCACGGTGAGCTGCTCGGCCGAATAAATCCCTTTCCCATCAGCTCCTGAAGTTGTGAGGATAACTCTTGCATCTCTGGAGGTGCAAGGCGATAAGGCACCTTGGCAATAGGCATGGCCCCCGAAACCAAATCGATACTGAACTCCACCTGCCTCACGGGAGGCACACCCGACAACTCCTCTGGAAATACATCCGGAAACTCACGCACTATCAGAACCTCCTCAACTGACCTTAGCCTCTCTGAATCAACACGCGTATCCATCACATACGCCACAAAGCCCTTACAGCCCTGCTGTAGACACTGCCTCGCCCTAGCGGCCGAACAAAACGCTGACCCAGCATGTGTACCCTCACCGTACACCGTAAGAACTCCCCCATTGGGGTCTCGTATGGTCACCAGCTGTCGCTCGCAGTCGATAACCGCACCGAATTTGCTCAACCAGTCCATGCCCACAATGACACAGACATCACCCATCGTAATAGGAACCAAATCAATCGAGAACTCAACACTGAAAATCTCGAATACGCACCCACGGATCACCTCCGTGGCATATATCACTCTCTCGTCAGCTATGGAAACTCTTAGAGGTCGACTCAACGCCTCACGACTAATACTGACTAAAAGCCAAAGATACAAAAGACCGACTCGCACCCGAGTCAAATAACACCAAGGAAGGTAGAAAATTCACAAGAAAAGTACCTATGCATAACATAATATAAACATAATATCTCAACATCAAAATAAATACACGAACGAATACATACCAGCCACGACATCGAGCTCTGCGCGGACCTCCTCCGCGGTCAACTGAAAGGCTCTCCCTCGTGCCCTCGGCGTCTCGGCCTTCACTGGCCGACTCTCGGCAGTTCTAATGGCGGCAGGGGCAGATCCCTTAGGTGCTCCCTGAGCTGATCCCCGCAACTGCGGACACTCTGCCTTCCGGTGTCCGGTCTGGTTGTAGTGAAAACACACTGCAAACACCTTGGGGCAGTCCTTGGCCATATGTCCTTCCTTGCCACACTTGTAGCAAGATCCAGCTCTACAAACTCCATCATGACCCTTGCCGCACATTCCACAAGTGCGGCCCTTCTGGCTCCCTGATTTGGGATCAGCGGGCTTGGCCCGCTTGGCTGCCGGCTGGGACTATGCCGGTCGCCGATCCCTCCCCTGAGACTCCGCCTCCTCCTTGGCCTGATTCTCTAGCTCAATCTCCCTCTTCCGGGCATTTTCCAGAAGCTCGGCAAATGTACGGTACGAGGAGTTCGCCACGAACTCCCGAATGTCTCTCCTCAAGATACTCAAATATCGGCTCATACGTGCCTGCTCAGTGGACACGTGCTCAGGGCAGAACATCGCCCTCTCGTGGAACATCCTGGTAATTACCGTAACAGACTCAGTACCCTGCTTGAGGGTCAGAAACTCCTGGGCCAAACGCTCCCTCTCCACCTGGGGAACGTACTCATCTAGGAACATGGTAGTGAACCTTTCCCAGGTCACTGCCGCAAGCTCAGCAGGCGTAAAGTGCGCCGTCACAAACTTCCACCATTCCTTCGCTCCTAAGCGAAGCTGGTTCAGCGCGAACTGGACTCTCAAATGCTCAGGAGATGAGCAAGTAAAGAAACACCCCTCTATGTCTGAAATCCATCTCATAGCTGCCACCAGGTCCTGGGTCCCGTCAAACTCCAGTGGTTTTGTGTTGCTGAACTCTCGGAATAGCAACACATCACCACTCTGCGACCTCGCGGCAACAATAGCTGCGGTGGCCGCTACAATAGCAGCCTCACAAATAGCAGCATAATGCTCGTCGAAAGTCTCAATCAACGTGGTATTAATAGACCCGAACATCTCTGGTATCTCTGCCCTGATGGCTACATCCACCTCCTCATGGATGATCCGGTGGATCTCCTCATCACTGGCCCCACTGCTCTCAGGCATAAGACGTGTCCTCACCATGATCTACCTCTGAAATACAACATACGATAAATTAGAATCCATTCGAGCATACTCACACTCGACAACTCATCCCTCCTTGATCCTTGGCATTCCAAAGATTCTTACTTGGGCAGTACACCGCCCCGGTGCTTTCAGTAGTACGGGCCCAACACTACTGTCCGCACCGTATCAGAATACACCCCAAGTCCTCCTTTTCGGATCCCAAGTTCCAAGTACTCTATCATGCATAATCCACTCTCTAACAGATCTCTCATAAGCTCCTTGCTGCTAGCTACTCAGTCTTAAGCATCTCATAGCAGCTCACCTCTCCCTAGGCTAAGGCATCACAAATCAGGCCACTCTAGTCCTAATAGGAGTACCTAGCCTACTCTAGCATGGGAATACATCATATCAATATCATAACACATAATATGAGGGTATCTTGGGAAATCACCGTTCGGGCGCGGGCTGATCGTACATACGACTCTGCTCTGCGTTTTCCAAAAATCTTTTACTCTTTTTGAAAATATTTCTCAAATCCTCAGTTTGAGTTCCAATACGCCCGAAGGTGTACTCGAATCCCTCAAACCAAGGCTCTGATACCAACTTGTAACATCATAAATGTCAAAACAATTTTTCGCATTTTATAAAAGCATAATTCATTTAGTATTCATAAAAACATCAGTGTTTGAACTCGAATCGATAACATATAAAAATCCCAAGATCTCATAACATAAAAATCCCGTGTGTGTACTAATCAGGCCGGCGCCTTCACGTGGTCATCACTAGTACCTGAAACAAAGAACACCAAACATTGTAAGGACAAAGCTTAGTGAGTTCCCCAAAATACCACACATAGCACATATTAGCCACTCGAGGCTATAACTCTGTGGGTCCGTGGACCCTACTCTGTGAACCCTTTGGTTCTAACTCTGTGAACCTTCCGGTTCCAACTCTATAAACATGCACAACATAAATCACATAGAAATAATGCAGTACAACACATAACATACATATAGCATACAAATACTCTGTCACATAACTCTGATTACCTACTCAAGGTAAAGTATAGTGAGAAGACTCACCTCGCGTATCTCGATAACTCGCAAATCCCTGAAATCACTAGTGCTCGATCACCCGAGCTATAGTCCTCCTATAACACAATACATCTCTAATTAACACTTTCCCAACTAAGGTTGACTAACCCTATCAAGTCAACACTGGTCAACTCTGGTCAACGGTCAACGGTCAACTCAACTCGCTGAGTTTGGCGTGGACTCGCCGAGTCTCTATGGGGACCTGATTCCTCTGAGTCCCTTCCGAATCACCGAGTCACTCACCCGACTCGGTTACTCAAACCCTGGTTCGAAATCACTGAACAACCCGCAAAAACTCGTAGAGTCTGGAAATGGACTCGGCGAGTGCATTCCATGCACAACCCAAACAAACTTCTGAGGTCAGATCAGCTTGACTAACTCATAGATCCAGTCCTTCCAAGCTTATTCTTCACATAAAGTTCATGTCTTGGCGCTCATAACACACTTAATGACTCATAAATGGTGTTTTGACCTCATGCACAAAGACCCCTATCCAAAACCTCCATGGATTCATAAAAAGCTTGGACAAAGGGACACTCTGGACCTCCAAGGGTCCAGATCCAAAACCTAACTCGCTTAAGGGACCAAGGAAGCACTAGATCTAGCCACAAAAGGGCTCAATAAGCCCTAAATCAACATGAACATCACCATAACAAAGAATGGTTCGAAAAATAGTACCTCAAACATGATGTTCTGGACCTCAGATCTTTAGGAAGTTGATCCTCTTGTTTCCCCTTGGCTAATGCTTCCTTTCCCTTGCTATATAACACCTCCAAGGTCAACAATGGCTCCTTATCTCACTCCTAACGCTCAAGCTCACTAGGGTTTCACTCTGGGGACTAGTGAGCACAAATGACGGCCATAAGGCCCTTTAAATAGGCCCCAAACCCGAGAAATTAGGGTTTCATTAAACAGCGCCGACTTGCCGAGTCCACCAATGTGACTCGTCGAGTCCGGTCATTAATCCGGGTGAGAAATCGCGTCTCAACTCGGCGAGTCTTCGCACCAACTTGCCGAGTTCTTCCATAAAACTCAAAATAAAATGAATAAATATAATACCTTAAATTCTGGATGTTACAAAAGGCACCCTAAAATTGGGTCTTTGGAATCCAAAAAATTCTGAATTTCATTTATATGCTTTTGCTGATAGTAATTATAGAGGTTGTGAGCTTGACAGGAATTCAACTTCTGGAGGATGTCAATTTCTCGGTGACATACTGGTATCATGGCAGTGGAAGAAACAACATACTGTCTCAACTTCAACAACAGAGGTGGAATACGTAGCTGCTTCAGCCTGTTGTTCTCAAGTTATCTGGATACAACATCAGCTTCTAAATTATGGTTTGAATTTTCTAGAAACCCCTATCTTTTGTGACAATGAGGCGACTATTCAAATTGCTAAAAATCCTGTCCAACACTTAAAAACTAAGCACATTGACATCAAAGTGCATTTTATCGGAGATTGTTATGAGCGCTCGCTCATCCGGTTGGAACAAATTCCCACTACTAATAATGTGACGAATTTGTTCAAAAAACCTTTTAACAAAGCTCGATTCAATGTGCTTGTTAGATTTTTGAAGATGACATGTTTTGAGGACTTTTTTGTGTTTAGGTTATTTTAAATTTGCGCATTTAGTTTTCGTTCTCTCCCATGCACAACTTTAGGGGGAGAAATAATTAAAAACAATAAAAAATCAAACAAAAATCAGAAAATTATCAAAAATCCAAAAATATTTTCTTGTGTTTTATTTTTTTCTTCATTAAAAAATTGAAAAGTCAAAGTTATTATGTGTCTTCCTTGCTCTTTGATATTGTTTTGGTAATTGATATAATTTCTATGATAAAAGGTAGTTTGAATCTATGTATGGTATCAAGGTTGAATTATCTAGGCTATGTGTTCGTTGCGCTGGTAGGCACGAGAGTTTTAATTTGGACTCGACTAGGCATATATGAAATTAAGATAAAAATGACTTGACAGATCTTGACCTAGAGAGATCCATTTAGCCTGAAAACATGACGGTTGGATAGGTTAAGCAGGGAGATATACATGGAAATCTACGGATTAAAATTAATTAATATCTATCTAGAATCGTGGCTTAAATTTTCCTCGGTGTATGGACTCTGTCCTTAAATTTCAATTTTGATGGGACGGCCGCGTAAATTCCGATAAAATAGGTCTTCAGAAGATTGTTTTCTTGCTTTCTTTCTATTAGATATGTGTTTCCTCCTCTGCGTGATCGGAAGATCCGACCTGGACTGTAACATATGCAACTTTGCTTCTAGGCATATCTCTCTATGCTATTCTTTCTATCTGTTAGCCTTATGTTGTCTCCTCTGTATGACTGATAATCCGACCTGGTACACAGCATATGTGCCATTCTACTTCTCAATTCCTCTGACTCTGGTTAGACATATGTTTCATCCTCTGCGTGATCTGAAGATCCGACCTGGATGTTCAACATATGCACTCTAATAATAGTCTGCTCACCTAAAGTAAGGAGTTCCTTTGAAGTTCCTGATTGTTGAGGTATATCAGGAAGCGGGAAACATGTTCTAATACAACTAAAATCAATCAATAAATGGGTTGTCTGTAGATATCGCTGCTTAATTTAGGTTAACAACAATATCCCTGGTCATTGTCAGATGAATGGTCATTAGTAATTTAGTTTGAACTGCAAAGTCACAATGCCTTCTCACTTGCAGTATGTCCTAATTTTGACACAAAATTTTCGTGTTTAAGTGGACCACAATATTAGTGATCGACCAGATCTATTCATGAAATAGAAGGTACTGATAAATGGATTCAGGCTGTCTAAGAACTTTGATCCCAAAATTCAACATACTATCAGTTTTGGTAAAAGAAACCAGTGTTAATTTATTGTTTATTTTATTTTTTATTTTTATTTTTATTTTGCTAAAAAATTATTAATTAAAAATTAAAATTAAAATTAAAATTGATTTTATTTTTAGTGTAGTTTAAAAAATTTTAGATTTTATTTTATTTTATCTATTATTATTATTTTTTATTACTCAAAATGTATTATTTTTAAACATTTTTGTTGTATTGAACTTAATATTGAAGAAGGTAGCCCATGAGCATTGGTCCAGGTATAAATACCCAGGTATACGGATGTAAAACTTTTTGTGTGTGTTTTTCGTTTTACGGCCGTACACATACCTGTTTGCTCTCGATTTCACTGTTCATCATAAAATTTTATTGTGATAATTCTTGAAATTGATTGTTCAAAACTATAGGTATGTGCATTCCGATTCTCACAGAAGTAATCCTTCAAGAAAAGACATTTGATCAAAGTAGAAATCAAAAACTGATGTTTTCGGTGTTTACGGCCCATGAAGGGTTTACGGCCGTAAACCTGTTTACAACTGTGAACCCCTTTTGAGCCAAAAACCAATTTTTGATTTAAAATTTAAATTAAAGTCGAAATCATTTTGTTGCACAAATATCTGTATCATTTTTGTTTTCTCACTTGATTCCATTCATGCAGACTGAAATGGAAGAACTAAAATTTGCGGAAGGTTACAATAAGGAAATCATGTTGGCTGATCCTCCTGCTGTCCACAGTGAATTTATGTCCATGATTCACGGCTTAAAGGAGTACTGCTTGGCTACAACCCTGATCCTAAATCCAGAAATCTATCAAGGTCTAATTAAAGAATTCTAGAAATTTGCAGCAGTCAAGAGAGGAGAAAGTGCTTTTGTATTCCTTGAAGCTATCGTAAATGGATGCAAGATTATCGTCATACAACAGATAGCAGAGATGCTCTGAAGATTGACGATCAGTCCAGCTTTCCTACTGAAATAGAAATGGAGAAAGCACAAGAGATTCTGAGTAGAATGGGATATGAAGGTGTATTTCCTCCTACCTTGAAGAAGCTTTTAGTGCCTTATTGGAGGTTTTTAGCTCATGTTTTTGTGAGCTGTATCTCAGGGAGAAAATTAGGCGCTGACAAGATTTCACTACGAAATACAGGAGCTATTGCTGCCCTTGCCGCAGGAATTGATTTTAATTTCTCAAAGTTCATTCTGGATGAGCTGGTTGTGAATCTCAAGGAAAAGACGAGAGATAAATTTTTGATGTATCCGAGGTTTCTTCAAATCATCATCAATGAGCAATTCCCAGAGATTCCTAAAGATGGTGAGACATTGGACATCAAGTCTCTTGGGCCAAATTCTATTGGATTGATCAAGCAAAACCACAAGGGCAAATATACCCTTGAAGGAAAGTGCCCTTTGGTAAAATTTGGTATGTTTGCAGAATCCAGTGAAGCCTATGCTTCTCATGAGTCATCTTACCATATGACTGTAGATGAGGACGTGATCATAGTGTTAGATCATGATGAAGTCAGGGTTCCTCCGGTTGCAACTGTAGCCGAGGAGCATGAATTAACCTCTGTTCAAGTTCAGGGTGATTATAGCAGAAGTGTAGATGCTGAAAATAATGACGAAGATTCTGAAGATGCTGATTCTCTTTTTGGAGGTAATTTGTCCCCTCATTGTAATGACAATCTGGATATGAGTTTTATCGACAGTGTGTACTCGAATCATGAAGATATGGAAACAATCTATAAGATTTTTGGTGATGAAGTTCAACAAACAATACCTCCAGTACTAAATCAGACTGCCAATTCTTCAAATCCTATTGATACAATTTCTGGGCTTCCTCCCCCGAATGTTGTCATTCCTACAACCTTGGCGTCTGCGAGTGATTCTCTTTAGACTCGCATCTTTATGCCTGTGATTAATATAAGAAAATTAGATCCAAGGCCATGGGTACTGATTCAGGACTTAGTTCAACCCATTCAACCTGAGCTGACCACCTCAACTACAACTCCAACAACTACTGCTGAACCTGATCTTGACCAACCTAGAACAACTTTTGAAGCTGGAAGTTCTTCAGTTTGTGAGCGTGTATCCCCTACAAGGCCTAAGCATGATATTGCCTCAGAAAGTCTTGCTAGGTTCTTGGCTAAAAACGAAGCAGATCTTCCTTCTCGCGGTAAAGGTGTATCTATGGGGGAAGGGAACTTGAAGGGGGATGATTCTTCTAATCCCGAGCTCCGAAAGGAAATTACTGTTCTCAAACAACAGAATATAGAAAATGATCTTCTAATTGAAGATCATGATGCTCGACTCTTCGAGCTCGAAGCTGAAAATTCTCTAAAAACTGATCAAATCTCTGCGCTTCAACAAGAAAATGCTCAGAAAACCAAACAAATTTCGAATCTTCAAATTAATCTTGGTTCTCTTTTATCTGGCTACTTTTATATGAAGAATAGACTTATTACTGGATTTGGAGATAAGTTTCAATCAGCAGCTAAAGGACCAAGTGTTTCTCACGTTCCCACAACTGATCCAGCCACTTCACCAACCTTTGAACAGACTAATAACAGGCCAGTTACAACCACATCAATTGTTGATTGCTTTGAGACAGAACCAGTTTAAGCTCCACCCCGAATCACTATTAAGCGAGGAGGGAGAACGGTTACTTCTCAGAAAAGGGGAGGTATGCTCTTGATGAAAAATACTGATCAAAATGTTCGTGGTGATCATCCTCAATTAACCATGACTGACCTTGAAAAGAAAAAGTCCCAACACAAATATGGAGATAGGCCAGGAGTCCGTGTGTGGGGTTATCACAATAAAATAAATTGTTGGCTGGTCTAGAGCAAAAGCAACATAGTGGAGTACTACAAACATCAAAATGACTTATCTTCATTTACCAAGGTGGATCTAACAGAGTTTTTTGTTGCTCCGTTCTACAATTCCTCAAATAATTCACTGGCAACGACGTTCAAGCATTTTTTGGAAAATCAGGTGAAAAGAGGATTTGATGGTATGAAGACTGCTGAATCTATCCGGAAAACCTCTAAACATGTGTCTGATACTTCCACCAAGAAGAAAATCAAAACTGTCATGTGGCCTCCTACAAAGCAGTTGACAAAGATTCCTATCATTAAAAACTTATGTGATGGATCTTTGTGCAACATGCTATACTAGGTTTATGATGAAGTAGCGGCCTCAGCAGTCATCAAGTTCGAAAAAAGGCGCGTTCCGTTTAATTGATATGAAGGACCTTTTGCAATTTGGTAAGGAGGACATTCACACGTTGGCTAGTCATCAAATCATTTGTGAGCAAGAAGTTTTAGAGCCTGCTGCTAAAGAGTTTACAAGCATGATCTCTGAGATAATCAACAAGAGTATGTGGCTGGGTGCTATGGGGAGATCAGATGTGTTGGTTATTGAGAAGATTTGAAATTATGCTAGCTTCAAACCAAGGGGGAGATTGAACGAACATTATTTTGTGGTCTGAGCTAGAAAATCATTTGTATACGTCGTGTTAGGTTTTTGGTCAAGTTTAGTGTGTTTTGTTAGTGTTTACGGCCAGCAGTATGTGTACGGAGGTAAACCTGTTTACGGCCAACTGTTCCGTATATATACGGTGTGTTAGTATTTTGTCAGGGTTGTTGGCGAATCAGAGAGTCCATAGAGTGTATCGTTCCCAAGGTGTATCAGAAGTTTATTTGATTAATATAATATGTGCATGCTTGGATTGTTTCTGTTCTTCTACTAGATTCTTACTTGATTGATTGGTGTTTGTTTGATAACTGTTGGATTCACTATTTTGGGACTTACAGTATCATAACAATTGCATAATAGTAAAACAATCAACAACATCCATTGTATTGAAAATATAGTTAATACATGTTTCTTCTTAGAATTGATTGTATGACACCAAAAATGTATAGCAAAATTAAAGAAGAGTCTTGAACAGGCTCTGTCTTCTCAAAAACTTGGGTGAGTGTACCTGTCTACTGATTCCCTGAGAATACAAGTTATTTTGAAAAAAGAATATCAACATTTAAGTTGGTGAGTTCATAAGCATTTCGTATTAGAAATATGTCTTTGTTTCATGAAAATGTTAGTGTATCTCCCCAGAAATTCCAATATTTTTTCTATTTAAATGAAACGTAGTCTTAGGCCTTAAGACCAAAATGTTTGTATGTTATTGTACTCTGAAATAGTGTAAGTGTATGTCTTCCATAAATGTATGTTTTCTTTGATAGAAAATAGTGTACTACACTTGTATGAATCTATATTGAATTAGAACCGGAAAATGATGATAGGTAGTCCTATTACTTAGAATAAAACTGTTGAAGTAATGTTTGTTTTGTAAACCTAAATGTTTAGTTAATGCTTAGTGTGAAAGAGATTATAACCATACTGAACTGACTAGTGACCTACACGACGTTCTTCAGGCGTCAGAATGTTCTAACATTTGTCACCCCTAGACCTGCGGTCCAACTGTAGCTAATAGTCGAGGTGCGAGATTATCAGTCTTGTATAGATCTATACACAAATTCATGCTCCCCCTCAAGGACACTCTGGTTATAAAATAGGACTTAGCATGTACCGTAGCAGGTACCATGAAGTAGTGGCTCACATTCTAATATTTACTAATTTACGTATAGTGTGTATATGTTTTATTGTTCTTGTAAATGAATAACGTACTTGTAATGAAAAGTTACTTGTACTTATGTGTTAGTTCATGTAATGTATTATTGAACTAGAAAATAGTGTGAATGAGTCTCAAAACTATACCTATTATAGTTTACAAGTGTTATGTTTTTACTGAAAATGATTAAAGGAAAATACCCCTTTTGCTCGGTATGTACAAAAGGATTAACAATGTTATTGAAATAAGTTTAATACTCATATATATATATATATATATATATATATATATATATATATATATATATATATATATATATATATATATATATATATTTGGCATGTATAATTAAGGTTTAACTGACAGTCAGATAGGTGATCCTATCCTAAGCCCACAACCAAACAAGGAGCAAGAGTTAAGACAAGAGCAATAGTCGTAAGTTTGTTAAATCCTAATTATACACACACATACACACACACACACACACACATATATATATATATATATATATATATATATATATATATATATATATATATATATATATATAGTTTGATAAAAACAGTAATTTAAGAGGTTTGAAAAATAGTTTAAAATGGTTTGATAAGTTTATAAAAGTATTTAATATCTTAAATTGATTTGTAATCATATGTAAGTGTTAACACAACTATCCTATGTTTTGCTTATATTCTCCCCCTAAAATCATTTAAAAATGGTAAAACATAGAGGTATGAACTCACCTTATGTGAGTGTTCGAGTGAATATACGGTGTAGTAGTAATGATCCTCTAGTTTAGAACTCGTACGAGAAGTCGTATCCTAGATAATGATTATAGCCGATATAGAACTAAAGTTAATAAGTTAACAATCTAAGTGATAAACAACACAAGGATTATGTAAGAAACACTTATGATTCGATCACCTGGAGGTTTTCGCTTGCTTGATGATTCTAAGAGTGTTCTTGGTGTCTTTTTGGTGAAACTAAAGAGATTGTGGGTTTTCGGTTGGAACTAAGGTGATTGGATGATGATTTTGATAGATATTAAGAACAATTGATGATTCCCACAAGATCCTAAGAAGATTCAAGTGATATTTCGCCTGATTTTTGAGAGAAAAAAAATAGTGATGTTAGCTGTGTTCTTGAGAGGAAAGTGGTGATATTTCGGTGTGAATGTGTGAAAAAAATGAGGTTGAGTTATCGGCCTTAAATATTTATAGTAGGGTAAATTCAGGTCACATTTGCATTGGAACATGTACCTTATCTTCTAAAAATGCAAGCCCAAGGGATAGAACCGAGAGATTTCGGTTTAAGTTCCATACGAGTTTGCGGTCAGGAGACGGCCAAGACGTTTGCGGCCGAAGACTCATTTCCGGTCCGAACGTTCTTGGCCGTAAACTGTTCTCGGTGCGAGGTAAGATGGCTAGTCTGAGGGTTTTCGGTGAAGTCTAGATGCAGGATTTCGATTTGAGTGTTTTTACAACACTTTTAATAAAAGGTTTATACATATCAAGATTATTAATTTAATTTTAATAATTTAACAAAACAACAAATTTGATTATTATTTGACATGTTTGACTTTTGTTGACCTTGGTTGACTTTTGTTGACGTTGGTTGACTTTTGTTAACTTTTTACAAATTTGAAAATAACAGGTAGTCATAGTGGTCGTGCACGAAGAGAGAGATCGCTTGGTATGTTGAGAGGTGCTTGACCTGTATCATGGTCAAGGCCGAGCATTAGAGGATGTAACATTCCAAACTAGGTATTACCTTTGAAGCTCTTCAAATTTTAAATATTGCATAATAAGTCCCTTAAGTACGTTGGGCGTACTTCATGAGTACGCTTAGCGTACCATGCATGGATGTTCGTGGAGGGCCAGCACGTACGCTGGACGTACCTAAGGCTACGTGGGGCATACATGAAGGATGTTCAGACCCTAATTTCTAGACTTAAGACCTCTATAAGCATCCTTATCTCATATGAGCTTCACCCTAACCAGCATCCTTCACATTCAAACGTCCCTAAAAACCCTAAAATCATTAGAGAGTGTGTTCTTGAGCTTTTGAGTGGTTAAACATCATCCTTGTTGTGTGTTAGAGACAAAGAAGAAGATGAAACAAGCTTAAACGAGGAGGAGCTTCTGGATCTTGCATTTTGAGAAATCTAGGAAGCTAAAGAAGGTAAAAAGCTTTCACCTTGGATATCATTTCCATTTCTAGGGCTAGGGTTTTCTCCTTAGTCCCTTTTTTGTACTTTAACCAGCTCTTGAGAGTTTGAGCTGTTGGAATAGTGTCTAAGGCTGCAAATAAATTAGGCAAGTAATTGACCCGGTTGTGCATAGTCCTTTTGGGTTGCGTTCACCATAGCAACTTGATAGGATGATTTATTAAGAGAGAGTAAATATTATTAGTATATTATGAGAATAATATAAAGAATAATATATTTTTATTTGATTAATATAAGTCATAGAATTAATTGGAATTAATTTGGTGACTTAAAGAGATTAATTAAATAAGAGGGTATAAACTGTCAATTGTTTGATAGTTAAACTTTAGATTGTAAATCCATATAGATATGGATTGGACGGATTCTAGAAGCTAAAGGATAGCTTGAATCGTCCATTTCTTATCTAAGGAATGGATTTGGATAGCCTTAAGAGAAGATTATCCAATTAGGGTTTAGGTTGTAACCCTTAAGGAGTCTACAAGTATAAATAGACCCTATTGCAAAGGGAAATCCGCACTTCATCTAAAGTAAGAGAACCCTGGCCGATTTCCTCCCCTCTCCTCTCTCCCAAATCATCCTCCTTGCTATTTGGTGTTTGTAAGCCATTAGAGGAGTGACAATTGTGACTTTAGAAGCTCCAAGACAACAAGATCAACAAGGAATTCAAAGGTTTGATTCTAGATCTGTTCCAATATTGTTATTACACCTAAATAGTCATTAGAAGTCTTGGATTCAAAGCATGTTTAATTAGAAATCCTAGATCCAAGCATTAGGGTTTTGCATGCGCACATAGGAAAGTTCTTATGGCTAAAACCCATCAGTGGTATCAGAGCCTAGCTTGGTTTTCACTAAATTGTTGCTTAATTGTCTGAAACTAAACTGCAAAATTTGATTTTTGTGTTTCTGAGTCATGGACTCGGCGAGTTCCATAGTGGACCCGGCGAGTTGGCCTTACTCGGCCAGTCCCTTGGTGCACTCGGCGAGTCCAAGCGTCTGGAATGGCTAGATTCGGGATTTCTTCATGATTATCTTATGGAAACTTACCATAATCATATTAGATCAACCCTAATCCGATTTTTTGTTATATATGACTATAATCTTGATCTAATTAAAGATTTTTATCAACTAATAAAATATTTAATTTCCTTATATGATAATTAATTAATTATTTTGATTATTTTCGTAATTATCTTGCAAGAAATCTTGAATAAATCAAATATAGATAATTAGGATATTAATTGTTAATTGAAATTATTTGTTATTTGATCCTCCATGTTTTAAATGTTTAAAACTTGTCCTCAAGTTTTGAAATTTATATTTTGTAATTAAAAGTTTTAATTTAGACAATTTAAATTTCAAACCCTAGATTTTAAAATGTTTAAAATACAACCCTATACTAATATAATATTACAAGATTAATATATATATATATATATATATATATATATATATATATATATATATATATATATATATATATATGTATAACTAAAATGCTAGTCTTACCGTTAGTAGGCCTCATTCACGAAGCCAATCTATAAGGTGGGTATAAGGTTGCAGCCTATAAAATTGCACTTAATGGGTGTACACTCACACCCACCGCTTGCTTGATCGGTGGAGGGTCGTTAGCTGAACGGGTAGGATAGGGCAACCTCTTCCTCTCATTAAAAGTATAATAGGAAATACAAAGTAACTACACATATTTTAAAATTTCCCAATCTTAGTTACTTTAGGAAAAGCGAATTGATGCAATCCCATGAAATTACACCTTGCACCCATGCTAAGACGTTAGTGGAGCATGTGTGGTTTACCGGCACACTAATTGGTTCTAAGCAAAGGTGGCAAAGGGTGAATCATTGTTTATCATAGTTCGATGGAGCGTGTGTGGTTTACCGGCACATCGAATAGGTGATCGTTACAATGAAGGCACCATGTGAATTTGCATGGTAATTCACACCCGCTTTGTGATCCTCGGTATCCCAGTCAGAAACTAGAGGGGCATATCAAGATTTAAACATGACATTGAATAGTTTCAATGAATCTCATCCGAACCTAGGAATTCTCAATACATTTAGAACTAATAGTTAGGTTTTATGGTGGAGAATTAGTGAATCGTCATTCACTTACCTTCAATTTATTTGCATGTTAGATTACGACATCCCTTTTCTCATATGTAAATGTTATTGTTGGATCTTAGCCCTAATTTTTCTTATTGGGTGATAATTAGGGATTCATATTCTAATCTATCTTTGTCCTTTCTATTTGTAGATGTCGAACGGAAACAACGCTGCTGCTAGTTCTTTCACGTTGATGAGCCTTTGCCAAAAGGTCACCTTCGATGGAACGAATTTTAGCGAATGGATAAGATACATTCGCACGATTGCTCGCTATGAGGATAAGGAGTATGTCCTCGATGAGAAGCTCGAGAAGATCAACCCTGAAATCGGTACTCCGGCTGAAATTACCGCTTTTGAAACTCATGAGCGAGATGCAACGAAGGTACATTGCATCATGATAGCCACCATGAACTCCGAATTCCAAAAGTCCTACGAGGACATGTACCCGTACGAGATGCATCAAGACTTATTGGAGAGATACCACCAAAACGCGAGACAAGAGCGTTATGAGATTTTCACTAACATGATTTCCGCTAAGATGGGTCATGGAGAATCTCTTACCGTGCACCTGCAAAAGATGCAAAGGTATGTCGACAGCCTTCGCAAGTTAAATGTTGACTTTGGGGAAGACTTGGTGATCGACATGGTGCTTCACTCTTTGCCTCCGATGTACAATCAATTTAGGATGACCTACCACATGAAAAAAGAGGAGGTCACCCTAAGCAAACTCCAAGGTCTCTTGAGGGTCGCTGAGAGCAACTTCAAAGACGAGTCTGTTGCACCAACTCCCAATCCACCCGCTGCTCCTGTCTTGGCTATTGGTCAAGGAAAGGGAAAGAAGAGGAAGGCTTCGTCTAAGAACTATCGCAAGGTTAAAGCCCGAGATGGTGCCTCTTTTAGTGAGACCAAAGTTGATCCCGCTAAGCCCTGCCCTAACCCGAAGGAGGCAGAGTGCCACCACTGCCACAAGATAGGACATTGGAAGAGAAGCTGCCCGGAATACCTGCAAGCCATCAAGGAAGGAAAGATCAAGCCATCTTTCGCAGTTATATATACAATCAAATCTAACGATTCTAATCATGCTATTTCTTGGGTTCTTGATACCGGTTGTGGTTATCACATTTGTTCTAATGTGCAGGGACTAAGAAGAAGTAGGGATGTGGAGCAAGGAAGAATCAATCTAATCATGGGGAATAGAAGATCATCGCCTGTGACCAAGATTGGAGTGTATTCTTTAGTGCTTAGGAATAATTTATGTTTAGATTTGAACAATTGTTGCTATTCGCCAGAAATGGCTAGAAACATCATTTCATTTCATGGTTTATATAGACAAGGTTTTATATTTTCTTTTAATAATGAGAATGGTTCTTTTTTGGCTTATCTAAATGGTGTCTTTTACTTTGAAGCTATACCATGTAATGGAATTTATGAAACTATTATGATTGTTGATAACTTAGGAAATGATGTTTTTAATATAGATTCTTCCACTAGTATGGATAAAGCATCCTTGTGGCATTGTCGTCTTGGACATGTCAACAAGAAACGCATAGCCCAACTCCAAAAAGGATGGAGTGTTGGAGTCATTCGACCTTAAGGAAGATAACACGTGCGAGTCTTGTTTACTTGGAAAGATGACTAAATCACCCTTCACGAGTAGGTGTGAAAGGGGTGAGGGTCTATTGGACCTAATACATACCGTTGTATGTGGACCGTTTAGATCAACCACGAAGGATGGGAACGGCTTCTACGTGACTTTTACCGATGATTATAGTAGATATGGGTATATCTATTTAATCAAACAAACATCAGAAACTTTTGTAAAGTTCAAAGAGTTCAAGAATGATGTGGAGAATCAATTGGGCAGGAAAATCAAGATGCTTCGATCCAATCGAGGAGGAGAGTACCTAAGTCTTGAATTCCACGATTATCTCAAGGAGTGTGGAATAGTTTCGCAATTGACGCCTCCTAGGACACCGCAGTTGAATGGTGTGGCAGAAAGGCGTAATCGAACCTTATTGGATATGGTTCTCTCTATGATGAGTCGTGCTTCACTACCTATCTCTTTTTGGGGGTATGCCTTAGAGACTGCCGCCCATATCCTTAACTGAGTCCCTACTAAGAAGGTTGTCAAAACACCTCACGAGATGTGGACAGGGAAAGCTCCCTCGTTGGCACATATTAAGGTTTGGGGTTGCGAGGCTTTCGTAAGACGAGATACTCACGACAAGCTCGAACCCCGAAGTGAGCGATGTATTTTCATCGGCTACCCGCAGACATCCTTTGGATATCTCTTCTATAGACTGAAGGACAATGTTGTCTTTGTTGCGAGGAGAGGAGTTTTCCGAGAGCGAGAACTCATAGGCCAAGGAGACAGTGGGAGGCAAATCGAGCTTGAAGAGATTCAAGAGTCGATAGATGAAGGAACCTCTACCGCTGGCACTCAACCCGAGGAGGAAACTCCGGTTGAATCGATTGATGAATCCTTACCTCTTAGACGTTCTGATAGAGTTAGAGTTCTACCCCAGTTTTATGGTTTTCATATTACTACCGAAGGGGACACGTATATTAGTGATGGTACACTAATAAATCTTGATGAACCTAATAGCTATAAGGAAGCCATGGCAGGCCCGGAGTCTGCAAAATGGAAAGAGGCAATGGATAGTGAGATCCAATCCATGTATGATAACCAAGTTTGGAATTTCGTTGATTATGTGCCCGGACGTAAGACCGTTGGGTGCAAATGGATCTTCAAGAAAAAAGACTGACGTGGATGGAAACGTACACACATATAAAGCGCGATTGGTTGCAAAGGGCTTTACTGAAACTCCCGGAGTTGACTATGATGAGACCTTCTCACCAGTTGCGAAGATAAAATCTATTAGAGTGATGCTAGGGATTGCAGCATTTCATGATTATGAAATTTGGCAAATGGATGTCAAGACCGCTTTCCTTAATGAAAAGTTGACTGAGAATGTTTACATGGCTCAGCCAGAGGGGTTTGTGGATCTGAAGCATCCGAATAGAGTGTGTAAACTTGAGAAGTCCATTTATGGACTTAAGCAAGCGTCTTGCAGATGGAATCTTTGCTTCGATGAGAAAGTCAAAGAGTTTGGATTTGTACGAAGCGAAGATGAGTCTTGTGTATATGTCAAAGCCAGTGGGAGTATAGTAAGCTTCCTCGTTCTATATGTCGATGACATATTACTCATAGGAAACGACATCCCGACTCTGCAGGAGGTTAAGTCCTGGCTCGGGAAGTGCTTCGCTATGAAGGACCTCGGAGAGGCTTCTTACATTTTGGGAATAAGGATAGTAAGAGAAAGAAGTAAGAGACTAATTGGACTTAGTCAGAACACTTACTTGGAGAAGGTACTAAAACGTTTTAGTATGGAAAACTCAAAGAAGGGAGAATTACCGATACAAAGTAATGCCAAGTTGAGTAAGACTCAAAGTCCAAGTACCGAAGTTGAGATAGCAGAAATGAGCCGAGTTGCATACGCTTCCGCAGCTGGCTCAATCATGTACGCTATGACTTGTACTCGCCCTGATGTAGCCTTTGCTTTGAGCATGGTTAGCAGATATCAAGGGAATCCTGGCAGAGCACATTGGATTTCGGTGAAGAATATCCTTAAGTACCTTCGGAATACAAAGGAATGGTTCTTAGTCCTCGGAGGGAGTGATGACTTGAAGTTGTGAGGGTATGGTGACGCCAGCTTTCAAACCGACAGGGACAACTACCGTTCGCAGTCGGGCTGGGTGTTTACCCTGAATAGAGGAGTAGTGACATGGAAAAGTTCCAAGCAGGAAACCGTAGCTGATTCAACGTGCGAATCAGAGTACATTGCAGTGAGCGAAGCATCGAAGGAGGCAATATGGCTGAAGAACTTCATCGGTGATCTTGGAGTTGTACCTGCCATAAAGGATCCCATGGAGATTTTCTGTGATAACGAAGGAGCGGTTGCCTTGACCAAGGAACCGAGGGATCATGGTAGATCACAACATATCGACAGAAAATATCACTTCATTAGACATCATGTAGAAGAAGGACAACTCGTAGTGAAGAGGATATCATCAGAAGATAACCCAGCAGATCCGCTTACGAAGGGACTGAGTAGGGTTAAGCACTTGCAGCATGCTAGGAGTATTGGGCTGAAGGGTGATATTAACATAGATTAGATAGTATTAGAAACGTGTAATAGATAAATGTAATTAACATTTTATGATTAAATAAAGGAGTTTTATTTATGAGTAATGTTACTATCTTATGTTAATTGTTCAGCTATTGTTTCACTTTGCATGTTTTGACTTCCAGAATAATTGAGTTTATTAGGAATAATCGAATTGTTCAAATTGTCCACAATCCTTCATATGTTGGAAGTAGATATGAATGAAGATTGTCATGAATCGGTGCGTAGATTGTCTAAATGGTATTAGACATAGCAAAGGGTTGGTGCGACATTCATGAGTGCTTATGAACTGGTTTTGAGCATTGGAACAAACCCGCGCTTGCTGGAATCACCTTATGGAATATGATATAAAAAGGTGATCGCGAGACGATAATATCATATAGTCTTAAAACCTAGATATATGGTTTGTTATTTCCTAATTGATTGTACATTGATAATGCGAAAACGCATTGGTAACTCAATGTTATAAAACGCATTGTTGTGTATAGTTGATTATTAAATAAGTAAATGCATATAAGTCGAAGTTTATCTGTAACTTTTATCTAAGAAGGTAAAAGCGATATCCCGGTCAGAACTGAATTGATGTGTTCGATTAAGTTCTATGTCGAATAAATCAGAGATCAAGAAACCTAAATGCTTGACTAACCATTCCATAGAATTGTCAGCATGATATCTAACAAAGGACTGTATGATCCCTTATCTAAAGAAAAAGATTGATTAGATCAGAGTTTGACAGCGTCTTTGAGAGCTACGATTGCAAACCGAATTGTACTTGTGCATATAGTTACTAGACTTATCCAAGTGGGAGACTGTTGGAATAGTGTCTAAGGCTGCAACTATATTAGGCAAGTAATTGACCCGGTTGTGCATGGTCCTTTTGGGTTGCCCTCACCATAGCAACTTGATAGGATGATTTATTAAGAGAGAGTAAATATTATTAGTATATTATGAGAATAATATAAAGAATAATATATTTTTATTTGATTAATATAAGTCATAGAATTAATTGGAATTAATTTGGTGACTTAAAGAGATTAATTAAATAAGAGGGTATAAACTGTAAATTGTTTGACAGTTAAACTTTAGACTGTAAATCCATATAGATATGGATTGGACGGATTCTAGAAGCTAAAGGATAGCTTGAATCATCCATTGCTTATCTAAGGAATGGATTTGGATAGCCTTAAGAGAAGATTATCCAATTAGGGTTTAGGTTGTAACCCTTAAGGAGTCTACAAGTATAAATAGACCCAATGGCAAAGGGAAATCGGCACTTCATCTAAAGTCAGAGAACCCTGGCCGATTTCCTCCCCTCTCCTCTCTCCCAAATCATCCTCCTTGCTATTTGGTGTTTGTAAGCCATTAGAGGAGTGATAATTGTGACTCTAGAAGCTCCAAGACAACAAGATCAACAAGGAATTCAAAGGTATGATTCTAGATCTATTTCAATATTGTTATTACACCTAAATATTCATTAGAAGTCTTGGATTCAAAGCATGTTTAATTAGAAAGCCTAGATCCAAGCATTAGGGTTTTGCATGCGCACATAGGAAAGTTCTTATGGCTAAAACCCATCATGAGCAACTCTAGAGCTTAGGGAGGATAGATCTGAAGTCCTTTGGTCCATTAATTGCATAAAAATGGAGTCTTGATGGATGTTTTGACCTCATGATGGATTAAGACTCTTGGAAATCTCTTAATGGGTTGTTGGGAGCATTGGGGACAAGAAAAGGCATAAAGCTGCCAAATTCATGCCTTAAGACGTCTTACTGAAATCAGATTTAAATTTTGGACGTTAGAACATCGAGTATTAAGCAGTTAATGGAAAATGTGCTTAATCTGTTTGTACGTTGGGCGTAACTTAGAGTATGCAGCGCGTACGACTCAGGGACTCAGTATGCTGTGCGTACCAGGGTGGTATGCAAGGCGTACGCACAACAGAAGGGACTCATACTGGTTTTGGTCTGGTAAGCCTTTGGGTCTTAATTAGTCATTGGGCATGGTCACATTTTGAGTTAGTGGGCCAATTTATCTTTTTTAGGCCATGGATCCTATGGTTGGGCTTTATTGGGTCATGAGGCCCATGAACGATTTAGACATGGACTTTAGGCCCATTAGCAAAGGAAGGCTTTTGGGCCATTGTAAAAAGGACTTGGGGTTTGGGTCCTTTAATTTGGATTTTGTCCCACCTTGACTTGAGATTAATGGTATTACAGTTCAGCATGGGTGGTCACAGACTGTTAGGAGAGAAACTTTCGGATTCAGCAGAAAAAGGTGAGTTTCCTCACCATTCCAATGGGTCTAAGGCACCAAGGCCGTCCCATTTTATGATATGTGGTACATTAGATGAAGTTATATTTGAGGCATGATAGTTGGTTATGTGATAGGAAGCAAGATAGTTGTATATGTGGTATGCTTTTATGGAAGACCATGGGAGAGCCCATGACACCTGGATATAAGACCATGTGGAGAGCCCATGGCTTTCCTACTAAATACCATGGGAGAGCCCATGGAAACCGGATGTAAGATCATGTGGAGACCCTATGGCTTTCCTATTAAAGACCATGGGAGATCCCATGGCACTTAGGTGTAAGACCATGTGGGGAGCCCATGGCATCCTGGAGTAAGACCTTGGGAGGAGCCCAAGACATCCTTATATGTTTGTATGCATGGCTTATGTGGTATATGTAGCTTTTATAGCTGATATGATATGTGTTTATGTGGATTAAGTGTGTGGTATGCTCTGGGAAACTCACTAAGCATTAGCTTATGGTTTGTTGATTTGTTTCAGGTACATCTAAGCCTAAGGGAAAGGGCGAGGCTTAATTGCATGGTGTGCACTCTCAGGCATTTGTTTTCATGGGACACTCTAATGTTTTGAATAAAATGTTAATGTTATAAATTACGAAAATAGTGGTTAATGTTACTTCACATTTTATGGGATGTTTGGCTAATATAAAATGAAAATTTTATTTGAAAATTTTGGGTCGTTACAAGTTGGTTTTTAGAGCCTTGGTTTAAGGGATTCAGGTACACCCTCGGGTGTGTCGGGACTCAAACTAAGGAAATGGTAAAATTGTCTTCAAAAATAGAAATAAAAGTTAAAACTTTTAAAGAATGGAAAAGAGGAGAGTGTAATGCATGTTATTGGCCGAGCCAGGTAAGTAGTACCCCAATATGTTATTCATGTTCTGCTGATATTTGAGCTATGATAATCGTATGGATCTTGCTATGTGTATTCTTTTAAAACTGTATACGGTTAGGAGCTTATAGCCTTAGAATGATTGATTTGGCCTTATTTCATGTTCCTTGTATGGTTGTGGTCCTAGGGTAGAATCTCTTATTCGAATGTCTATTCGATCCTTTTTTGTGTATAATTTGCATGCATAAAGGCAACCGGGTATGATTGGTATGATTGATGTGGGTAGAGCAAATCTTAAGATAACCCAGGATTTGAGATATGAGGTAGTTTGTGGGACATGATTTATTTTGGGACGAATTAGAGTTATCAGGTAGAGCCTTGGAGAAGATACAGGTAGGTGTGGAAGGTAGTCTTGGGCCCGTACTACTGAAAGCACAAGACCTGTACCCGAACCAATGTTAGACATGGAAGCCGCAAGGAGGATCGGTGTGGGAAGATCCCCTCTATGGACATCCTGATCATTATGTTTTATGGTATTGCAATACATTATGGTGGTGACACGACATGGAGCTGGGGGGATCAGGATCGAGATCAAGATCTGGGTCGGGCGAGGGTACCAAGCCCATTGACGAGAGGCTGCGAGAGCTCATCACAGCAGAGGTTATGAGGGGCATCCTTGACGCTACCCCAGTTATCTTTGGGATGGTCAAGGAGGGCATGATGGAGATCATGGAGGAGAGGCTCAGGGCATTCAGAGCCGAACTCCCTCGTTCCAGGAGTTCAAGGTGTGTAGGGCGCCGGAGTTTTTCGGTGTTAGGGACCCCATTGTTTGTGACACCCCGTTTATTTATTAGATAAATAAATAAATTAATGAGCGAAAATTAGCCCCAAAATAAATAATTATATATAAATGGATGGGCTCGAGCGGCTAATTGTCATAGACTTAGAAGTTGAGGGCTGAAGGGTAAATTAACGACCTTAATTCAAAAGAAATTGTCAAGCAAGGGGAGGTTTTGTAAATTTTGGATTAGTTTTGTGAAGATTTTAGAAGACATGGTATTTTTAGTAAATCTGGACTTATGTGAAAGAAATTTATGGATTTAGGGTTTAAATGGTAAATATTGGCCTTGCTTTGAAAGAAAATGCGAAGGGAGGGACCGTTATTGTCAATATGGCAAAACATTAATATGGGGCGGGTATTTAAGGTTTCAAAACACTAACCCTAGGAACGGGAAGTCAGCCTCCAACACCACCTTGTATCCCCTCCACCCGACCTATGCCTCCAGCTTCCTTATTGTAACAATTGGTAAAAATAGGAACGATCGTACGATGCTATCTTTTGATTATTAAGCAATATGAGTATTTTATTAAGAATGGTTGAAGGAATTTAACCTCTTTTATTTAAATAAGTTATTGTGAAATATAAAACAAGTAACTAATGATAATTCCGTTATGGTGTATGACTACGAACCATCACCAGTTTGTGAAATTAGCATATAACATCATTTAAACGCAACAAACTTAATTTTTGTATCAACATGTCTCTATTTGATAAGTAAGTTAGGTTCTATGTAAAACGTTTGCTTAATAGATGTGAAGGATCTAAATTTGACAAATATACGAACCAAAGTGACAAAACGTGTTTAACGATATGGTTAACCGGTTAAATGTCACGAAATTATACATTGCTCAATAAATTTTATATTTAAATAAATTAAAATATAAAATGAATTATTATAAGGTATAATTAAAATGTATTTAAGTGTTTTTGAATAAAAAGAATAAAACATAAACATTAAAGTTCAAATACACAAAAACTACATTGTTATTTTATACTAAGTATACATGTATGTATTTGTATATATGTATTATTATCTAGTGAATGACTAGTTATGAGTCATGAATTAAAGTGATTTCATGTAAGTTTTATGATGTCTAAATCAATTAAGATAAGAGAATTGGTGGAGATAAGTGCCAACTTAACTAATAAGTGCTTAATCACTTAAGACATTTTACTAAGAATGCTTATTAATCCCTCTTTTAATTTTCGAGATTAAGACCTTCCCTCTCCTTAAATAGAACTCCTAACTAACTAAATAACTAGTATTTAGTTAGTTAACTAACTCTATCTCTAAGCAACCACCCAAGCAAGTGGCTAGACAAGATCACATCACTTAAACTCACATCCCATCACAAGCTAGTCTAGGTTTTGTCCCCTTATCCTCTTCCACCCTTTCCTCCTTCATAACCACGAAATTTCCTCTTCATTTTACCCTCATTTGACCAGCCAATACTCCAAGTAATTACTCTCAACCTTCATCTCATTTTCAAGCACAAGAACTTCCTTCCAAAGCCATCAAAACCATGAACTAAAGTGTTGCTGTCCCTTTTGTGTTTCAGCCACCATTTCACCCATCTACACCTTCCTTTTGCTTGATATTTTTACTACCAAATACCCCTGGAAGTTACTTGTTTTGATACTCAAAATTATTGATTCAAAACAGTGAGTAAACTACCCTTTTTCTTGCACTTTTGCTGTGAAATTTTCGTGACAGCAACATAGCCAAAAGAGTGGCTGTTTTGGAGCATCAAACCAACAACCAAAAGTTCATCTTCAACTTTCCATTCTTCAAGTATTCACATAAGGTGAGTTCATACTCCTACATTTTCATGTTTTATTCAAGTTTTAAGGGGGGGAATACAAGTTAGAACACTAAACATAACTCAAATTTAAATGACAGCTTTCTACAGAAAAGTTGAGTCCTGTTCACGGACTGTTTTGACCATCTTAAACTTAATATCTTTCAAAACTGTACGATATGCAAATATTTCAAGTTTATACCTTTCTAATGACTACTCGCACGCGTTCATACGATTTTTCTACAATTTATGGCGATTTTTATAAAACTGCCTGTCATTTCAGAAGTGATTTCGGACCAGTCTGTGAAGATGTTCATTTTCACACTAGTTTGAGACCACTAAAAATCATAATAAAAATTAGGAACAAAGTAGACTCATTTTATAAACTCTCAGAGGTGACGGATTCAGTTTTTGACTTACGAGGATTTTTCTATGAGTTTTCTAAAAACAGGGACAGTAAAGGGCAAAACTGTCAAAAGTGGTTTATACATTTATTAACACCTTCTAACATTTTTTAGCAATGTTTATACATTAAGGAAGTTAAAACACAATCATTTAAATATGTTTAATTACCATTTTTACAAAAGTGATAAGTACAAAAAGGTCTTTAGTATCAAACTTAAGGATTATTTCATGCAAAGTTTCTAATAAAAACGTAAGAATATGAACAACAATTACGAAACATACCAAATCATCTTTTAAAATTTATACATATATATAACCATATACATATATATGTTTTGTTTACAAAACTTCTTTATGCTTTTATATTATAAATTGCATGCCTCTATATGTATAGTTATATAAGAAATGTTTAAAAGACTTAGAAAGGCTATCCACCCTGTTTCCTTTTCCTCGATTTGGATGTGGTCTGGTGGGATATCGGGTACTCCTCCGAAGGTCGTTTAAATATTAGTTATATATCATGTATACATATATGGTCATAAATGTTCCACCAGTTAATTTAGTTTCGATACTCCTGGGTAGCAAAGGTGTATAAACCTACTTGGACACTCATCAATTACATTCTAGTAAACTATTATAGGAATAGTTTAGAGTAAACAAAACATTTTCACTACTACAAGAAATTACACCAGAGTCAGTTCATTCATGAGTCCAGACTACATGTTATATGAAGGAATACTTTTACATGAATACTTATACATGAATACTTTTACATAAACATTATATGGCAAATTACTACTACATGTTATATGAAGGAATACTCTTACCTGAATACTTATACATGAATACTTGTACATGAATACTTTTACATAGACATCATATGGCAATTTAATATTACATGTTATATGTCTAGATACGGTTATATTGTTCGCCTTTCTATCTTTACCTTGTGATTCAATCACATCATCGACGAGGTAGACTGGGACTTTATCTCCTAGTACCACATCATACTTTGAGGGACTAACCATTCCGATAACCACTGCTAGCTACAGAGGTAAATGAACAATCTACGGATGTTCTAGGTTGATACCATCGTGGGTATACAGAAGGGACTAACTATTCCTAAACCCGGCTGTTAGCAACAGAGGTAAATGAACAGTCTACGGATGTTCTAGGTTGATACCATTTCAGGTATACTTAAGAGACTACTAATAAGAGTTAAACAAGGAAAAACCATCACATTTTCAAGAGATGCGTACTTTCAAAACAGTCAGGTCTAGGTAAAAGACTACTTTCAAAACATTCGAGTCTTGGTAGAAGACTACTTTTATACTAGTAGGAAATATGGGATTTTCTAGAGCTTTTCGTACTTATACTAAATGTTTCATCATTCATTTACCAGTCTTTCATATCAACTAATCAAAGCAATGACATTAAATACTTATGAACTCACCAGCTTAAATGCTGATCTACTCTTTCAAAATAACTTGTATTCTCAGGTTACAAATAGACAGGTGTCGATACAAGGTTCAGAGAAGACGGAGCAGTCAAGACTCGTCCATTTTTTTGATAAGTTATTATCATATCTTGTACAATGAAAGAAAACACTTGTAACTAAAATTTATACTATTGATGCAATGGATGATGTTGTTGCTTGTTTACTACTTTACATTTGTTGTGATGCATACATGACGTCCTCCGCCCCAGAACGTTTCCGCCGTTCGTTGTTTTGGGGTGTGACAGATTGGTATCAGAGCATTGTTTATAGTGAATTGAGTATATCAACCCATAAAAGATATACTAACTATAAATACAATGGGATTAAAAATACTCTGATTTAGAGTTTATACTTTAAATAATAAAATATTTAAGTAAGTATACGTGCTGCATTCATACTAAAATCAGTGTCACTAGGACAGTACAAAAGAATTACGATTGTTGGGCAACACAAGTGGGCTTAGAGACATATGGTCAAAACTGGGAAGATATAGCCTGATCGCCTATATTATCCGAGGGTTGACTAGCATGTGCCTAAGTTTAAATGTGTAGTTGCAACAATGCTAAAATCTTACCAACCCTACCACAATGAGAACAATAGAACATAACATTAAAAATTAAAATACTATAGGAGTATTTGGTGTTACTATAAGTACTTTATACTTGAGAATTTAAAACAGGATCCTCATTACTAAGTTGATAGTTGCTAAGTGGATACACTATGGCTACATGTAATTAGGATGTTATAGACTTAGAATCAGTGATAATTTTGCCTTACCTCTATTCTGTGTGAATTTGGAAATAAGGTCACTTATTCGAAGGTCTATCCTGTTTAGATTACACATAGCTGGTATGCACTTCACAAATAGCGATGTAACTAATAAGGGTTTTTCTAAATAATTATCTAGATAGTTCGTCTAATAATTATCCACTTACCCTAAATTCTCGCATAGAAATCATAGTTGGACTCCATCCCCTCGGCAACCAGTATCTTCCGAATGAAGTCATAGCTGGTTGGTTTGGAGAAGAACCAGAGAATGATCATCCTATCCCTTTGGATGATCATCATGATGAAAACCTTTCAGCCGATGCTAATTCCGAACTAGAGGTTGAGAACCTACCTCGAGCAACTCCCTTTCCAATTCCTAACCCTCGTCCAGCTCTTCATGGCCCGACGCCTGATTCGGTGGAATGCTTGGAAACATGAAGCCAAGAACAAGATCAGCCCATGCCATTTATTGGCGACCGAAACTTTTACGACCTGAGCAATGGGGGCTCAGCAGGTAGAATCTTGCCAATCATGGTCCGCAGAGTGGCCCAAAATGAGATTCAAGGCAGGACAGCCCAACATCAGATTGCCGAAGTTGTCACCGATGCAAGAATCAATACCCTCCACACCACTCATCTAGAAGATGCTCACAAGAGATCAGAAAGAAACCATGAGAACCTGCTGCAAACACTAGCTGAAAACCCGAGCCAAAGTCATAGAGCTCCAAGTACGCCAGAGGGTGTAATAAAGACACCTACTTGACATGGAACGTCAATTGGTTGAACTAAGAATTCACCAGAGGAATTACCGTCACCAGTAGTAGACGCTTTACTTTATTTCCCTTACAAAAAGAGGAATCGTATTCTTCTGTCTATGCCTGATGTGGCATTTTCTATGAAATTATCTTGTACCGTAAGTACTTTAGTTAGGTCTTTATACTGTCAGGAACTATCTCCTGTGTATATGATGTAAGACCTTTACAAGGCCATTTTCCTGAACCTTTACGCCGTAAATATCCAAGATATTGACCGCCGGCTAACTTTTGTGTCATTTCCATCATTCAAGTACTTTTATCATACTCTCATTGGAGTCTATCTGAAACCTGCTTTAGTTAAGTCATTGGACCATAGCAAGTTAGATACGGAGACATTTCCAAGTCTCTTTCAGTGGTTGGATTTTATTATTCACCAATCCACGATACCTCAACTTGTACAACAAACAGTGACATTCCATACCACCACCATCCCTACTACCTCAGTGCCAACAAGACCATATGTTGGAAACCTGCCAAAATGCACCAAGTGTAGCTTTCATCACAAAGGAAAGTGCAGGGAAATGCATTGCAAGAACTATAATGAAAAAGGGGCATACCACAAAGTTCTGTAGGGTGCCGGCTCAACAGACCAACCAGAACACAAAAGCTGGGATGAGTCGGACTTGCTACAGATGTGGAGAAGTAGGGCATTTCATAAAGGAGTTCTCGGAGACTAAAAACAAAGATGTCAAGAGCATCGGAAGTGTTTTAGCAACAGAGCGTGGGAAAGCAGTAATAGACCCCGCTAAGATTCCGGTACGTTCATTCCCGATAGCACATATGCATGGATACTATATAATAGCAACGCGGAGAGGAGTATTGTGAGTCATAGATTTAATCAATTTCTCAACCAAAAACCTCAAAAACTTAAACGAATTCTTTACAGTAGAATTGGAATAATCAAAAGCACTAGAGACGTGTACATAGGGTGCACTCTAACACTAAATCAACCAATTCATTCAAATCATCCTAAAACCGGTCACAATAAAAATTTACGACATTTTCATTTTAACAACGTATTAGTTAGTTTCCTCACCATACCGATATCATATATTACGAAAAGTCCATTCGCCTAAACCCATCGAGTAATAGAACCCTCGTTGTCTATAATGACAAACCGGACACAATCCCCCGACTCACCTTTTGCAACAAGACTCAGAAGTACCTACACAGGAGGCACCACGCCGTCCTAGCCTGTGCTGTGGATAAGAAACAAGAAGAGAAAGACATCATGGATGTTGAAAAAGCCCGTAACCTTCTCGATATATTCAGAGAAGATCTCCTGAGAATACCATCCATACGGTAACCCGAGTTCAAAAATCAACCTAAGTGTAGTAGTTGCGAAAAAGGGTTGTGGTAAATGCCATCTCACCCAAGTTAATCACCCCACTCAAGTAGAGACTATGGACCCATACTAGTGAATCTATGATTACTAAGTGTATATATTGGAGCCCTATATAATTAAGATTCTACGGACTTAGGGTTGGTAATTCCGCTTTAAATCCTTTTCCTTGTTTGGATGTGGGCTTAGAATAGAATCACCGATTCGACTGTCTTTTCAATCTTAATTATATACGACTTATAAACACAAAGAGATGATAGATGAATCAGTTATGAGTCATACCATGAACTCCATGACAAGCTACCCAGGACAGTGGATGGACATGCTACCACTTGAGCGATCGTAGACAAATCAACCAAACCCACACACTTTCTACCGACCAAGGATACAAAGAAAAATAGAAAAGCTAACAGGAGCATATACAAAGAAAATTGCGAGACTGCATAGTATACCACTGTCTATCATTTTGGATAAGGGACAGGCGATTCACCTCGTGTTTTTAATAGTCGTTAAAGAAGTCCTTTTTATCACCCTCAAACTGAAAGACAAAGAGGAAGAACCATTCATCGAATCCTTATACAACATCAACTATTACATTAACATCAAGGTCACGTCATTCGAAGCTCTCTGCAGAAGCAAGTGTAGATCACCTCTTTGATGGGATGAGGTAGGTGACACACAAATAGCTAACATGCAAGTTCCTAACAACACTTTCACCAGCCCCCAGATCATACGAGAAACTACAGAGAAGATTGTTCAAACCCGTGAATGATTGAAGGCATCCCAGGATCGAAAGAAGATCTTGTCTGATGAGACTCTTGTTATTCCACTGGATGAAATTGAAATCAACGGGAGTCTAAACTTCATCGAAGAACCGGTAGAAATCATGGATCAGGAGGTCAAAAGGACGAAACAAAGCCGCATACCCATAGTGAAGGCCCGTTGGAACGCCAAGCGAGGATCTGAATTCACTAGGGAACGCGCGAATCAAATAAAAAAATAAAGAAATAAAAAAAAGAAACACCCCCAATTGTTTAGTGAAATCTCGTCTACAAGTTTAATTTCGGGGCGAAATTCTTTTAACGGGGGGAGAATGTAACAATTGGTAAAAATAGGAACGATCGTACGATGCTATCTTTTGATTATTAAGCAATATGAGTATTTTATTAAGAATGGTTGAAGGAATTTAACCTCTTTTATTTAAATAAGTTATTGTGAAATATAAAACAAGTAACTAATGATAATTCCGTTATGGTGTATGACTACGAACCATCACCAGTTTGTGGAATTAGCATATAACATCATTTAAACGCAACAAACTTAATTTTTGTATCAACATGTCTCTATTTGATAAGTAAGTTAGGTTCTATGTAAAACGTTTGCTTAATAGATGTGAAGGATCTAAATTTGACAAATATACGAACCAAAGTGACAAAACGTGTTTAACGATATGGTTAACCGGTTAAATATCACGAAATTATACATTGCTCAATAAATTTTATATTTAAATAAATTAAAATATAAAATGAATTATTATAAGGTATAATTAAAATGTATTTAAGTGTTTTTGAATAAAAAGAATAAAACATAAACATTAAAGTTCAAATACACAAAAACTACATTGTTATTTTATACTAAGTATACATGTATGTATTTGTATATATGTATTATTATCTAGTGAATGACTAGTTATGAGTCATGAATTAAAGTGATTTCATGTAAGTTTTATGATGTCTAAATCAATTAAGATAAGAGAATTGGTGGAGATAAGTGCCAACTTAACTAATAAGTGCTTAATCACTTAAGACATTTTACTAAGAATGCTTATTAATCCCTCTTTTAATTTTCGAGATTAAGACCTTCCCTCTCCTTAAATAGAACTCCTAACTAACTAAATAACTAGTAGTTAGTTAGTTAACTAACTCTATCTCTAAGCAACCACCCAAGCAAGTGGCTAGACAAGATAACATCACTTAAACTCACATCCCATCACAAGCTAGTCTAGGTTTTGTCCCCTTATCCTCTTCCACCCTTTCCTCCTTCATAACCACGAAATTTCCTCTTCATTTTACCCTCATTTGACCAGCCAATACTCCAAGTAATTACTCTCAACCTTCATCTCATTTTCAAGCACAAGAACTTCCTTCCAAAGCCATCAAAACCATGAACTAAAGTGTTGCTGTCCCTTTTGTGTTTCAGCCACCATTTCACCCATCTACACCTTCCTTTTGCTTGATATTTTTACTACCAAATACCCCTGGAAGTTACTTGTTTTGATACTCAAAATTATTGATTCAAAACAGTGAGTAAACTACCCTTTTTCTTGCACTTTTGCTGTGAAATTTTCGTGACAGCAACATAGCCAAAAGAGTGGCTGTTTTGGAGCATCAAACCAACAACCAAAAGTTCATCTTCAACTTTCCATTCTTCAAGTATTCACATAAGGTGAGTTCATACCCCTACATTTTCATGTTTTATTCAAGTTTTAAGGGGGGGAATACAAGTTAGAACACTAAACATAACTCAAATTTAAATGACAGCTTTCTACAGAAAAGTTGAGTCCTGTTCACGGACTGTTTTGACCATCTTAAACTTAATATCTTTCAAAACTGTACAATATGCAAATATTTCAAGTTTATACCTTTCTAATGACTACTCGCACGCGTTCATACGATTTTTCTACAATTTATGGCGATTTTTATAAAACTGCCTGTCATTTCAGAAGTGATTTCGGACCAGTCTGTGAAGATGTTCATTTTCACACTAGTTTGAGACCACTAAAAATCATAATAAAAATTAGGAACAAAGTAGACTCATTTTATAAACTCTCAGAGGTGACGGATTCAGTTTTTGACTTACGAGGATTTTTCTATGAGTTTTCTAAAAACAGGGACAGTAAAGGGCAAAACTGTCAAAAGTGGTTTATACATTTATTAACACCTTCTAACATTTTTTAGCAATGTTTATACATTAAGGAAGTTAAAACACAATCATTTAAATATGTTTAATTACCATTTTTACAAAAGTGATAAGTACAAAAAGGTCTTTAGTATCAAACTTAAGGATTATTTCATGCAAAGTTTCTAATAAAAACGTAAGAATATGAACAACAATTACGAAACATACCAAATCATCTTTTAAAATTTATACATATATATAACCATATACATATATATGTTTTGTTTACAAAACTTCTTTATGCTTTTATATTATAAATTGCATGCCTCTATATGTATAGTTATATAAGAAATGTTTAAAAGACTTAGAAAGGCTATCCACCCTGTTTCCTTTTCCTCGATTTGGATGTGGTCTGGTGGGATATCGGGTACTCCTCCGAAGGTCGTTTAAATATTAGTTATATATCATGTATACATATATGGTCATAAATGTTCCACCAGTTAATTTAGTTTCGATACTCCTGGGTAGCAAAGGTGTATAAACCTACTTGGACACTCATCAATTACATTCTAGTAAACTATTATAGGAATAGTTTAGAGTAAACAAAACATTTTCACTACTACAAGAAATTACACCAGAGTCAGTTCATTCATGAGTCCAGACTACATGTTATATGAAGGAATACTTTTACATGAATACTTATACATGAATACTTTTACATAAACATTATATGGCAAATTACTACTACATGTTATATGAAGGAATACTCTTACCTGAATACTTATACATGAATACTTGTACATGAATACTTTTACATAGACATCATATGGCAATTTAATATTACATGTTATATGTCTAGATACGGTTATATTGTTCGCCTTTCTATCTTTACCTTGTGATTCAATCACATCATCGACGAGGTAGACTGGGACTTTATCTCCTAGTACCACATCATACTTTGAGGGACTAACCATTCCGATAACCACTGCTAGCTACAGAGGTAAATGAACAATCTACGGATGTTCTAGGTTGATACCATCGTGGGTATACAGAAGGGACTAACTATTCCTAAACCCGGCTGTTAGCAACAGAGGTAAATGAACAGTCTACGGATGTTCTAGGTTGATACCATTTCAGGTATACTTAAGAGACTACTAATAAGAGTTAAACAAGGAAAAACCATCACATTTTCAAGAGATGCGTACTTTCAAAACAGTCAGGTCTAGGTAAAAGACTACTTTCAAAACATTCGAGTCTTGGTAGAAGACTACTTTTATACTAGTAGGAAATATGGGATTTTCTAGAGCTTTTCGTACTTATACTAAATGTTTCATCATTCATTTACCAGTCTTTCATATCAACTAATCAAAGCAATGACATTAAATACTTATGAACTCACCAGCTTAAATGCTGATCTACTCTTTCAAAATAACTTGTATTCTTAGGTTACAAATAGACAAGTGTCGATACAAGGTTCAGAGAAGACGGAGCAGTCAAGACTCGTCCTTTTTTTTGATAAGTTATTATCATATCTTGTACAATGAAAGAAAACACTTGTAACTAAAATTTATACTATTGATGCAATGGATGATGTTGTTGCTTGTTTACTACTTTACATTTGTTGTGATGCATACATGACGTCCTCCGCCCCAGAACGTTTCCGCCGTTCGTTGTTTTGGGGTGTGACACTTATCGCCACCTTACGCCACCGAATCATCAAGGAAACACCACCTCTGTTGAGGTCTTCAACCACCCGAAGCCACCACAAAGTTGTTGCCATTTCCGTAGAAGAAGAGCCGTGAAAGTTATGTCTCCTCAGCGTCACCATCCTTTCTCCACCACCTTTTAGTCGCGATTGACGTCGGGGATCACCAGAGTAATTTGTTCTACATTAGAAGAGGAGCAGGACAGTCAGAAGTGCCGATTTGAACTGCCAAACCCAATCGTCATTGCGTGAACGAGCCTGCCATCGTTGCTCCTTCGCCATTGATGCCACGACGTTACTGCTGGGGTTTCCCAGTCTAAGGTTGTGCACCTTCCTCGTCTCCAGGATTCTACTTGCATTAGTTTTCAGGAGCTGATGTTAAAGCCTTATAGTGCTTGTGAGGTTTTGGTCGAGTGTAGTTGTAAAAAACCACCATGGCAGTCGGCCATGGTGGCTGCTATCGCCACTCGTGAGTACGCTACCGCCGGCGTACACCGCTAGATCAATGGCTGGATCCGTTTCCAAGCAGAAGCATGTGTGTGTGTGCTTTCATTCGTGTGTGTGTTGCGTGTGATCTATGTTGGTCAAAAAACCTAGAACAACAACTGCCACCATGCACCACAGTGTGTATGTGTGTGCGTTTATTTGAGATTCAGCATTGTAAAGTGTAATTACAAATTGAATAATGGAAAGAAACTGAAAACCACCACCTTAGGTTGGTGGCTACAGCCTCCTGCCGCCACCGGCTGCCGTGTTGGGTGGTGGTGTGCCTTGTTGAATCGTGACTCGTTTGGATGTTTGGACAAAGGGACTAACAAACCCTAATGGGCCCCAATAAGGCTTAATGGGCCTAGTAAACCCTAACGGGCCCAATGAAGATTAATGGACCTAAAAGCCCAAACAGATGACTAATGGGCCTATTGAAACCTTAATGGGCCTAATGAACCCTAATTGATCAAAAGACATATCAATTGGGCCTATTGGGCTAAGATGGGGTTAGAGACCCTAATTAGGGTTTATAAAGCCCTAATATTGGATTTATGGGCTTGGACTTATCGGGACCCATATTTGGGCCATGGGAATAAAATTGTGTATTAAGCCTAATCATACCATATGATTTATCTAGTAGAGTGATTGACTTAATAGATTCAATCCTTAATGGGTTAAATAAGAAACACTTAACCCTAATTGTCATTTTATGTGAAAACCCTAATTTCACTTGGGTTTATTGTTGGGCCTTTTATTGGGACTTGATGATTGGGTTATTAATGGGCCATCGAAGATCAAGCAAATGAACTAGAATAATTAATGGGCTTTGAGGTAAGGCCCATATAAGTAGTAGGGCCCAATTTGGAAAATTGAACCATAGATGGGCCATAGTTGGGCCTTAATTATTATATAATATTGGACCATTAGTCTGTCAAAGGTTGGACAGGAATAAATAGTTGGGCCTTATGGTAAGACCTTGTAAAGGTTTGGGCCCAATTTGGAAAATTGGGCCATATGTTGGGCTTTGACTCATAGTTGACTTTTGGGCCTTTGGATTGGGCCTTGGGCTTGAATAAAGCTGAGTTAGGGGTAAAGTAGTATTTACCCCAAGTATGTATTTATGGTTATGTGTTGGAACCCAATTATTAAATGGGTGATGTTTTGATATTGAAAGTTCGAGAATCTGTCATCCAGCACCTGAGATTGGGTCTGCGGGACTTCAGCAGTGTGGGGTTGAGTGTATGGGACTTCAGCAGTGTGAGGTGAGTTACCTTCCAATAGAAGTGGGTGTAAGACACCAAGGCCGGCCCACTAGTAGTTGACTATAGTTGAGATGATTGTCTTTGTGATTATTGTATGGTTTGCTACTACCTTGTATGTCTATGTGATAGCATGATATGTTATATGTGATAGTGGTAGTAGGAGGGGAATAGTCCCTAAGTTCAGTTGTTAGGACCGAAGGGTAGGTCGGGCACCCCAGATATGACTGACAATATTATTATGTTATGATATGTTATTATGTGATAGTAGTAGGGGGTGAAATTGTCCCCGTGATCGGGTGAGATAGACCAGAGGGTAGGCAGGGACCCCAGAATGGCCTGACACGGGTAGTCAGCACCCCAGAATGGCTTGACAAGAGTAGTAAACACCCTAGAATGGCTTGACATAGGTAGGTCGGGCACCCCAGAATTGCCCGACAATATGTATGTTATGTGATTGTATGGTATGTGGTATGATGGGGGAACTCACTAAGCTTTGTGCTTACAGTTTACAATTTTGGTTTCAGATACTTGTTTTTAAAGGAAAGGAGTCGGCTTGATCCCAACACATCACACCATGTTTTCCGCACACGAGATCTTTGGGATTACACTCTGATATTGTTTTATGATAATATGTTTTGGTTATTGACACTTTCGGTCTTGACATGAGATATTATTATGAATGTTTTTATACTGATGGTTTTATGTAATAACTTAACTAAAACAAAATTTTTTGCCTGTAATTTTGGGATGTTACATTTTGGTATCAGAGCCTTGGTTTGAGGGATTCGGACACACTCTCGGGTGTGTTTGAACTCAAACTAAGGACTTGGTTTGAAAATTTTCAAAAGTAAAAATCATTTTGTGAAAAGAATTTGAGAAGGTAACAGATCTTTGAAAAGAACAAAGTGTGTGATATGTGTAATCAATCGAGCTCAAGTAAGTTTTCCCCAAGATACCCCTACATGTTATGTTATGATCTGATATGATACTGAAAACTGCATACTAGATTAGGGTTGAGGATCTAGGAAGGATGCCTTATATGCCTATTGTATGTGCTTGTAGACTTGTATGCTAGTACTGATCAGTTAGTAATATGATAGCATGTTTAGGTTATGCCTGATTGTATGAGCCTTTGAATTGCATGTACAGATCCCTGAGTAGAGGATAGAATGATTAGACTGGAATATGATGGTTAGATTTTCCATTGTCTGAATGCGGCTTGCTTTGTGCTTTGTTGGACTCTTAGTAATGTGAGCTAGCTATATTCATGAGGTAGCTAGTTGACATTACTGGGGATTTTCCAGCAGCTGAGGACTGGGTGAATACGGAACCTAGGAAAGCCTAGGGTATGTTTCAGTGGGTTTGTAGTGAGGCTTAGTGAGACTTGGGTGTACCAGTTTGAGGAAGTGACATGGAGGATTCAGGAGGATTGCTGAGGAAGGTATGGATAGGTGTGGAAAGTAATATTGGGCCCGTACTACTGAAAGCACAAGATCCATACTCGAATCGGTGAGTGTCTTGGAGAATCTGAGATGCCTCAGGGAGGAGTTTATGAATCGGGTTGGGGACAGAGGATGTCCATGTTGTTGTAGCTTAGCCATTGGCAAGTGAGTTAGTGAGCGTGGCAGGGTATCAGCCCTGAAGGGTATGAGTTCCTTGAGGGTGCAAATGCGAGATCGATTCGAAGCACTTTGATAAGAGGGGTTCATGATAGGTGCATATAGTAAAGGGTCCTAGGAAGAGACCCATTATTTCTGATCATCAGGTGAGAGGCCAGCAGGGCCGGAGTCAGTGTAGCACGTACGGGAAAGTGCACGAGGAAGTTTGTCGCTCCAAGGGTTTAGGTTGCTATAGGTGTGGCAGGGTTGATCATGTCAGCAAAAGGTGATAAGGATTCTTGGGTATATTCGGATCTTTGGAATGTCAATTCGGTATGGCATTAAGCACCCAAGATTGAAACTCAGATTCTGGTTCCGGGTTAGGAGCAGAGCCTAAACCAGTTGATGCGCGATCGCAGAAGTTCATCTCATCAGAGATTACTTTTGGAGTTTTGGGAATGGACCTTGGTGGTCTTTTGTTCAGCCAAGGAAGGAATTTAAGAGATTAGATGGTTGTCTAGGGGCCTTTCAGGCCAGATTCATCGCATGAAAGTTAGGGGTTCGTCTAAAACCCAAGGTCTGTGGATTCTTAGAATCCTTCAGAAAGGAGAAACCTATTGTTAGTTCCCGTCCTCAGGTCCGGAGAGAGTTTTGTACCGTGTTCTCATGATGGTCTAAGTATCTCTGATGAATGTGATCAGTATTCCTCTAGATGTTGCGGGTATGTCATCTTCTACTGCTAATAGGTGGATGATGGGAATATGAATCGCTTTGGAATTGTGAGTGACTTTGGATAGGTCGTATCTCAGGCTAGTTTTCTGCTAGTGGTTGGGTTATCAAGGATCATATATGCCATCCTACATGTCGAAAAGTCCCTGATGAACCCACAAAGGGAGGCATATTGCGGAGTGGGTTTTGCGTGTACCGTTACCATTCTGGAAATTTGTCGAGATTTGTGAAGAAGTATTATTTGGGAGATCCTTGGTCAAGAATTAGTGGGATGGTTCTCCAGTGAAGTCCGAGTTCAGTGATTCTATCATTTGTTTGTATATGGTCGAATATGTCTATGGATGAACTTTGGAGTTCATGGCACTACTATTGCTAAGATAGGATTAGTAGCACGAAGATGGTGATGTCAGTTACGGATGTTAGATGTAGAAGTAGTTGGTCCTTGGATGTTCAAGAGAATTGCATTTCTCGCATGGGCTGTGATCAGTTAGACTTTAGTGATATTGCAAGAATGAAAGTGGGAATAAGGATTCGTCAACTAGAAAGAAGATTATAGCCTCTAGTTGTCAGCATGGGAGGTGGATTGGGGTGTTAGATTGGACCATATTTCAAGATTACTCATCGAGATTTCCGAGTATAGGCGATCTTAAGGTTTAACCGGTGATTAATCGCTAGCATTGGTAAGTACAGGTTGTCGTCAGTGGGATACTAGAAAGCGAGAAGGATTGGGAATCCATCAATTCTCGCATGCCGTGAAGACTTGGTTGAATCTAAGCGGGGGAGAGACTTTTTATAAAGTTCTCCAAATATGAGTTTTGGTTGCGCGGGGTGCAATCTCATGGGCACTTTGTCAACCAGAAGGGTATTCTAGTTGATCCGGCAAATATAGAGGTCGTGATGCAGTGGGAGATTCCGAGGTCTCCATCTGAGATTCGGGGTTTCCTGGGTCTAGCAGGTTATTACCGGAGATTTACACGGGACTTCTCCGATATTGCAGTTCCGTTGACCCGACTGACCGAGAAATCGGTGGCCTTTCGCTGGGGGCCTGAGCAGCAAGCAGCCTTCTCAGACAGTGGTTGTGCGAGGCACCGATTCTCACCCTGCCAGAGGGTGTAGATGATTTCGTGGTTTACTGTGACGTTTTGATCACATGCATGGGTACGGTACTGATATAGTGGGGTCACGTGATAGTAGGTTTCGGGAACCAGGTTAGAGTTCCGGTTAGGACTCAATTTAAGTGGTGTGTTAGGTCGAGTTCGTGTTCGACCCGGTTTGGGAAGTGTTGTAAGACTACGGGGGTAGCCATAGCATTCACTAGTGGCCAGTTAGTAGGGAAGGTGTTGTAAGACTACGGGGCTAGCCGTAGCATTCACTAGTCGTCAGTTAGTATGGAGTGTTGTAAGACTACAGGGGTAGCTGTAGCATTCACTAGTGGTCAATTAGCATGGGAAGTGTTGTAAGTTTGGGGGTGTAGTCGTAGCGTTCACTAGCATTCAGATAGTATTAGAGTGTTGTAAGTCTGTGGGTGTAGCCGTAGCATTCACTAGCAGCTAGATAGTGTTAGAGTGTTGTAAGTCTGCGGGTGTAGCTGTAGCATTCACTAGCAGCCAGATAGTGATAGAGTGTTCTAAGTCTTCAGGTGTAGACGTAGCATTCACTAGGTTGGTAGATAGCATGAGTGCATTGTTAGGACGCGGAAGGAACATCAGTACCCACTAGTTCAGGTGCAGCAATGAGGATCTGGAAATGCACTGTTTGGATTTCGGGATTACCCAAATGGATTAGATCTGGTTGAGCTAGTGATAAGATAGTTGGAACGTCACTACAGTCATGAGATTAGGGAAGCAATGGGTTGCTTAGGTTCGTGTATGATATAAGGCTACTGTTGGTCATGGAGCCATCACTTTAAGCCTTGGGTTTGGTGACGTCAGTATTCGACGGATGGAACCAATCAGTTAGATCATAAAGTTTTTAGAGTCAGAATGGCATGATAACTAGTTGCAACTAGTTCCAGAGAAGGATTTCGTTCAGAAGTCGTGTGAGGCGACTATGTGGGAGCCCTTTTAGCTCGACGACCAGGCTGGAACCCGGTAAATTCAGATGACTGACGGATGATTTAAGACTAGGAAGGTCTCGATAGATTTGGGAAGCAGCTATGTAGCAGCATACTTCTTCAGGCAGTTCAGTGTTCAAGCAGTTTCAACATTGGGCAGTGTTAGCATTCGTGTTTCAGGTTGCAAGTATGGAAAAAGTAGCTAGATGATTTGGGAAGCAACAAGTCACTCACAGCCGGAGTATCTGAGCCTTGGCCAAGTATTAGTGGTCTGCAAGGATAATTGGGTATGTGACCCTGTTTTATAGTGGGAACCTCGAGCTATCAGAAGTTGAGTGGTCTGCCAGGGAATCAGACAATCTCAAGACAGCAGATTCAGATGGAGTAGATGTGATCTTGTTGCGAGGAGTTCGTTCGCCTGCGGATGTTAGGGCTTTGCAAATACCGGTCTCAACTACCCTAGGAAGGATAGGGTGTTCCTAGGATGGTGACCATGTTAATACCCAAGAATAGCTTGACATAGGTAGGTCGGGCACCCCAAAATTGCCCGACAATATTTATGCTATGTGATTGTATGGTATTTGGTATGATAGGGGAGCTCACTAAGCTTTGTGCTTACGATTTACAATTTTGGTTTCAGGTACTCGTTTTTAAAGGAAAGGAGTCAGCTTGATAGCAATGCATCAAACCATTTTTTTTCCGCACACGAGATCTTTGGGATTACACTCTGATATGGATTTGTGATACTATGTTTTGGTTATTGACACTTTGGGTCTTGACATGAGATATTATAATGAATGTTTTTATATTGATGGTTTTATGTAATAACTTAATTAAAATGGAATTGTTGGCTTGTAATTTTGGGATGTTATATTATTAGCCGACGCTGGGTGGAGGTTATAGAAATCCCGTAACACACGAGTTCATGCCCTGATGCGGAAAAGGTGGTATTTGCTTCATGTATGCTGAGGGATCAAACCCAAGATTGGTGGGGAGAGGTGACTAGCCAGGTGGGAGCAGTCAGTGTTTGATGATATGACATGGGTCGAGTTTGTTACGTGATTTGATTTGAAGTTTGCAGCACCTATCGAGGTGCAATGGCTAGTGAGGGTGTATCATGACCTACAACAGCCCACCGAGACTGTGGCAGAGATCACCGCCAAGTTTTGGGAACGAGCATT
Source organism: Lactuca sativa (assembly GCF_002870075.4). NCBI lineage: Eukaryota > Viridiplantae > Streptophyta > Magnoliopsida > Asterales > Asteraceae > Lactuca > Lactuca sativa. The sequence goes on from NC_056626.2 coordinate 139,763,584, forward strand.
GTTTATCCTACAGTATGCTACAGACGAGGATATGAGGCGGAAGAGGTATCATTCCATGCCGAGGGATGATATCTGTGAGTTTGTGAGTTTTACAGGGTGCAAAACCCGGAATGAGATGGAGAAGGCCCTTGAGCGGGAGATGGAGTTGGACTTCCGCACCAAGCACAAGCCTGAGCAGGCACAGGCAGTAGTAAGTCAGGCTAAAAAACCTAAGTCCTCGGATTCTTCCAGCAAGGGCCAGTTGGGTCATGGCCGGTGTGCCAAGTGAGGTAAACCGCACATTAGGGCTTGTCGGACGGCAGGCTCGGGATGCTACGTATGTGGCCAATATGGCCACGTGATCAGGGATTGCTCCAAGAAGGGCTTGATTTGTTATCACTGCAACAAATCACCCTTCACGAGTAGGTGTGAAAGGGGTGAGGGTCTATTGGACCTAATACATACCGTTGTATGTGGACCGTTTAGATCAACCACGAAGGATGGGAACGGCTTCTACGTGACTTTTACCGATGATTATAGTAGATATGGGTATATCTATTTAATCAAACAAACATCAGAAACTTTTGTAAAGTTCAAAGAGTTCAAGAATGATGTGGAGAATCAATTGGGCAGGAAAATCAAGATGCTTCGATCCAATCGAGGAGGAGAGTACCTAAGTCTTGAATTCCACGATTATCTCAAGGAGTGTGGAATAGTTTCGCAATTGACGCCTCCTAGGACACCGCAGTTGAATGGTGTGGCAGAAAGGCGTAATCGAACCTTATTGGATATGGTTCTCTCTATGATGAGTCGTGCTTCACTACCTATCTCTTTTTGGGGGTATGCCTTAGAGACTGCCGCCCATATCCTTAACTGAGTCCCTACTAAGAAGGTTGTCAAAACACCTCACGAGATGTGGACAGGGAAAGCTCCCTCGTTGGCACATATTAAGGTTTGGGGTTGCGAGGCTTTCGTAAGACGAGATACTCACGACAAGCTCGAACCCCGAAGTGAGCGATGTATTTTCATCGACTACCCGCAGACATCCTTTGGATATCTCTTCTATAGACTGAAGGACAATGTTTTCTTTGTTGCGAGGAGAGGAGTTTTCCGAGAGCGAGAACTCATAGGCCAAGGAGACAGTGGGAGGCAAATCGAGCTTGAAGAGATTCAAGAGTCGATAGATGAAGGAACCTCTACCGCTGGCACTCAACCCGAGGAGGAAACTCCGGTTGAATCGATTGATGAATCCTTACCTCTTAGACGTTCTGATAGAGTTAGAGTTCTACCCCAGTTTTATGGTTTTCATATTACTACCGAAGGGGACACGTATATTAGTGATGGTACACTAATAAATCTTGATGAACCTAATAGCTATAAGGAAGCCATGGCAGGCCCGGAGTCTGCGAAATGGAAAGAGGCAATGGATAGTGAGATCCAATCCATGTATGATAACCAAGTTTGGAATTTCGTTGATTATGTGCCCGGACGTAAGACCGTTGGGTGCAAATGGATCTTCAAGAAAAAAGACTGACGTGGATGGAAACGTACACACATATAAAGCGCGATTGGTTGCAAAGGGCTTTACTGAAACTCCCGGAGTTGACTATGATGAGACCTTCTCACCAGTTGCGAAGATAAAATCTATTAGAGTGATGCTAGGGATTGCAGCATTTCATGATTATGAAATTTGGCAAATGGATGTCAAGACCGCTTTCCTTAATGAAAAGTTGACTGAGAATGTTTACATGGCTCAGCCAGAGGGGTTTGTGGATCTGAAGCATCCGAATAGAGTGTGTAAACTTGAGAAGTCCATTTATGGACTTAAGCAAGCGTCTTGCAGATGGAATCTTTGCTTCGATGAGAAAGTCAAAGAGTTTGGATTTGTACGAAGCGAAGATGAGTCTTGTGTATATGTCAAAGCCAGTGGGAGTATAGTAAGCTTCCTCGTTCTATATGTCGATGACATATTACTCATAGGAAACGACATCCCGACTCTGCAGGAGGTTAAGTCCTGGCTCGGGAAGTGCTTCGCTATGAAGGACCTCGGAGAGGCTTCTTACATTTTGGGAATAAGGATAGTAAGAGAAAGAAGTAAGAGACTAATTGGACTTAGTCAGAACACTTACTTGGAGAAGGTACTAAAACGTTTTAGTATGGAAAACTCAAAGAAGGGAGAATTACCGATACAAAGTAATGCCAAGTTGAGTAAGACTCAAAGTCCAAGTACCGAAGTTGAGATAGCAGAAATGAGCCGAGTTGCATACGCTTCCGCAGCTGGCTCAATCATGTACGCTATGACTTGTACTCGCCCTGATGTAGCCTTTGCTTTGAGCATGGTTAGCAGATATCAAGGGAATCCTGGCAGAGCACATTGGATTTCGGTGAAGAATATCCTTAAGTACCTTCGGAATACAAAGGAATGGTTCTTAGTCCTCGGAGGGAGTGATGACTTGAAGTTGTGAGGGTATAGTGACGCCAGCTTTCAAACCGACAGGGACAACTATCGTTCGCAGTCGGGCTGGGTGTTTACCCTGAATAGAGGAGTAGTGACATGGAAAAGTTCCAAGCAGGAAACCGTAGCTGATTCAACGTGCGAATCAGAGTACATTGCAGTGAGCGAAGCATCGAAGGAGGCAATATGGCTGAAGAACTTCATCGGTGATCTTGGAGTTGTACCTGCCATAAAGGATCCCATGGAGATTTTCTGTGATAACGAAGGAGCGGTTGCCTTGACCAAGGAACCGAGGGATCATGGTAGATCACAACATATCGACAGAAAATATCACTTCATTAGACATCATGTAGAAGAAGGACAACTCGTAGTGAAGAGGATATCATCAGAAGATAACCCAGCAGATCCGCTTACGAAGGGACTGAGTAGGGTTAAGCACTTGCAGCATGCTAGGAGTATTGGGCTGAAGGGTGATATTAACATAGATTAGATAGTATTAGAAACGTGTAATAGATAAATGTAATTAACATTTTATGATTAAATAAAGGAGTTTTATTTATGAGTAATGTTACTATCTTATGTTAATTGTTCAGCTATTGTTTCACTTTGCATGTTTTGACTTCCAGAATAATTGAGTTTATTAGGAATAATCGAATTGTTCAAATTGTCCACAATCCTTCATATGTTGGAAGTAGATATGAATGAAGATTGTCATGAATCGGTGCGTAGATTGTCTAAATGGTATTAGACATAGCAAAGGGTTGGTGCGACATTCATGAGTGCTTATGAACTGGTTTTGAGCATTGGAACAAACCCGCGCTTGCTGGAATCACCTTATGGAATATGATATAAAAAGGTGATCGCGAGACGATAATATCATATAGTCTTAAAACCTAGATATATGGTTTGTTATTTCCTAATTGATTGTACATTGATAATGCGAAAACGCATTGGTAACTCAATGTTATAAAACGCATTGTTGTGTATAGTTGATTATTAAATAAGTAAATGCATATAAGTCGAAGTTTATCTGTAACTTTTATCTAAGAAGGTAAAAGCGATATCCCGGTCAGAACTGAATTGATGTGTTCGATTAAGTTCTATGTCGAATAAATCAGAGATCAAGAAACCTAAATGCTTGACTAACCATTCCATAGAATTGTCAGCATGATATCTAACAAAGGACTGTATGATCCCTTATCTAAAGAAAAAGATTGATTAGATCAAAGTTTGACAGCGTCTTTGAGAGCTACGATTGCAAACCGAATTGTACTTGTGCATATAGTTACTAGACTTATCCAAGTGGGAGACTGTTGGAATAGTGTCTAAGGCTGCAACTATATTAGGCAAGTAATTGACCCGGTTGTGCATGGTCCTTTTGGGTTGCCCTCACCATAGCAACTTGATAGGATGATTTATTAAGAGAGAGTAAATATTATTAGTATATTATGAGAATAATATAAAGAATAATATATTTTTATTTGATTAATATAAGTCATAGAATTAATTGGAATTAATTTGGTGACTTAAAGAGATTAATTAAATAAGAGGGTATAAACTGTCAATTGTTTGACAGTTAAACTTTAGACTGTAAATCCATATAGATATGGATTGGACGGATTCTAGAAGCTAAAGGATAGCTTGAATCATCCATTGCTTATCTAAGGAATGGATTTGGATAGCCTTAAGAGAAGATTATCCAATTAGGGTTTAGGTTGTAACCCTTAAGGAGTCTACAAGTATAAATAGACCCAATGGCAAAGGGAAATCGGCACTTCATCTAAAGTAAGAGAACCCTGGCCGATTTCCTCCCCTCTCCTCTCTCCCAAATCATCCTCCTTGCTATTTGGTGTTTGTAAGCCATTAGAGGAGTGACAATTGTGACTCTAGAAGCTCCAAGACAACAAGATCAACAAGGAATTCAAAGGTATGATTCTAGATCTGTTTCAATATTGTTATTACACCTAAATAGTCATTAGAAGTCTTGGATTCAAAGCATGTTTAATTAGAAAGCCTAGATCCAAGCATTAGGGTTTTGCATGCGCACATAGGAAAGTTCTTATGGCTAAAACCCATCATGAGCAACTCTAGAGCTTAGGGAGGATAGATCTGATGTCCTTTGGTCCATTAATTGCATAAAAATGGAGTCTTGATGGATGTTTTGACCTCATGATGGATTAAGACTCTTGGAAATCTCTTAATGGGTTGTTGGGAGCATTGGGGACAAGAAAAGGCATAAAGCTGCCAAATTCATGCCTTAAGACGTCTTACTGAAATCAGATTTAAATTTTGGACGTTAGAACATCGAGTATTAAGCAGTTAATGGAAAATGTGCTTAATCTATTTGTACGTTGGGCGTAACTTAGAGTATGCAGCGCGTACGACTCAGGGACTCAGTACGCTGTGCGTACCAGGGTGGTATGCAAGGCGTACGCACAACAGAAGGGACTCATACTGGTTTTGGTCTGGTAAGCCTTTGGGTCTTAATTAGTCATTGGGCATGGTCACATTTTGAGTTAGTGGGCCAATTTATCTTTTTTAGGCCATGGATCCTATGGTTGGGCTTTATTGGGTCATGAGGCCCATGAACGATTTAGACATGGACTTTAGGCCCATTAGCAAAGGAAGACTTTTGGGCCATTGTAAAAAGGACTTGGGGTTTGGGTCCTTTAATTTGGATTTTGTCCCACCTTGACTTGAGATTAATGGTATTACAGTTCAGCACGGGTGGTCACAGACTGTTAGGAGAGAAACTTTCGGATTCAGCAGAAAAAGGTGAGTTTCCTCACCATTCCAATGGGTCTAAGGCACCAAGGCCGTCCCATTTTATGATATGTGGTACATTAGATGAAGTTATATTTGAGGCATGATAGTTGGTTATGTGATAGGAAGCAAGATAGTTGTATATGTGGTATGCTTTTATGGAAGACCATGGGAGAGCCCATGACACCTGGATATAAGACCATGTGGAGAGCCCATGGCTTTCCTACTAAATACCATGGGAGAGCCCATGGAAACCGGATGTAAGATCATGTGGAGACCCTATGGCTTTCCTATTAAAGACCATGGGAGATCCCATGGCACTTAGGTGTAAGACCATGTGGGGAGCCCATGGCATCCTGGAGTAAGACCTTGGGAGGAGCCCAAGACATCCTTATATGTTTGTATGCATGGCTTATGTGGTATATGTAGCTTTTATAGCTGATATGATATGTGTTTATGTGGATTAAGTGTGTGGTATGCTCTGGGGAACTCACTAAGCATTAGCTTATGGTTTGTTGATTTGTTTCAGGTACATCTAAGCCTAAGGGAAAGGGCGAGGCTTAATTGCATGGTGTGCACTCTCAGGCATTTGTTTTCATGGGACACTCTAATGTTTTGAATAAAATGTTAATGTTATAAATTACGAAAATAGTGGTTAATGTTACTTCACATTTTATGGGATGTTTGGCTAATATAAAATGAAAATTTTATTTGAAAATTTTGGGTCGTTACAAGTTGGTTTTTAGAGCCTTGGTTTAAGGGATTCAGGTACACCCTCGGGTGTGTCGGGACTCAAACTAAGGAAATGGTAAAATTGTCTTCAAAAATAGAAATAAAAGTTAAAACTTTTAAAGAATGGAAAAGAGGAGAGTGTAATGCATGTTATTGGCCGAGCCAGGTAAGTAGTACCCCAATATGTTATTCATGTTCTGCTGATATTTGAGCTATGATAATCGTATGGATCTTGCTATGTGTATTCTTTTAAAACTGTATACGGTTAGGAGCTTATAGCCTTAGAATGATTGATTTGGCCTTATTTCATGTTCCTTGTATGGTTGTGGTCCTAGGGTAGAATCTCTTATTCGAATGTCTATTCGATCCTTTTTTGTGTATAATTTGCATGCATAAAGGCAACCGGGTATGATTGGTATGATTGATGTGGGTAGAGCAAATCTTAAGATAACCCAGGATTTGAGATATGAGGTAGTTTGTGGGACATGATTTATTTTGGGACGAATTAGAGTTATCAGGTAGAGCCTTGGAGAAGATACAGGTAGGTGTGGAAGGTAGTCTTGGGCCCGTACTACTGAAAGCACAAGACCTGTACCCGAACCAATGTTAGACATGGAAGCCGCAAGGAGGATCGGTGTGGGAAGATCCCCTCTATGGACATCCTGATCATTATGTTTTATGGTATTGCAATACATTATGGTGGTGACACGACATGGAGCTGGGGGGATCAGGATCGAGATCAAGATCTGGGTCGGGCGAGGGTACCAAGCCCATTGACGAGAGGCTGCGAGAGCTCATCACAGCAGAGGTTATGAGGGGCATCCTTGACGCTACCCCAGTTATCTTTGGGATGGTCAAGGAGGGCATGATGGAGATCATGGAGGAGAGGCTAAGGGCATTCAGAGCCGAACTCCCTCGTTCCAGGAGTTCAAGGTGTGTAGGGCGCCGGAGTTTTTCGGGGTTAGGGACCCCATTGTTTGTGACACCCCGTTTATTTATTAGATAAATAAATAAATTAATGAGCGAAAATTAGCCCCAAAATAAATAATTATATATAAATGGATGGGCTCGAGCGGCTAATTGTCATAGACTTAGAAGTTGAGGGCTGAAGGGTAAATTAACGACCTTAATTCAAAAGAAATTGTCAAGCAAGGGGAGGTTTTGTAAATTTTGGATTAGTTTTGTGAAGATTTTAGAAGACATGGTATTTTTAGTAAATCTGGACTTATGTGAAAGAAATTTATGGATTTAGGGTTTAAATGGTAAATATTGGCCTTGCTTTGAAAGAAAATGCGAAGGGAGGGACCGTTATTGTCAATATGGCAAAACATTAATATGGGGCGGGTATTTAAGGTTTCAAAACACTAACCCTAGGAACGGGAAGTCAGCCTCCAACACCACCTTGTATCCCCTCCACCCGACCTATGCCTCCAGCTTCCTTATTGTAACAATTGGTAAAAATAGGAACGATCGTACGATGCTATCTTTTGATTATTAAGCAATATGAGTATTTTATTAAGAATGGTTGAAGGAATTTAACCTCTTTTATTTAAATAAGTTATTGTGAAATATAAAACAAGTAACTAATGATAATTCCGTTATGGTGTATGACTACGAACCATCACCAGTTTGTGAAATTAGCATATAACATCATTTAAACGCAACAAACTTAATTTTTGTATCAACATGTCTCTATTTGATAAGTAAGTTAGGTTCTATGTAAAACGTTTGCTTAATAGATGTGAAGGATCTAAATTTGACAAATATACGAACCAAAGTGACAAAACGTGTTTAACGATATGGTTAACCGGTTAAATGTCACGAAATTATACATTGCTCAATAAATTTTATATTTAAATAAATTAAAATATAAAATGAATTATTATAAGGTATAATTAAAATGTATTTAAGTGTTTTTGAATAAAAAGAATAAAACATAAACATTAAAGTTCAAATACACAAAAACTACATTGTTATTTTATACTAAGTATACATGTATGTATTTGTATATATGTATTATTATCTAGTGAATGACTAGTTATGAGTCATGAATTAAAGTGATTTCATGTAAGTTTTATGATGTCTAAATCAATTAAGATAAGAGAATTGGTGGAGATAAGTGCCAACTTAACTAATAAGTGCTTAATCACTTAAGACATTTTACTAAGAATGCTTATTAATCCCTCTTTTAATTTTCGAGATTAAGACCTTCCCTCTCCTTAAATAGAACTCCTAACTAACTAAATAACTAGTAGTTAGTTAGTTAACTAACTCTATCTCTAAGCAACCACCCAAGCAAGTGGCTAGACAAGATCACATCACTTAAACTCACATCCCATCACAAGCTAGTCTAGGTTTTGTCCCCTTATCCTCTTCCACCCTTTCCTCCTTCATAACCACGAAATTTCCTCTTCATTTTACCCTCATTTGACCAGCCAATACTCCAAGTAATTACTCTCAACCTTCATCTCATTTTCAAGCACAAGAACTTCCTTCCAAAGCCATCAAAACCATGAACTAAAGTGTTGCTGTCCCTTTTGTGTTTCAGCCACCATTTCACCCATCTACACCTTCCTTTTGCTTGATATTTTTACCACCAAATACCCCTGGAAGTTACTTGTTTTGATACTCAAAATTATTGATTCAAAACAGTGAGTAAACTACCCTTTTTCTTGCACTTTTGCTGTGAAATTTTCGTGACAGCAACATAGCCAAAAGAGTGGCTGTTTTGGAGCATCAAACCAACAACCAAAAGTTCATCTTCAACTTTCCATTCTTCAAGTATTCACATAAGGTGAGTTCATACCCCTACATTTTCATGTTTTATTCAAGTTTTAAGGGGGGGAATACAAGTTAGAACACTAAACATAACTCAAATTTAAATGACAGCTTTCTACAGAAAAGTTGAGTCCTGTTCACGGACTGTTTTGACCATCTTAAACTTAATATCTTTCAAAACTGTACAATATGCAAATATTTCAAGTTTATACCTTTCTAATGACTACTCGCACGCGTTCATACGATTTTTCTACAATTTATGGCGATTTTTATAAAACTGCCTGTCATTTCAGAAGTGATTTCGGACCAGTCTGTGAAGATGTTCATTTTCACACTAGTTTGAGACCACTAAAAATCATAATAAAAATTAGGAACAAAGTAGACTCATTTTATAAACTCTCAGAGGTGACGGATTCAGTTTTTGACTTACGAGGATTTTTCTATGAGTTTTCTAAAAACAGGGACAGTAAAGGGCAAAACTGTCAAAAGTGGTTTATACATTTATTAACACCTTCTAACATTTTTTAGCAATGTTTATACATTAAGGAAGTTAAAACACAATCATTTAAATATGTTTAATTACCATTTTTACAAAAGTGATAAGTACAAAAAGGTCTTTAGTATCAAACTTAAGGATTATTTCATGCAAAGTTTCTAATAAAAACGTAAGAATATGAACAACAATTACGAAACATACCAAATCATCTTTTAAAATTTATACATATATATAACCATATACATATATATGTTTTGTTTACAAAACTTCTTTATGCTTTTATATTATAAATTGCATGCCTCTATATGTATAGTTATATAAGAAATGTTTAAAAGACTTAGAAAGGCTATCCACCCTGTTTCCTTTTCCTCGATTTGGATGTGGTCTGGTGGGATATCGGGTACTCCTCCGAAGGTCGTTTAAATATTAGTTATATATCATGTATACATATATGGTCATAAATGTTCCACCAGTTAATTTAGTTTCGATACTCCTGGGTAGCAAAGGTGTATAAACCTACTTGGACACTCATCAATTACATTCTAGTAAACTATTATAGGAATAGTTTAGAGTAAACAAAACATTTTCACTACTACAAGAAATTACACCAGAGTCAGTTCATTCATGAGTCCAGACTACATGTTATATGAAGGAATACTTTTACATGAATACTTATACATGAATACTTTTACATAAACATTATATGGCAAATTACTACTACATGTTATATGAAGGAATACTCTTACCTGAATACTTATACATGAATACTTGTACATGAATACTTTTACATAGACATCATATGGCAATTTAATATTACATGTTATATGTCTAGATACGGTTATATTGTTCACCTTTCTATCTTTACCTTGTGATTCAATCACATCATCGACGAGGTAGACTGGGACTTTATCTCCTAGTACCACATCATACTTTGAGGGACTAACCATTCCGATAACCACTGCTAGCTACAGAGGTAAATGAACAATCTACGGATGTTCTAGGTTGATACCATCGTGGGTATACAGAAGGGACTAACTATTCCTAAACCCGGCTGTTAGCAACAGAGGTAAATGAACAGTCTACGGATGTTCTAGGTTGATACCATTTCAGGTATACTTAAGAGACTACTAATAAGAGTTAAACAAGGAAAAACCATCACATTTTCAAGAGATGCGTACTTTCAAAACAGTCAGGTCTAGGTAAAAGACTACTTTCAAAACATTCGAGTCTTGGTAGAAGACTACTTTTATACTAGTAGGAAATATGGGATTTTCTAGAGCTTTTCGTACTTATACTAAATGTTTCATCATTCATTTACCAGTCTTTCATATCAACTAATCAAAGCAATGACATTAAATACTTATGAACTCACCAGCTTAAATGCTGATCTACTCTTTCAAAATAACTTGTATTCTCAGGTTACAAATAGACAGGTGTCGATACAAGGTTCAGAGAAGACGGAGCAGTCAAGACTCGTCCTTTTTTTTGATAAGTTATTATCATATCTTGTACAATGAAAGAAAACACTTGTAACTAAAATTTATACTATTAATGCAATGGATGATGTTGTTGCTTGTTTACTACTTTACATTTGTTGTGATGCATACATGACGTCCTCCGCCCCAGAACGTTTCCGCCGTTCGTTGTTTTGGGGTGTGACAGATTGGTATCAGAGCATTGTTTATAGTGAATTGAGTATATCAACCCATAAAAGATATACTAACTATAAATACAATGGGATTAAAAATACTCTGATTTAGAGTTTATACTTTAAATAATAAAATATTTAAGTAAGTATACGTGCTGCATTCATACTAAAATCAGTGTCACTAGGACAGTACAAAAGAATTACGATTGTTGGGCAACACAAGTGGGCTTAGAGACATATGGTCAAAACTGGGAAGATATAGCCTGATCGCCTATATTATCCGAGGGTTGACTAGCATGTGCCTAAGTTTAAATGTGTAGTCGCAACAATGCTAAAATCTTACTAACCCTACCACAATGAGAACAATAGAACATAACATTAAAAATTAAAATACTATAGGAGTATTTGGTGTTACTATAAGTACTTTATACTTGAGAATTTAAAACAGGATCCTCATTACTAAGTTGATAGTTGCTAAGTGGATACACTATGGCTACATGTAATTAGGATGTTATAGACTTAGAATCAGTGATAATTTTGCCTTACCTCTATTCTGTGTGAATTTGGAAATAAGGTCACTTATTCGAAGGTCTATCCTGTTTAGATTACACATAGCTGGTATGCACTTCACAAATAGCGATGTAACTAATAAGGGTTTTTCTAAATAATTATCTAGATAGTTCGTCTAATAATTATCCACTTACCCTAAATTCTCGCATAGAAATCATAGTTGGACTCCATCCCCTCGGCAACCAGTATCTTCCGAATGAAGTCATAGCTGGTTGGTTTGGAGAAGAACCAGAGAATGATCATCCTATCCCTTTGGATGATCATCATGATGAAAACCTTTCAGCCGATGCTAATTCCGAACTAGAGGTTGAGAACCTACCTCGAGCAACTCCCTTTCCAATTCCTAACCCTCGTCCAGCTCTTCATGGCCCGACGCCTGATTCGGTGGAATGCTTGGAAACATGAAGCCAAGAACAAGATCAGCCCATGCCATTTATTGGCGACCGAAACTTTTACGACCTGAGCAATGGGGGCTCAGCAGGTAGAATCTTGCCAATCATGGTCCGCAGAGTGGCCCAAAATGAGATTCAAGGCAGGACAGCCCAACATCAAATTGCCGAAGTTGTCACCGATGCAAGAATCAATACCCTCCACACCACTCATCTAGAAGATGCTCACAAGAGATCAGAAAGAAACCATGAGAACCTGCTGCAAACACTAGCTGAAAACCCGAGCCAAAGTCATAGAGCTCCAAGTACGCCAGAGGGTGTAATAAAGACACCTACTTGACATGGAACGTCAATTGGTTGAACTAAGAATTCACCAGAGGAATTACCGTCACCAGTAGTAGACGCTTTACTTTATTTCCCTTACAAAAAGAGGAATCGTATTCTTCTGTCTATGCCTGATGTGGCATTTTCTATGAAATTATCTTGTACCGTAAGTACTTTAGTTAGGTCTTTATACTGTCAGGAACTATCTCCTGTGTATATGATGTAAGACCTTTACAAGGCCATTTTCCTGAACCTTTACGCCGTAAATATCCAAGATATTGACCGCCGGCTAACTTTTGTGTCATTTCCATCATTCAAGTACTCTTATCATACTCTCATTGGAGTCTATCTGAAACCTGCTTTAGTTAAGTCATTGGACCATAGCAAGTTAGATACGGAGACATTTCCAAGTCTCTTTCAGTGGTTGGATTTTATTATTCACCAATCCACGATACCTCAACTTGTACAACAAACAGTGACATTCCATACCACCACCATCCCTACTACCTCAGTGCCAACAAGACCATATGTTGGAAACCTGCCAAAATGCACCAAGTGTAGCTTTCATCACAAAGGAAAGTGCAGGGAAATGCATTGCAAGAACTATAATGAAAAAGGGGCATACCACAAAGTTCTGTAGGGTGCCGGCTCAACAGACCAACCAGAACACAAAAGCTGGGATGAGTCGGACTTGCTACAGATGTGGAGAAGTAGGGCATTTCATAAAGGAGTTCCCGGAGACTAAAAACAAAGATGTCAAGAGCATCGGAAGTGTTTTAGCAACAGAGCGTGGGAAAGCAGTAATAGACCCCGCTGAGATTCCGGTACGTTCATTCCCGATAGCACATATGCATGGATACTATATAATAGCAACGCGGAGAGGAGTATTGTGAGTCGTAGATTTAATCAATTTCTCAACCAAAAACCTCAAAAACTTAAACGAATTATTTACAGTAGAATTGGAATAATCAAAAGCACTAGAGACGTGTACATAGGGTGCACTCTAACACTAAATCAACCAATTCATTCAAATCATCCTAAAACCGGTCACAATAAAAATTTACGACATTTTCATTTTAACAACGTATTAGTTAGTTTCCTCACCATACCGATATCATATATTACGAAAAGTCCATTCGCCTAAACCCATCGAGTAATAGAACCCTCGTTGTCTATAATGACAAACCGGACACAATCCCCCGACTCACCTTTTGCAACAAGACTCAGAAGTACCTACACAGGAGGCACCACGCCGTCCTAGCCTGTGCTGTGGATAAGAAACAAGAAGAGAAAGACATCATGGATGTTGAAAAAGCCCGTAACCTTCTCGATATATTCAGAGAAGATCTCCTGAGAATACCATCCATACGGTAACCCGAGTTCAAAAATCAACCTAAGTGTAGTAGTTGCGAAAAAGGGTTGTGGTAAATGCCATCTCACCCAAGTTAATCACCCCACTCAAGTAGAGACTATGGACCCATACTAGTGAATCTATGATTACTAAGTGTATATATTGGAGCCCTATATAATTAAGATTCTACGGACTTAGGGTTGGTAATTCCGCTTTAAATCCTTTTCCTTGTTTGGATGTGGGCTTAGAATAGAATCACCGATTCGACTGTCTTTTCAATCTTAATTATATACGACTTATAAACACAAAGAGATGATAGATGAATCAGTTATGAGTCATACCATGAACTCCATGACAAGCTACCCAGGACAGTGGATGGACATGCTACCACTGAGCGATCGTAGACAAATCAACCAAACCCACACACTTTCTACCGACCAAGGATACAAAGAAAAATAGAAAAGCTAACAGGAGCATATACAAAGAAAATTGCGAGACTGCATAGTATACCACTGTCTATCATTTTGGATAAGGGACAGGCGATTCACCTCGTGTTTTTAATAGTCATTAAAGAAGTCCTTTTTATCACCCTCAAACTGAAAGACAAAGAGGAAGAACCATTCATCGAATCCTTATACAACATCAACTATTACATTAACATCAAGGTCACGTCATTCGAAGCTCTCTGCAGAAGCAAGTGTAGATCACCTCTTTGATGGGATGAGGTAGGTGACACACAAATAGCTAACAGGCAAGTTCCTAACAACACTTTCACCAGCCCCCAGATCATACGAGAAACTACAGAGAAGATTGTTCAAACCCATGAATGATTGAAGGCATCCCAGGATCGAAAGAAGATCTTGTCTGATGAGACTCTTGTTATTCCACTGGATGAAATTGAAATCAACGGGAGTCTAAACTTCATCGAAGAACCGGTAGAAATCATGGATCAGGAGGTCAAAAGGACGAAACAAAGCCGCATACCCATAGTGAAGGCCCGTTGGAACGCCAAGCGAGGACCTGAATTCACTAGGGAACGCGCGAATCAAATAAAAAAATAAAGAAATAAAAAAAAGAAACACCCCCAATTGTTTAGTGAAATCTCGTCTACAAGTTTAATTTCGGGGCGAAATTCTTTTAACGGGGGGAGAATGTAACAATTGGTAAAAATAGGAACGATCGTACGATGCTATCTTTTGATTATTAATCAATATGAGTATTTTATTAAGAATGGTTGAAGGAATTTAACCTCTTTTATTTAAATAAGTTATTGTGAAATATAAAACAAGTAACTAATGATAATTCCGTTATGGTGTATGACTACGAACCATCACCAGTTTGTGAAATTAGCATATAACATCATTTAAACGCAACAAACTTAATTTTTGTATCAACATGTCTCTATTTGATAAGTAAGTTAGGTTCTATGTAAAACGTTTGCTTAATAGATGTGAAGGATCTAAATTTGACAAATATACGAACCAAAGTGACAAAACGTGTTTAACGATATGGTTAACCGGTTAAATGTCACGAAATTATACATTGCTCAATAAATTTTATATTTAAATAAATTAAAATATAAAATGAATTATTATAAGGTATAATTAAAATGTATTTAAGTGTTTTTGAATAAAAAGAATAAAACATAAACATTAAAGTTCAAATACACAAAAACTACATTGTTATTTTATACTAAGTATACATGTATGTATTTGTATATATGTATTATTATCTAGTGAATGACTAGTTATGAGTCATGAATTAAAGTGATTTCATGTAAGTTTTATGATGTCTAAATCAATTAAGATAAGAGAATTGGTGGAGATAAGTGCCAACTTAACTAATAAGTGCTTAATCACTTAAGACATTTTACTAAGAATGCTTATTAATCCCTCTTTTAATTTTCGAGATTAAGACCTTCCCTCTCCTTAAATAGAACTCCTAACTAACTAAATAACTAGTAGTTAGTTAGTTAACTAACTCTATCTCTAAGCAACCACCCAAGCAAGTGGCTAGACAAGATCACATCACTTAAACTCACATCCCATCACAAGCTAGTCTAGGTTTTGTCCCCTTATCCTCTTCCACCCTTTCCTCCTTCATAACCACGAAATTTCCTCTTCATTTTACCCTCATTTGACCAGCCAATACTCCAAGTAATTACTCTCAACCTTCATCTCATTTTCAAGCACAAGAACTTCCTTCCAAAGCCATCAAAACCATGAACTAAAGTGTTGCTGTCCCTTTTGTGTTTCAGCCACCATTTCACCCATCTACACCTTCCTTTTGCTTGATATTTTTACCACCAAATACCCCTGGAAGTTACTTGTTTTGATACTCAAAATTATTGATTCAAAACAGTGAGTAAACTACCCTTTTTCTTGCACTTTTGCTGTGAAATTTTCGTGACAGCAACATAGCCAAAAGAGTGGCTGTTTTGGAGCATCAAACCAACAACCAAAAGTTCATCTTCAACTTTCCATTCTTCAAGTATTCACATAAGGTGAGTTCATACCCCTACATTTTCATGTTTTATTCAAGTTTTAAGGGGGGGAATACAAGTTAGAACACTAAACATAACTCAAATTTAAATGACAGCTTTCTACAGAAAAGTTGAGTCCTGTTCACGGACTGTTTTGACCATCTTAAACTTAATATCTTTCAAAACTGTACAATATGCAAATATTTCAAGTTTATACCTTTCTAATGACTACTCGCACGCGTTCATACGATTTTTCTACAATTTATGGCGATTTTTATAAAACTGCCTGTCATTTCAGAAGTGATTTCGGACCAGTCTGTGAAGATGTTCATTTTCACACTAGTTTGAGACCACTAAAAATCATAATAAAAATTAGGAACAAAGTAGACTCATTTTATAAACTCTCAGAGGTGACGGATTCAGTTTTTGACTTACGAGGATTTTTCTATGAGTTTTCTAAAAACAGGGACAGTAAAGGGCAAAACTGTCAAAAGTGGTTTATACATTTATTAACACCTTCTAACATTTTTTAGCAATGTTTATACATTAAGGAAGTTAAAACACAATCATTTAAATATGTTTAATTACCATTTTTACAAAAGTGATAAGTACAAAAAGGTCTTTAGTATCAAACTTAAGGATTATTTCATGCAAAGTTTCTAATAAAAACGTAAGAATATGAACAACAATTACGAAACATACCAAATCATCTTTTAAAATTTATACATATATATAACCATATACATATATATGTTTTGTTTACAAAACTTCTTTATGCTTTTATATTATAAATTGCATGCCTCTATATGTATAGTTATATAAGAAATGTTTAAAAGACTTAGAAAGGCTATCCACCCTGTTTCCTTTTCCTCGATTTGGATGTGGTCTGGTGGGATATCGGGTACTCCTCCGAAGGTCGTTTAAATATTAGTTATATATCATGTATACATATATGGTCATAAATGTTCCACCAGTTAATTTAGTTTCGATACTCCTGGGTAGCAAAGGTGTATAAACCTACTTGGACACTCATCAATTACATTCTAGTAAACTATTATAGGAATAGTTTAGAGTAAACAAAACATTTTCACTACTACAAGAAATTACACCAGAGTCAGTTCATTCATGAGTCCAGACTACATGTTATATGAAGGAATACTTTTACATGAATACTTATACATGAATACTTTTACATAAACATTATATGGCAAATTACTACTACATGTTATATGAAGGAATACTCTTACCTGAATACTTATACATGAATACTTGTACATGAATACTTTTACATAGACATCATATGGCAATTTAATATTACATGTTATATGTCTAGATACGGTTATATTGTTCACCTTTCTATCTTTACCTTGTGATTCAATCACATCATCGACGAGGTAGACTGGGACTTTATCTCCTAGTACCACATCATACTTTGAGGGACTAACCATTCCGATAACCACTGCTAGCTACAGAGGTAAATGAACAATCTACGGATGTTCTAGGTTGATACCATCGTGGGTATACAGAAGGGACTAACTATTCCTAAACCCGGCTGTTAGCAACAGAGGTAAATGAACAGTCTACGGATGTTCTAGGTTGATACCATTTCAGGTATACTTAAGAGACTACTAATAAGAGTTAAACAAGGAAAAACCATCACATTTTCAAGAGATGCGTACTTTCAAAACAGTCAGGTCTAGGTAAAAGACTACTTTCAAAACATTCGAGTCTTGGTAGAAGACTACTTTTATACTAGTAGGAAATATGGGATTTTCTAGAGCTTTTCGTACTTATACTAAATGTTTCATCATTCATTTACCAGTCTTTCATATCAACTAATCAAAGCAATGACATTAAATACTTATGAACTCACCAGCTTAAATGCTGATCTACTCTTTCAAAATAACTTGTATTCTCAGGTTACAAATAGACAGGTGTCGATACAAGGTTCAGAGAAGACGGAGCAGTCAAGACTCGTCCTTTTTTTTGATAAGTTATTATCATATCTTGTACAATGAAAGAAAACACTTGTAACTAAAATTTATACTATTAATGCAATGGATGATGTTGTTGCTTGTTTACTACTTTACATTTGTTGTGATGCATACATGACGTCCTCCGCCCCAGAACGTTTCCGCCGTTCGTTGTTTTGGGGTGTGACAGATTGGTATCAGAGCATTGTTTATAGTGAATTGAGTATATCAACCCATAAAAGATATACTAACTATAAATACAATGGGATTAAAAATACTCTGATTTAGAGTTTATACTTTAAATAATAAAATATTTAAGTAAGTATACGTGCTGCATTCATACTAAAATCAGTGTCACTAGGACAGTACAAAAGAATTACGATTGTTGGGCAACACAAGTGGGCTTAGAGACATATGGTCAAAACTGGGAAGATATAGCCTGATCGCCTATATTATCCGAGGGTTGACTAGCATGTGCCTAAGTTTAAATGTGTAGTCGCAACAATGCTAAAATCTTACTAACCCTACCACAATGAGAACAATAGAACATAACATTAAAAATTAAAATACTATAGGAGTATTTGGTGTTACTATAAGTACTTTATACTTGAGAATTTAAAACAGGATCCTCATTACTAAGTTGATAGTTGCTAAGTGGATACACTATGGCTACATGTAATTAGGATGTTATAGACTTAGAATCAGTGATAATTTTGCCTTACCTCTATTCTGTGTGAATTTGGAAATAAGGTCACTTATTCGAAGGTCTATCCTGTTTAGATTACACATAGCTGGTATGCACTTCACAAATAGCGATGTAACTAATAAGGGTTTTTCTAAATAATTATCTAGATAGTTCGTCTAATAATTATCCACTTACCCTAAATTCTCGCATAGAAATCATAGTTGGACTCCATCCCCTCGGCAACCAGTATCTTCCGAATGAAGTCATAGCTGGTTGGTTTGGAGAAGAACCAGAGAATGATCATCCTATCCCTTTGGATGATCATCATGATGAAAACCTTTCAGCCGATGCTAATTCCGAACTAGAGGTTGAGAACCTACCTCGAGCAACTCCCTTTCCAATTCCTAACCCTCGTCCAGCTCTTCATGGCCCGACGCCTGATTCGGTGGAATGCTTGGAAACATGAAGCCAAGAACAAGATCAGCCCATGCCATTTATTGGCGACCGAAACTTTTACGACCTGAGCAATGGGGGCTCAGCAGGTAGAATCTTGCCAATCATGGTCCGCAGAGTGGCCCAAAATGAGATTCAAGGCAGGACAGCCCAACATCAAATTGCCGAAGTTGTCACCGATGCAAGAATCAATACCCTCCACACCACTCATCTAGAAGATGCTCACAAGAGATCAGAAAGAAACCATGAGAACCTGCTGCAAACACTAGCTGAAAACCCGAGCCAAAGTCATAGAGCTCCAAGTACGCCAGAGGGTGTAATAAAGACACCTACTTGACATGGAACGTCAATTGGTTGAACTAAGAATTCACCAGAGGAATTACCGTCACCAGTAGTAGACGCTTTACTTTATTTCCCTTACAAAAAGAGGAATCGTATTCTTCTGTCTATGCCTGATGTGGCATTTTCTATGAAATTATCTTGTACCGTAAGTACTTTAGTTAGGTCTTTATACTGTCAGGAACTATCTCCTGTGTATATGATGTAAGACCTTTACAAGGCCATTTTCCTGAACCTTTACGCCGTAAATATCCAAGATATTGACCGCCGGCTAACTTTTGTGTCATTTCCATCATTCAAGTACTCTTATCATACTCTCATTGGAGTCTATCTGAAACCTGCTTTAGTTAAGTCATTGGACCATAGCAAGTTAGATACGGAGACATTTCCAAGTCTCTTTCAGTGGTTGGATTTTATTATTCACCAATCCACGATACCTCAACTTGTACAACAAACAGTGACATTCCATACCACCACCATCCCTACTACCTCAGTGCCAACAAGACCATATGTTGGAAACCTGCCAAAATGCACCAAGTGTAGCTTTCATCACAAAGGAAAGTGCAGGGAAATGCATTGCAAGAACTATAATGAAAAAGGGGCATACCACAAAGTTCTGTAGGGTGCCGGCTCAACAGACCAACCAGAACACAAAAGCTGGGATGAGTCGGACTTGCTACAGATGTGGAGAAGTAGGGCATTTCATAAAGGAGTTCCCGGAGACTAAAAACAAAGATGTCAAGAGCATCGGAAGTGTTTTAGCAACAGAGCGTGGGAAAGCAGTAATAGACCCCGCTGAGATTCCGGTACGTTCATTCCCGATAGCACATATGCATGGATACTATATAATAGCAACGCGGAGAGGAGTATTGTGAGTCGTAGATTTAATCAATTTCTCAACCAAAAACCTCAAAAACTTAAACGAATTATTTACAGTAGAATTGGAATAATCAAAAGCACTAGAGACGTGTACATAGGGTGCACTCTAACACTAAATCAACCAATTCATTCAAATCATCCTAAAACCGGTCACAATAAAAATTTACGACATTTTCATTTTAACAACGTATTAGTTAGTTTCCTCACCATACCGATATCATATATTACGAAAAGTCCATTCGCCTAAACCCATCGAGTAATAGAACCCTCGTTGTCTATAATGACAAACCGGACACAATCCCCCGACTCACCTTTTGCAACAAGACTCAGAAGTACCTACACAGGAGGCACCACGCCGTCCTAGCCTGTGCTGTGGATAAGAAACAAGAAGAGAAAGACATCATGGATGTTGAAAAAGCCCGTAACCTTCTCGATATATTCAGAGAAGATCTCCTGAGAATACCATCCATACGGTAACCCGAGTTCAAAAATCAACCTAAGTGTAGTAGTTGCGAAAAAGGGTTGTGGTAAATGCCATCTCACCCAAGTTAATCACCCCACTCAAGTAGAGACTATGGACCCATACTAGTGAATCTATGATTACTAAGTGTATATATTGGAGCCCTATATAATTAAGATTCTACGGACTTAGGGTTGGTAATTCCGCTTTAAATCCTTTTCCTTGTTTGGATGTGGGCTTAGAATAGAATCACCGATTCGACTGTCTTTTCAATCTTAATTATATACGACTTATAAACACAAAGAGATGATAGATGAATCAGTTATGAGTCATACCATGAACTCCATGACAAGCTACCCAGGACAGTGGATGGACATGCTACCACTGAGCGATCGTAGACAAATCAACCAAACCCACACACTTTCTACCGACCAAGGATACAAAGAAAAATAGAAAAGCTAACAGGAGCATATACAAAGAAAATTGCGAGACTGCATAGTATACCACTGTCTATCATTTTGGATAAGGGACAGGCGATTCACCTCGTGTTTTTAATAGTCATTAAAGAAGTCCTTTTTATCACCCTCAAACTGAAAGACAAAGAGGAAGAACCATTCATCGAATCCTTATACAACATCAACTATTACATTAACATCAAGGTCACGTCATTCGAAGCTCTCTGCAGAAGCAAGTGTAGATCACCTCTTTGATGGGATGAGGTAGGTGACACACAAATAGCTAACAGGCAAGTTCCTAACAACACTTTCACCAGCCCCCAGATCATACGAGAAACTACAGAGAAGATTGTTCAAACCCATGAATGATTGAAGGCATCCCAGGATCGAAAGAAGATCTTGTCTGATGAGACTCTTGTTATTCCACTGGATGAAATTGAAATCAACGGGAGTCTAAACTTCATCGAAGAACCGGTAGAAATCATGGATCAGGAGGTCAAAAGGACGAAACAAAGCCGCATACCCATAGTGAAGGCCCGTTGGAACGCCAAGCGAGGACCTGAATTCACTAGGGAACGCGCGAATCAAATAAAAAAATAAAGAAATAAAAAAAAGAAACACCCCCAATTGTTTAGTGAAATCTCGTCTACAAGTTTAATTTCGGGGCGAAATTCTTTTAACGGGGGGAGAATGTAACAATTGGTAAAAATAGGAACGATCGTACGATGCTATCTTTTGATTATTAATCAATATGAGTATTTTATTAAGAATGGTTGAAGGAATTTAACCTCTTTTATTTAAATAAGTTATTGTGAAATATAAAACAAGTAACTAATGATAATTCCGTTATGGTGTATGACTACGAACCATCACCAGTTTGTGAAATTAGCATATAACATCATTTAAACGCAACAAACTTAATTTTTGTATCAACATGTCTCTATTTGATAAGTAAGTTAGGTTCTATGTAAAACGTTTGCTTAATAGATGTGAAGGATCTAAATTTGACAAATATACGAACCAAAGTGACAAAACGTGTTTAACGATATGGTTAACCGGTTAAATGTCACGAAATTATACATTGCTCAATAAATTTTATATTTAAATAAATTAAAATATAAAATGAATTATTATAAGGTATAATTAAAATGTATTTAAGTGTTTTTGAATAAAAAGAATAAAACATAAACATTAAAGTTCAAATACACAAAAACTACATTGTTATTTTATACTAAGTATACATGTATGTATTTGTATATATGTATTATTATCTAGTGAATGACTAGTTATGAGTCATGAATTAAAGTGATTTCATGTAAGTTTTATGATGTCTAAATCAATTAAGATAAGAGAATTGGTGGAGATAAGTGCCAACTTAACTAATAAGTGCTTAATCACTTAAGACATTTTACTAAGAATGCTTATTAATCCCTCTTTTAATTTTCGAGATTAAGACCTTCCCTCTCCTTAAATAGAACTCCTAACTAACTAAATAACTAGTAGTTAGTTAGTTAACTAACTCTATCTCTAAGCAACCACCCAAGCAAGTGGCTAGACAAGATCACATCACTTAAACTCACATCCCATCACAAGCTAGTCTAGGTTTTGTCCCCTTATCCTCTTCCACCCTTTCCTCCTTCATAACCACGAAATTTCCTCTTCATTTTACCCTCATTTGACCAGCCAATACTCCAAGTAATTACTCTCAACCTTCATCTCATTTTCAAGCACAAGAACTTCCTTCCAAAGCCATCAAAACCATGAACTAAAGTGTTGCTGTCCCTTTTGTGTTTCAGCCACCATTTCACCCATCTACACCTTCCTTTTGCTTGATATTTTTACTACCAAATACCCCTGGAAGTTACTTGTTTTGATACTCAAAATTATTGATTCAAAACAGTGAGTAAACTACCCTTTTTCTTGCACTTTTGCTGTGAAATTTTCGTGACAGCAACATAGCCAAAAGAGTGGCTGTTTTGGAGCATCAAACCAACAACCAAAAGTTCATCTTCAACTTTCCATTCTTCAAGTATTCACATAAGGTGAGTTCATACTCCTACATTTTCATGTTTTATTCAAGTTTTAAGGGGGGGAATACAAGTTAGAACACTAAACATAACTCAAATTTAAATGACAGCTTTCTACAGAAAAGTTGAGTCCTGTTCACGGACTGTTTTGACCATCTTAAACTTAATATCTTTCAAAACTGTACGATATGCAAATATTTCAAGTTTATACCTTTCTAATGACTACTCGCACGCGTTCATACGATTTTTCTACAATTTATGGCGATTTTTATAAAACTGCCTGTCATTTCAGAAGTGATTTCGGACCAGTCTGTGAAGATGTTCATTTTCACACTAGTTTGAGACCACTAAAAATCATAATAAAAATTAGGAACAAAGTAGACTCATTTTATAAACTCTCAGAGGTGACGGATTCAGTTTTTGACTTACGAGGATTTTTCTATGAGTTTTCTAAAAACAGGGACAGTAAAGGGCAAAACTGTCAAAAGTGGTTTATACATTTATTAACACCTTCTAACATTTTTTAGCAATGTTTATACATTAAGGAAGTTAAAACACAATCATTTAAATATGTTTAATTACCATTTTTACAAAAGTTATAAGTACAAAAAGGTCTTTAGTATCAAACTTAAGGATTATTTCATGCAAAGTTTCTAATAAAAACGTAAGAATATGAACAACAATTACGAAACATACCAAATCATCTTTTAAAATTTATACATATATATAACCATATACATATATATGTTTTGTTTACAAAACTTCTTTATGCTTTTATATTATAAATTGCATGCCTCTATATGTATAGTTATATAAGAAATGTTTAAAAGACTTAGAAAGGCTATCCACCCTGTTTCCTTTTCCTCGATTTGGATGTGGTCTGGTGGGATATCGGGTACTCCTCCGAAGGTCGTTTAAATATTAGTTATATATCATGTATACATATATGGTCATAAATGTTCCACCAGTTAATTTAGTTTCGATACTCCTGGGTAGCAAAGGTGTATAAACCTACTTGGACACTCATCAATTACATTCTAGTAAACTATTATAGGAATAGTTTAGAGTAAACAAAACATTTTCACTACTACAAGAAATTACACCAGAGTCAGTTCATTCATGAGTCCAGACTACATGTTATATGAAGGAATACTTTTACATGAATACTTATACATGAATACTTTTACATAAACATTATATGGCAAATTACTACTACATGTTATATGAAGGAATACTCTTACCTGAATACTTATACATGAATACTTGTACATGAATACTTTTACATAGACATCATATGGCAATTTAATATTACATGTTATATGTCTAGATACGGTTATATTGTTCACCTTTCTATCTTTACCTTGTGATTCAATCACATCATCGACGAGGTAGACTGGGACTTTATCTCCTAGTACCACATCATACTTTGAGGGACTAACCATTCCGATAACCACTGCTAGCTACAGAGGTAAATGAACAATCTACGGATGTTCTAGGTTGATACCATCGTGGGTATACAGAAGGGACTAACTATTCCTAAACCCGGCTGTTAGCAACAGAGGTAAATGAACAGTCTACGGATGTTCTAGGTTGATACCATTTCAGGTATACTTAAGAGACTACTAATAAGAGTTAAACAAGGAAAAACCATCACATTTTCAAGAGATGCGTACTTTCAAAACAGTCAGGTCTAGGTAAAAGACTACTTTCAAAACATTCGAGTCTTGGTAGAAGACTACTTTTATACTAGTAGGAAATATGGGATTTTCTAGAGCTTTTCGTACTTATACTAAATGTTTCATCATTCATTTACCAGTCTTTCATATCAACTAATCAAAGCAATGACATTAAATACTTATGAACTCACCAGCTTAAATGCTGATCTACTCTTTCAAAATAACTTGTATTCTCAGGTTACAAATAGACAGGTGTCGATACAAGGTTCAGAGAAGACGGAGCAGTCAAGACTCGTCCTTTTTTTGATAAGTTATTATCATATCTTGTACAATGAAAGAAAACACTTGTAACTAAAATTTATACTATTGATGCAATGGATGATGTTGTTGCTTGTTTACTACTTTACATTTGTTGTGATGCATACATGACGTCCTCCGCCCCAGAACGTTTCCGCCGTTCGTTGTTTTGGGGTGTGACACTTATCGCCACCTTACGCCACCGAATCATCAAGGAAACACCACCTCTGTTGAGGTCTTCAACCACCCGAAGCCACCACAAAGTTGTTTCCATTTCCGTAGAAGAAGAGCCGTGAAAGTTATGTCTCCTCAGCGTCACCATCCTTTCTCCACCACCTTTTAGTCGCGATTGACGTCGGGGATCACCAGAGTAATTTGTTCTACATTAGAAGAGGAGCAAGACAGTCAGAAGTGCCGATTTGAACTGCCAAACCCAATCGTCATTGCGTGAACGAGCCTGCCATCGTTGCTCCTTCGCCATTGATGCCACAACGTTACTGCTGGGGTTTCCCAGTCTAAGGTTGTGCACCTTCCTCGTCTCCAGGATTCTACTTGCATTAGTTTTCAGGAGCTGATGTTAAAGCCTTATAGTGCTTGTGAGGTTTTGGTCGAGTGTAGTTGTAAAAAACCACCATGGCAGTCGGCCATGGTGGCTGCTATCGCCACTCGTGAGTACGCTACCGCCGACGTACACCGCTAGATCAATGGCTGGATCCGTTTCCAAGCAGAAGCATGTGTGTGTGTGCTTTCAGTCGTGTGTGTGTTGCGTGTGATCTATGTTGGTCAAAAAACCTAGAACAACAACTGCCACCATGCACCACAGTGTGTATGTGTGTGCGTTTATTTGAGATTCAGCATTGTAAAGTGTAATTACAAATTGAATAATGGAAAGAAACTGAAAACCACCACCTTAGGTTGGTGGCTACAGCCTCCTGCCGCCACCGGCTGCTGTGTTGGGTGGTGGTGTGCCTTGTTGAATCGTGACTCGTTTGGATGTTTGGACAAAGGGACTAACAAACCCTAATGGGCCCCAATAAGGCTTAATGGGCCTAGTAAACCCTAACGGGCCCAATGAAGATTAATGGACCTAAAAGCCCAAACAGATGACTAATGGGCCTAATGAAACCTTAATGGGCCTAATGAACCCTAATTGATCAAAAGACATATCAATTGGGCCTATTGGGCTAAGATGGGGTTAGAGACCCTAATTAGGGTTTATAAAGCCCTAATATTGGATTTATGGGCTTGGACTTATCGGGACCCATATTTGGGCCATGGGAATAAAATTGTGTATTAAGCCTAATCATACCATATGATTTATCTAGTAGAGTGATTGACTTAATAGATTCAATCCTTAATGGGTTAAATAAGAAACACTTAACCCTAATTGTCATTTTATGTGAAAACCCTAATTTCACTTGGGTTTATTGTTGGGCCTTTTATTGGGACTTGATGATTGGGTTATTAATGGGCCATCGAAGATCAAGCAAATGAACTAGAATAATTAATGGGCTTTGAGGTAAGGCCCATATAAGTAGTAGGGCCCAATTTGGAAAATTGAACCATAGATGGGCCATAGTTGGGCCTTAATTATTATATAATATTGGACCATTAGTCTGTCAAAGGTTGGACAGGAATAAATAGTTGGGCCTTATGGTAAGACCTTGTAAAGGTTTGGGCCCAATTTGGAAAATTGGGCCATATGTTGGGCTTTGACTCATAGTTGACTTTTGGGCCTTTGGATTGGGCCTTGGGCTTGAATAAAGCTGAGTTAGGGGTAAAGTAGTATTTACCCCAAGTATGTATTTATGGTTATGTGTTGGAACCCAATTATTAAATGGGTGATGTTTTGATATTGAAAGTTCGAGAATCTGTCATCCAGCACCTGAGATTGGGTCTGCGGGACTTCAGCAGTGTGGGGTTGAGTGTATGGGACTTCAGCAGTGTGAGGTGAGTTACCTTCCAGTAGAAGTGGGTGTAAGGCACCAAGGCCGGCCCACTAGTAGTTGACTATAGTTGAGATGATTGTCTTTGTGATTATTGTATGGTTTGCTACTACCTTGTATGTCTATGTGATAGCATGATATGTTATATGTGATAGTGGTAGTAGGAGGGGAATAGTCCCTAAGTTCAGTTGTTAGGACCGAAGGGTAGGTCGGGCACCCCAGATATGACTGACAATATTATTATGTTATGATATGTTATTATGTGATAGTAGTAGGGGGGTGAAATTGTCCCCGTGATCGGGTGAGATAGACCAGAGGGTAGGCAGGGACCCCAGAATGGCCTGACACGGGTAGTCAGCACCCCAGAATGGCTTGACAAGAGTAGTAAACACCCTAGAATGGCTTGACATAGGTAGGTCGGGCACCCCAGAATTGCCCGACAATATGTATGTTATGTGATTGTATGGTATGTGGTATGATGGGGGAACTCACTAAGCTTTGTGCTTACAGTTTACAATTTTGGTTTCAGATACTTGTTTTTAAAGGAAAGGAGTCGGCTTGATCCCAACACATCACACCATGTTTTCCGCACACGAGATCCTTGGGATTACACTCTGATATTGTTTTATGATACTATGTTTTGGTTATTGACACTTTCGGTCTTGACATGAGATATTATTATGAATGTTTTTATACTGATGGTTTTATGTAATAACTTAACTAAAACAAAATTTTTTGCCTGTAATTTTGGGATGTTACATTTTGGTATCAGAGCCTTGGTTTGAGGGATTCGGACACACTCTCGGGTGTGTTTGAACTCAAACTAAGGACTTGGTTTGAAAATTTTCAAAAGTAAAAATCATTTTGTGAAAAGAATTTGAGAAGCTAACAGATCTTTGAAAAGAACAAAGTGTGTGATATGTGTAATCAATCGAGCTCAAGTAAGTTTTCCCCAAGATACCCCTACATGTTATGTTATGATCTGATATGATACTGAAAACTGCATACTAGATTAGGGTTGAGGATCTAGGAAGGATGCCTTATATGCCTATTGTATGTGCTTGTAGACTTGTATGCTAGTACTGATCAGTTAGTAATATGATAGCATGTTTAGGTTATGCCTGATTGTATGAGCCTTTGAATTGCATGTACAAATCCCTGAGTAGAGGATAGAATGATTAGACTGGAATATGATGGTTAGATTTTCCATTGTCTGAATGCGGCTTGCTTTGTGCTTTGTTGGACTCTTAGTAATGGGAGCTAGCTATATTCATGAGGTAGCTAGTTGACATTACTGGGGATTTTCCAGCAGCTGAGGACTGGGTGAATACGGAACCTAGGAAAGCCTAGGGTATGTTTCAGTGGGTTTGTAGTGAGGCTCAGTGAGACTTCGGTGTACCAGTTTGAGGAAGTGACATGGAGGATTCAGGAGGATTGCTGAGGAAGGTATGGATAGGTGTGGAAAGTAATATTGGGCCCGTACTACTGAAAGCACAAGATCCATACTCGAATCGGTGAGTGTCTTGGAGAATCTGAGATGCCTCAGGGAGGAGTTTATGAATCGGGTTGGGGACAGAGGATGTCCGTGTTGTTGTAGCTTAGCCATTGGCAAGTGAGTTAGTGAGCGTGGCAGGGTATCAGCCCTGAAGGGTATGAGTTCCTTGAGGGTGCAAATGCGAGATCGATTCGAAGCACTTTGATAAGAGGGGTTCATGCTAGGTGCATATAGTAAAGGGTCCTGGGAAGAGACCCATTATTTCTGATCATCAGGTGAGAGGCCAGCAGGGCCGGAGTCAGTGTAGCACGTACGGGAAAGTGCACGAGGAAGTTTGTCGCTCCAAGGGTTTAGGTTGCTATAGGTGTGGCAGGGTTGATCATGTCAGCAAAAGGTGATAAGGATTCTTGGGTATATTCGGATCTTTGGAATGTCAATTCGGTATGGCATTAAGCACCCAAGATTGAAACTCAGATTCTGGTTCCGGGTTAGGAGCAGAGCCTAAACCAGTTGATGCGCGATCGCAGAAGTTCATCTCATCAGAGATTACTTTTGGAGTTTTGGGAATGGACCTTGGTGGTCTTTTGTTCAGCCAAGGAAGGAATTTAAGAGATTAGATGGTTGTCTAGGGGCCTTTCAGGCCAGATTCATCGCATGAAAGTTAGGGGTTCGTCTAAAACCCAAGGTCTGTGGATTCTTAGAATCCTTCAGAAAGGAGAAACCTATTGTTAGTTCCCGTCCTCAGGTCCGGAGAGAGTTTTGTACCGTGTTCTCATGATGGTCTAAGTATCTCTGATGAATGTGATC
Source organism: Lactuca sativa (assembly GCF_002870075.4). Lineage (NCBI taxonomy): Eukaryota > Viridiplantae > Streptophyta > Magnoliopsida > Asterales > Asteraceae > Lactuca > Lactuca sativa. The sequence goes on from NC_056626.2 coordinate 139,793,043, forward strand.
AGTATTCCTCTAGATGTTGCGGGTATGTCATCTTCTACTGCTAATAGGTGGATGATGGGAATATGAATCGCTTTGGAATTGTGAGTGACTTTGGATAGGTCGTATCTCAGGCTAGTTTTCTGCTAGTGGTTGGGTTATCAAGGATCATATATGCCATCCTACATGTCGAAAAGTCCCTGATGAACCCACAAAGGGAGGCATATTGCGGAGTGGGTTTTGCGTGTACCGTTACCATTCTGGAAATTTGTCGAGATTTGTGAAGAAGTATTATTTGGGAGATCCTTGGTCAAGAATTAGTGGGATGGTTCTCCAGTGAAGTCCGAGTTCAGTGATTCTATCATTTGTTTGTATATGGTCGAATATGTCTATGGATGAACTTTGGAGTTCATGGCACTACTATTGCTAAGATAGGATTAGTAGCACGAAGATGGTGATGTCAGTTACGGATGTTAGATGTAGAAGTAGTTGGTCCTTGGATGTTCAAGAGAATTGCATTTCTCGCATGGGCTGTGATCAGTTAGACTTTAGTGATATTGCAAGAATGAAAGTGGGAATAAGGATTCGTCAACTAGAAAGAAGATTATAGCCTCTAGTTGTCAGCATGGGAGGTGGATTGGGGTGTTAGATTGGACCATATTTCAAGATTACTCATCGAGATTTCCGAGTATAGGCGATCTTAAGGTTTAACCGGTGATTAATCGCTAGCATTGGTAAGTACAGGTTGTCGTCAGTGGGATACTAGAAAGCGAGAAGGATTGGGAATCCATCAATTCTCGCATGCCGTGAAGACTTGGTTGAATCTAAGCGGGGGAGAGACTTTTTATAAAGTTCTCCAAATATGAGTTTTGGTTGCGCGGGGTGCAATCTCATGGGCACTTTGTCAACCAGAAGGGTATTCTAGTTGATCCGGCGAATATAGAGGTCGTGATGCAGTGGGAGATTCCGAGGTCTCCATCTGAGATTCGGGGTTTCCTGGGTCTAGCAGGTTATTACCGGAGATTTACACGGGACTTCTCCGATATTGCAGTTCCGTTGACCCGACTGACCGAGAAATCGGTGGCCTTTCGCTGGGGGCCTGAGCAGCAAGCAGCCTTCTCAGACAGTGGTTGTGCGAGGCACCGATTCTCACCCTGCCAGAGGGTGTAGATGATTTCGTGGTTTACTGTGACGTTTTGATCACATGCATGGGTACGGTACTGATACAGTGGGGTCACGTGATAGTAGGTTTCGGGAACCAGGTTAGAGTTCCGGTTAGGACTCAATTTAAGTGGTGTGTTAGGTCGAGTTCGTGTTCGACCCGGTTTGGGAAGTGTTGTAAGACTACGGGGGTAGCCATAGCATTCACTAGTGGCCAGTTAGTAGGGAAGGTGTTGTAAGACTACGGGGCTAGCCGTAGCATTCACTAGTCGTCAGTTAGTATGGAGTGTTGTAAGACTACAGGGGTAGCTGTAGCATTCACTAGTGGTCAATTAGCATGGGAAGTGTTGTAAGTTTGGGGGTGTAGTCGTAGCGTTCACTAGCATTCAGATAGTATTAGAGTGTTGTAAGTCTGTGGGTGTAGCCGTAGCATTCACTAGCAGCTAGATAGTGTTAGAGTGTTGTAAGTCTGCGGGTGTAGCTGTAGCATTCACTAGCAGCCAGATAGTGATAGAGTGTTCTAAGTCTTCAGGTGTAGACGTAGCATTCACTAGGTTGGTAGATAGCATGAGTGCATTGTTAGGACGCGGAAGGAACATCAGTACCCACTAGTTCAGGTGCAGCAATGAGGATCTGGAAATGCACTGTTTGGATTTCGGGATTACCCAAATGGATTAGATCTGGTTGAGCTAGTGATAAGATAGTTGGAACGTCACTACAGTCATAAGATTAGGGAAGCAATGGGTTGCTTAGGTTCGTGTATGATATAAGGCTACTGTTGGTCATGGAGCCATCACTTTAAGCCTTGGGTTTGGTGACGTCAGTATTCGACGGATGGAACCAATCAGTTAGATCATAAAGTTTTTAGAGTCAGAATGGCATGATAACTAGTTGCAACTAGTTCCAGAGAAGGATTTCATTCAGAAGTCGTGTGAGGCGACTATGTGGGAGCCCTTTTAGCTCGACGACCAGGCTGGAACCCGGTAAATTCAGATGACTGACGGATGATTTAAGACTAGGAAGGTCTCGATAGATTTGGGAAGCAGCTATGTAGCAGCATACTTCTTCAGGCAGTTCAGTGTTCATGCAGTTTCAACATTGGGCAGTGTTAGCATTCGTGTTTCAGGTTGCAAGTATGGAAAAAGTAGCTAGATGATTTGGGAAGCAACAAGTCACTCACAGCCGGAGTATCTGAGCCTTGGCCAAGTATTAGTGGTCTGCAAGGATAATTGGGTATGTGACCCTGTTTTATAGTGGGAACCTCGAGCTATCAGAAGTTGAGTGGTCTGCCAGGGAATCAGACAATCTCAAGACAGCAGATTCAGATGGAGTAGATGTGATCTTGTTACGAGGAGTTCGTTCGCCTGCGGATGTTAGGGCTTTGCAAATACCGGTCTCAACTACCCTAGGAAGGATAGGGTGTTCCTAGGATGGTGACCATGTTAATACCCAAGAATAGCTTGACATAGGTAGGTCGGGCACCCCAAAATTGCCCGACAATATGTATGCTATGTGATTGTATGGTATTTGGTATGATAGGGGAGCTCACTAAGCTTTGTGCTTACGATTTACAATTTTGGTTTCAGTTACTCGTTTTTAAAGGAAAGGAGTCAGCTTGATAGCAATGCATCAAACCATTTTTTTCCGCACACGGGATCTTTGGGATTACACTCTGATATGGATTTGTGATACTATGTTTTGGTTATTGACACTTTGGGTCTTGACATGAGATATTATAATGAATGTTTTTATATTGATGGTTTTATGTAATAACTTAATTAAAATGGAATTGTTGGCTTGTAATTTTGGGATGTTATATTATTAGCCGACGCTGGGTGGAGGTTATAGAAATCCCGTAACACACGAGTTCATGCCCTGATGCGGAAAAGGTGGTATTTGCTTCATGTATGCTGAGGGATCAAACCCAAGATTGGTGGGGAGAGGTGACTAGCTAGGTGGGAGCAGTCAGTGTTTGATGATATGACATGGGTCGAGTTTGTTACGTGATTTGATTTGGAGTTTGCAGCACCTATCGAGGTGCAATGGCTAGTGAGGGTGTATCATGACCTACAACAGCCCACCGAGACTGTGGCAGAGATCACCGCCAAGTTTTGGGAACGAGCATTGTTTATCCTACAGTATGCTACAGACGAGGATATGAGGCGGAAGAGGTATCATTCCATGCCGAGGGATGATATCTGTGAGTTTGTGAGTTTTACAGGGTGCAAAACCCGGAATGAGATGGAGAAGGCCCTTGAGCGGGAGATGGAGTTGGACTTCCGCACCAAGCACAAGCCTGAGCAGGCACAGGCAGTAGTAAGTCAGGCTAAAAAACCTAAGTCCTCGGATTCTTCCAGCAAGGGCCAGTTGGGTCATGGCCGGTGTGCCAAGTGAGGTAAACCGCACATTAGGGCTTGTCGGACGGCAGGCACGGGATGCTACGTATGTGGCCAATATGGCCACGTGATCAGGGATTGCTCCAAGAAGGGCTTGATTTGTTATCACTGCAACTAGACCGGCCACAAACAGGCCGATTATCCAAGGTTGCAGGGAGGGGGAGGAAAAGTGGTGGTGCCTACGCCTGTCACTATGAGGATTACTGATGGTCGCCCTGCTAAGGCGGATGCTCCTGCAGTGAAGAGCCACGCGTTTTAGCTGACTAGCGAGGAGGCTTGGGCAGCGCCAGACGTCATGGCTAGTACGTGTTTTATCTTTCCTACTCATTATTTATTTGTATTGCTTATTTGTATTTTTGTGCTCATGAATAGGGACCTTTTTGATCAATGGTGAGTCGGCTCACGTTCTATTTGATTCGGGTGCTACCCGATCATTTGTATCTCTTGCACTTAGCAAGAATTTATGGGATGGTTCAGGGACCTTGGAGTCCCCGCTTGAGGTTGAGATTGCAGATGACCATACTGTGAGTGCTACAAGGGTGTATCGGGATTGTTTCCTGAATGTGCTTGGAGAGAGGCTTCGTCTTGATCTAATCCAGATACCGTTGCAGGGGATGAACGTGATTGTCGGGATGGACTGGTTGGGGGCCAATAGGGCCATGATTGATTTCGAGCACCAGCTGGTCAGGATTCGAACCCCTAGTGGGAGAGAACTGGTTATTCATGGAGAGTGGGCCTCGCAGGGGCCAACCCTCTGTTTAGCTGCGAGGGCTAGAAGATTGCTTCATCAGGGTTATTCGGGATTTTTGGCATATATCTCAGATATGAAGGTTGAGACAACGACGGACGTGGACAGTGTTCTGGTTGTACAGGACTTCTAGGATGCCTTTCCCGAGGAGTTACCTGGAGTGCCTTGGGAGAGGCAGGTGGAGTTTCACACTGATTTAGTGTCGGGTGCCGCTCCGATAGCCAAGGCACCATACCAACTAGCTCCGCTCGAGATGCAAGAGCTATCTATGCAAGTTCAGGCACTGCTAGACCAAGGGTTTATTCGTCCGAGCAGTTCCCCATTGGAAGCACCAATCCTGTTCGTGAAAAAGAAGGACGCGTCACATAGGATGTGTATTGATGAGAGCTGAACAAACTAGCGGTGAAAATCGTTATACACTACCGAGGATCGATGGTTTATTCGATCAGCTGCAGGGTGTGTCTTGGTTTTCCAAGATTGATCTTCGGTCGAGGTACCATTAGATGAGGATTCAGGATAAGGACATACCGAAGACAACTTTCAGGATTCAGTATGGGCACTATGACTTTGTGGTGATGCCATTTGGGCTCACCAATGCCCCCAACAACGTTCATGGACCTCATGAAGAGAGTGTGTAGACCGATGCTGGATTGGTCGGTGATCGTTTTCATTGATGATATACTAGTCTATTCTAAGACCAAGGAGCAGCATGAGCAGCATCTGAGGGCGGTATTGGAGACACTGAGAATGGAAAGGTGTTATGTCAAGTTCTCAAAATGTGATTTTCAACTGCGTGAGGTATAGTTTTTTGGGGCACATCATCAACCAGGAGGATATTTCGGTTGATCCTCTATGGTTGAGGCTGTGATGCGGTGGGAAATAACGAATGACGCATCATAGATTCATAGCTTCTTGGGTTTATCGGGGTACTATCGAAGATTCATCCACGATTTCACCAAGATCATCGTGCCTTTGACCCACTTGACCAAGAAGAATGTGACATTTCGGTGGGTCCCGGATCAACAGTTGGATTTTGAGACCCTGAGACAGAGATTATGTGAGGCTACAATTCTCGTACTACTTGAGGGACTAGACGATTTGGTAGTGTAATGTGATGCGTCGATCATAGGGTTAGGCATTGTACTGATGCGAAAATGCATTGTGGTCATGTACACCTCAAGGCAGTTGAGGCCTCACGAGGCGAACTTGTTGGGTTTTGGTATACAACAACATCCTATGGTGCACATACAACCCTAAATACCTTGGATCTATGTTTTCACTAATTATACATGCAAATGGTTTCCAAGGTATTAATCTTACAACTAGCATGCATTTAACATAAAAATATAATATATTAGTTAGCATGACATACCTTTTGATGGAGCTTGAATTCTTGGTGTATTTGGCCTTCAAGAGCTTAGCCCCAATAGTGTGGAAGCCTCAAATGGAATCACAACATACCATGGACAAAGGACGAACTTGAGAGAGAATTCCATGCACACAAAAGACACCATGAACTCTAAAAAGATACAAGTCGCGATTTTGGGCAAAAAAGTATCTATTTATATGTAGGATTTCTAGGGTCATGGATATAACCCAAATCCATACCCATGGGTTTTATGATCCATGGTTCATGTGGCCCAACTCGGTATGTATCCATACATAAACTTGGTCCAACATGGATCATAAGCCCAACACATATAAATATAACTAATTATCATAATTAGTCCCCATAGATTTAATTAGTCTCTTTCGACCACTAAATTAATTCCAAATTAATTCTTGATCAATACTAATTAAAACATATGATTTCATATTAATATATTATTACTTATAATATATTAATAAACCATAAATAACCTTCTCTCAAAAGTTCATCCTAACAAATTGTCCTTATGATATGCAACCCAAATGGACCATGCTACTCTCGGGTCGAATACATACCAATAATAGTTATGGGCATAGACACCTAATCCAACAGTCTCCCACTTGGATAAGTCTAAAACTATTATTCAAGTATGACGCCAAGATCCCGACTAGCAATCGTAGCTCTTAAAGTCGCTTTCAAACTCTGAACAAATCAAATAACACGTCCATTAGATAAGAGATCATATATTCCTCCATTCTAGATATCATATGGACTAAGACATGGATTATAATTATTGTCTCTGTCCATTTGTTGTTTCTCGATTTCTGATTTATGACGACTGACTAATTGAACAAATCAAATCAGTCCAGGCCCGGCCGAGCACTTACATTTGTCATCACCAAATCATCGAGGGGCCCACAGATATCGCTTTTATCCCACAGGTAAAAGGAATGGATAAACTTCGACTCATATGGCTTGTTCTACTACTTGTTGAAACATACACAAAGGCACGTTTTATATCATCGAGTTACCAATGCGTTTTCATGCAATCAATGTATAACCAACTCATAGTAACAACCCATATCTCTAGGTTTGAAGAATATAAGATATTATCGTCTCATGTTCACTCGTGATAAAATCCATGAAGTGATATCAATGAGCGCGGGTTGAATCCAATACTCAGAAGTTATGAGCACTCATGAGTGTGGTAGCCCTTTGTCCAACATCTTAGATCTCTACAAGCCAACCCATGACAGTCTTAATTCATATCTACTTCCAACATATGACCGACTGTGGATGGTTTGAATAACTTAGTCATCCAGAACAATGACCTAGTTTATTCTGGAAGTCAAAACATGCAAAATGAAACACAAAAATAATTGAATCGAATATGGTATCAAAACCTATGAACATAAATAAAACACCTTTTATGTATCACCATATGATTACATGTTAGTCATTGTATATTGTTTCAGCTATCAACATTATTCTTGAATTTAAAACAATAGTTGTCCCATGCTCCAAGCATGTACACTATGTTTTCTAAACACTAGTCATGGCATACACCAAGTATGTATACTATGTTTGTCTATGATCTTTACTTTGTGAAATAGATCAATTGAACATAACTCCAATGAAATCCTTACTGCAAATGCAAGAATTCCAAATTCATGCCATTTACTAAAATCTGTTAGATTCTAAACTTATATGCATTGATCCTCTTGTAATGATTATGCACAAAGTCAGAAAGACTTGACAACAAACATTACAGAGCATTCCAAAGGAGATCAACTCCTTGGAAACATCCTTCTTGCATTAAGTTTCCTAATCTTACACAAATTGAATAATTTATAACTTTGAAATATTTCCATATTCCATTTTGACTATCACTTCTGAACAAGAGTTGCCTCCTTACAGATTATGTCAATATGGTCCTTCCAGAATTATCACTATACTTCCAACTGTCCTTGAGCAACCAATCTTTGGTAAACCTTAGATTGTCTTCGACAATTGTTTAATCCTTTTAGTCATACCCAATTCTAGACCTTTTCCCTTCTTAATGCCCCAGGCATTTGGAAAATTTTAGAAAGGATGAATATAGCACATGCAATCGATCCTATATCCGAAGCATATGGGACACGATTCATGATGTCTCACATAAAGACTAAACCTTACTTTTGCTATAATATTTCCATTTCAATTTGCCAAGTTCTCATAATTCAGATTATGAAAAGGGATGCCGTAATCATAATCAAATTTTAGAACACAAATAATGGACCCATATATTAGAGTTTTCTTATGTTGAGCCATTTTAGCCATTCCAACATAACATTCATATATATACTTGACTAAATACGATTAAAACCTCAATCTAAGCTTTTAGATTTGAGATGAAGTATAATTTCCTCTCCCTTAATTATAGCAAAACAACTTTTTCCCAATTGAAACCTTTTGTTTTTTATAATTAACATTGCTAACTTGCAACCTTTATCATAATTATCATGCTCCCACTAACATGATGATTATTAGCATAACACTTATGCTCCCACTAGCTTTGACATGTACTCAGAAATCAGCTGAGCTTCTAGAAAAAAAACAATACTTTATTGACTTTCTTACCAAAGTACAGATTTCTGATACTAGATTGCTTTGATAAAACTTTATCAGTATCATACACCTTATCTTAGATAGATTACAGGTGTGTCTAAACAATTTCAGAACTATGAAAATGGATGTCGTAATCATAGTTTAAATTGTTTAGACCATTGTCACTTCTCACAAGTCCATGTTAGTGTGCTGGTAAACCACACAGCTCCACTAACAACTTTGAGAATGCAAATATCACAATTGCTATCTAATTCAAATCTACTTGGTGGAAGTGTTTCCTCACCATCATTTTCGTGAATCGGAGAGAAACCTTATGACCCTTAGATTTAATGGTGTATGTGTTCTTATCCATGTGAATTGTCAAAACCATAGTCACAAGAAAAGGATAATGACAAATCCAAACTCATAGGGACCGAACTGAATCTTAATTTCTTGCCACCTGGCAGTCCAAGGGCCTTCCATTACTTCCAAGTTGTTGTGCAACCAATTGAGAACTCTAAGAACTCATATGCAAAGCCAACTTTAACTGGAATGGGAACAGAATATGTCAACAAGATAGGTTATAAACCTCAAGTCGTGTGCTAGTGAAGAACTTCAGGTTTTATTCTTGATTAGTTCTTGAGACTTTCAAGACCTTTAAGACTCCCACTGTCCTCTTGACATATAAGACTTTCATGTCAGATATTCAAGAGATAGTGTGGATTCTAAGCAAGACAAACACTTCACACAATTGGCCTTAGTTGGTCTTTGTTTTATCCAAAATATCACAACTTACCAATTTCAAATGTACACGAGTAGAAAACTTTTACTCTTACATTTGATAAGTATTTCAAACCTTCTTTAAGACATGTCACTCAAGTTACAATCTTAGAGTATAACTCATTGTTTTTGGAACGAAGTATGAATCATCTTCATGATTTAACCACTTCAACAATTCATAACTCCTCTTCTTAACTATCAGAATGCACTTAGAGGATCAATTGTGATTAAGATGGTCTTAAAACATGATACTAAAGTACTCTCCCATCTTTTTTAGATTTGAGAAACTTTTATCTTTCTGCCTAAATTGATTCTTCTTATTCGCTCTGTCATACATTGGAACCTTTTCCAATGTCTCAGAATTACACTTAAGCTTGTAAGTATAACCATGTTTACTGAGCTATAGTAAATTATGACGAATAGTCTTATCGATCTTTTGTGGTGGACTCTGACCAGTGCACAAGAATGTGTACCTGATCTCTTAGTCCTTCACTTGACTCACACATCCATGTGAACAATTAGTTAGTATTAATTTTTCCATTGCTCGAAAGTTCTCATTCATCATGCTATACAACTTGCATGATTCCAAGTTTCCTTATTTGATAAATTCAGACACTACCACAAATGAAAGAATCAAATTCATATTTCCACTCTTGCTCTTAATGGAATCTTTTAAGCAACACGGATTTTCAGAAATGCCATTGTAAGGATATTTTAAAATAAATAAAATTAAAAGATTTACCTTTTATTTTAAACTTTGAGGAAAAACTTATCCTTACAATCCATATGAAAACTTGTTATCTATTCCTAAGCAAAATATCATAACTCCTAAGAAGTAGCCCAAGAATCCGATCTTCAAACTATGCGATATAAATCCATCTAAGCGATCAGATTCAACATATTCTTTCTTTAAGTTTCTTCACTTTTCTTTGATTCTTAAAACATCAACATGTGACCCAGTCACATCATGTATCAAGAATCTCAGAATATAAACTTAGCAAAGATAGACAGTGGACTTTACCTGAAGTAGAGTCAAACTTATTGACTTTAACATCCTTGGGTAAATTTGGCAGCTTCGCAACCAATGCCCCTTTCTTTGGCAATATAAACATATGGACCCTTTGGTAATGGGACAATCTCAGACTTAGCTTTTCTCTTTACCATTTGCTCAACCGAGTTGACTATGGCTGATCCCTTTCCATTGGGAAGAGAATGCTTTTTCTGGATTTCCAGTGTCATCATTGTTAATGTCCATAAAGTTTTTTAGGAAGTTGATCTTAGCAAATAGATAAGATAATTAAGGGTCTTGTCATAGTCTGTTTCATAGATGTTCCAAAACAACTCACTATGTGACTTAGAAAGTAGTTGAGCCACCAACTTTCTCAAGACTTTGACACCCAACTCTCCCGGCTTGTCAATATGTGACTACATCTCCAAGATGTGATCACACATAGACCTTTGCTTTCCAACAGGGCTTGAGTGACCTTAAACTTTTCAGGAACTTGTGGGTTTGGGAGAATAATTGGAGGAGGTGAAAGAAGTGTGATTTCCATGGAACATCATCTTCATTTAGGAAAGCTTGTTTCAAGAGATTTGGGAAGATCATAAATGTCTAAACCAGACATATTTTGGGAGATATTCAACATAGTTGATTTAAAGTCCTTAATATAACAACCAATATGAAATATTAAGGCTATGACCCAACACAATTCTTTTATAACTTGGAAGAGAGATACCGTAATCCAAGCTATAAAATATTTGAAGGTAGGCGAATGACGATTCACCAATTTCCACCACGAAAACGAAATATATATTATTAGGTTTTAATTGGTTTTTGAAACTCCTAGATCTTTGAGATTCATTGAACTATTCAATGGCATGTTTCAATCTCGAGTGTGCCCTTCAGGTTTTGTTACTGGGATGCCGAGGATCACAAAGCAAGGTGTGAAGTAACCATGTAAATTACTTGGTACCCTTAAGTGTTTACCCCTCAATCGATGTGTCGGTTAACCACACACGCTCCATCGATACTATGATAAACATTAAGTTACCCTTTGCCTACCTTGTTAAATACGAGTTAGTGTGCCGGTTAACCACACACGCTTCATTAACCGACTTAAACAAAGTGAAAAGTGTAATTTCATGGATTAGCACCTTATTCACTTTTTCCTAAGTAACTAAGATTGGGTATTTATAAAAGGTTTAGTTACTTATTACTTATCATCAATACTTTTAATGAAGGAAGAATTATAGTCCTTGTCCTACCCCTTCGGCTAACGACCCTCCACCGGTCAAGGAATCGGTGGGTGAGAGTGGACACCCATTAAACTACCATTTTATAGGCAGTAACCTTATACCCCCTTATAGACCGGCTTCGTGAATGAGGCCTACTAACGATAAGACTGACTTTGTTCTTATACATATATATAGAAGTATTAACTATTAATATTATAATAGTATAAGGGTGCATTTTAAACATTTAAAATACTTGGTGGTTTAATCTATTAATTCAACTATACTCTTAATTTAATTAAACTTAAACCATCTCTTTATGGAATTATTAACTCTTTTAATTAAACACCTTAATTAATTTAATGAAGTCCATAAAGTTTGAACTTTAACTTTTAAAATTCTTGGGTTTGGAATTAAAGTGTATATGGGGTTTGACTTTACAAATATCAAAATTTGAGGACAAGTTTTGAACAATTTAAAAAACTTATGGTTTCCATAACTTATGAATTTTAAAGTGGTTTAATGGAAAAAACCCTTCAAGTTCCATAACTTGTAGACATGTTATGGAGGCCTTTAAAAGCATTAAAAAAATGTGACTCTTCATTTTTTCATAACTTATGGAAATTTTATGAGTTTTAAAATTCATAAATGTGACTTTTCATGTAACTTGAGGACAAGTTACAAAAACACATATTATGAACAACTTCAAGATTAATTTGGATTGAAAACAACAATCTTATAATTTTTCCTATTAATCTAAACAAACTCGTAAACATGAACATTCATAATCAACATTTTTCAAGCATCAGATAAACATGTATAAAACTTGAAACTTTGATTATTATCCTTTATTTGGATGAGAATAAACATTACCATAGTATCAAAAAACAATTTTTATGAACAAAAACACCTTGCGGTAATGATTCTAATCCAAAACAGGTCAAAAAAACTCGAAGATAAGCTGTCAAGGGGTCCAACTCGTCGAGTGCATGAACCCCAAATACCACTGTTGGGTTTTGGTATACTACAACATCCTATGGTGCACATACAACCCTAAATACCTTGGATCTATGTTTTCACTAATTATACATGCAAATGGTTTCCAAGGTATTAATCTTACAACTAGCATGCATTTAACATAAAAGTATAATATACTAGTTAGCATGACATACCTTTTGATGGAGCTTGAATTCTTGGTGTATTTGGCCTTAAAGAGCTTTGCCCCAATAGTGTGGAAGCCTCAAATGGAATCACAACACACCATGGACAAAGGACGAACTTGAGAGAGAATTCCATGCACACAAAAGACACCATGAACTCTAAAAAGATACAAGTGGCGATTTTTGGCAAATAAGTATCTATTTATATGTAGGATTTCTAGGGTCATCGATATAACCCAAATCCATACCCATGGGTTTTATGATCCATGGTTCATGTGGCCCAAATCTTTATGTATCCATACATAAACTTGGTCCAACATGGATCATAAGCCCAACACATATAAATATAGCTAATTATCATAATTAGTCCCCATAGATTTAATTAGTCTCTTTCGACCACTAAATTAATTCCAAATTAATTCTTGATCAATACTAATTAAAACATATGATTTCATATTAATATATTATTACTTATAATATATTAATAAACCATAAATAGCCTTCTCTCAAAAGTCCATCCTAACAAATTGTCCTGATGATAGGCAGCCCAAATGGACCATGCTACTCTCGGGTCGAATACATACCAATAATAGTTATGGGCTTAGACACCTAATCCAACAGAACTACCCCATCCACGACCTGAAATTAGGGGCAGTGGTGTTTGCCCTCAACATTTGGAGACACTACTTGTATGGGGTACGGTGCAGTATTTACACTGATCATAAGAGCTTGAAGTACTTGATGGATCAGCAGAACCTTAACATGCGACATAGGAGGTTGTTAGATGTACTGAAGGATTATGATTATGAGATCTTATACCATCCAGGAAAGGCCTACAAAGTGGCCGATGCTTTGAGCCGCAAGGCGGCAGGTTCCCCGATTGGGAACATTTGCTTGAGGATGACGGTGATCTCCCCTTTATTGGATATGATCAAGGAGGCTCAAGTCGAAGGTGTGAAGAAAGAGAATTAGAAGATAGAGCAGATTCGGGGTCAATATCCCTTGTTTGTTCGAGATAGTTGAGGTCTTCTAACACAATGTGGCCAGGTGTGGGTACCGGTGACTGGAGGAGTGAGACATAAGATATTAGAGGAGGCACATAAATCCAAGTTCTCTATACATCCAGGGGAAACAAAAATGTATAGAGACATAAGACTGAGATATTGGTGGCCTTGCATGAAGCGGGAGATCGCTTGGTTCGTGGAGCAGAGCTTGACCTGCAGGAAGGTCAAGGACGAACATCAACGGTCTCATGGAAAGGTTCAGCCGCTACCTATTCCTATGTGGAAGTGGGAAGAGATCACTATGGACTACATGATGAAGCTACCGTGGACAAAGAGGGGTGTGGACGCCATATGTGTGATTGTGGACAAGTTGACGAAGAGTGACCACTTTATTCTGATCTCTAAGAGTACATCCATCGAGAAGTTGGCGGATATTTACGTGCCAAAGCTGGTGGCTAGACACGGGGTTCTAGTATCGGTAGTGTCTGACAGAGATGTTCGATTTACATCTAGATTCTGGAAGAAGTTCCACGAGGAACTGGGCACTCAGTTGCATTTTATCACGGCATACCACCCCCAGACAGATGGCCAAAGTGAGTGGACGATCCAAACACTCAAGGATATGCTTCAGGCATGGGTGTTGGATTTTGGAGGTAGTTAGGATACATACCTCCCATTGGCAGAGTTTTCATACAACAATAGTTACCATGCCAGTATCGACCGACCTCCATTTGAGATGTTTTATGATCAGAGATGTAGGACCCCGGTTTGTTGGGGCGAGGTTGGACATCGAGTCATCGGGAGCACTGAAGTGATGCTCAAGACCACCGGGTTGATTCAACAGGTGTGCGACCGACTACAAGTCGCGTAGAGCCGTCAGACTAGCTATGATGACCAACGACGATCGGATCTGGAGTTCCAGGTGGGGTACTTTGTGTTATTAAAGGTGTCTCCATGGAAAGGAGTCATCAGGTTTCGGAAGAGAGGCAAGTTGGGGCCGCGTTATATTGGCCCGTTCAGGATTTCGACCGGAGTAAGCAAGATGCCTAACCATTTGGATCTGCCGAACGAGCTTAGCCAGATACACAACATCTTCCATGTGACTCAGCTCTGGAAGTGTGTCACATACGAGGCCACAGTCGTTTCTCTGGACGACATTTAGGTGGACGAGAGCCTGAACAACATTGACAGGCACATTGTGATTTTAGATAGGAAGACCAAGGTTTTTCGGAACAAGGAAATGAATCTTGTAAAGGTGCAATGACAGCACCGAAGGGGCTCCAAATGGACATACCATGATGGATGATCCTTGAGGGCCAACACGTACGTTGGGCATACCAAAGGGTATGCGGGGCGTACGTGATGAATCTTCAAACCCTAATTTCCGGTCTTAAGACCTATATAAGCACCCTTATCTCATTTAAGCTTCACCCTAACCATCCTCCTTCATATTCAAACATCCCTGAAAACCCTAAAATCATTAGAGAGTGTGTTCTTGAGCTTTTGAGTGGTTAAACATCATCCTTGTTGTGTGTTAGCTACAAAGAAGAAGACGAAACAAGCTTAAACAAGGAAGAGCTTTTGGATCTAGCATTTTGAGCAGTCTAGGAAGCTTAAGGAGGTAAAAAGCTTTCACCTTGGTTATCATTTCCATTTCTAGAGCTAGGGTTTTCTCCTTAGTCCCTTTTGTGTACTTCAACCACCTCTTGAGAGTTTAAGCAACACCAGAGCTTAGGGATGATAGACTTGAAGTCCTTTGGTCCGTTAATAGCATGAAAATGGATTCTTGACGGATGTTTTGACCTCATGCATGGATTAAGACTCTTGGAAAGGTCTTAATGGGTTGTTGGGAGCATTGGGGACATGCAAAGGCATAAAGTTGCCAAATTTATGCCTTAAGACGTCTTAATGAAATCAGATCCAAATTTTGGACGTTAGAACATCAAGTATTAAGAACTTAATGGAAAATGTGCTTAATCTGTTTGTACGTTGGGTGTAACTTAGAGTACGCAGCGCGTACGACTCAGGGACTCAGTACGCTGGGTGTACCAAGGTGGTATGCAAGGCGTAAGCACAACAGAAGGGACTCGGACTTGTTTTGGTCTTGTAAGCCTTTGGGCCTTAATTAGTCATTGGGCCTGGTCACGTTTTGTGTTAGTGGGTGTAACGCCCGCAAATCCGGGCTAGTCAATTTAGCGGCAATAGGGGTCGAAAACGACTTTTCTACAAAAGATTATTTATAATAAATAATCTTAACCAAGTTGTAGTATATGTCATGAGTTTTCCGTACATATAAAGAACGCCGAAATCCGAGTTATAACGAAGAAGTTATGGCCCGTCGAAGTTTTACGGCAAAACCGGCACGGCACCGGAGAGCATAAATAATGAATTTATGATAGAGCGAGATTTAGCCTTAGCAATCTAAACAGAAGTCGTAGAATATGTTAAACTAAGAACATCGATAAAAAGAACGTCCAAATCTGACTTCGTATGAAGAAGTTATGATTTTTCGAAGTTTCGGACTAGCAGTGTACAGCCCTAAATTCGAATATTTGATCGAGCGGTTTTTAGCTGACACGACCTAAAAAAGAATCGAAGATCTCGTTGACAGTAGCGTAACGAGAAAAAGATGGGCGAAAACGGATGTCGGATGAAGAAGTTATGAGGATTTAACGAACCAAATCGTGTCCCGGCACGTTAATAATATAAAATTTAAAATCGAGCCAAAATTAGCTGACGGAGTCTAAACGAAAGTTGTAGAGTACGTTCCCACCTTCGCGTGGATATAAAGAACGTCGAAAACGGAGATTGTACGCAAAAGTTACGAATTTTTAAAGATTGTACTCGATTTTGCGAGATCTAATACGAAGTCGCTGACGTGGCGCTTTCCCAGCTGTCCGATGATGATCGCTGAAGTCGCCTCGGATGAGTGACGCGTCGCCCCTCGCTACGCCCAGCGTTTGGTCTCGTACGCGCCGCGTTCGCTTAGCCATTCTCGGTCCAGAAGAAGCCACAACGCACCACCGAGGTCTCGCCATCTGGCACCCTTATCCGAAGTTACGCCCCGCGTAACCTTCTGAACGCCCCACGTAGTGCGAAGCCTCGCACCTATAAAAGGGGTGCGAGGGCAGCCGGTTTTTCACACCAAAAATCAACTCTTTCTCTCACTACTTTCTCTCTCTACAACCCCAAACCACCCCTAAACCCTAGTTAAGCCCCTTAGCACCCTAGGGAAGCCCCGAGGCTCCCGGAGTCCCAAGAAAAAGGAGTTTTTCGGTTTCGAAACGCTGCTCCAATTAAGTTTCGGTTTTCGATAAAATTCGCTGTAAGTATGCTACGCTTACGCAATTTTTAATATAGCTTTCTAATCATTATAGGAATGTTATTAGGTCCTTAAAATAATTATTTGGGCTATTATTATGAGTTATATCGAGTATTATTAACGCTTAATAATACTCGGACTAATTAATTTGTCGCGGTTATCGTTAAACTAAACCCTAGTGGTATCGATACTAGGTTTTATCGAAGGAATATCGTTTTGAGAGTATCGAAGCGCTGTCCGTGTGCTGAGTCACCACCTACTCAGGTGAGTGCATGGTCCCTTTCATCTTACACATAGATATGAAGTATTTTAAAATTACGTGCTATGTGTGCATATTGTTTGAATACTTGTTGTCTATGCTAGATGAATGAATTATACAAGTTTTAAATGATTTAAACTGTATATTTATTTTATATCTACAAATATGTTGGGATAAAACATGGGTAGATGAAATAGTTGGTGAGTGATGAAATAAAATAATGAGAGATAGGTGATGATAGGAAGGTGATGATAATTAGGTGAGGATAGATAGGCGATTATGAATCGGTGATGTAGGATACTACAACCTTGTCCGACAATATGGAGATGTAGTCATCTACTAGACTATAGATGGCGACCACGGACTATTATAGACAACCCCGTGGAAACACCAGCAGGCTAGCAACCTGTAGGTGATGAATTACGAGTTCAGGCGATGTTGTAACTACGTATTAATGCGATGATAGTCTAACCCTTATTATGAAGTACGAGTCCAGGCGACGTTGTGGCTACGTATTCATGCGATGATAGACTAACCCTTATCATGATTTACAAGTCCAGGCGATGTTGTGGCTGCGTAATCATGCGATGATACCCTAACTCTTGCTAGACACATATTGAGGGAGTAATCCCCGGATTAGTATTGTCTATGCAATGTAGGCGATGATCCTTAGGTAAAGTTCGTAAGAACAATCATATAAGGAAATACGATGTAAGGAGATGAAAAGTAAATATGATATAAGAGATGACCCTTGAGATAATATCTTTAGGGAAGACTAAAAGAAGATAACGGGGATGGGTAATTGGGTTGATTGTTTGATTGTTTAAACATAATAACTATATTATTGTGGGTTGAAAACCCTATGTACTCACCAGGTTTCCCAACCTGACCCACTCAGTTTATTTACATCACAGGTGACGATATGAAGTGACATTACACTGAGAGATTTAAAGAGATGTAGATCACTAGTGTAAATAATTGTAAGTTCTGTTTATGCTTATGTTTCTGTATTAACAATGACATCCCAAACGTTTTAAAATGAAATAAATACGTTTCTTCGAAAATGTTTTAATAACGTATTTATCGTGTTTTTCTGGGAACAAATTCCGCAACATTTTTATAAAATGAAGTACTCTGATTTTTATAAAGCATAAACAAAATCGGTCTTTTCTGGCCGTGATTTTGGGGATGTCACAGTGGACCAATTTATCTTTTTTGGGCCATGGATCCTATGTTTGGGCTTTACTGGGCCGTGAGGCCCATTAATGATTTGCACATTGTCTTTGGGCCTATTAGAAAAGGAAGACTTTTGGGCCATTGTAAAAAGTAATTGGGGTTTGGGTCCTTTATTTTGGATTATGTCTGACCATAACTTGGGATTAATGGTATTATTGTTCAGCACAGGTGGTCACAGACTGTTAGGAGAGCAACTTTCATATTCAGCAAACAAAGGTGAGTTTCCTCACCATACCAATGGGTCTAAGGCACCACGGACGGCCCATTTTATGATGTGTGGTTCACTAGCTGAAGTTATATTTGAGGCATGATAGTTGGTTATGTTTTAAGAAGCATGCTAGTTGTATATGTGGTATCGTTGTATGGAAGACCATGGGAGAACCCATAATACCTAGATGTAAGACCATGTGGAGAGCCCATAACTTTCCTACTAAAGACCATTGGAGAGACCAAGGAAACTAGATGTAACACCATTTGGACAGTCCATGGCTTTCCTATTAATGTTCTGGGAGAGCACGTGGCTATTAGGTGTAAGACCATGTACGGAGCCCATGGCATCCTGGAGTAAGACCCTAAGGATGAGCCCATGGCATCTTTATATGTTGTATGCATGGCTTATATCGTATATGTAGCTTTTATAGCTAATATTATATGTGTTTATGTGGATAGTGTGTGGGTTATGCTTTGGGGAAGTCACTAAGCGTTAGCTTACGGTATGTTGATTTGTTTCAGGTACATCTGAGCCTAAGCTCAAGGGCAAGGCTTGATGGCATGGCATGCACTCTCCTACATTTTTTTTGATGGGACACTCTGATGTTTGAATAAAATGTTAACGTTATGAATTTTGAAAACAGTGGTTAATGTTACTTCACATTTTATGGGAATGTTTGGCTAATTTAAAATGAGTTGGAGTTTCAGGTTACTGACATGATGTAGCTGAAGGTCTCACCTTGGAACTCATCGAGATTGGACCATTCCGACTTATTGCCAGGATTGGCAAGGTTGTTTATAGATTGGAATTCATCGAGATGATGGCCTCAAATCGACGTGTTTAAGACTTTTGGGTCGCGTATATTTTTGGACCAACTCGTCGAGTTGGTGAGGGAAAACTCGACGAGTTGGTGGTTGATTAAGAAACCCTAATTTTTAGGGTGTTGTACCATATTTAAAGGCCTTATACCCTTTAGGGGGCCTCCTTACTCGTCCCTCTGTGCAAAAACCCTAGTCTTGTGTTTTCTCTCCCGTATTTGAGTGTGCATGAGCTTGAAGAGTGTTTTCTTGGTGTTCTTTTGAAGAGCTTGAAGTTGGTGGTGCCTAGCTTGAAGGGGGAAGCTTTAGATCCATAATCTCCTTGAGTTTAGCTACTCTTTAGAGGTGAAACTTTGAAAACTTTCTCATCTATTGCTTAGATCTCTTACTTGGAAGTTTATTCTCATTTTTGGCTCATTTTGGGATCATTCATGGGTTTGGGCATTTCATGAATTTATTACATCAAATTTGGACGTTTTATGGCCTCGTTGGACTTAAAGTTGCAAGCTTTATCAAGTTCTAGGCCTCCTTCATGCTTTAGGTCCCTTATTAAGCCTTTCTTGAGTCTTGAAGCCTCTTTGTGGCGTGCATGGACGTAAAGTTAGCAACTTTATGTGGTATTTCGGCTCTTGGGAATCAGATCTATAGTTTGAGGCATTAGATTTGATAAGAAGGGGTTGCATATGTTAAGATTGGGAAAACTTGACGAGTTCTCCTGACACTCGACAAGTTGGCTCGGGTTTTCCCATTTCTCTGGATACTGCAGGAACTCGTCGAGTTGTCTTGACAACTCGGCGAGTTGGCTCGGGTTTTTCCATATCTCTGAGTACGGTAGTAACTCGACAAGTTGGAATGTGCACTCAACGAGTTGGGTCAACATGGACTGTTGAACTTGACTGTTGATTTTGAATTTGACCATGGTTGACCAAGTTTGACTTTGAGGGCATTTTGGGTATTTCGGGGTTTTGATGGAAATGGTCACATGGTGGTTGTTGGCTTTTGAGTCTAGAGTTGAGTGTTGGGGTTGGATTTTACCGGTTCAGCACGACTTGTGAGGTGAGTTTTCCTCATTTTACTTATGGGTTGAAGGCACCAATGTCGTACCTTTTTGGATAGTTATCCTGGTAGATAGGATATTTCTATTTTGTTATGATCTGTTAGATATATATCCATGTAGATAGGATAATGCTATGCTTATTAATGTGTATGATCTGTGCTTACCTATTAATTGAATATGTAGTTATGAGTTATTCATATGTCGACATGTGTGTGTGGTTGGGTTGAAGCGGTCCTACTTTGTGTTGTAAACCAACAGACCCAGGGCAGTCCAGATAGACTGAAGGCCTGCGAGGAGGTCCAGGCAGGCCGAAGGCCCGACAAGTGGTCCAGTCAAGCTGAAGGCTCATTTATGCATGATGTTGTATGTTATTTTTATATGGTGGTATTTTAGGGAAGACTCACTAAGCTTTGGGCTTACAGTTTTTTGTTATTTTTCAGTTTTGAGAGAACAAATTTTTTAGACATACTTGAACTAATGTTAGTACAAGATTATGGTTGCAATATAAGCTAATCTCAAAGGATCATAAAAGCTCAACAATAATATGTCAGATTTGTTAGAAGGTTAGTTGCAGAATTCTAAAGTGTTGAAAAGTAAAGGAAATGTAAATGACAACAAGTTATGTCAATTATAAACCAAACTGATTCATAACGGTGTTTGCATTCAAACACTAGTTAGCATATGTGATCAGTTTAAGGTGATGAGGATCTTTGAGGATAATAAGAAATATAGAGATATGGGAAAATGATTTTAGTATTTCAAAGTGAAAGTTCAGAAAGGTCGTTTCTAGAGGTAAGATATGAAGTAGTGGTAAAGAGATTTGTTAAATTGATGAAGATGGAGACTTTATTTATAGAGTTCCATAAAGTTATAGCTTTAATAAAATATAATAAACTACTGACTCTAAGTGACCATGAAAGATTCACTAGACAATATAATGCTAACACTTAAAGTCAGTTGATGTAACAAATCTTCATTGCGGTAGAGAGGTTGTGGTTCGAAACAAAAACTTCAACTGCGGTAGACAAACATCCGCTGCAGTGGCAAGATTGATTGTGGAGACATAATAGAGATGTGGTAGCAAAATGAACCGCAGATCATTAAGTTTAAGATGGTCACTTTTTGCTTTAACAATTTCCTCCAAAGTGACCTCTCCAAATTTTTCTTCACTTGTCAAGCTTCAAGAATTTGATCAAGATCCACCAAAACTTCCTCACTTGACCCAACCAGTTGATTCTTCTTGTTATTTTAAATTTCACTTCACGTGTTGTGTATTTTTGACCTTTAAACCAAAGTCAGAGTCATTTCCAGTTGTTTTCAGGGCAGTCTATGCATTGCTGTAATAGGGATGAAGTACTTGATGCCATTGTTGGCCTTTTTGAACACAACTTCTAACTCAGGGAAGTTGGTTGCACCAAGAGACATTTCTTGGTAGCCTTTAGTGAAGCTTGGTGCGGACTCAAGCTCTGGGAAGTTGAATTTCTTAGCAAGCACAGGGTGGATATCCGCATCTATCTTTCTAAAGTCACAAACAAGTGCCTTGAGAAAGTCATAGGCTTTATCATAAGCAATCATAATCTTAGGGTGCTTTCCAAACCTGACTTGGAAAACTCTAGCAATTAGGAACACTTCTTCAGGGTTCATGCAGGGAAAGTCAGCATGTGTCCTGATGTAGTCATCACCTCTTCTTGTGAGTGTATACTGAATGAATTCAGTCTTCATGAATTTCCTCACTTTGTAATTCTTCACTGTTGATGGTCTTGATGGGTTTTATACAAAGCAAACAATCCTATGTATGCATGCAACCCTAAGTTTTGAGGATCTATGTTTTCACTATTAGACATACAAGCACTAAACACAAAAACTAGAAACCATAGGAGGCACATGTTGTTTTCGAAATTAATATATAATTAGGGTTAGGATACATACCTTTATTGTTATATTGTAAAAACAATCAAATCCTTGAAGATCTTGAACTTTAGAAGCAAGCACCACAAGTGTCGCGCCTCTAATGGCTCACAAACAAACCTAACAACCAAGGATTAGTATGGAGAGAGAAAGGAAGCGGAAAGTTCGGTCCTAGCCTCTCTTAGAGGGCCCTTTGACGAAATACAACCATATAAGGGTTTATATCGGTGATAAGGAAGGTTTAGGATAAGGCAGGTATATCTTAGATAACCCTAATCCCTTAACTTCCTCCCTAAGGCTTCCAAGGCACCCTTAGAGCCCAAGGAAACCCTGGGAAACTCTAGATTTCGATCCATCCCTGTAAGGGAGGTTCTAGAATGCTCAATGCTCAACTTTTGAACATTGTCACCTTTAGTCCCTGCAATTTTAATTAATTCCTTTAATCCCAAAATTAATTCCAAATTAATTTCTGATTAAATATTAATTAAACAATATGATTTATAATTAATATATTATATCCATAATACATTAATAAATTAATTTATTAACCAAGTAATAAATTAATAAATCATTCTTCTCTCTCCAACAATAATCCTATTCAATTGTCAGGTTTGAATGCAACCCAAAAGGACATTGCTACTATCAATTCAAGTACATACCAATTATAGTTATGGGCTTAGACACCTAATCCAATAGTCTCCCACTTGCATACGTCTAATAACTATTGTTCTAAGTATAACTTCAAAATTGACTAGCAAATTTTAGCTACCAAAAGTCGCTATCGAACTCTGATCTTATCAGTGACGTGTCCTTAAGATAAGGGATCATATATTCCTCCATTCTAGATATCATATAGACTGAGACATGGATTTTAATCATTCTCTCTGTCTATGTGTTGTTTCCTGATTTCCAATTTATGACGACTGACAGCAGACTACAATTGAACACATCAACTTAGCCCCGACTTGGCCAAGCACTTAGGTGTCATCACTAAATCATCGAGGGGCCCATATATATCACTTTTATCTACTTTGGGTAAAAGGAACGAATAAACTACGACTCCAATGCTCGCTTGTATCTACTCATCAAATCACACACAACAATATGTTTTATAACACCAAGTTACTAGTGCGATTACATATTATCAATGTGTAACTGACTTGCAGAATACAACTCACACGTCTCGGTTTCAAGAATATTAGATATTATCGTCTCACCAATCACTCGTGATAAAATCCATGAAGCGATCAAAGTGAGCTTGGATTTAATCCAATACTCTAATCTTATAGCAGCACTCATGAACTCTGCAGCAAACTTGTGCTATGTCTAAACACTTTAGATAATCTACAGACGGATTCATTTGAATAATCTTATTATTCGCGAAGTCAAAACATGGAAAGTGAACACAAGAATAATACCAATCCTATATGGCCCCAAACCTTTGAGTATAAATAAAACATATTTTATTTAATCATCTTATTGATTACTCATTATTTGTTGTTTTGGGTAATCAACTTCTTACTTGAATTATAACAACAGTTGTCCCATGCACCAAGCATGCACACTATGTCTGCCTATGGTCCATACTTCGTGAAATAGATCAAATGAACACGTTTCCAATGATGCTTATTTCATAATTCCTAATCCTAATAATTAGTGTAAGGATACAAAGTTCTCGACACTACTAGAATATGTTAGATTCTAACATTTTATGCAGCAGTCCTTTCGTAATTTCACGGCACAAAAGTCACCAAGACTCGGCCAATGAAATTACAAAGTGCTCTATTGGAGATTGTTACACGACAATCCCATAGATGTGAAGTATCTCATTCAAAGTACATTCCTTTGAACATCCTTCTTGCATAAAAGTTTCTAATCTAGACATAAATTCTTAACGTCCAACTCCCAATATGGACATGTTTCCATATTTGTCATATGACAACTCATTGTAAATAGAGTCTTATCTATTCATAATAATGTCAATATGGTCCATTCGTTACTATACTTCCAACTGCTCAAAAGCGACCAATCCTTGGTAAACCTTAGATTGTCCTTGACAGTTGTTTAATTATTTTAGCTAATTCGGTTCTAGTCCTTTTTCCCTCTTAATGCCCTAGGCATTTTGAAAATTTTAGAACGGTCAAATATTACATCAAATGCAATCAATCCTATACCCAAAGCGTATGGGACACGATTCATAATGAAAAACATGATACTTTACCAATTTCGTGCTATAATATTGCCATATATAGAATTCCTTTATGTTGAATCGTTTCAAGATAACATCCATATATGTCCTTTGACTAAATTCAATTAAAATTTCTCGATCTAAGCTTTTAGCTACATTTCAAAACAAAGTATAATATTCTCTCCCTTAATTATAGCAAAACAACCTTTTAACCCCTGCAACTTTGCAAAGTGAAACTTTTGGTGTTTTCTATAATTAATATTTCTAACTTGCAACACTTAAAATAATAATCATGATCCCACTAAGATGATAACAATATCCAGACCATCATAACATTTATGCTCCCGCTAGCTTTGACACGTATTCAGAAAACAGTTGGACTTCTAGATAGCAATACTTATTGACTTCCAAAGTTCATCTTTTCTAATATGATATGCTTCAAAAAGCCTTTATCTAAGCTTCTCAAACTCATACACCTTTCCTTAGATAGCTCACATGTGTGTCTAAACTAATTCAGAACTTATATTACTAAGTCCTAAATGTTCAGACTAATCGCCAAATCTCACAATTCAAACTATGAAGAGAGATGTCGTAATCATAATCGAATTTGAGAATGCAATTTACATAATCGCTATCTCCTTAAAATCTCTCTTATTGAAAGCGTTTCCTCACAATCATTTTTATGAAGGAGAGAAAACTTATGACACTTAGATTTTATGGTGTATGTGTTCCTATCCATGTGAATTTGTCATAACCATCATCGTAAGATAATGTTCGTGACTAATCCAAACTCATATGGACAGAACTTGTTGATATTTGATTTCTTGCTATCAAGGGTCCCACCATTGCTTCCAAGTTATTTAACAGTTCACATATACTTTTCAATGTTCTTTCATTGAACAAGGTGCTTGCCTTTATGCAGTCTATTGAGAACTCGTAGAACTCATATGCATAGTTTACTAAACTGGAATGGCACATAAACAAGGATATGTCAACAGGATGGGATACAAAGCTCATGGCGTGCGCTAGTGTTTAATAATAGGTTTACTCTTGATTAGTTCTTGAAAGTTTTCAAGATCATTTAGACTCCCACTGACCTCTTCACATTTAAGATTCTCTTGTCAAGAAACATTTCTTGACAAACAAATATTCAATAGTTAGTGTGGATTCTTATTAAGACAAACACTACACATAATTGGTATTACTTGGTCTTTGTCTTATCCAAGGTATCACAATTTACCAATTTCAAACGTGCAAGAGTAAGAAAAACAATTTTCTACTTCACATTTGAAGAGTCCGTTAGAACTTCTTAAGATGTGTCATTCAATTCACAATCCTAGAGTATGACTCTAAGACTTGATTTTGGAATGAAGTATGTCTCATCCTTTTGAATTAACCATTTCAACAATTTCTAATTCCTCTTCTTAGCCATACTAGTGCACTAAGATGTCCTTAGAGGATTAATTGTGATATGGTTTCATAATCAACAAGACGATCATAAAACACGATACAAAATTACTCTCCCTTCTCCTTAGATCGGAGAAAATTTGATCTTTCTGTCTAATTGATTCTTCTTATTCGTTCTGCCATACATTGAAACTTTTCAATGATTCAGAATTACACTTAATCTTGTAAGCATAATCACATTTACTAGACTTTTAGTAAATCATGACGAATAATCTTATTGTTCTTTGTGGTGGACTTGACTAGTGCACAACATTGTGTACGAGTTCTCCTAGTCCTTCACTTGACTCTTTGTCAAGGAATTAGTCTTAATTTTCCAAATATGAAGGTTCTCATTCATCATACAATACAATATGTATCATTCCAAGTTTCCGTCCACTTGAAACTCTAGCGATAAGAATCTTTCCTTATTTGGTAAATTCTCGACATTTCGACAAATAACATAACTAAGAATCACATCCATTTCAACATTGCTAAAACTAGAAATACACAAACGTCAATTTTCATACATGCCATTGCAAGGAAATAAATAAATAAGACAAATACAAAAATTTATTTTATTTATAAATGGTGCGGAAAAACTAGTCCTTAAAATGCAATTCAAATGAAAAACTACACTATTACATATTGCTATGCAATCTATCATAACTCTAACAGTAGCAGCTCCAAAAATCCGCTCATCGAATCATGCAATCGAAATCCATTTCTTCGCGATCAGACTCAGCTTACTTCTTCCTTTAAGCTTCCTCTCTTTTCTTCGATTCTACAAAACATCAAAAATGTAATCTTATCACATAATGTATTAAAAATCAAAAAATAGGAACTTACAGAGTTAGTTAATGGATTTTACCTGAAGTAGAGTCATACGTCTTGACTCTCCCGTCTTTTAGATCTCTCAAGTAGACCGGGGAGCTTCGTATCCAACGCCCCTTCTCTTGGCAATAAAAGCAAATTGACTCTTTTGGAATAGCGCACAAAACCACCTCAGACTTTGCTTTTCTCTTATGGTCAAATTTTTTGACCATGGCACACCTTTTGTTGCCATTGCCTCTGTCAATGGAGGTTTGGAAGGCAAATCTACCAATCAACTTTGCTTCTCCAGTGTGCCAAATCATTTTTTATTCAGCAGCAACAACCAAATAGGTTAGATCAATGACGGTCATGTCGTGGTCCATTATATAGTACTCTCTTACAAACTCACTATATGAGTCTGGAAGCGATTGAAGAACCTAGTCAACAGCCATCTTCTCATAGACAAAGAATCCCAACATTCTTAACTTATCAATGTGTGACTTCATCATTAAGACGTGTACACACACTAACTTTCCTTCTTGATGTTTACTTGCCAAAAGGGCTTGAGTGAGCTTGAACTTTTCAAGCCTTCGAACTTGTGGGTTAGGGAGAACAATAGCAGGAGGTGGAGGAAGTGAAGAATGATCTCTTGGTTCTCGATCGAATCGCGGAATATCATCTTCATGTGGAAAGCTTGTTCCAAGGGATTTAGGAATACCATAGTTAGAATCAGACATCTACAAAATAGGAGAAAATTCGAGTCAGTTGATTGAGTCCTTAATAAAACACCCAAATAAGATATTAAGGCTAGGATCCAAAACAATGTTCTACAATTTGAAGAGGGATGCCCTAATCCAAATTGCAGAACATTTGAAGGTTGGTAAATGACGATTTACCAATTTACACAATGAAAAATGAAAGGAAATGTAAGTATTAAATGAATTGAAACTCCTAGATCTTTTGAGATTCAATGAACTTTTCAATGGCTTGTTTAAATCTCGATTGTGCCCTTCATTTGTGACTGGTATGCCGAGGATGACAAACAAGGTGTGGATAACCATGCAAATTAGCTCGGTACTCTCGATGTTACGAATCACCTAATCAGTGTGTCGGTTAACCACACAGGCTCCATTGATCTATGATGAACATCAAGATACCCATTGCCATCCTTCATTGGTCCCATATTAGTATGTCAGTTAACCACACACGCTCCACTAATCGACCAACAAGGGTGCAATTTGCAATTTCATGGATTAGCACCAATTCCACATTTTTCCTAAAGTAACTAAGATTTGGGAATTTATAAAAGTGTTTAGTTACTTCGTTTTTTACTATACTTATAATCGAAGGTTGTGTCCTATCCTACCGTTGGGCTAACGACCCTCCACTAGTCAAGAGTGCGGTGGGTAAGAGTAGATACACATTCAATCACCATTTTATAGGCAATTTCCTTAAACACTCCTTATAGACCAACTTCGTGAATGAGGCCTACTAATGGGAAGACCGACTCATTACTTATACATATATAATATATTAGACTTTTAATTTTATATACTATAAGGTGTATTTTAAACTTTTAAAATACTAGGGTTATTTAAATTTCTTTTTTAACTTTTTCAAAATTAAAACTATCTAATTTAAAATCTTAAAATTAAAAAAAAAAAAAAACTTTTGATTTAATAATTATTCAAAAAATTAAATGCTTAAATAAATTATTAAATCAAATAAGGATTATCAATATAAATTAAACATATTAACTTAATTTAATCCTTTATCCATGGATTTCGAAATTTAGGTAGGGATATCTTTAATTATCCAATTAAACAATTTACAAGATAATTACCAAAAATAACAACCTACTAACTTATTCCTTAGATTTCGAAATCTTCTACTTGGAGTGGAAGGCAAGGCTTTCAACCTTGCCAAAAAAATTCACGAAAACCCTAGGGTAATGAAACCCTAGATTTCGACTCCAAGGTGGCCAAAGGAAAGGGTTTGAAGAACCCTTAGGGATTTTCGAAAAACAGGGTTCTAAAACCCTAATATGAAAAAATGTAAAGGCATTAGGGTTTAATAGCCATAAACCCTAATTTTTACTAGTTCAATCAATTATACCAAATCTAATTGAAAACAAAAACCAGATGCTCTGATACCGCTGATGGGTTTTATACAAAGCAAATAATCTGATGTGTTCATGCAACCCTAAGTTTTGAGGATCTATGTTTTCACTATTAGACATACAAGCATTGAACAAAAAAACTAGAAACCGTGGGAGGCACATGTAATTTTCACTATTAGACATACAAGCATTGAACACAAAAACTAGAAACCCTGGGAGGCACATGCAATTTTCGAAATTTACATATAATTAGGGTTAGGATACTTACCTTTATTGTTATATTGTCATAACAATCAAATCCTTGAAGATCTTGAACATTGGTAGCAAGCGCCACAAGTGTCGCGCCTCTAATGGCTCAAAAACAACCTAGCAACCAAGGATTACTATGGAGAGAGAATGGAAGTGGAAAGTTCAGCCCTAGCCTCTCTTCGAGTGCCCTTTGACAAAATCCAACCCTATAAGGGTTTATATAGGTGATAAGGAAGGTTTAGGATAAGGCAGATGTATCTTAGATAACCCTAATCCCTTAACTTCCTCCCTAAGGCTTCCAAGGCACCCTTAGAGCCCAAGGAAACCCTAGGACACTCTAGATTTCATTCCATCCCTCTAAGGGAGGTTATAGATTGCTCAATGCTCAAATTTTGAACATTGTCACCTTTAGTCCCTGCAATTTCAATTAATTCCTTTAATCCCAAAATTAATTCCAAATTAATTTCTGATTAAATATTAATTACACAATATGATTTCTAATTAATATATTATATCAATAATACATTAATAAATTAATTTATTAACCAAGTAATAAATTAATAAATCATTCTTCTCTCTCCAACAATAATCCTATTCAATTGCTAGGTTTGAAGACAACCCAAAAGGACATTGCTACTATCAATTCAAGTACATCACAATTATAGTTATAGGCTTAGACACCTAATCCAACAGGTCTATCATTAGACCAAATGTTTTCGATGTCAGTTCCATGCTTAGCATGAAACTGTTTTAAGCGTTCAAACTCGATGAGAAGTCTTTGATCCTCAGGAAGACTTAGATCAAAAGGCTTAAAAACTGGGAAGAATTTGGAGTTTGGGAGATAGGAATATCCCAATATCCATCGGATGGAGGTTCAACATAGGTCAGGATAGGTATTTAATCATCATCAAGAAGTTTTCTTGTGGGATTGGCCCAAGAGTTGATTAATGTTTCGTCCATGGTTGTGTCGAAACCATGATCTTTCCAAATCTACTCAGCAAACTTCGCAGCTCTCCAATCACGTTTTCATTGGCGAGTAGCTGGGGAGTCGTTTGTGTGATCTGAGGACATGGTGGGTTCCAATTTTTTGAACTGCAGGGGAGTTTCATTAGAGGGTTGTTGCGGATCCTGTTGCGGTAGAGTTTGTTTTAGAGAAGGCACCAGAGTTGGTTTTGTTGGAGGAGTTTGTCTTGGAGATGGTTGCGGTGAAGGTTGTGGAGTTGGTAGCGGAGTCACAATCCTTTGATGGATTGGATCATGACTTGGAATTCATGGGGGGGATTAATTTGAACAACTTTGATTGAAATGAATATGAGAATGCACTGGGGACTCACTTCCCCCTTTTGAGGAAACATCTATCTATTTTTCCTCAAACCATTGTTTAAGGACATCGATTTTGGAGAAGGTCTCGTTGAATTGAGACTTGATTAATTCTGAGATTTGGAGATTGTTGGGGATTTCAGTGTTGAACAGCAGTTTATAAATCTCCTTGGTCAATCGAAGAATTTCGCCAACACTTGAATTAGATGTGAGGAAGCACCTTCAACCATTGATTGTTGACTGAAGAACCGTAATGGTAGACTCGTAACAGTTGTGGGTTTTTTTCCATCTGTTTGGAATGGGCTGTTTGTTTTTCAAGAGAAGTTTTGAAGTCATCTCTCAATGCGGTTACCTCTGTGATGATGTTTTCAACAGCTGCCATAAACTCCTTGCGATCAGCAGTGCATCTGTTATCTAAGGCTCTGATACCCATTTCAGCTTTTAGAGAGATGTGATATGCATCCAGTCGTTCTCTCACTTCCAATCTTTCTATTCTTTCAATCAGAGACTGCGGTGCAGGGATCTTTGCGTTCATTGGTTGGCTGGTGGTGACTGTTGCCAAGATTTGGTCGACTTTTAATTGGAGACCCAGAAATTCTTTTCTTGTAACAACTAGTTTCTTTTTCTTCTTTGATTTGGGTTTGGAATTGGAGTGTTGTAATCCACTAGATTCTTCATCATCAAACACCATCATAAATTCTTCTGAGTTGGAGGGTTGTTGAATGTCATCAAGATCAATGCCATCAAGTCTAAACATTGGACCTGAATTGATCTTAACTGCAGTTTCAACATCATTAGAGTCATGATTTTCAGCAGTTGGGGGAGGCTTCGATGGACCAGCACCACCTTGAAGATTTTGAGCTTGTTGCATTGTAGCTTCCATCTGAGATACCCAATATTGAATCCACAAAATATCATGAATAGTCTTCGCATTGTTGATTGAATCTGCCCACTATTTTGACACTTTTTAACAAGCTTCATCTTTTTGTTGTTGTTGTTGTTTCTGTTGGGCTCTTCTTTCCTAGAGTGCTCTCTAAAAAGCTTCAAACTTTCTGATTCCAGGCTCAGTACTTGGACGGTACCGAGACCAAGAATCTTCTAAATAAACATCATCAATTCCCTTAAATCTCACCAAGGTTTCCCTCGGGTTCGTGGTTCCTTGCACAGCTGTTCTCCCCACTCCTAGACCACTTGTGTGAAATGTTGGTGGAATAGGATTTTCTGAGCTTCCTCGATCTCCTTAACCTAAAGTCAAGTTTGGCTTGGGCTTAGTTTTGGCTAAGGCGAAAGAATTACCGTGCAGTGCGACTGGTGTTTGTAGTGTATGTGTGACTTGAAGAAAAGTGGAGTTTAACTCCTTAGGCTCAAAAAAGTGTAAGTGTGATGCCCTGGAGACCTTAGGGCGACTCGAACCAATGGGATCCACTTGAGATTCGACTAGTGGTGTGTCTCCATGTTGTGATGAAACAGATACACTTATTGTATCTGAGTGGTTAGATGGGGTATGAACAGGTGAGCTTGCGGTAGCTCTAAGGACTAGCGAAGTCTTTTGAGAGACTGCGGTATGAGTCGTGGTATGTATTTGGTTGTGGCTTGGAGTTAACTTCAGCTTCTTTCTTCTGAACACGTCTCCTGAAGTTGAAGACTCATGATGGGTTTCATCTTCCATATTGACTGCGGGATCTTGTGTTATGGTAGGAGTGGAGTGTACTGCAGTAGAAGGTTCTGCGGTTTTAGATTTTTTGTTTCTTGGAAGGTTCGCCTCCTTTCTTGACAATATTTCAGGGTGCTTTTCTTGAATTCAATGTTTGCTCGATTCCTTTGAATTCGGTTTGGGCAATCTGGTCTATGTTAGGAGGGTCTTGTGTTGCACTAGGAGGGACATGAGTTGCGATAGCAGGGACATCAGTTGCAGTAGGAGTAACATGAGTTGCGGTAAGCACTTCGGTAGCTTGACTCGATCTAGGCGGGGAAGAGTGGTAAGGTTCAATACCACTCGTAGCCATGATGTGGTCAACTACCTCATGAGTCATGAGTCCAATAGATTCCAAAATATATATGGATAATCTCCTAAGTGGTCCAAAAGTGGTTTGATCTTTTGAGGGAGTCTAGCTTTTTAGATCGTGAGTGACAAATAGCACCGTGTCGTCACCCATGTCGAGCTTGGCATCTTTGTGTAGATCTGAGATGCAAAGGGACCAGAATCGAGCAAAGGTGAGCTCGGTTGCATCTTCTCGAGGATCCTCATTTAGGATATACTGCAGGAAATCATCCCATAGAAACTATCCATAATTAACCATGTTTCTAGTGTAAAATCTCCACACTATCTCTAAAAGCTTGATACCCATATTATCAGTGCCACCTGTCCTTTTAGAAACATTTCTGATCACAAAGTGAAAGACGAATTGCCACATCACTGGGAGCTGATTCTTCTTGAATTCTCCGATTCCCTTCAATTTCTTATGGTAACCCATCTGGTACAAGCTTGAAATCACATTGTTGAAACTTGGTGAGTAAAATTTCTTCGAGGGAAGGACCCTAAGATTGATTGCTTCCAGGAACTTGGCTTTCGTTAGAATATTTAGTGAATCATCAACATGGTTGAGATGCTTTGGATGGAATTCATGGAAGGCGCATTTGAACAGAGTCGGTAGAGAAACTAATTCAGTGAAGGAATTGAAAGCACAATAGAGGGGATGCTTTGGGAGGAACTTGATCATTAGTGTGATTGCATCATTGTATGACGGATGATCTTCGAAAATCGCTCTAAAGTTTCTCAAGGCTAGGGATTGTGTTTGATCTTTGATGGTAGTCTCTGAGCTAGTGGGTTGAGCAGACCTAGAGGCCTTTGATTGTCTCTTGGAAACTCCTGATTTCACCATGTTTATAGAAAAAGATTTTGGAACTTGCAGAAAAGAATTTGAGCAAGAAGATGAAGATCGTCTTTAAGGGTTCAAAAAGCATATAGCAATCTTGGGAGGAATTAGGAGTTTTTATACCTCCGGATGTGAAATCTTATTATAATTAATTTATTCACAGTTGTTAAAGTTAAAAACCTTTGAGTTTTTACCATTATCAGCCACAAATAAAGAAAAAGAAAATTAAATTTGTTTCCTAGAAAAGAAAAGCATTAAAAGCATGTCAAACCCATGATCACACGCCGGTTAATCGTGTGGTGAGGGTTTTTATCCGTCGAAAAAAGCAGGGAGTTGAAACAGATTTGACATTAAACGGATGTGAGACGTGAGTAGTTAGGGAAAGAGATTTCTTTAAAGATTGTGTTTTATGGAAAACTGATTTATTTGTTTATTAGCCTAAAATAGTACTAACTAAGAAAAGTTATTTTGGGGGAGACTAAAAACGTTGCATGCTACAAAATGAACGTTGTAAGGAATGTTTTTTTTGTTTTAATGAAGGACATTAAATAACACACAAAGGTCTGATTGTTTTATGAAGTGATTGTGAAATCATTTATTGCAACTGCGGTTGAGATAAGATGATTGCGGTGTCATTTGTTGAAACTGGGATGGATTCAGGTGATTGCGGTAGAAAGCAGTTTGATTGTGGTAGCGTAAACTGAAGGAGCACTTGACAAGAAGTTAGAAACAAAAGAAATAAAGGACCCAAGGAATATATAGATCATATATGATTGCGGTATACTACGCATACTGAAAAATATATGATGAGTATATTATCCTAGAACTGTAGTGAGAAAAATGCTTCAAGAGTTTTACTTTGAAAAGAAAAGAAACAATTTCTTGGAGACGAGATATGGTATGCGGTACTTATCAATTCAAAAAGAATTATGGGTCTGGGTTCATCATTCCTAACATTTCCAGAAAACTATTTAGTTTTGTAGCATCAAGTGCTTTGGTAAAGACATCTACTATTTTCTCATGAGTGGGAACAAAAATTAGTTCGATGTTACCATTGCGGATGTGGTCCTTGATGAAGTGGTACCGTAGTTCAGTGTGTTTCGTCTTCGAATGGTGAATAGAATTATGAGAAATCGCTATAGCACTCTTTGAATTATAATAAATTGGTACACACAGCATTCTGTATACGTAATCCATGAGTTGAGTCTTCATCCATAGAAATTGGGAACATCAGTTGGTTGTGGCCACATACTCAGCTTTTGCGGTAGATAACGAGACATAATTTTGCTTTCTTGAGGACTAGCTGACTAGTCTTCCTCTTATAAATTGACATCCACCTGAAGTACTTTTTCGATCTAATCTACATCCAACATGATCCGCATCCATGAAGGCTTGAAGGCTAAAATCATTTCATGTGGAGTACCAGAAGCCTAACGCTTTACTTCCTTTTAGGTATCTAAAGACTTGTTTGGTTGTGATCAAGTGAGATACTTTGGGATCTGCTCGATACCTAGCACATAAGCCTATTGCAAAGACAATATTTGGTCTACTTGCGGTGAGGTACATCAATGACCCAATCATTCCATGATAAGTTATATGGTCAACTGATTCTACTGTAGAATCAGCTGAAATCTTGTATCCGAAGGCCATCGGGACCATTGCTGAGGAATAATATTCCATTGAGAATTTCTCTAGCAGCTCAGAGGTATATTTCTCTTGATAAATGAATATCCCTTGAGGGACTTGTTTCACTTGAAGTCCTAGAAAAGATGTTAATCTCTCTATTAATGCTCATTTGGAATTTGCTTATCATGAGCTTAGCAAAGTCATTCACCATATCCTGATTTGTGGAACCAAAAATGATATCGTCCACATATATTTGGACGAGCATCAAATGACCACCGTTTTCCCTTCTAAACAACATGGGATATATCACACCACTTTTGTATCCAGACGTGACAAGAAACTCAGAAAGAGTCACATACCATGTCCTTGGAGCTTGTTTAAGACCGTATACCGCTTTTTCTAGATTGTAGCAATGATTTGGAAATTCTTGACTTTCGAAGCCTGGAGGTTGTTGCAAGTAAACTTATTCTTTCAGTCCACCATTCATTAAAGGCACTTTTTACATCCATTTGATGTACTTTTATATTCTTGTGTGCCGTATACACTAAGAAAATGCATATTGCTCCCATTCTAGCTAGGGGGCATTCAAGTTGATTCTACCCCTTAGCAACTAGCCTTGCTTTGGTTCTTACTACCACACCAGACTCATCAAGCTTCTTTTTATATACCGCATTAAGTACCAACAATTGTGTGGCCTTTTGGCTTTGGTACTAGCTCCATACCATGTTCCTTTCGAACTCAACGA
Organism: Lactuca sativa; assembly: GCF_002870075.4. Lineage (NCBI taxonomy): Eukaryota > Viridiplantae > Streptophyta > Magnoliopsida > Asterales > Asteraceae > Lactuca > Lactuca sativa. Next base: position 139,828,645 of record NC_056626.2, read on the forward strand.
ATTCCTCTTGCATTGCGGTGATCCAATCTAGTTCCATGAGAGCTTCTTTAATGGTTTGAGGCTCGACTGAGGACATAAAAGTTGCACAGTGGCAATGGTCCGTTAAATCACTAGAGGATCGAGTTTATATACCTGTGGATGAGTTTAATGATTTGACCCGGTGGGTGATCCTTTGTCCAAATGTGAACACGAGGTTGTTGGTGATCAACAGTTGCGGTGGAGGGAACATCCTCAACTTCAGAAGATTCTTCAGTTGGAGAAGGTAGTTCCCCCTCGACTTGAGAGCAGCCTGTAGAAGTATCTTCGATTGTATGATTGTGAGCATCATTTGAAGGAAGTTCCCTCTGATCTAAGTATGATATTTCCCTCTGAACCGAAGATGGTTCCCCCTAGATTAATGAGTGAGTGATAACCCTTTGACCCGTTCTTGTGTCGGTGTTCTCAAGCTCTTCATGCTCAGAGTCTGAGGAAGAAATTTGATTGATTACTGACTATGAAGATGCATATCCAAGCATCATCTTCTAGTACTGGAACCGCGATGGTTGTCACTAGAACCGGAGTTGAACTATCCCCCTCAACCGGCGAGGTGGAAGTATTGAGTGACAAGTCTTCAGATAGAGTGAGACCAGATACTTCAGCATGTTGTTAATGCGCTACCAGAGACACCCAGAATTTCAGAGAGATGAGTTGTCTCTATGGGGTCAAAGAGATCATCATAGTTGATTTCAACTATATTTAGGGGACCCAAAGATACTGGGATATCACTTTGAAGGATAACTTTTGTTTCACTTGACGAAGCAGTGTTGCGGACATAATAGTCATCAAATTTGACATTGAAGCCTTCTACTATCAGTCGTGTTTGTATAATGAGAACCCTGTAGGCCACTTTATTGGTTGATTAGCCAAGAAAAATGCCTTCATCTGATTTTGGTGCAAATTTGATAAGGTGATCCTTGTTGTTGATCACAAAACATCTGCATCCAAAGATGTGGAAGAATCAGACATTGGGTTTGCGGTTGTTGAGACCCTCATACGGAGTTTTGTTAAGACGCTTGCAAATGATGCTTTAGTTTTGAACAAAGCATGAAGTTGCCACTACTTCGGCCCAGAAGTATAAAGGAAGGTTGGCAAAGTTTAACATCGATCTAGCTAATTCGACCAATGTGCAGTTTCTTCGCTCTACTACTCCATTTTGTTGCAGTGTGTAGGGAGCTGAAAAGTTGTGACTGTTGCCCTTTGAAAGCAAGAAAATATTCAAGAGATGATTAGTAAATTCGATTCCATTGTCACTTCTTATTCTTCTAACTGGTAACTTAATTTGAAGCTCGATTTCCTTTATGAAGTTGATCATGACCTGTGGTGTGTCTGATTTGAGTCTTAGGAAGAAGACCCAAGTGAAACATGTGAAGCCATCAACTATAACCAATATATACTTTTTGTTATGAAGACTGGCTATGGTAGATGGACCGCAGAGGTCAATGTGAAGTAGTTCTAGTGGCTCAACAATTGATGAATCAATAATCAGTGAATGGCTTCCCTTTGTGTGTTTTCCACACTCACAAGCTGGGAAAAGTGTATCATTGTTGTATTTCAGAATTGGGAGACCAAGGACAAGTTCTTCGGTGACTAGGTTGTTGATCTACCAGAAGTTCAGATGAGCTAGCTTGTGGTGCCATAACCAGCTAACTTTGGATACCGCTTTGGAAAGAAAGCACAACTGCGGTTTGCCAATGATCAGTGAGACATCCAAAGGATACATTGTTCCTTCTGATTTGGATTTGATCAAGCAGGTGCTTCTATCACTCGTCATTATGTAGCAATATTCATTATCAAATTCAACTCAATGACCTGCTTCACATAGCTGGTCCACACTAATCAAGTTATGTTTGAGACCTTCTACATAAACAACCTTTTAAATTGAGAAATTTACCGTGGTCAAGACACCGTAACCCCTGATGATTCCGTTTGTATTTTTCCCAAACGTGACGTTTCCACCGTTACAAATAGGCCTGAAGTTGTGAAGGTATTCTAACCTTCCAGTCATGTGCAAGGAGCAGGCACTATCAATTAACCACTCCTCTTCTTGTTCCTCCTTGCACATTGCCTGAAAAATTATACAGTTAGTTTGGGCACCTAAACACATTTGGAGCCTGGAGACACATGAGAAACTTGCCTACCTAATGTATGCATGTGGGACTTAGGAACATTTTTCGTATTAGTATTTAGGCCTAGACCTGGGTTTTTGCTGACTTTTGTAATATTACAAGGTTGGATTGGACAAAAGGTCTTGAGTGGATAAAATATAAAAGAAAGATTTTTCTCATTTATCCAAACACCATACTTGGTCAACGATCTGGAGGGTGTAGTTTGAGTCTTGTGTCCAGTCCGTGAGTGATTTCTGGTTGCAGTGCCTTTGGAATTTGAAAAAGTTTTTGCATGTGAATTACTCCTAGGTTTTGACCTGTCAACTGACTGAGGTGTTTTTGAAGGTTTAGGAGTTAGTAGAATTCCTTTCCACTTTGGATCTTTTAAGGAATAATTTTGAAAAGAGTACTTTTGAAAAGATGTGACTTTCTTTTGAGATTTCGTAGGAGTGTTTGAAAATACTTTTCCTTTTTTCTGATCCTTTGACTGTCGTGTTTTTCGAAAGTTTTTAGGCGGTGGTGGTTTTTATAAATTCTCTTGATTTGAGACCATGGTAAGTTTGAAAGTATCCTGCTTTTTGCCTCGAGATCTGAGCTCCTCTTTACAAGCCAATTTTGCTTGAGTTTTTGGAGAACCGCAGTCAGAAATGTTCAACTGCGGTTTCTTGAAAACCTTTGACTATTTTGAAAAATTCATCTGAACTAGAGAGTTTAGAACTTTGTGAACATTGATCAAATTCAAAATTATCAATTGGCAGTTCGTGAAGAATGGGCTGAATAGTCATTGTGCTTTTGACTGCGGTCTGTGGTGCGGATGACTGAAAAACCGCAAAGTATGTCAATGATGGTTCACTATTGGGACACTTTATGGAAGTAACGGATGAACAAGTTACTACTACATTTGGTGCTTCCACAATAATTTCTTCATCTATATCTGAAGTAGACTGAAAATACGGACAATTTGTGTCAATGATGGGTATTTGATTACTTGGATAAACAAAGGATTCAGGAAGAATTTCCTCGATGACACAATTGTTACTCAATTCATGAAGTCGACCAAAGTGGCATATTATGTCTTCAGGAAACATTTTATCATTAACTGGATAATGAAATTCACGATCTAGTGGGACATATGGTTGATCGACATTGAATCGGGGAGTTAAATCCTCATTGATTGAGTACCTATTGGACCATCCCCAATTATAGGTGTTGTCCATAATTCCATTGTTAACTAAGTTTTCAATTACTCCAGATTCAATAAAAGGCTTTTCTATTAATTGATTCAGATGTACAATTTCTTTCTAGGCTAGATCCCTTTGATTTAAAGCAGTATCTAACTGAGTTTCATTCAACATCCTAACATCTTTTTCTAATAACATATATTTTACTAACATAGCAACCTTAAGTCTTTCTCTCACGTGATATGGCTCTTGGGACACTATATTCTTTTCATCTAGTGCTTTGTTGTAGTATGAAAGGACGGCAGAACATGTGTCATTAAGTCTTTCTAAGTATGGTTCACAATCATGCATGCTGAAATTATTAGAGTGGATCATGATTTTTACTTGTTCGACGACGTTGAGGGTGCCATCTTTTGCCATGTAGCAGTAGTTTCTTTCCAGCTTCGTCGATCCATCCACTTCAGCAGCTGCAACCATGTATATCTTCCCTTTTTCTTTGATGTTGTCAAAGTCTTCATCCTAATCTCCGGATGAACACACTTGATGATCTCTTTTGACATGAGCAACATATGCTCTTCCCTTTTCTTTTTCTTCCATTTCTTGGGCCATTCTTAGATAGAATGCCTTGTCTTTAACCACATTTACCTTGCAATCTTTAGCAAAGTGATTCTCTTTATGACATTTGTGACAGATAATGACTTCACCTTTCTCTTCATTGGAGGTACCACAATATAATGTTTTGTTGGACTACGGTCCCTCATGTGCATTCTTTGGTTGCGATGGGTGATGTGGGCTTCGAGGATAACGTGAGTGGTTTGACTATGGATTGAAGTTATGGTTAAAAGGTGGTTTTGTGAACTGCTGATTTTTTTTCGAAACAAGGTTGGTCGTAATCTGTTGAATTGCTTGCTAACCAGAGCAATGGCGTTTTGGAATTCTTATTCATCAGCCATTTCAGCATCAGCTTCATATGACTGCGGTGATTTGTCATATGAAAGTGGATAAGATTGTTCAATAGAATATGAGTATTGATTGGTTTTGACTATTGGGTTTTGAGCTATTAGGGCATGTGGACCACCGAGATCAGCACAGTCTTTCATCATCGTTGATTCTTGTGCCTGAAGTTCTCCGTACAATTTGAATAAGGAAAAAGTATGAATTTTTCTATCTTCTTACACAATTATCTTTGCTGTGGACCAATGTCTTCCCAAACCATTATGAAATTATAGATTTGTTTCATGGTTTCTTCGAACTGTACCAATATTTGATAACTTTGTAATGATGAGGTTGAACCGTTTGAACGAGTCATCAAGACTTTCACCAGGAAGAGATTTGAAGTTGTTAAACTCATTGAGGGCAGTGGTGAGTTTCTTATCTTGAGCTTGTTCAGACCCTTAATAGAGATTTTTCAGCACATCCCAAACATCCTTAGCATATTTGCAATTAATGATGATGTCAAAGTATTCTGGAGCTACACCGCAAGAAATTTCATAGAAGGCTATCGCTTCATTTTCCATTTTGTCAAGATCATCTTTGGTTGGTCGACTCATTGCAGCTTGACCTCCACCCAGTCGTGCTTGAGCACCATCTACTTGAAAAGGAGGAAGAATAGGAACATGTTGTCCTTCTTCCACTGATCTCCACACATCTCTTCTGAGCCTCTTAAGATACCTTTCCATTCTTTGTGACCAACGGTTGTATTCATTTACAACAAGTATTAGAGCTCTGTTCGAGCCTCCAACAATGTTGGAAACGTTTAATGATCGAGCTTGTGCCATATTTCCTTTGTTTTGATTTTTTTGTTTTTTTAAAGAATGAGCTTTAGTGGTATAGAAGGCTTTTCAAAATCAAAGTTTTGTTTAATAAGAAACCACTTCGGCTCTAATACCAATTGTTGAGAGAAAAACGTTTTGAGACACACTTGAACAAACGTTAGTACAAGATTATGGTTGCGGAATAAGTTAATCTCAAAGGATCATAAAAGCTCAACAATAATAAGTTAAAATTGTTAGAAGGTTCGTTGAAGAATTATAAAGTGTTGAAAAGTAAAGGAAATGTAAATGACAATAACTTATATCAAGTATACACCAAATTGATTCATAACGAGGTTTGCATTCAAACACTAGTTAGTATATGTGATCAGTTTAAGGTGAAGAGGGTCTTCGAGGATAATAAGAAAGATAGAGATATGAGAAAATGATCTTAGTATTTCAGAGTGAAATTTCAGAAAGGTCGTTTATAGAGATAAGATAAGAAGTGGTGGTAAAGAGATGTGTTAAATTGATGAAGATGGAGACTCTATTTATAGAGTTCCATAAAGCTACAACTTGAATAAAATATAATAAACTACCGACTCTAAGTGACCATGCAAGGTTCACTAGACAATATAATGCTAACACTCAAAGTCAGTTGATGTAACAATTCTTCATTGCAGTAGAGAGTGTGACATCCCCAATTTTCACTGCTAGAAAAGACCGATTTTGTTTATGCTTTAAAAAAAATCAGAGTACTTCATTTCATAAAAAGGTTGCGGAATTTGTTCCCAAAAAAACACGATAAATACGTTATCAAAACATTTTCAAAGAAACGTATTTTATTCATTTTAAAATGTTAGGGATGTCATCGTCAATACAGAAACATAAGCATAAACGGAACTTACATTTATTTACACTAGTGATCTACATCTCTTTAATCCCTCAGTGTAATGTGACTTCGTATCAACACCTGTGATATAAAAAAAAACTGAGTGGGTCAGGTTGGGAAACCTAGTGAGTACATAGGGTTTTCAAACCACAATATTATAATTATTATGTTTAAACAATCAAACAATCAACCCAATTACCCATCCCCATTATCTTCTTTACTCTTAAGGATTTAACCTAAGAGTCATCTATCTTGCATTCGTTTATTACGAAGTCACTTACTTCCAGGGTTATAAGACTAGCACTAAGTCCATAGCTGCCAATGTTCGTTCGTAAAGCATTAATTCCATAGCTGCTATAGTTTATTCATCGGGTACTAAATCCATAGCTACCAGTGTTTATCTAATAGGTACTAAGTGCATAGCTACCAATTCCCAACAGGTACTACATCCATAGCTACCGGTGTTTGTCCAAAAGGCACTAAGTCCATAGTTGCCGATGTTTATTAGGGACTAAGTCCATAGCTGCCAATGTTTACTCACATCATCATTTATCTCTCATCGTTCATCTACCCATGTCATACCCAACATATTCGTATATATAAAATACGTATACAGTTTAAATCCTTTAAAACATGCATAAAAACGTTCATCCAGCATAGACAGCAAGTACTCAAATAATATGCACACGTAGCATGTAATTTATATAAAATACTTCATATCTATGTGTAAGATGAAAGTAACTATGCACTCACATCACGTAATTTATATTAATACTTCATATCTATGTGTAAGATGAAAGTAACTATGCACTCACAACACGTAAGTATATTAAATACTTCATATCTATGTGTAAGATGAAAGTAACTACGCACTCACTTGATTAGTTGGTGACTCGGTACTTGTAAAGCACTTCGTTATCTCAAAACAATTTTTCCTTGACCAAAACCTAGTATTAATACCACTAGAGTTTAGTTTTAACGTTAATCGCGACTAATTGATAGTCTAGCTATTATTACTATTATATAAGCGTTAAATAACACTCAATATAACTCATAATAATAGCCCAACTAATTATTTTAAGGTCCTAATAATTTTACTATAATTAAATAAAAGCTATATTAAATATAGTATAGGCGTAACTCACTTACAGCGAGTTTTTATTAAAAACCGGGCTTCGCTGGAGCAGCGTTTCCGAGCCGAAAGCTTTTCTTCTCAGAGCCGTCAGGCGCTCCGGGTCTTTCTTCTCATGACAGGGAGGTTCCCTAGACTTGGGAGGGGTTTAGGGAGGTTAGAGATAAGTTAGAGAGAGAAAGAAAGGTTTGAAGGTGTGAGGAAATTATGAAGAGTTCATCTCTTATTTATAGGAATTGTATAGTAAAGTGGTCTCCAAGCTTCATCCATAACTTTTGCATACAAGCTCCGTTTTTGTCTGTCGTTTTACCGTTGAGTTCCTAGTAATGAGATCTTCAACTTTCATTTAGACCTCGTTGGCTAATTCTCATTCTATCTCGGATTTACAAAACTGTATCGAATTCGCCGCGCTCGAAAAGTAGAGACTAAGCTTCGTCCATAACTTTCGCATACGAGCTCCGTTTTTGTCTGTCATTTTACCGTCGAGTTCCTATTAATGAGATCTTCAACTCTCATTTAGACCTCGTTGGCTAATTCTCATTCTATCTCATATTTACAAAACTGTATCGAATTTGCCGCGCTCGAAAAGTAGGGACTAAGCTTCGTCCATAACTTTCACATACGAGCTCTATTATCGATGTTCTTTATATCCATGCGTTGGTATTTACGAGTACTACAACTTTCATTTAGATCCCGTCGGCTAATTCTCACTCTATCTCAGATTTACAAAACTGTATCGAATTTGCAACGCTCGAAGAGTAGGGACTAAGCTTCGTCCATATCTTTCTCATACGAGCTCCGTTTTCGACTGTCTTTTTATCGTTTAACTCCTATTAACAATATCTTCATTTATCGTTTAGATTATTTTGGCTAAAAATCGACCGATCCAAAATTCAGATTTCGGGCTGTGCACTGCTATGCTAAATCTTAGAAAAATCATAACTTCCTCATACGAAGTAAGATTTGGATGTTCTTTTTTTGCACACTATCGGTTTAACATATACTACGAATTTCGTTTAGATCGCTAAGGCTAAATCTTGCTCTATCGTAAATTCACTATTTACGCCTCCCGGTATCGTGTCGGTTCCGTCGCGAAACTTCGACGAGTCATAACTTCTTCGTTATAACTCGGATTTTGACGCTCTTTATATGTATGGAAACCTTGTAACATATACTAAAACTTGGTTGAGATTATTTATTCTTAATAATCTTTTGTCGAAAAGTCGTTTTCAACCCCTATTGCCTCTAAATTGACTAGCCCGGATCTATGGGCGTTACAGAGAGGTTGTGTTTCAAAACAAAAACTTCAACTATGGTAGACAAACATCCACTGCGGTGGCAAGACTGATTGTCATAGACAGAATAGAGGTGTGGTAGCAAAATGAACTACGCATTGTTAAGTTTAAGACGGTCAGTTTTTGCTTTAACATTCAGGTATCTCAGATGATCGCGGAAAGATGAAGGTTTGATCATGTACCTCCTCGTATTTTGTGTTACGATTTCTGGGAAAAAAATCTGATGTGAAACCTATTTTGAAAAAACAATATGTAATAAATGATGGCTTTTGGATTTATTAAAAAGTTTTAAAACTTTCAAAATTTCATGGATGTTACAAGTTGGTATCAGAGCCTTGCTTTGAGTTAATTGGAGGAACACCCGTGTGAATCTAGTCTCAAACTAAGGAAAAGACTTTCAAAATGATTTTTAAACGGTTTTTAAAATACTAAAGGAGGATGTTATGTGTATGATCAGCCGAAGCCAGTAAGTAGACACCAAAATACCATGCTATTATTTGATATTGTGATATGTTAAGACAACATGCTAGTAATAGGGTAGGGATCTTCAGGAATTGTGTGATAGAATTTCCTGATAATATGATGCCTAACAGCCTAGGGCCTTTCTTTTATTAAATTGACATCATTACTGTAGTTTCTTAGTGTAAGCATTATGGTTATATATATATATATATATATATATATATATATATATATATATAACTAAGATCTTATAGCCTGAGAATGTTTGGTTTGGCCTTATTTCCTGTTCTTGTTTAATGATGGGCTTAGGGTGGGATCAGATATTCGAATTTCTATAGGGTCCAATGTTTTGTATAGCTAGCATACACGAGTGTTGCAGGGTTGCTGGAAGTTTCATGGATGAGTCGTGAGGGGTCAGTTGGCCGGTAGTGAGATGTTTAGCCATTCCTCTAGGAGTGAGGAATGTGTGTTCGTATATGCTTATGAGTATTGTTAAAGTGTTGTGATGATCCTTGAGACAAACAAGGGTAGGTGTATAAGGTAGTATGGGCCCGTACTACTAAAAGCACGAGACCTGTATGCGTAGCAAGGAAGTCACAACCCCTAGAGCTTTGTTGAGAGTAGGTTCCCCATTATTTATGTGGATTATCTGATATCTTCCTGGCATATTTTTAGTATGGTGACTACGAGGCGATTTGAGATTGCATTCGGGTCGGGATCCATGACTGACAGTCACATGAGACCAGATGAGTTGGATGCTAGGATTAGGAGGATCCTCCAAGAGGAAGTTGTGTCCATCGTCCCGGATAAGATTCCGAAGATGTTTCAGGATATCTAGACCATGATGATGGGGTTCTTTGATGATCACTACACAGCCATTGCTGAGACGGTTGCTGTTGCAGCCTCTGCAACCATGGCGACTACAGGTGTTGGGACAAAGTGGGCCTTTCAGTATCACGACTTCGATAATACGATGCCCCTAACTTTTGACAGAGTCCAAGACCCAATTGTAGCCATAAGATGGCTATCTAATGTGCAGGTGTGTCTCTTCACGTGTTCATGCCCTGCTGACTAGAAGGTTAGGTGCGCACTGAACCTTCTAAGGTCCTGAGCGAAGGATTGGTGGAGACTTGTTACGGTATCGTACTCTGATGAGCAGAGGGATGTGGTATCTTGGGATCAGATCAAAGAGATTTTTCATACTCGCCACATTCCTCGAGTCGAACGAGAGAGGTTGGTTCAGGAGTTTTTAGACCAGAGGCAGGGATCGGAATCAGTGACGGATATCACCCGGATGTTTACTGAGAGGGATATGTTTTGACCTAAGTTTGGTTCAGAGCAGTCTCAGATGACCCCTTATTTGAGCATGCTCAAGACGGACATCAGACAATTTGTTTCTAGTCAGCTGCGTGATACCTTCCTAGAGTTATAGGAGTAGGGATGAGATTTAGAACCGGAAAATCGGACCGGAACCGAAACCGGAACCATTAGAACCGGAATATATAGAACCGGTTCCAGTTCTAGGTTTAAAAATTGGCTTTATTTGGGTTCCGAGTAATCCAGTTTTGGGTCCATCGGGCCTGGGTAAACCGGGTCTAAAAGCCGGAACCGGTGTTCGAAACCAGAACCACTTTAAGGGTCGGAACCGGTTTTTGTGAAACGTTTAAAAGATGCACATCTCATTCGTTTCTACTCCGATTGACTTGCTGTATTTTGCAAAATTATTTTTAGAGTTTGTACATGATTTTAGACTATAAATTTGTCATTTTTAGTTTTATATTCATTGACGTATAGTCCCCCAAAGTCGAGATATCAAGATTGAAAGTTTTTAGTTTTTCAGTTTTTTTGTATTCGGTGAAAGTTTTTAAACATGCATATCTACTTCCTTTGAAGTCGAATTGACATGTGGTTTTTTCCAACTTGTAGTTTACAGTTTATACATGATTTTAGAGTGTAATTTTGTCATTTTGGTTTAACATTCAATGATTTACAATCCTCCAAAGTTGGGATATCAAAATTGAAAATTTTCAACTTATTAGCTATTCGTTTTTGTACTTTATCTTATGTGAAAATGTTAACACATGCATATCTCATTCGTTTAAAGTCGGATTGACATGCTATTTTTTTCAAAGTGTTTTTTAGAGTTTGTACATGATTTTAGACTGCAGTTTTGTTAATTTTGGTTTCATATTCAGTAAGTGACACTCCCCCAAAGTCGGGATATCAATATTAAAATTTTTAAAGTTCAACCCACTAAGTAGTACGTACTTACCAAAAAATTCCGGGTTTTCCGGTTCTAAACCCACTTTATCTGGTTCCAACCTACCCACATTGATGTTTCCGGGTTTTCTGGTTCTAGACCCACTTTACCCGGAACCGAACCGAAACTGGTTCCTATATACCGGTCCAGTTTTCAGTTCTATAAAATCCCGTTAACCGATTCCGGGTTTTTCGTGTCTGGGTCCATCTGGTCCGGGTTTGGACCCATTTCCATCCCTATACAGGAGGCCGCCAGGCGGCGTGAGCTTTAGATAGAGTTTTAGTTGAGAGAGCAGAGGAAGGCCCCGACATAGCCGCAGCCGGTGCCGAAGCAGTTCAAGGCCGCTGATTCTCTGTCTGGAGGTCAGTGTGGATGCACTTGTGGGAAGTGCGGGAAGGTTCATGTAGGAGCACGTCGATCTAGTAGTGTGTGCCACAAATGTGGCAATGAGGGGCATTATGCGAGGGACTTCCTCCAGTTCGCCCGGGTTCCGAGTATGAGAATTTGCTATCATGATGATCAGGTTGGCCATGTGAGGTTCAACTGTCTATTACTCACCGCCAAGCCGGCGTAGGCTCCCGCACAAGCTACATTGAGGATCACCAATAGGAGTCAGGGCAGGGCGGAGCCCCCAAGAGCTCGAGGTCGCGCTTTCCAGCTCACTGTAGAGGAGGCCAGGACAGCACCAGATGTTGTGACTGGTATGTTTCTATCCCTACTCTTATTCATTATATTGGTTTTATGCTCATATGTTTGTACCTCTGTTAGGTAGATTCCTAGTGAACTCCTTGTTTGCTTTCGTTTTGTTTTTCTCAGGTGCAAGTCGGTCTTTTGTTTCTCGGCCCTTCAGTAAGGAGTTTGTTTCGCCTATGGGGAGTCAGAGTGTCTGTTGCGAGTTTCTATCGCCAATGAACACGGGGTTTCTGCTTCTTCGATTTATCAGGGTTGCGTTCTATTGATCTTCGGGGTGTCTTTACCGATCGATTGGATTATGATTCCTATGGGGGATGTCTGTGTGATCATGGGTATGGACTGCCTGAGCCGTTTCAGTGCCATGAACGACTGCGAGGGCTAGCAGGTGGTAGTTCGAACCCCAAGTGGGGGAGAACTGGTTATTTATGGAGAGCACACCAGGTTGAGTTAAGGGTTTTGTTCAGCAGCCAAGGCGCGACAATATATTCGGCACGGGTGTGCAGGTTATTTGGCTTATGTAGTGGATATGCGGGTTAGGGATCAGGTGTTAGTTGTTGATGTTCCAATTGTCAGGGATTTCGCTGATGTATTCCCAGAGGAGTTACCTGGAATGCCTCCTAAGAGACAGGTCGAGTTTAGGATCGACCTTGTGCCAAGTGCAACCCTTATTGCCAAGGCGCCTTACTGATTGGCACCGCCTAAGATGTAGGAGTTGTCATCTCACCTACAGGATCTACTACACAAGTAGTTCATTCGTCCAAGCAGTTCTTTGTGGGGAGCGTCGATTATTTTTGTCAAAAATAAGGATGGTTCGCACCACATGTGCATCGATTATAGGGAGCTGAACAAGTTGACGGTGAAGAACCGTTATCCCCTTCCGTAGATTGATGATCTCTTTGATCAGTTGTAGGGAGTATCTTAGTTCCCCATGATAGATCTAAGGTTTGGTTAACATCAGTTCAGGGTAAGGTAGGAGCACGTGGAGAAGACTGTGTTCCGAACTCATTGTGGGCATTACAAGTTCGTGATGATGTCATACGGGCTCACCAATGCACCTACGATATTTATGGATTTGATGAATCGGGTATGCAAGTCGCTGCTCGATCACTCGGTAATCGTTTTTATTGATGATATACTATTGTATTCTAAGACCAGAGAGAAGCATGAGGAGCATCTTCGCGAGCTTCTGGGGGTTTTGAGGCGAGAATGGATTTATGATAAGTTCTTGAAGTGTGAGTTTTGGTTGCGAAAGGTTCAGTTCCTTGGACACCTCATTAACAAAGATGGGATTTTGGTCAATCCGACTAAAATCGAGGTGGTGATTTAGTGGGAGGTTCCAAAGTCTCCCTCGGATATCAAGAGTTTTCTGGGTTTGGCAGGGTACTACCGGAGATTTATTTAGGATTTCTCCAAGATTGCAGTACCCCTCACTCGTCTGACGAGGAACGGGATGGATTTATGGTGGGGACCTAAGCAGTAGTCATCATTTGAGACCCTTCGCCAGACACTTTGCACAGCCCCAGTCTCGACCCTCCCAGAGGGAATTGAGGATTTTGTGGTTTTCTGTTATTCATCCATCACTGGCTTGGGAGAAGTCCTCATGCATAGGGGACGAGTGATAGCTTATGCTTCGCGGAAGCTGAAGCCGCATGAGACAAGATATCCCATGCATGATCTTGAGTTGGGAGCGGTGGTTTTCGCTCTTAAGATTTGTAGGCATTACCTTTATGGGGTCCGTTATACTATCTACACGGATCACAATGAGGCATATTATGGATCAGCCGAACTTGAACAAGAGGCAGCGCAGATGGCTGGACATAGTCAAGGATTATGACTGCGAGATCCTTTACCATTAGGGTAAAGCAAACGTGGTGGCGTATGCCCTGAGCTATAATTCGATTGGACCTTCTGTTGAGGTGGCATGTATGTCGATATTCGTGGATTCTCCACTTGTGGGTTTTATTAGGGAGGCTTAGGTTGAGGGTGATCGACAGGAGATTTGGAAGATTGAGAAGACCAGGGTGAGATCACCAGATTTGGGTCGGACAGTCGTGGTTAATTGACCTGTTGCGGTCGGGTGTGGGTTCCTGTGTCTGGTGGGTTCAGACAGATTGTGTTGGAGGAGGCTCATAAGTCTCGCTTTTCATCCATCCGAGGGCCACCAAGATGTATCAGGATCTGATATTAAGTTATTGTTGGTCGTGCACGAAGAGAGAGAGAGAGAGAGAGAGAGAGAGAGAGAGAGAGAGATAGCTTGGTATGAGTGTAGCTTAACTTATAGAGAGTTTCTAGCGAAAAACTGGAGATTGCATTGGCAGAACTCCAACTCGAGAGCTTCTAATTCCCGAGCCCTCTAATGCTCCAGAGGTTCACTAAACTAAAATACTCCTATATCCCGAAGAAAGAACCTATTTTTATGCCAAAGAACTAGAGAGAGAGTTTAGAATTTTTATGGAAATGAATGGGGATTGGTATCAGCATTTATAGGAAAATTATGGGGAAGTGCGCCACACATACCTACCAAGTGTGCCGCACTTTTGGATGGTACCATATGGTGTCATATTGTGTTGCATGGGTGGTGTCACATGACGACAAGCAAGTGGTCTGTCAGAGCGCGTCGCACCTCTTGTCAGGGAGCATCGCACACGTGCGTATTTTCATCTTTTTTTCTTCGAAAAATCATATCTTCTTCATATGATTTTTGTTTTTGACATTCTTTATATCCACATGTAGCTATCGACAAGATCTAAAACTTTACATTAGACTTTGTTGGCTAGTTCTCACTTTATTTTTAAAGCTATATTTTTAATAGGCTTAGACTATTAAAGTCCGTATAAAAATATTAACTTATAAATACGAATTCTATTCTTCACTGTCTTTATATCGACAGAATTATATCGACGAGATCTTCGACTCTTTTTTAGATTGTTTTTCTTAACAATCGACCTATTTACATTTCGGTTTCTGTACCGCATACTGCTGGATTGAAACTTCTAAAAATCATAACTTCCTCATGCAACGTCAGATTTGAACATTCTCTATATGCATTAGTATTATCATTACTATGATTTATTTTTAGATTGCTTATGCTAATAAGTGATCTATCTATGATTCATATTTTATGATGCACATAGCCGTGTCAGTTTAATCGTGAAACTTTTAAGAAGCATAACTTCTTCATACAAAGTTGGATTTGGGCGTTCTATATATCTATGGAAAGCGTATTGATGTTTCCTACATGTTTATGAAGATTAATTTGGCTAAAAAGTAATATATCTCTACTTAGAATTTTATAAACAACGGTTTATATTGAATTATTTTAGAATTCTTAATTGGGGTCTTACAACTCTCCCTTGCTTATAATGATTTCGTCCTTGAAATCCTACTTCTAGCGAACCTAGACGTCTTCTTATTCGGGTTATCGGGATCAACTCATGATCTCATCGACGTTGTCGCATCGACATTTCTCGCAAAACTTTGTTTTCTAACTTAGACGTACTTTCAAACTCCTTGCAAAATTTTCCAAAACGAGGAACTTGACGGTCTGGACTTCCATAATTTTATGTTCTACGTCGGACAATCGCCTTCAGATGTGAAATGTCGACACAGTCGACTCGATATAAAGTGCTTTACTATAGAGATTTATCTGTAACATCCTAACGGGAACCAATCTTTGGAACATTCCTCTAAAAAGGCTCATGGCATGTCCTGAAAATACACACAAATCTTGATTGCAAGTGGTTTCTATACCTAGTTCATGTGTTTCAACTCCTAAATTTTAATCTAAACCTACTATGATGGGTTAACTGGTCTTGAAAACACGAGAACAAATGCTCTGATATTGGTGACATACTCATTATAAGGCTCTGATTTTTAAATTTGCGACAACAACTGATTTAGAGGTATTTAATGTATAATGTTCAGACACTAAGGTCTAATTGTCATCCTATGTTAACCTAATATTAGGTTCTAGTTTTATATTAAATTTTGCACTTACTACTAAAAGGAATAACTGAACCAAATATGTAGTATACCCTGATGCCCAAAGTTACATGAAAGTATTACCATTTTCTTAATGGGCATAATCCTCTTCGAATGGGCTCCTCCTATGTGTCTCTAATCGTCTATACGAAAACACTTGTTAGTCCCCAAATCTACTTATGTATAAATCATATCCAATTGATGGTGCAGAATCCCAATCAATTGGATGATTTTAGATCAAAATAGAAGAGAATGAGAAGAAGAATAACTTGAATCTATGATGTATTCAATGTTGGAGTGAAGCTCCTTACACATAGATTCATACACACACACACTCTTCTCTCTAACTTTCTCTCACACCTTACGAACACACACTTAAGCACCTTGAGAAATCTTTTATCACCTCACCCACCTAACACCTATATATACATGGGCGAAAAACTCAAGGCCGGACAGAAAACCCAATGCTAGACCGAAAACTCATGGATTTTCGGTCCAAGCTACAATCAATCCCAATATTAGTTTTCGTCCCAAATGATAAAACAATAAATGTTTAGAAAAGCAAAGTATAAACCAATTTTAGACCCAACAATCTCCTCCTTGGTTTATAGCTTTCTTTTCTAATTGAGCTTTCAGGGTTTCTGTCCTTTCCTGAGTTGATATCCTTCGTATTTTAAGTCCTCATTCTCTCTCTTGATTAGATCAATTGATTCTCGTAAAAATTTAATAGTTTTAACACAAGATGGAGAACAACCGGATTCATTTACCTGAATTGATGCAGAACTCATTTTCTTTTCTTTTTTTTTTAATTTTAATTTTAATTTTTTTTAATTGCCCTTTGACTTAAAAACAAAACGAGAAGTCAACCTTAAAATTCAAATTTAAAAAATCAAACTTAAAAGTCAAACTTGAAAAGTCAAACCAAAAAGCTAAATTTGAAAATTTAAAAGGTAGACGAAAAAGTCAAAGTTTAAAGTCAATGGTCAAACTTGAAGGTCAAATTCAAAATTCTGAATTCAAAAGTCAAAAATAAAAGTCAAAAATTAAAATAAAAAATTTTTGGGTTGAAAAAGGAATTTAAAAATAAAATTTTGAATTTTTGGGTTAAAAATGTCAATTTGCGAAAATAATAACCGAGAAGGGAGTCTTTAAGAATTAAAAACGAGAGGATAGTAGCGTGTGACTAAGTAGCTCAGTTCGTAAAGCGTCGAGTTGATCAACTAGAGGTCTCAGGTTCGATCCCCGGCACCCCCAAATCCGTTTCTTCTTTTTTTAATGGAAGCTGCTGCGAGGACGAAGCTTTGAATGCGATGCGAGCACTCCAAGAAGCGAGATGCGAGCCGAACACGCGAAGCTGCAGACCACAAACCCGGACCGAACACGTGCGAACCTCGGACCGAACATGTGACCGAAAGCTCGGACCAAATAGTCTGATCCGACTGAAACTCAGGCCGAAATCTCGGACCGAAAGCCGGATCCGACCGAAAACACCTCGGAAATCACTGTTTACGACGAAAAACAACGTTTTTTTCACCTTTTTTGCTCCAACACTCAATCAAAAACTCGTTTTTAGGAAAAACGCGAAGAAGAAACCCCCCCCCCCCTTATTTTGCCGAGATCTATCCAAAAACGCAAAAATATCTTCAAAATAAGATCAAATAAGCTCCAGATCTGAAAAAAAAAAAAAGATTGATACAACTTTGCTCTGATACCAATTGTAAGTCCCCAAATCTGCTTGTGTATCAATCACATCCAATTGATGGTGCGGAATCCTAATCAATTGAATGATTTCAGATCAAAATAGAATAGAAGGAGAAGAAGAATAAGTCGAATCTATGATGTATTCAATGTTGGAATGAAGCTCCTTACACATAGATTCATACACACACACACACCCTACTCTCTAACTTTCTCTCACACCTTACGAACACACACTTAAGCACCTTGAGAAATCTTTTATCACCTCACCCACCTAACACCTATATATACATGTGCCACAAACTCAAGGCCGGACCGAAAACCCAATGCTAGACCGAAAACTCATGGGTTTTCGGTCCAAGCTACAATTAATCCCAATATTAGTTTTCGGCCCAAATGATAAAACAATAAATGCTTAGAAAAGCAAAGTATAAACCAATTTTAGACCCAACAACCTCCCCCTTGGTTTATATCTTTCTTTTCTAATTGACCCAACAAGCTCCCCTAAAAAGTAGTTGGCACTTCTTGTCAATCTTCATTGGGAGCTTGGCTTTAGCTATTATCTTCAAATTCTTCACAACATCAGGATGAATATATGAATCTTCTATGAATGACTTCATCTTGAGCAGTTGGGAATTTCTTCAAGATTTGACTCTGCACGCACATTGGGTGAGGAAACTTTATGTATTGATTCTTGAAAGATAGCGCTTTCAACTTGAGAATCTTCAGAGAGAATATCCGAGAGAACTAACAGAGAGAAATAATCTTCTAGATCACTTCAGCAGGTTTAAGATAGCAGCAGACTAATTGAGGAGGCTTCAATTCAATCTGTGACATATTCTTCAATTTCATCTTCACCTTGCTTCTGGGGTTGACAAATTAAATTTTGAAAGAATGATCTTCATTTCTTGTTCCTTCAAATGAGAATTCTTCGATGCTCACGGATGAAGCATTGGCTCAGAAATTTTCGACACAGTCTCCATGAGTCTTATCTATTCCTACAATCACCTTTCAAGACAAAACAAAACTAAAAGAAAACTTAGCATACGATACTTTTGGATTTTTTATATTTTCTAGAAAAATAAAAACAGAAAAAAAAATATTTTTGGATTTTTGATTTCTCTGACCAAGAAATAAAACGGAATATAACACTATTTTTGGATTTTTAATTTTCTGATTTTTGTTTGATTTTTGAATTTTTCTGATTTTTTGTTTGATTTTGTTTTTGAGTTTTTTTTAATTCTCCCCCTAAATTTGTTCATAGAGAAAAACTATGAACAAATTTAACAGAAACAAAAATATTTGGGATCAAAGTTGTGAGACAGTCTGAACTCGTTTATCAGTACGTTCACCTTCATGAATAGATCTGGTCAATTGCTAGAATTGTGGTCCACTTAAACACAAATGATATCGACAAAATTTTTCTAAATAAATCATATAGCTAACGACGACCACGAATATTGTTGTCCACTTAAATTAAGTAGTGAGATCTACAGAAAACCTCTAAATGGTTCAATTTTAGTTGCACTAGAACGTGTTCCCTATTTCCCGATATACCTTGGTTATCAAGAACTTCCTAAGGAATCCTTACTTTAGGTGAGTAAACATGTAGCACCTGGTTCTTGGTACGTATTCTTGTATTTAATTATGTTAATGATTTACAATTTTGGCCTTGGACTCGGCGAGTCGAATGACTGACTCGCCGAGTAGAAGCGGGATGAGACGCGGAGTTTAAGTTGCAGACTCGGCGAGTCAGGTCCCGGACTCAGCGAGTAGCCGCTGTCTGGACAAAAACCCTAATCCAGGGGTTTACACCCTATTTAAACGACCTTATGCAGCCTCCATCACTCCTTTATGCTCCCAAACACCCCTCACTGAAACCCTAGCCGTTTTTAAGCAATCTAAGCCTTGTTGGTGGATTTTGGTGTTGTGATCTTAAGGAAGGAAGGAGAGAAGCTTGAGGAAGCAAGTAGAGATCAAGGGAACCAAAGTTTGTGCACCTTCTTCAGCTCATTGAAGGTAAAAAGTTGTGATCCTACTCATTCTTTTGTTAAATCCCTCTTTGAGGAGGTTTAGGGCTTTTATGAGCCATTTTTGGTGGCCAACCATGTTTGCAAACATGGTTGGGTGTTTAAGCTTCAGAATCACGTCATGAAAGGAGTCACTAGGCAGATTTGGGTTGCTTTTGCACCCATGAAAGGTCCCATGTGCCATATGAGCTTGTTTTATGTCCTTTTGAGTTCAAAGTCCCAAGCAAGCACCTAAAGTTTGTAACTTTACATGCTAGATCGATTGTAGAAGCTTGGATCTATCTTTTGATCAAAGGATGTTCATCAGAAAGCAAAGATTTAGGGATTGGACGTGACCAACTCGGTGAGTCCATTCTTGGACTCAGCGAGTCTAGGGGGTTCTGTCCCATTCTGTTGAGGGTCGAAAGGACCCAGTTGAGTGTGAAAAGTTTTAAGGGGGTCTCCAGGGAGTGACCCAACGTTCTGGACTAAGCCATTGATCTGGAAGTTCATGGGACTCGGCGAGTGCATGAAGGTGCTCGGCGAGTCCAAAGCAATCTTCATAGAACTCGACGAGTTATTCATACAACTCGGCGAGTCGAGGACAGAACGTGTTCATCGGATGAAGATTAACTCAACGAGTTGTTCATACAACTCAGCGAGTCGGATGAAGGACCATTGGGTATCAGTTAGGAAGTGAACTCGTCGAGTCAATGCCTAACTCGACGAGTAGAGACAAGAGTAAGGACAACCGACTGGATATGGACTCGACGAGTTGGCAAGCCAACTCGGCGAGTCGGGTCAACTGGAAGTTGACTTTGACCTTGAATTGACTTTGGTTTGGAATCGGCCAAGGTTAAAATAGTCATTTTACCCTGGGAATAGTATCAATGTCTGATTAAGTGTTTTATGGAAATACAGCAGGGGGATCACCGGAGTAGCTGTCACATTTACAGATCAGCTTTTCAGCAACCAGCCTTTTGAGGTGAGCTACCTTCCAATAGGGGTGGGTCTAAGGCCACAATGCCGGCCCACTAAGTAGGAGTATTTTAGAAGATGATTGTCTTTGTGATAATTATCTTGGTATGGATACGTGTTTGGTTATGAGATATATCTGTATGATATGTTACGTGCATGATAGGGATAGTTTTCCCTGACAGTGGTCCTTAGGACCGAAGGGTAGGTCAGTACTCGGATATGCCTGATTTTATTCTTATACCTTGTTGTTGTATGCTAGTAGTAGGGGTGGAATAGACCCCGGTTACCAGTTGAAAGATACCGATGATGATTACTGGTTGAAAGATACCGATGATGATTATCGGTTGTAAGATACCGATGAAGACTATCGGTTAAAAGATACCGATGATGATTACCGGTTGAAACATACCGATGGTATTGTATGGTATGTGGTATGATGGGGGAACTCACTAAGCTTTGTGCTTATAGTTTCAGTTTTGGTTTCAGGTACCTCTTCGTCTAAGGGGAAGGAGTCGGCGGCGTAGCATGACATCACACACACATCTGATTTTCCGCACGAAGCTTTTTGGGATTGTACTCTGATATGATATTTGTTTATGACAAGGGTTTCAAACATGATACATTGTTTTAGGAAATGTCGTGTTGGCACTGTATTTTCTAAAGAATGTTTTTATGAAATAAATAATTAAAATGAAATTTTTGGGCTTGAATTTTGGGATGTTAAAACAACAATTATTAAGGAGGAAGGATAGATTTATAATACACATTATTAATTAGAGATTTAGAGGTATTTAGAATTAGAAGGTTGCATATGCTGTGAACCAGGTCGGATTATGAATCACGCAAAGGAGACAGCATATGGCTAACAGACAAGAAGAATAGCATATATAAGATTCATAGAAATAGAGTTGCATATGTTGCATTCTAGTTCGGATCTCTTCCAATCACGCATAGGAAGCAACATATGACTAACAGATAGAAAGAAAGAAAATAATTTCCTATAGACCTACTTTATCAGAAACCCCTCAGTCGCCCTATCAGAACCAGAATTAAGGACACAAGTCCGTACATCAAGGAAAAGTTAAGCCACAGTTCTAGATGCGTATTAATTTAGTGTATCTCATGGGTTCCCATGTTTATCCCACTGGTCAATCTACCCGAGCGTCATATGGTCAGTCCAAACAATTCTATCTAAATCCACACTGTCAAACCTTCGTGCCTACCAGCACATTGAACATAGAGTCTAGACAATTCAGATTCAGTCCCTTACACATGTTTTAGACTTCCCGTTATCACTTGTTGATATCACTTCCCAAACAACACCTACTAAAGAAAAACTATAAAAGATTGTCTTCAAAACGAATCAGAGTAAGATAAACTCAGGAGTATAGAGAAGAAAACGCAAACCGTAATTCACCAATTGAATTTGCATCCAGAAGGTCTGAGAACAGCACGCATAATCTTAGAACATATCCGAAAATTCTTCATGTCATTAAGCACTAACCCCATTTGTGATCTCTTCCTTTCCTCCTTTCCCGCAAAAGGACACATACTCTCAAACAAAGGTCTGAATGTTGTACAGTCGAGAGATGCCTCCTATCATGTGCCAGAAACAGCCATTACCAACAAACCGAAGTCTGATGATATGCCTGCATAGCTATTCCGACACAAAGCGGGATCAATTGGTCTTTGGAACCCAGTCCATTTTGAAACTGGGTCGACCTTTGTCATCAATGCAAGGCACTTTCTCCCATGATATATCATGTTTATCACAAACAGAAAAAGTAGAAATATTAGAAGCATTAGATGATTTGGGAGATTGAACCTTCGGTACCCATTTGTAATTAGGTTTAACCCATTTCTTTTTCAATCCGATGGGTGGCTCAGTACTTGCTTTTGATCTTGATGTCGGCCGTTGAGATGACTTTGACCTAACCGGTCTTTGTATCACTAGAGCATCTCTTGGATTGGGCTTCTAGGCCAACATTCACTTCTTGACCTTGGGAGTTGGATTCTTGACCTTGTGAGATTGATTTTGGCCTTCGTAGCATTCCAGTCGCTATTGTCTGAATGTGGCCTCGAAGGGTTTCTTTTGGGGTATCTCCCTCTTGGTGTTTTCTGCTAGCCATGTGCATAGTAGGGAACGTATGCGCGATTTGGACAATTTCTGGCAATGTGTCCAGGTGTTCCACAGTGAAAACATGTATTTTTCTTCACTGTGGAGTTGTTTCTTCCTACCCCTGGTGGCGTATCCTTGCCTTGTCTCTTATTGTTCCCACATGCACACTTGCAACATGTCGGCTGTTTCACTTGATTTGGTGGCCTGTATTTCTCAACAGCAGTTTGATCAGAAGCAAATGAGTTCGAAGCAACAGATTTAGAGTTCAAGGAGACATTGGATTGTTCAATAGCTTTCTCCTTGTTCTCATCCTCTACTACTTTACCTGCACAAGAAGTAGAAACATCAGTATTCTTCACCTCAACACCCTCAGTTGGCCCTAATTGTTCAGTCTTAACTGAAGCTGGAGCAGGGGTTTGGCCATACTGAGCAGGCATTTCTTCCTCATTCATCTCAAGGCGTGGGTTATAGTTGTGATTAAAAAGAGGTGATACACTGTGATACCCTAAACCCTTGGTTTGATTATCTTTAAAACTCAATTGTTTTTATACTAAGGACTCGACTGTCTTACTTGACGCAGTATAATTTTTGAAACTAACATCTGTTTTTCCACACTTAATTTTCAAAGCGTCAAGTTCTTCAGTTACAGCAGCAAGGTTTTTTCTTAATGTGATCGTAATTTTCACACTTTTTGCTGTAATCTTCTTTAAGCTTTCGGAAATCCTTGATTTTGGCTTCTAATTGTGCTTTTAAGGGTTTCTATTCTTTCCTAATAGTGTACCTCTCATATTTTAGATCATCATTTTCCCTCTTGATTAGATCTATTGATTCTTGTAAAAATTGAATAGTTTTAACACAAGATGGAGAGCAATCGGATTCATTTACCTGAATTGATGCAGAACTCATTTTATTTTTTTTTTCTTTTTTTTTAATTTTAATTGCCTTTTTACTTAAAAACAAAACGAGAAAGTCAACCTTAAAATTCAAATTTAAAAAATCAAACTTAAAAGTCAAACTTGAAAAGTCAAACAGAAAAGCTAAATTTGAAAATTCAAAAGGTAAACGAAAAAGTCAAAGTTTAAAGTCAAAGGTCAAACTTGAAGGTCAAATTCAATATTCTAAAGTCAAAAGTCAAAAATAACAGTCAAAAATTAAAATAAAAATTTTTTGGGTTGAAAAAGGATTTTGAAAATAATTTTTTTAAATTTTTGGGTTAAAAATGTAAATTTGCGAAATTAATAACCAAGAAGGGAGTCTTTAAGAATTAAAAACGGGAGGAGAGTAGCGTGTGACTAAGTAGCTTAGTTGGTAAAGCGCTGACTTGATCAACTAGAGGTTTCGGGTTCGATCCCCAGCACCCCCAAATCCGTTTCTTCTATTTTTTTAATGCAAGCTGCTATGAGGACGAAGCTTTGAATGCGATGCTAGGACTCCACGAAGCGAGATGCGAGCTGAACACGCGAAGCTGCAGACCGCAAACCCGGACCAAACACGTGCGAACCCCGGACCGAACACGTGTGAACCTCAGACCGAACACGTGACCTTGGACCAAAAACTCCAGCCGAGAACTCCAACCGAAAACGTGACCGAAAATCGGATCCGACCGAAAACACTTCGGAAATCGCTGTTCACGATGAAAAACAACGTTTTTTTCACCTTTTTAGCTCCAAAACTCGATCAAAAACTCGTTTTTAGGAAAAAAACGCGAAGAAGAAACC
The DNA here is from genome assembly GCF_002870075.4 of Lactuca sativa. Lineage (NCBI taxonomy): Eukaryota > Viridiplantae > Streptophyta > Magnoliopsida > Asterales > Asteraceae > Lactuca > Lactuca sativa. Next base: position 139,852,958 of record NC_056626.2, read on the forward strand.
CCCCTATTTTGCCAAGATCTATCCAAAAACATAAAAATATCTTCAAAATAAGATCAAATAAGCTCCAGATCTGAAAAAAAATGATTGATACAACCTTGCTCTGATACCAATTGTAAGTCCCCAAATCTGCTTGTGTATCAATCAGATCCAATTGATGGTGCGGAATCCCAATCAATTGGATGATTTCAAATCTAACAGAAGAGAAGGAGAAGAAGAATAACTTGAATCTATGATGTATTCAATGTTGGAATGAAGCTCCTTACACATAGATTCATACACACACACTCTTTTCTCTCTAACTTTCTCTCACACCTTACGAACACACACTTAAGCACCTGGAGAATTCTCATCACCTCACCCACCTAACACCTATATATAACCGAAAACCCAATGGACCGAAAACCTAATGCTAGACCGAAAACTCATGGGTTTTCGGTCCAAGCTACAATTAATCCCAATATTAGTTTTCGGGCCAAATGATAAAATAATAAATGATTAGAAAAGCAAAGTATAAACCAATTTTAGACTCAACAACACTCACTCCTTTGACGTTGGTTCTATTTCTAAACTCCTTTGGCATGGGTTAGCTAAATCCTTTTAATGGTTTGAATTAAATCTCTAAGTTTGGTATATGTCTTGATTACTTGACCCCTTTTATGGCGATCTACGCGACCTATTGAATTTATTATCTACTAATCCTCTTATGTAAGGATAAATCCTACATCCTTAAAGGTTTGAACCTATCGGGTACTCTGGGTTGTCTAAGTCAAACCCGAGAATTCGGTAAATTCCTTAATTCTATCTGATGTGTGGAAAGAAAGACAAATCTTTCCTGCAGAAGCAAGAAGCTTATAGACTATGGATAACCCTAGCAAAAGACTTCCCTAAACCTAAATGAACAACCTATATCTTCTTGGTTTGCATCCTTATGGTCCTTAGTATAGAGACTGAAAGTAGAACTTCTCTTCACACTTTCGTCCTATGGGTCGCTTCTCCCCCACCTGGGATCGACCCATTGTATGTTGCTTCCTGATCAAAGTTTGGATAGTTCTGCCTATCTGATCTATAAATTTTTTTTACTTTGAAGAAACTCATTTTTTCATATCTAATGACTTTCGATATTCATATCATATGTAAAATCCCGAGTTCAGGAGTGCAAGTTCAGGGTTCAGAGTGAAAATGTTTAAGGGCAACTCGGCGAGTCCATGGGTGGACTCGGCAAGTAGAGTCGCGACTTTGGTCGCGTGTTAAGTGGCCAACTCGGCGAGTCGGCGGCTGGACTCGACGAGTTGGTGCTGGGTAAAGAAAAACCTAATCTTCGGGGTTTTCCCCCTATTTAAAGGATGTTATGCCTTGTCTTCAGCCTCTATTTACCCTGAGAGTTCCAGAGAAAACCCTAATCGTGAGAAGTTCCATTATTGAGAGGATTGAAGCTTGGGAGAAGGGATTTGTGAAGAGAAGTTGGAGGAATTCGTGGATAGAATCAAGAGGGCTTGTGGATCTAAAGTCTACATCAGTTTAGGCTCATCTTTGGGGTAAGATCCTCTGTCTTGAACCCTTTTTCCCTTATTGTCATCCATGGTGGTTGTTTTGGGGTTTTTGGAGGATTCCATGAGTCCTTTCGGATTTGGAGGATAGATCTGAGGATGCTACCTCAGATCTGGAGTAGTGATGGTCCAAAATTGCATAAAGTCCTTGTTGATAAGTGATTAGTGAAGTTATCTTGTCTCAAAACCAAACCCTAAAGTGTAAAATACCTAGATCTCTTTGGATTCATGTAAAGTTTGCCACTTTACATGATGGATGGGTTGTAGGAGGCTAGATGTATGTTTTGGATCAATTGCATGGTCTGGAAGGTTCTGTTTGGAATGAGATCTAGAGGCACTCGGCGAGTCACAAAGGTGTACTCGACGAGTTGCTTGAAGATGGACTGGAACTCGGCGAGTTGGAAGAACAACTCGGCGAGTAGGTTGAAGATAGCCTTAGACTCGGCGAGTCTGTTCTTGGACTCAGCGAGTCTGGTCGTGAGGTCCAAGTTTCTTCTGATTGAGCTGTGACTCGATGAGTCAAGGGATGACTCGGTGAGTCGAGTGAGGAAGGACTCAGAGTTGTTGGACTCGGCGAGTCTCGGGGTGACTCGGCGACTTGAGTCGCGGATTGGGGGAAAGTTCTGAGCATGGGGACTCGGCGAGTCATCGGGTTGACTCGGTGAGTAGAGTCAGTCAGGGGTTGACTTTGGCCAAGGGTTGACCAGTTGACTTCGAGGGGCATTTTGGTAATTGTTGGATATTGTTTTGAGTTCAGTGTTTTGGTGGTTGGTATCCTGAGATATAGGGTGATGCTATGCTAGTGACTGGTTAGGTCGGTATCCTGGTTAGGATGATGATATGCTATGTGATCTGTTTGATCGGCTTGTTGACTGTGAATTATTATATGATTGTATGTTTATGTGCACATGGTTGTTGGACTGGAGTTGGCTTGAGGCGGGTCCTGCTTTTTGCTGTAGGCCAAGATCCCCAGGGCGGACCGGTTGTCCCAAAGGCCCAGCGAGCGATCCGGATAGGCTGTAGGCCCCAAGAGGGCGGACCAGATGTGCCGAGGCTCGGAGAGTGGACCAGGCCGGTTGAAGGCCGGCGCATGCGGACCAATCATACTGTAGACTCAAAGAGTAGACCAGGTAGATTGAAGGCCCGGTGCGGGCCGACCAATCACACTGCAGACTCGATGTATATGGCTAGACTCGGAGGGTAGACCAGGTGGACTGTTGGCCGGTGCGGCGGACCAGTCACACGGTAAACCCGAAGTGCATGGTTGTTCTGTGATCGGATGTGTTATGGCATGATTATGCGTGTATGGTATATGTGGTTGGTATTTTGGGGATATCTCACTAAGCTTTCAGGCTTACAGTTGTGGTTTTATGTTTTTCAGGTTCTTCAGGAGACTGTGGCAATGCGAAGGCGTGATCGTACCGCTCCTCATGTTTATGTTGTGATGTGATTCTGGGAATACTCTAAAGAAATTGTATTGAAAACCTTTTTGTAATAATTTTATGAAAACGTGTTGTGTTTGAAAAGTTCAAATTGGTTGAAATTTTTCGGTCGTTACAAGTTGGTATCAGAGCCTTGGTTTGAGTGAATTGGAGGAACACTCATGTGACTCCAGTCTCAAATCGAGGAGGGTTTTCAAAAGGGAATTTAAAACGGTTTTCAAAATGAGTAAAAGGAGGACGCGGATGTACGATCAGCCGGAGCCAGTAAGTAACCCCAAAATACCATACATGATATTTGTTTTTGAGCTTTGATAGAACAGCATGTTAGTGCTAGGCTAGGGATCTTCAGGATTTCATGATAATGTTGCCTGATTTATGATGCCTGTTAGCCTAGGGTTTCCTTGTGGGAGATTTCCAGTGTTCCTCTAGTAGTGAGGGTTGAGCGTTTGTTTGTATGTTTTCACTAGGGTGTTGTGTAGTACTTCATACAAATATGGGTAGGTGTGGAAGGTAGTATGGGCCCGTACTACTGAAAGCATAGGACCCATACGCGTATCAGGGAAACCATGACCTCTAGGGTTGGGATGAGAGTTGGTTCCCGGGTTAGTGGGAAGTGTCTGAGATTTCTGTGGTGTTTTTCAGTGTGGAGATTCCGAGGCATGCTGGGAGTGGATCCGGGTCAGGATCGGGAGCAGGAGAGGGAGTTTTGGGCGAGTTAGTACCGCCCAAGGTTGTTAGTCAGATGAGCACGTGCGAGCTGGATGCGAGGATTCGTGAGATCCTACATAATGAGGTTGCTGCATTGTTCCGGGCTGAGTTGCCGGAACTGTTTGGGTCGATCAAGACCGCCATGGTTGAGTATTTTGATGAGCGCTATGCAGCTCTCACAGAGACGGCTGTCGTGGCGGCTACAGCGGCTGTAGCAGCGGTAGAGGGAGGAGCTGGTCAGGGTTTTTAGTATCGGGACTTTGATAATACAAAGCCTCCCACCTTTGATGGAGTTCAGGACCCGATTGTTGCTATGAGAAGGTTATCGGACGTGGAGGGATGTTTCTTCACGTGTTCATGCCCTGTTGATCAGAGGGTGAGGTGTGCCCTAAACCTGTTGAGACTCGGGGCGAAGGATTGGTGGAGATTGACCACGGGGTCATATTCGGATGCGCAGAGGGTCGCAGTTTCATGGGATCAGTTCAGAGAGATGTTTAGCACTCGTTATGTTCCGCGGGTTGAGAGAGAGAGAGAGAAAGATTGGCTCAGGAGTTCCTTGAGCTGAAGCAGGGTTCGGAGTCGGTGACTGAGATCACCAGGATATTCACTGAGAGGGCAATGTTCTGCCCTGAGTTCGCTTCGGAGCAGGCTCAGATGTCTCGATATCTGAGCATGCTCAAGAGGGATATCAGACAGTTTGTGTCTATGCAGAGGTGTGAGACTTTGTTGGAGTTGCAGGAGACCTCCAGGCGGCGTGAGTTGGAGATTGAGTTGCAGTTACGTGAGCTGAGGCAGGCTCCGGTGCAGTTGCAGTCGGCACCGAAATGGTCCAAGACTGTTGATTCTAGGGTGGGAGATCAGAGCAGCCCCGCTTGTGGGAAGTTTGGGAGGGGTCACACCGGAGTTTGTAGGTCTGGTGGTGCATGCCGCAAGTGCGGAAAGGAGGGGCACTATGCGAGGGATTGTCGGCAATCAGCACCGGTTCGGGATTTGAGGATTTTTTATCATTGTCATCAGGTTGGACACTTGAGGGTCAACTGTCCACAGCTTGCTGCAGGACCGGTGCAGGCTCTAGCACCGGCCACTTTGAGGATCACGGGTGGAGGTCACGGTGGAGCGGAGCCCCCAAGGGCTCAGGGTCGTGCTTTTCAGCTTACAGCAGAGGAGGTCAAAGTAGTGTCGGATGTAGTCACGGGTATCTTTCCTTCTTGATGTCTTGATTATCTTGTGAGTAACGTGGAGTATTGTTTATCTGCTAGTCTCATTGTGGTTTTTGGTGTGGTATTCGTTGTTCTTTAAGATTTATGGTATGGTTATGGGTTAGTGATGGGAATTTCGTTGGTTATCATTCATGAGGGTTGTTAGTGGAAATCTGGCGTTGGTCTGAAGGCCGGGTAGCATCTGCTTTCTGAGGTGTGGTTAGCTGCAGATCGAGTTTCTTTCAAGCGGAATGATCAGTGTGGAAATGTGATTTTTGTGAAGGTTGTTAGTGCTAGTGGGAATCAGTCTACGTGTAAGTGTTGGTTTTGTGCAAGGTTGTTTTGGGAAGTCGGTGATAGCGACCGGTGGTTGATAATCAGTGCTATAAGTGGGGGAGAATTGGAAAATTCTCCGGAAGGTCGATGAGCATGTGAGGTTGCTTAGCTGTTTGGGATTCAGCAGTGTTCTGTCAGCCCAGAGGCTAGGCTGCTATGAGTAAGTGGCAGGCATGCGGGGCGGGATACAGACCTAGGGCATTTGATTATGGAGGGCCTGGGATCAGGCCGGGATCGATTATGTAGGATGGAGATAGAGTTCGGAACCCCTAGAGGGCTAGAACAGAATGCATGGGAGGATTTCCCAGAGAGATAGCTCGGAATGATGAATGTTAGTTGAGGATTTCCCGGAGAGATTATGCGTGTATGGTATATATGGTTTCGGGCTTACAGTTGTGGTTTTATGTTTTTCAGGTTCTTCAGGATACTGTGGCAAGGCGAAGGCGTGATCGTACCGCTCCTCATGTTTATGTTGTGATGAGATTCTGGGAATACTCTAAACAAATTGTATTGAAAACCTTTTTGTATTAATTTAATGAAACCGGGTTGTTTTTTAAAAGTTTAAATTGGTTGAAATTTTTTGTTCTTTACAAGTTGCTATCAGAGCCTTGGTTTGAGTGAATTGGAGGAACACTCATGTGACTCCAGTCTCAAATCGAGGAGGGTTTTCAAAAGGGAATTTAAAACGGTTTTCAAAATGAGTAAAAGGAGGACGCGGATGTATGATCAGCCGAAGCCAGTAAGTAACCCCAAAATACCATCATGATATTTGTTTTTGAGCTTTGATAGAACAGCATGCTAGTGCTAGGCTAGGGATCTTCAGGATTTCATGATAATGTTGCCTGATTTATGATGCCTGTTAGCCTAGGGTTTCCTTGTGGGAGATTTCCAGTGTTCCTCTAGTAGTGAGGGTTGAGTGTTTGTTTGCATGTTTTCACTAGGTTGTTGTGGTAGTACTTCATACATATATGGGTAGGTGTGGAAGGTAGTATGGGCCCATCAGGCCGAAGGCTCGGAGAACGGTCCTACCAGACTGAAGGCACTGAGAGCGGTCCAGATTGTCTGAAGGTTCTGGGAGTGGTCCAGATTAGCTGAAGGCCTGTTAAGGCGGTCTAGTCATGCTGAAGACTCTGCAGGTGTTGTTAGATCGGTTCGAGGAAATGGACTGAGTATGTTGCGATGTGTTAGCATTAGAAGGTCTGGCCCCGGGTATTGATCTTGATTAGTGGAGATGGTGCATGGACTCGAGAGTCTTTGCGAGCAGATTCAGAGCACGTGTGTTGCATGGATAGCGGTTATGCTATAAAGAAGTGGTGTAGCGTTGGGCGAGCACCATGGCACTTGTCGTAGTGACAATGCGGCCAAGTGGATTCCCTTGGTAAAGGAAAGGGAGAGAGGAATGTATCTCCAAGAGGAAGTGTAAATTCACGGAAGTGGAAGCAGTAGTGCGGAATTGTGACCGATGTGTCCCAATTATGGTCTTTGAGCAGCCTGATTGCGGCAGTAGCATGGGATCACCTCCGGATGGGATGTCTGCTGAGGTCGCGGAAGGGATTCCGCGGGTGTAGAGCCAAGAGGCTCGGAAGGGATGCATGGATGGAGTCTTGGACTCCCAGCTTGATTTTGATCAAGGAGTTGTGTATGTAGTGGTGGATCATCCTGGGGATGTTTGGAGGTGTCGTCAGTGTGACGGGTTTCCCCAACCCGAGAGTGCTAGGGCTAGTTCAGCATGTGCATGTGATTGCAAGATGAGAACTCATGGGAGTTGCTCTGAAAAATGGGTCTTTCTGTCAGCATGAAATGGATAGAGTTGGGCTCGGATCGGGAATCTGGTGGTGCATGGTTATTTCTAGCTCATATGGGTCGAGTGATGGTTGTAATTTGGAGCAGTGTTGCATCATGAGTAGTACTCAGTTGTTAAGTGGGGTTATCAGAGGGTAAAGTCAGTGGCCGGCTTGAGACGGTGGTCAGGACACCATAAGAAAGGATAAAGTGAGTTTCTGGTTTCTATGGTTGTGTTTTGAGGAACCTGGTTCGGTTAATGCCAGGTGGTGCATGGCGGGAGTACTTCTGGAGTTGAGTTGTCGCAGGCTTCGAGGATGAAGCCTAATTTAAGTGGGGGAGAACTGTAACATCCTGAGTTTAGGAGTGCAAGTTCAGGGTTCAAAGTGAAAATGTTTAAGGGCAACTCGGCGACTCCATGGGTGGACTCGGCGAGTAGAGTCGCGACTTTGGTCGCGTGTTAAGTGGCCAACTCGGCGAGTCGGCGGCTAGACTCGACAAGTTGGTGTTGGGTGAAGAAAACCCTAATCTTCAGGGTTTGCCCCCTATTTAAAGGATGTTATGCCTTCTCTTCAGCCTCTATTTACCCTGAGAGTTCCAGAGAAAACCCTAATCGTGAGAAGTTCCATTATTGAGAGGATTGAAGCTTGGGAGAAGGGATTTGTGAAGAGAAGTTCGAGGAATTCATGGATAGCATCAAGAGGGCTTGTGGATCTGAAGTCTACATCAGTTTAGGCTCATCTTTGGGGTAAGAATCCTCTGTCTTGAACCCTTTTTCCCTTATTGTCATCCATGGTGGTTGTTTTGGGGTTTTTGGAGGATTCCATGAGTCCTTTCGGATTTGGAGGATGAATCTGAGGATGCTACCTCAGATCTGGAGTAGTGATGGTCCAAAATTGCATAAAGTCCCTGTTGATAAGTGATTGGTGAAGCTATCTTGTCCCAAACCCAAACCCTAAAGTGTAAAATGCCTAGAGCTCTTTGGATTCACGTAAAGTTCGCCACTTTACGTGATGGATGGGTTGTAGGAGGGTAGATCTACGTTTTGGATCAATTGCATGGTCTGGAAGGTTCTGTTTGGAATGAGATCTAGAGGCACTCGGCGAGTCACAAAGGTGTACTCGGCGAGTCACAAAGGTGTACTCGGCGAGTTGCTTGAAGATGGACTGGAACTCGGCAAGTTGGAAGAACAACTCGGCGAGTAGGTTGAAGATAGCCTTAGACTCGGCGAGTCTGTTCTTGGACTCGGCGAGTCTGATCGTGAGGTCCAAGTTTCTTCTGATTGAGCTGTGACTCGGTGAGTCAAGGGATAACTCGGTGAGTCGAGTGAGGAAGGACTTAGAGTTGTTGGACTTGGCGAGTCTCGAGGTGACTCGGCGAGTTGAGTCGTGGATTGGGGTAAAGTTCTGAGCATGGGGACTCGGCGAGTCATCGAGTTGACTCGGCGAGTAGAGTCAGTCAGGGGTTGACTTTGACTTTGACTTTGGCCAAGGGTTGACTAGTTGACTTCGAGGGGAATTTTGGTAATTGTTGGATATTGTTTTGAGTTCAGTGTTTTGGTGGTTGGCCAGTGGTGGTGATCGTGTCAGTGGTTGGAGTAGATTGGGTTTATTTGTTCAGTCGACAATTTCGAGGTGAGTTATCCTCACTATATCAACCGAGTCTACGGCACCAAGGCCGGCCCTTTATCGGATTGAGATCCGTGTATTCGTTGTTATGTTATTGCTTTGATATGTTTGCATCCTGGTAGTTAGGATTGTATATGCTAGTGACCTGGCTGAGGTCGGTATCCTGAGATATAGGGTGACGCTATGCTAGTGATCGGTTAGGTCGGTATCCTGGTTGGGATGATGATATGCTATGTGATCTGTTTGATCGGCTTGTTGACTGTGAATTATTATATGATTGTATGTTTATGTGCACATGGTTGTTGGACTGGAGTTGGGTTGAGGTGGGTCCTGCTTTTTGTTGTAGGCCAAGATACCCAGGGCAGACCGGTTGTCCCGAAGGCCCAGCGAGCGGTCCGGATAGTTTGTTGGCCCCAAGAGGGCGGACCAGACGTGCCGTGGCTCGGAGAGTGGACCAGGCCGACTGAAGGCTCGGCACGGGCGGACCAGTCGTACTGTAGACTCAGAGAGTGGACCAGGTAGATTGAAGGCCCGGTGCGGGCGGACCAATCACACTGTAGACTCGATGTATATGGCTAGACTTGGAGGGTGGACCAGGTGGACTGTTGGCCGGTGCAGCGGACCAGTCACACAGTAGACCCGAAGTGCATGGTTGTTCTGTGATCGGATGTGTTATGGCATGATTATGCGTGTATGGTATATGTGGTTGGTATTTTAGGGATATCTCACTAAGCTTTCGGGCTTACAGTTGTGGTTTTATGTTTTTCAGGTTCTTCAGGAGACTGTGGCAAGGCGAAGGCATGATCGTACCGCTCCTAATGTTTATGTTGTGATGTGATTTTGGGAATACTCTAAAGAGATTGTATTGAAAACCTATTTGTAATAATTTAATGAAACCGGATTGTTTTTGAAAAGTTTAAATTGGTTGAAATTTTTCGATCGTTACATCGTAGTACTACTAATTGATCGAAATGTAAGTGATCCTCACATAGCACGATCAAAACAAGATACGATCGTGAAAAGCATGGTGTACTAACTAGCAACAACATAAGTTTATCACTCCATATTTATTATAACTTCATTGTTATTTATTATATGGATTTCTAGGTAAAGTCTAAAAGTACTATTAATCTCTCTTGATGTTGGAGCTTTTCCTCAATCAGAAGAACAAACTCGGGTGCTTCCCTTGCTTCCTCTACCATGAGTTAAAAGGCTTGCCCTTTGGCTCTTGGGGCTTCTGAAAGATCTAGTATGCTCAAGAATCATACTAAAGTGATATTGCTAATTAACATATGATACTAATGGGTTACACTAATAACAACTTGATATAATTGATTATTTATTAGAAATTGTTTTTAATAAATATTCAATAAACTCTTATAAATAAATTGGAAGTTATATAGATTTCTAGGAAATAATAACTTTCCTTAGCTAGTAGCATTATATATAATTCATATGGTATTAATTAATAAGTCATGCACAACATTTTAAATTAGACAAATTCTTTTGTCTTTTACCAAAAAGTTAAAGTTTATATTTTATAAACTTGGTTTATAATATATAAAGTTTTTGCCTTCTTCCTTTTATTATTTTATAAAATAAGATTCAATAAGGAAGATTATGGCATTTTGATTATTTAAATGAGCGAATGGCTTTTTGAATATTTAAATATGAACATGGCTTTTTGATTATTTAAATGAGAGAATGACTCTTTGGTTATTTAAATAAGGACATGGTCTTTTGATTAGTTTATTTAAAAAGTACAACATTTTTTCTACTATATATACAAGACTTGAGGCTATCATTTGGTCTTGGATTTTATACACCAAAATCGTGACATAGAGAGGGGGGGGGGGGGGGGGGGAGGGAGAGAGAGAGGGAGATGAGACTCTCTCATTTTTTTTTATTTCCTTTAAGTTTACTTGCATTTCCTTACTCTCTTTGGTTCATATTTTGATATGAACTAAAACTTAAGAGTTCTTAAGCGTTTATGGACTAGCATCTACATCAAGTTGAGTCATTGTTGGTCTCACAAAGGTTCCGCATTCTTCATCAACTTCCAAGCCTCCCAAGAGGACTCAAAGAACAACAAATGTTGTTATTTCTTAATTCTTTCTATGGTTTGTTCTTAAATCATTTTATAACTTCAAGGAGATCCTTGGTGGGTATAAAATTGTTATGTTATGTTCAACAATTTAAGTCTTCCGTTGCTATATTTTTCTAGTTTATGAAACTATTTTTGAACTAAAACCCAACAATTGGCATTAGAGCCACCTTGCAAGTCTAGTTAGATTTTTTTATTTTTGGTTAGTTTTTGTAGAATATGGATAACTTTTTTTGTAAAAAAATAAGTTCATACATATTTTCTATGACAACTTGATATTTGTTATTTTATGTGACAAAAGTTTCTTGCATCTTTTGTCATTTAAAGTTGTCTTAGAAAAACAAATGTTGTTTTATGTGTATGTTGATGTATATGATGTGAATAAACTAGCCAATGTCCATTGTGTTTGTTGTGTTGGTTATTTTAGAAAAATGATTGTAATAATTTATTTATTCATATGGTATGTAATAAATTAAATATATTAGTTTTCTTAGTTTCTTTTGGTAAGTAATAGATCAGTTTTTAGAATTAATTTATTTGTACAAAAATGTAACAAGAGATGAATTTGGAACCGTTTTATGAAGACAAAAGAACAATTTTCAAGTCTAAAAGGTGTGTAGGATTTTTAGTGACATTTTCTGAAAAGTGTCACTAATTCTGTTTACAAAGGGTTGTTGGACTTTTAGCGACAGTTGCTGAATTTTAACCTTCAAAAAGTTTTTCTAATCATGTGCTAGCAATTGGTGTTTACTCAAGTAAGAGCTTCTATAACAACATTACAATAAAAAACGATATTAGTTGGCTATGTTTATGCACATATCTTTTTATGCATGTTTTTGTTGTTTATTTTATGTACTTATTATGTATGGTTAATAAATTAGTTTTTCACATGCAAAAATAATTTTAGACAAAATAAACATCGTTTGGGTTTTCGAAATTGCACATAAGATGTAACAAGTTATTATTTTAAAAATAAAACTCGCTTTTATAAAATCGTTAATAACGACAAATTTTGAAATACTCCATTATAAATTTTAAAATGGTGTTTTTTGTAACTTATACACAGTCCAAATATATAAGTAATAAAATGAAGTTTTATTACATATCAAAGGTTCAAATGGACTCAAAATTAATATCGGTTATTAAATTGAATTGCGTCAAATTATAAAAACTAGCTTTTTATATAGAACCTTTAAAAGTGATTTTCTTTTGAAAATAGATACACCGTTTTTTTATATGCATGTAATAATCATGATATCATACGTTTTTAAACTAGAATTATAAAACATATAAAGACCCTTTTACAAACCTGAAATCTATGCAACCATTTTGAAGAACACTCGCACATCTCTTGTATGCACTAGTGGGATAAAGGATACAAAACCACTTAGTGTTGTCTAAGCAAGAGAGTTTCGAGGCATAGATGGGATCAAACATGTCTAATTAAATTTGTTATTATAGATCCTATAAATCTAGGAATTATATAGCAAGATATAATTGATAATCGATATCTAGCGGATTGGATTCAATTGGATGGGATAAAAGATACCTAACAATTTATTTGTTTTGCAACTTCGATGTTAGACTTTGATAATTAATGTTTTTGGAAACTAAAAAGGTATTAATTATTAAAGGTTAAATATTAAAAATACTAAATGAATTTTGTTAAAATTCTGTAGCTAAATAATCCACTCTCATTATCATGAATTGTCATTGTCTTTAATGACATAATGAAACAATAACATTCAATAGATACAACTTAAATGAATGGGTTCATATATTTATAGACAATCTCGTGAGAGATATAAAATTGTATACACTTAAAGGTCCTAGTCCTAAACAATTTTCTTTCAGCAATAAACCTGAACATGAAACCTAGTAAAGGCATCACTATGATGCTAAGGATGCTTCTAACATCAAGCTATGAATAGTTATGCATGACTTATAGGAAGTCTTGGATAATTTAAACATATATTTGATGATATAACAGGTCAAGCAATATTCCAATAAATACAGTGATATTTTATTTGAAGCTAGTTTAAACAATGGAATAATGCAAGACTAAAAGAATCCCCTTGTGTGATCCAGTAGGCCCATGTTTTATGGAATGAACACCTTTAAGACAAAGAAATCAACTAAAGCCCACATAGATGGATCTTGTTTCCTTTGTGTAGAAACTAGACACTGGGAGAGGATATGCTCCTCTTATTTGGAAAGAAAGTCTGAAAGAGACTAGTACTTCTTGTATCTACTAGATAGAACTCATACTTTTCATATAAAACTTAGGTACTTGGTACTTAAATGTTAATCTAATATTTGTAAATATCTTGCAGATATTTATTGAAGAGTAACCACCTAAGCACAACCAAGTTGGAACTACACTCTCAGAGTTTAGTTTATTATTTATGCTTAGAACATAAATTACTTTTAATGGAAAACAATATTTGTTTTGGAACAATGTATGTTTTAATTTAACATGTCTAAATTTATGTCTCGGTTATTTTATTCAAATGTTTGATAATTTAGTTAATCGTTTTTCGTAACAATAATATTCATATTCTAAAATAATTAACTTCTATTTATGAGACTAGATCTCTTAATAGAATTATGAAGTAAATATCAATATTTTATAAATAAAGTTAAGTTCTATATGCAAACACTTTTGACTTAAACTTGTTTTAAATCGAACTCCTCTTTGACATTGTTATCTTTATTATATAAATGGCATTCACGTATTATACTTCAAGAAAGGGATATTTGAAGGAAAATAATGTAGTTTATGTGAAATATGTAAAACTTATTTATATGTAAAGGATTCATAAAAATATTTTCACTAAGGTGTAGAGAAAATAATTAAGGAACTATACACTTTGGTGTGTGACTTCCTTTCTAATGAATGTATGAGATTAAGCACAAGATACCAAATCAACTTTATTAACAACTATAGTAGTTGTAATTATATTTTACATGGTAAAGCATAATTGTGAAATATTTGTTGAAGGTTTCAGAAGTTGAGATACAAACCGGTAAGACCCATCTAAGGCCTTAATGATAATAAATGATGAATTAATTCTTACTTGGTATGATTTACTTTCTGATCGGTAGCAATATCCTCCTTTAATCTTTTTGGGATAATAATTCAATCACTATTAATTGTATCTTGAACACAAATACCAACTAATAAGTAGATTAAACACTTTATAAGATTTAGTATGGAAGGGCTCCATCTTCATCTTACTTAATGTTTTTTAAATTTGAAGCCGATGTTGGACTAAAGCTTCTAAACCCAAAATCTACTAAATACATAATTGTGTAGTACTCTAAATGTGGCTTAGATTATTATATGCAAACCCACCAAGAATAAGTTCTCTTCTTCTTGTGAAAGCTAAGTTAGTTGAAAGCAAGCTTCTAATGACAAAGCAAGTGGGAGGTACATGGAACTTGATGCAGCTCAAGAACCATAACCTTATGTAGTAACAATTGGCACTAGTTTTAACAAGGATTGTTAAACTTGAATAATAGCTATTTACAAACACAAATTGTTCACATTAATGATATAAATCATCTATGACTTGAGAAATGTGGAATATCTCATTGATGAGCTTTAATTGATGGTTTATAGAAAAATCCATCAAATACCAAGATGCTATGTCAGATCTCGAATCTAATAATGACTTGGAGTCATGAACATGAGATGCAATCCATGTATGATAATCAAGAATGGGCTAGATTAAAATTTATCCCTATAGCAAGGCTAGAAGGAGTAAATGATTATTCTAGAAAGAATAAATTACATGGATAACCATACACATTTAAAGCAAGACTTATACTAAAAGGATTTTCTCATACTCATGTCATTGACTATGGTCCTGATCATACTCATGACATTGAATGTGATCAAACCTTTTTCATAGGTAGCTATGATTAGATCAACAAGGATATTATTTGTTATAAATTCATATTCTTAATATGAGATATAGTAAATAGATTTAAAGAAATATCGCTTTTGTTAATAGTCATCTACAAATACCAAATAATAAGTAGATTAAACACTTTATAAGATTTAGTATAGAAAGGCCCCATCCTCATATTACTTAATTTTTTATGAATTTGAAGTCGATGTTGGACTAAAGCTTCTAAACCCAAAATCTACTAAATACATATTTGTGTAATACTCTATATGTGGCTTAGATTATCATATGTAAACCCACCAAGAATAGTTTCTATTATTATTGTGAAAGATAAGTTAGTAGAAAGCAAGCTTCTAATGACAAATCAAGTGGGAGGTACATGGAACTTGAAGCGGCTCAAAAACCTTAACCTTATGTAGTAATAGTTGACACTAGTTTTACCAAGGATTGTTAAACTTGAATAATAGCTATTCACAAACACAAATTGTTCGCATTAGCGGTAGAAATAATCTATGACTTGAGAAATGTGGAATCTCTCATTGATGAGCTTTTATTGATGGTTTTTGGAAACTCCATCAAGTACCAAGATGATATGTCAGATCTCGAATCTGATAAATGACTTAGGGTCATGAACATGAGATGTAATCCATGTATGAGAATCAAGTATGGGGTTGATTAAAATTTATCCATGTAGCAAGGCTAGAAGGAGAAAATGATTCTTCTAGAAAGAATAAATTACATGGATAACCATACACATTTAAAGCAAGACTTTTTTTAAAAGGATTCTCTCATACTCATGTCATTGACTATGGTCCTCATCATACTCATGACACTGACAGTGATCAAACCTTTATCATAAGTAGCTATGATTAGATCAACAAGCATATTATTTACTATAAATTCATATTCTTAATGTGAGATAGAGCAAATAGATTTCAAGAAAGACCGCTTTTCTTAATAGACATCTACTAGAAGATATCTATATATAGATTATCCTGGAGGTTTTATTAATCCATGTTATCCTAACAAAATGTGTACAGCTTGAGATCCACTTATGGATATAAAGCAAACATCTCAATGCTATAAACATCATTTTATGTAAAACCACAAGGTATGTTTTTATATCAAAATGGATAAAACATGTGTGTTTACTAAGAAATAGTGGGAGCATAGTGAAAATCCTAATCTTTTATGAATGACACATACTTAATCATTTGAAATCGTATTCTGACTGACCAAGTTCGTTTTCACCTTGACTCGAAAAGTATTTCTAAAATGAAAGACTTAGGAAGGAAAGGATACATTCTTTGAATGTAAAATTTATAAGGGATAGATAAAAGGAAAGTTAAAAGTTTCATGTCCCTATACATATATTGGAAATATCTTAAAAGGGATCAAGACACAAGATTCTTTTGGAGAACTCTTGGCATTGTCATATGGCACCATTTTGAGCTAGCCTCAAAAGTATATAGCTCATAGGCTTGAACTATATGAAATGATTTATATTATATTTGTTGGGCAATTGAATTCATCATTTATGCCATATTATACATAGGACATGGTATTTGATCATGCTTTAAGCATGTCATAGGATACTAACTGAATACATGGTTAATTCATTGGATGACTAAGAGAGCATTCTAAGAGTACTTTAGAAGAACTAAGAGAATGTATATGAGACAATCAGGCTAGAAAGGGTCTTTATGGAAAGAGCTGCACAAGATGTTAATTTCTAAACAAATATAAATAATTAGGAATTATAATCGGATTTTGACTTCATTATGGAATGAAAAGTAAGTTTTGTTGGAATGAGGTCCAAGCAAAACATAATGACACAATCTACTACAAAATAAGAATACGCAACTTTAGAAGTTTAATTTAAATATGATTGGATGAATGGGATCATTGAAAAACTATGTTGATTTATGCCATTCAAGGATCACATAGAAATCTTTGTGACTTCGAGAGTATACTTAATAAAGCTAAGATACTCAATGTCATGAAAGAACACCAAGATATTTAACTACACTTAGAGTAAAGTTAAGTATGGAGATGATAGTTTTCACAAAATTCACACAAGTTAAATTTTGTCAGATCCATTGATAAGGTCATTATTTTGAGCTATGTATGAATGATCACATTTCATCTATAAGACTTTATTATACTAGAAATGGGTTTTTGATTTGGATTTAGTATTTGGATATTGTAGCATTACAACAACAACTATTAGATAATGTTATGATATACTTGGATATAGTCATCACATTAATACTTGTTGTGTTCTATATCAACATGTTTAATCCATGAATAATGTTATTATTCTAAAAGGTCGTAGTCGATTATAATTATGGGAGAAATTATGAAGTAAGAATAATATGAATTGGATTGGTTAACTCTCACTAGATGAAAGTAGGCAAGTGGTTGTAACCAAGTTTATAGGTACTTGTCAGATAACTAGTATTGAACTGACATGCATCAAGATCATCTCATAGATCGGTATCATGAATGATAATTGATTAAAAGGTGTTGTCTTTGTATCCTTAGCACCTGCGATACATAGTGGGACTTAAGTGTAGGGAGTGCTATGCTTTGATATGGTCAAATTGTGTTCCTTAACCGGACAGTTATAAAAATCATTTTTAGGTATGGTATGAACTATGCAAGAGGCTTATGTAGTCAAGATGGGATTTGTTCCTCTTATGTGTTGAGAGTTAGATATCTATGGTGCCTTACCAAAAGTTGAACAACTAATGAGATTGATCACGATCTGTGTCTCATGTTCAGCATGATGTCTCAAGTAAAGGGATAACTAAGAAACTTACCTTATACACCAATTGTAGCTTTTAGCTTTTTTGGAAATGGGCATTGATAGAATGGCACAAAGTCGTATATTGATGGGGGCAGTGAAATGTTGCTAGACGTTCACTACTATCTATATTAGCCTAATATGAATCTTGCGTAAGTGGGAGATTGAAAGATCTAGTATGCTCAAGAATCAAGTTAAAGTGATATTCTTAATTAACATATGATACTAATGGGTCACACTAACAACAACTTGATACAATTGATTATTTATTAGAAATTGGTTTTAATAAATATTCAATAAACTTTTATAATTAAATTAGAAAGTATATATATTTCTAGGATATAATAATTTTCATTAGCAAGTAACATTATATATAATTCATATGGTATGAATTAATAAGTCATGCACAACATTTTGGATTAGACAAATTCTTTTGTCTTTTACCAAAAAGTTAAATTTTATATTTTATAAACTTAGTTTATAATATATAAAGTTTTTGCCTTCTTCCTTTTATTATTTTATAAAATAAGAGTCAATAAGGAAGATTATGGCTTTTTGATTATTTAAATGAGCGAATGGATCTTTGATTATTTAAATAAGAGTATGGATTTTTGATTATTTAAATGATAGAATGGCTACTTGATTATTTAAATAATGGCATGGTCTTTTGATTAGTTTATTCAAAAAGTAGGGTATTATTTCTACTATATATACAAGACTTGAGGATTTCATTTGGTCTTGGATTTGATACACCAAAACCGTAACATAGAGAGAGAAAGAGTGAGATATGAGACTCTCTCATCTTTTGTTCTTTCCTTGAAGTTTACTTGCATTTCCTTACTCTCTTTGGTTCATATTTTGATATGAGCTAAAGCTTAAGAGTTCTTAAGAGTTTATGGACTAGCATCTACATCAACTTGTGTCATTGTTGGTGTCTCAAAAGTTCCACATTCTTCATCAACTTCCAAGCCTCCCAAGATGACCCAAAGAACAACAAAGGTTGTTATTTCTTCATTCTTTCTATGGTTGGTTCTGAAATCTTTTTATAACTTGCAAGGAGATCCTTGGTGGGTATAAATTTGTTATGTTATGTTCAAAATTTTAAGTTTTCCGTTGCCATATTTTTCTATTTTATGAAACTATATTTGAACTAAAATCCAACAACTTCAACTTTGCCCTGTTCTCCATCAATTATCCTTAAAGTTGTAGGTGTTGGATCTTGTGTTGCGCATTATGGATTCAGAAGTGGATAGTTGGCCTTGATGTGACCCATCTGGTTGCTGTGGAAACAGATATGCGTTCTATGTATTCCTTGCTTACAGTCTCTGTTGTAATGTCCAACCCTATCGCACTAGTAGCATCCTGTAGCACAAAAAACTCCTCCGTGAGGCCTCCTACACTGGCTACATGGAGGACCTCTCTATCCTCCAGACCTCGATTCGTTGAGTTTTTAGCTCAATTTATCTTCTCCTGGCATGCTTCTATATCTATGCTAAGGTCTCGTATCGATTGTTTGATACAAACTCACTGATGTCTGTCTTGAGAATACTCAAGTGTTGAGACATCTAAACCTGTTCTAATGAGGCATACTCTGGGCAGAATAAGGTCCTGTCAGTGAACATCTTGGTGATCTCAGTTACCAATTCAGTGGTCTGTGTGAGTGACATATACTCTTAAGTGAATTTCTCTCTTTCTACTGGTGGAACATACTCTGCCTTGAACTTCTCAACAAATTGCTCCCAATTCAATATGCTCTTCTCCATAGGTGAATAGTTCTTAGGGACAAAGTTCCACCGGTCCTTTGCTCCTAGACGTAAAAGATTATGCACATATCTAAACTTCAGGTTTGATGGACATGCACAAGTGTAGAAGCATCCTTCCACATCTGAGATCCACCTCACGACAACAATTGGATCTATAACACCATTAAACTCTGAGGGATTGGTGTTATTGAACTACCGATAAGGCATCTCATTCTCTCCAAGTGAAGTTGCAACAACGACAACATAAGTTGTTGTGGTTGTAGCAGTATTGGCAACAGAAGCGTACCATTCATCAAACATGGCAATTAGTCAGTTTTGCTAGTTCCGAATATTTCTAGAATTATCACCCTAAGAGCTACTGATACGACCGCCTCAATCCAATCGTGTATCTCAATCTCTCTTGGTCCAGACCCTTTAGATTTAGAACTGGATCCACTTGCTCTTATAATCATCACCATTCCAGAGGCGTAACAGGTATAGGTTAATATGAATCGAACTAACTCTAAAATCGTATTCAAATCCTCTACAGTTCCTTAGCTACTTTGTGGCTTTTCTTGATTCATATATGGATCCAGTGCCTCCGGTAGTACGGGCCCAAACTACCTTCCATACCTATCCATATTAGATCCAAGAATTGCTCCAAGGTTTCTAAGTTACTACACTTTTCTATTGATAGATATTTTTCACACACACAATGTTTCAAGAACCTAATGATTTCTTTCCTAGATTTCACTAGGATCTTGCGTCTCTACCGACATCCTATCTTACCGATATATGCCTTATCAAGCACATAATAAACTTCCTACGCATTCCTTCTAGGATTCCTTCCACCCCTTTTTTTACTACTGGCTAAGGAAGAACTTCTGCTAATATTAACTAATTATCATATGAATATGATTACATGCCTCTAAAATCAAACATCCTGTTAACTGAAGATCTGACACTAAAATCAAAAGTCATTTATCTAATTTCAGAGTATATGCGGAAACAGGTTGCCAATGCATGTGTACAGTCAAGATTCACCCTTCTTAATTACTTGATGGAGTACCTGAAAATATTTAATATCAACTGGGTAAGCGCTAGACTTAGTGAGTTCCCTACGATACCATATACTAAAATACATATACATGCATACAAACAATGGTTCATGATTTGCCAATAAGATATGTATCTTGGAATAGGTTCCTGACCTCTTTAACCGTTCCACCACCATCCCTTAACTAAATCTACGTGTGCCTATAGGCTCCCGACCTCATTAATCGTTCCACCGTCAACCCTAACCTAAGTCTAATGTTACAACAATTATGCATATAAAGACTGCACTTTACATTCTACTAGTACAAGCACATTTATACTTTCTACTATACTAGCTCTTTATCTTAACATATATGGATATATATTGTACTACATGTTCTAGAGAGATAACTCGTTTGGATAGTTTCTCAGAAGATTAATAGCTTTCTAGGCGATCCCACTGGTGGTCAACGCGCCTAACGAGTACTAACCTATAATACTTTAAGCTATTAATTTCTATGACGATATGGTAATTGTAACATTCATAAATTTCATGAAAAATTTTAACTTTTTAAACAATCCAAATCATCACTTGTTTACAAAAATAGTTTTCCAAACCATGTCCATTACCAGAGTTTTCCCAAAATCATAAAAAGAATATGAAGAGGTGCACGATCAAGTCTTCGCCTTCCCGCGATCATCTGAGGTACCTGAAACATAACCCAAAACTATAAGCCCAAAGCTTAGTGAGTTTCCCCCAAATTACCAACCCAATACGGAACCATCATAATAACAATAAACAACATGCATACAGAGCCTTCAGTCTGACTAGAACGCCCTACCGGCCAACAGTCTACCTAGTATGCCACATCGGGCCTTCAGCCCATATGGACCGTTCTCCAGGACTTCAGCCTGACTAGTACGCCCTACCGGCCTTCAGTCTATCCGGGACGCCCTGGGTCTGTTGCCCTTTAGCACAAAGCAGGTTCGCCTCAACCCAACCACACATACACCATGTCGACACACACACACACACACACACACACACACACATATATATATATATATATATATATATATATATATATATATATATATATATGTTAGATATGTATCCTGTTAGATAGGATGATATATATATATATATATATATATATATATATATATATATATATATATATATATATATATATATATATATAACACATATAATCATACAATTAACCAGCCAATAACAAATAGACAGATCTTCCAGATCACTAAGCATGGCATCATCCTATCTATCAGGATACATATCTAACAGATCCCTACAGTACTCAATCATACAATAATCAGGATAACAATCCAAAAGGGCCGACCTTGGTGCCTTCGACCCAAAAGTACAGTGAGGAACACTCACCTCAAACTGTTGAATCACACTGAAAGTCTCCAGCTGCTAGTGAACTAAAATCCATGAACTATCACAACATAAAAGTCATCCAATTAATACCTAGGATTACAATCTAAGATGATAATCCAATAATAAGGTAAATGGCTACTTTACCCTTTTTCCTTAGTTGGGCTAGGACCCAGGCCTAATTATTAATCCAAAAGACCCAATCATTCAATAACCATCCAAAGCCCATTATTGGCCCAATTTTCCAGATTCGGCCCAACTCCATCTTGGGCTTTTCCCAATGACCAATCCTTCACTTGGCCCAAAACATCAACACTCAGATGGCCCAAAGAGGACCCAAGCATCTAAGCCTAAAAAGGTGGCTCAAACTCAAAGCCCAAAACCGCAAAGCCCACAAACTGAGTACACGGGGCATACCCAGTTGTACGCTAAGCGTACTTGCATTGGGGCTTGTACGATGCGCGTACTGGCTTGTACGCCCAACGTACTCCTCTACTAAGCCAATAATACCATTAAGCACTTAATGCCTTAAGATAAGGCCCCAAAATGTAGATTTGACTTCCATGAACTGAAATAACACGTAAAGTTGCTAACAATACGTTCATGCATGGTTACATGAAGCTATTAAGCTTAGAATGACATAATGAATGGCTTAATGCATGAAAGATAACTAAAACCCCATAAAGTTGGCACCTTTATGCCATGGAAACCTCTAACAAGTTCAGATCTAATGAAATGATCCCATCAAGTCGACCCAAACCATAAATCCATGAAAAAGGGACCAAAGTGAGCCAAATCAACCAATAATGGAAACTAGACATTGATAAGTCAATGTTTGAACTTTATACCTTAAGAAGCTTGCAATGTGATGGAGGGTTCTGGATCTCAAGTCTCCTACCAAGCTATGAACTTCACTATCTTCTTGGTTCTTCAAAGATGGACCAAAACAATACAAATTTCTCTTCAAAAGCTCAAAGATACAAGAATGGAGGCTATAGGGACGGTTAGGGTTTTCTGGAGGTTTAGGGACAAGAAATGAGGACAACCCTAAGGGTTAAGGATGAATATATAGGGTGCAACACCCCACATTAGGGTTTATGGTAGGCACACGTACGTCCAACGTACATAAGCGTACGCTGGTTAAGGATGAATATATAGGGTGCAACACCCCACATTAGAGTTTATGGAACGCACACGTATGCCCAACGTTTATAAGCGTACGCCAGCGTACGCACCCGCTATCCCGATCCAACTCTAGCCAGTACGTTGAGTGTACCAGCTTAAAGGGCAAAAATGCAAATCTTTGATAATTGAAGGGTAAAAGCATACATACCAAGATCGGGGTGTTACAGTAATGAAACTAGATCTT
Organism: Lactuca sativa; assembly: GCF_002870075.4. NCBI lineage: Eukaryota > Viridiplantae > Streptophyta > Magnoliopsida > Asterales > Asteraceae > Lactuca > Lactuca sativa. The sequence continues at coordinate 139,875,963 of NC_056626.2, forward strand.
TCACTAATCCTATTAAATATAGAGAGTTCTATCAAATAGGATCAGCCAGGCCAGACAATTGGGGGGCAGGACCTTTTCGGCGTATAGCCTTTCTGAAATCCAATAGCCATGCCAACATGACCATTCTAGACACCTTTCTCGTAGGTTGATCAATCAACATTATAACTGGAATTCTGATATATCTTATTTATATATCCATCAAAACGACTATAAATATAAATATAAGTTACACTTAAAAATATGAGTTTAGCTTAACTTATAGAGAGTTTCTAGGGAAAACCAGGAGATTGCACTGGCAGAACTCCGACCTGAGAGCTTCTAATTCATAAGCCCTCTAATGCTCCAAAGCTTCACTAAATTAAAATAATTCAAAATCCCGAAGACAAAACCTATTTCCGTGCTTAAGAACTAAAGAGAGAGTTTGTAAATTGTATGGGAATAAATGAAGCTTGGAATCAACGTTTATAGGCAAATTCAGGGGAGGCACAACGTACATACCTACCAAGCGCACCACACTCTTGGGTGGTACCGGAGGGTGCCACGTGGCTTTGTTTGGGTGGTGACATGTGTCGGTAAGCTGGTGGTGTGTCAGAGCGCGTCGTGCCTCTTGTCGGGGCGCGCCACGCACACATGTATTTTCAGTTTTTTTTTTAAATTCATATCTTCTTAATACGAGCTTCGTTTTCGACGTTCTTTATATCCACACATAGTTATTGACAAGATCTATAACTTTGCTTTAGACTTAGTCGGCTAATTCACACTTTATTTTTAAAGCTATATTTTTAACAGACTTAGACTGTTCAAGTCCGTATAAAACTCATAACTTATCCATACGAATTCCGCTCTTGACTGTCTTTGTATCGACGAGATCCTCGACTCATATTTAGATTGTTTTTCCTAAAAATTGACAAATTTAAATTTTAGTTTTTTGTCGTATACTACTTAACTGAAACTTCAAAAAATCATAACTTCCTCATGCAAAGTCAAATTTGGATGTTCTCTATATGCATGCTTTCGGTTTTACAATTAATAGGACTTTTGTTTAGATTGATTATGTGAATAGGTGATCTATCTATGATTCGTATTTTACGATGCGCACAGCCGTATCGGTTTAATCCTGAAAATTCGAAGAAGCATAACTTCTTCAAACAAAGTCAGATTCGGTCGTTCTATATATCTACGGAAATCGTATTGATGTTTCCTACATTTTTATGATGATACTTTGGCTAAAAGTAATATATCTCTACGTTGAATTTTATAAAAGACAGTTTATATCTTGAATTCTATTGAAATTCGGAAAAGGGGTGTTACAAATGCAATGATGGACTTGCTCTCAACTTAGTTTGTACGAAAGGCGACTATGTCTTAAGAATATATGAACAATTTCTCCATAGATTAATTAATTCACATTTTAATAATTTTAAAATTCGAGCTCCAAAACACCAAGACCACAAGAAATGCAGTTGTTTTTTTCTTTGGATTTATTTTTATGATATTTTTTGTTTGACACATGAATGTTTAAATTGAAGCTATGTTTTAGATGACATACCAATATATAACATTGTGATTTTATACTATGTCAAGTAACATAATGCTGAACTTGCTCTCTACTTAGTTTGTACGAAAGACGATTATGTCCTTTTCCATTTACATCATATAAAACAGTTATGAAAATATAACAAATGGTTATGTACATGCAATTTTTTTAACCAATATTTTTTTAAAGAGTAAAAGATTTAACGTAGAATAAAAATTTATGATTTTTTTATAAATCGGGCCAAAATAATAAAAAAAAATTCTGAAATTAACCAAATAATACCGATAAACAAAAGACTTTATTTGAATTTTTATTCGATAATCACGAATTTATTTTTTAATTTTTATCAACAAAATAAATTTTAAATTATTTTTATTAATTAGATAAAAAAATAGTACAGATTTCCTAATTTTAACCGGAAATAACAAATGTTCAGAACCAAAAAGTTAGATTTGTAAAGTTAGTGGAAGTATAAAACAACGAAAGAACAAAAGAGTAATTTGTGTAATAATTTGTGGCAAGCTGTCAGAGGATTTCAGAGTATCACGTGTTCCTCTTATCAACTCCCAGAGGTAGCTTTTTATGGCACCATCGACATTTTAATCCTTAGAAAAAATCCTAATATTTTGAAATTTTTTAAATAAAATTATAATTTTTTTTAAATAGAAAAATCCAGATTTTTAATTTTTTGAAATAAAAGAAAATCATAAGAAATCACTTAATTTATTAAATTTAACATTTTTGACATGTTCAGCAGTTCTTATGACTAAATCGTTAATTTTTTCGGAATAATAAGACTTTTCTTTAGATTTCGTCAAAACTTATATATAATGTATGAATCTATTTTTTTACATATTTATATTTTTTTTTAAGCTTTTATATGTATAAGTTTATGTACTTTTATGTATTTTAAATATATAAACGTATTTTGATATATATATATATATATATATATATATATATATATATATATATATATATACACACTTAAGTATTTTACATATTTTTTTATGTATTTATATGTGTTTTTTTTATATATATTTTTACGTATTTACGTCATTTTATAAGTTTTTATATGTATATGTTTACATTGTTTATGTATTTTATATTTATAAACGTATTTTTTAATGTATTTATATGCATTTTTAAGTTTTTTTTTCTTTTTTTTATGTGTTAGTTTTTTTGTGTATTATGTATTTAAGTAATTTTATTTAAGTATTTTATATAGATGATTATATATTTTTATGTATTTTAAATATATAAATATATTTTTTTTATATATTTATATGTATTTTTAAGTATTTTACATATTTCTATGTATTTTGATGTGTTTTTATGTATTACGTATTTATATGTATTTATGTATTTTTTTTTAAAGTTTTTTATATTGATGTTTATATATTTTAAATGTATAACTGTATTTTTTTACGTATTTATGTATATTTTATTTCAAGTCGTTTTAACCATTTCATCCAATTCGTACAACTTTTTCGAGTATGTCTAGATGGTTTTCCTACATACCCACATTATTTAAGCTTTTCCCATTAGTTTATCTTGAAATTAAACATCGAAAGAGAAAAGTTTAAAATATATGAGTATGCAGTAAAACCGACATACTCGAAAAAACTATGCGAATTAAATGAAATGGTGAAGACGAACTGAAGTAAAAAAATACATAAATACGTAAAATAATACGATTAAACATTTAAATACATAAAAATACATAAGCATCTATATAAAAATACATAAATATGCAAAAATACATATAAATACATAATACATTAAAAACATACAAAATATGTGTAAAATACTTTTAAAAATACATATAAATACGTAAAGCAATACATTTATACATTTAAAATACATAAATATACATAAACGTCTATATAAAAAGACTTTTAAAAAAAATACATAAATACGTAATACATAAAAACACATAAAAAAATATGTAAAATACTTAAAAATAGATATAAATACGTAAAAAATAAGTTTATACATTGAAAATACATAAACAATTATATATAAAACTTAAAAAATACATAAATACGTAAAAATACATAAAATACATATAAATACATAATGCATAAAAAATAACACATAAAAATACATAAAATATATGTAAAATGGTTAAAATACATATATATAAGTAAAAATATACGTTTATACATTTAAATTACATAAAAATACGAAAATATATACATATAAAAACTTAAAAAATACACACATACGTAAAAATAGATATAAATACATAAAAATTATGTTTATATATTAAATACAAATTTTGACGAAATCTTCAAAAAAAATTCAATTATTTTCGAAAAACTAACAATTTTGTCTTATGACCTGTCGAACAGGTTAAAAAGAGCTAACATTAAATAAATTAGTCGGTTTATTGGACTTTTTTATTTAAAAAGTAAAAAAGTTATGTTTTTATTCAAAAAATAATATTAAAGACTTGTTAAAAAATTTTCTAAAATATTACTGGAGATTTTTCTCTAACACCTACCTAGTAGCTTCTTGCACTTCGTATCTACTATAAAATAGTAAACGCTTTTTAATTTTCATCAAGAAAAATCGACTAAATAGTAAAAATATGAAAAATAAATTTTTAGTTTTAGACCTTGAAAACTATTTGCACATGCTCATTCTTTTAGTAAGGACATCTATCTCTATCGGTTTTTCTATAACACTTGCAAGGAAACATGACCATGTAACCCAAATTTGATGGGCCTTGCATAATCTCAAAGGATATATATGGCGATGTACCGTCATCAGAGTTTCGGGTATTTTAATAATATAAAAATAGTTTATTTTATTTATTATATTATTTTATTGTTTTATAAGCAGATTTATACATATTAAATGATTCTGAGTAATTTAAATATCTATTAGTTTAATGGTGACAATGATAGTTTTAACTTTGGTATATTCATGTAAACCCTATTTGATCTTCATATATTCATATACATATAAGTGTGATAACTTTCATGATTTGAATTAGGGATAATGACTTAAAAATGTGATATATTTTTTGATTTATATACATTTATCATTAAGTTTTTTTTTTCGTCTATATTTACCCCTTCAACTTGTTAAACTGTACACATTCAGTTCTTATGACCGGTTACTTCAGGTTAGCCGGAAAAAATGACTTAATAGGGTAATATATTTCTCATTTTGTACACATTTAGTCCTTAATATTTTTTGTACACATTTAGTCCTTAATATTTTTTTGTTTCAAAATAAGTCATTTTTGTTTTTGTACTCATCAATGCTTATGAATGTGGGACAATCATTGATGAAGTGTGTTAGGCTGTTGATGTTTATGAATGTGGGACAATCATTAATGAAGTGTGTGAGGCTGTTGATGTTTATGTGTAACGTCTCATTTTCACAACCAAAAAATTTCATTTTTAAATAAGACAAAAGTCCCTAATTATAAATCTATTATTAAAAAAAACGTTTATTCCAAAATACATTTATTGAAAATCAGAGTAATAAGAAACACATAATCCTAAACACTATTGATGAGTGTTTACAGTTATGCCTTCGCCTTCCCACGATCAATGATAGAACCTAAAAACATAAACAATTGTGTAAGCATAAAGATTAGTGAGTTTCCCGCAAAATACCCGATACAACAAACGTATTATCATGCATAACGGACTCACACTCATCAGATACACTCATCAAATTAGAATACCTTGGCCTAATCAGTCATCGGACTGGAATGCCAACATGCAACAGGTCCAATCAGTCATCGGACTGGAATCAATAGGGTTTGTCGGCATGCCACCTTAACCCAACCACTTTTCGAGCCTCCGTAGCTATGACTTACAGCCGACCAACACCAGGTATCTTGTCCTACAACATATAACAGGACTACCTCAACCTATCCCACCACCATATGACTATCTCACGTAAGATGTCGCGAGAAAAACCTAAAGAAATCATTCATAAATACTTAATGAGTACAAAAACAAAAACGACTAATTTTGCAACAAAAAAATATTAAGGACTAAATGTGTACAAAAATATTAATGACTAAATGTGTACAAAGTGAGAAATATATTACCCTATTAAGTCCTTTTTACCGGCTAACCTGGAGTAGCCGGTCATAAGGACTAAATGTGTACAGTTTAACAAGTTGAATGGGTAAATGTGGACGAAAAAAAAAGTTAGTGACTAAATATGTACAAATCAAATAATATATTACCCTTTTAAGTCATTATCCCTTTAAATTATCTTCAAATATATTATATTTTCATATTTTAATTACTATAATATAACAGGCTTATTAAATAATGAATAGTAATTATATAACATAAGATTTAGTAGATAACTAATAATGAGACCCATGTGTTGCTCAGGTCGGGGTTTTCTTTTCTTTTTTTTTTTCTTTTTTTTGATATTTAGTGGGTCACAAAAGTAGGATGCTATAATTGGTTGATTATGAAAGTACAATGCTTAAAAATGGAACATATGAAACACAACAAAAGCATCAATTAAAGCCCAAAATATGGTTAAACCTTTTTCTTTTAAAGCTAGTGTCGAAATGTACACCTACAAACCAATTAAATGAGAAACTCGTATTGCAACACATGAAAAACAATCAAAAGATTAGGTCAAGATTATTTTAGGGACATGATGATTTGATATTTTGACATACAATTTCAAAGATAAAGCATATAATAAGAAACAAAACTAACAATGTTAGCATAAAGATACCTCGAGGAAGTTTCTGGAATATAGGAACAAACATAACACTAGCAAGTAGTTAAGTAATAAACATAGAATGTTCAACAAAGAAGCTTCTTCTTCATTCTTTCAAATCCAATTTTCATAAAAACACACAAAATATTCTACCTAAGAGAGGAAGTCATCTTCAAAGAATTCCAAGTGCTAATATGTGGTGTAATCCCTTGCTACATTTCATCAAACACTTGCAATGCATCTCCTAGTTCACCAGATTTCCCAAAGGTGTCAAGGATACTATCAAACATCTTTTTATCAAGTGAGACTCCATTTTCCCTACTCCTGCTATGAGGTTTATAGCTTTCTTCCACATTCCATTATTCATGTAAAGTTCAATAATCAAATGTAAAGTTCAATTTCAGTTACTATTTTTTTTTTACATTTAGACATTTCATCAAACACATCATATGCATTTACATTTTGATAAGCCCCAACTTTACTGGTTTATAGCATAGGGGTATTTCTCTCTTTTATCTATTTAGTTTCCTATTAAGGAGTCTACAACGAGTCATGGGTGGAAATAATTGTTAGTGGGGACAACACCTGATTATGTTGGTTGTTATTCCCTTTTGTCTTGTCTCTAGTGGAAGTATAAATAAACCTTATGTTTTAGGAAGTATGCAGCTAAGAATTATTAAGAATTGAAGATTGTTCTTCTTGGAGAGTCCATTCCTCTCGAATGAATGGGAAAACACTGATATTTTTTATCTGTTTCATAGCTTGATTAGCAATGGAGTATGTTTCTTGTTCAAAGATGTATCAGGGCCTATCAATTGGTATCAGAGCAGTTGATGCTGAGGAAAAAAAAAAGATGAAGACAGAGAAGCTGAGAGGGCTAGACTGAGGATGATTTTTCCTGTTGCCATGGAAGCAAAGACGGAGGCTGAGAAGGATAAATGGAAAAAGATGTACTTCTCTATCTTGGAACAGAGAAGGAAAGTAGTCCATGAGGATGAAGAAGTATCACTGGTGATTTTTGAATCGTAGCTTCCACAAGCACCACAACTACTGTTGTCTCCACCATCTTCTGGGTATGAGAATAGAAAAAAGGGTGCGATGATGATCCTTGGAGGAGAAGGAAACTCATCGATGAAGCAAGGCTTCGAAAAAGCTTGTTCATCAGTTGAAGAAAGAATGGCTGAGAGTCCATATGATACACCCAAATGAGAAGTTACATGCATTTTCTGCCAAAATGCTTTGTGCTATAGGGTTGCGTGTAAGCCACTGACTTTGCCGCCACCAACACCTGACGAGTCATCGCCACCATTGTCTACTGAGTAAGAAGAAGTAACTGATGGGTTTTAGCCATAAGAACTTTCCTATGTGCGCATGCAAAACCCTAATGCTTGGATCTAGGCTTTCTAATAAACATGCTTTTGAATCCAAGTCTTCTAATGACTAATTAGGATAAATAACAACATTGAAATAGATCTAGAACCATACCTTTGAGTTCCTTGTTAATCTTGAGGTCTTGGAGCTTCTAGAGTCACAAATGTCACTCCTCTAATGGCTTACAAACACCAATAGCAAGAAGAATGATTTAGGAGAGAGGAGAGGGGAGGAATTCGACCAGAGTTCTCTTGTTTAATCAGAGGTGTCGAATTCCCTATGTCATGGGGTCTATTTATACTTGTAGACTCCTTAAGGGTTACAACCTAAACCCTAATTGGATAATCTTCTCTTAAAGCTATCCAAATCCATTCCATAGATAAGCATATGGACGATTTTAGCTATCCTAAAGCTCTTAGAATTCGTCCAAAGCATATCCCAATGGATTTACAGTCTAAAGCTTAACTATCAAACAATTGACAGTTTATACCCCTTTATTTAATTAATCTCTTTAAGTCACCAAATTACTTCTAATTAATTCTATGACTTATATTAATCAAATAACAAATATATTATACATTATATTATTCTCATAATATATTAATAATATTTACTCTCTCTTAATAAATCATCCTATCAAGTTGCTATGATGAAGGCAACCCAAAAGGACCATGCACAACCGGATCAAATACTTGCCTAATATAGTTGCAGCCTTAGACACTATTCCAACAGTCTCTCACTTGGATAAGTCTAGTAACTATATTCGGTTTGCAATCGTAGCTCTCAAAGACGCTGTCAACTCTGATCTAATCAATCTTGTCCTTTAGATAAGGGAACGTAGAGTCCTCTGTTAGATATCATGCTGACAATCCTACGGAATGGTTAGTCACGCATTTAGGTTTCTCGATCTCTGATTTATTTGACATAGAACTTAATCGAACACATTAATTCAGTTCTGACCGGGCCCGGCACATAAGTCAAATCAAATCATCGAGCGGCCGAGATATCGCTTTTACCTTCTTAGATAAAAGTTACAGATAAACTTCGACTTATATGCATTTACTTATTCATTTACCAACTATACACAACAATACGTTTTATAACATCAAGTTACTGATGCGTTTTCGTATTATCAATGTACAATCAATTAACAAATAATAAACCATATATCTAGGTTTTAAGAGTATATGATATTATCGTTTTGCGATCACCTTTTATTATCGTATTCCATAAGGTCATTCCAGCAAGCGCGGGTTTATTTCAATGCTCAAAACTAGTTCATAAGCACTCATGAACGTTGCAGCAATCCTTTGCTATGTCTAACACCATTTAGACATTCTACACACCAATTCATGACAATCTTCTTTCATATCTACTTCCAACATATGAACGATTGTGGACCATTTGAATAATTCGATTATTCCTAATAACCTCAATTATTCTGGAAGTCAAAACATGCAAAGTGAAACAATAGCTAAACAATTAACATAAGATAGTAACATTACTCATAAATAAAACTCCTTTATTTAATCATCAAATGTCAATTACATTTATCTATTACACGTTTCAAATTCTATCTAATCTACGCTAATATCATCCTTCAGCCCAATACTCCTAGCATGCTGCAAGTGCTTAACCCTACTCAGTCCCTTCGTAAGCGGATCTGCTGGGTTATCTTCTGATGATATCCTCTTCACTATGAGTTGTCCTTCTTCTACACGATGTCTAATGAAGTGATACTTTCTGTCGATATGTCTTGATCTACCATGATCCCTCGGTTCCTTGGTTAAGGCAACTGCGCCTTCGTTATCACAGAAAATCTCCATTGGCTCCTTTATGGCGGTTACAACTCCAAGATCACCGATGAAGTTCTTTAGCCATATTGCCTCCTTCGACGCTTCGCTCGCTGCAATGTACTCTGATTCGCACGTTGAATCAGCTACGGTTTCGTGCTTGGAACTCTTCCATGTCACTGCTCCTCCATTTAGGGTAAAGACCCAGCCCAACTGCGAATGGTAGTTGTCCCTGTCGGTCTGAAAACTGGCGTCACTATACCCTCGCACCTTCAAGTCATCACTCCCTCCGAGGACTAAGAACCATTCCTTCGTCCTCCGAAGGTACTTAAGGATGTTTTTCACCGCAATCCAATGTGCTTTGCCAGGATTTCCTTGATATCTGCTAACCATGCTCAAAGCGAAGGCTACATCAGGGCGAGTACAAGTCATAGCGTACATGATTGAGCCAACTGCGGAAGCGTATGGTACTCGGCTCATTTCTGCTATTTCAGCTTCGGTACTCGGACTTTGAGTCTTACTCAATTTGGCATTACTTTGTATCGGTAGTTCTCCCTTCTTTGAGTTTTCCATACTAAAGCGTTTTAGTACTTTCTCTAAGTAAGTATTCTGACTAAGTCCAATTAGTCTCTTACTTCTTTCTCTTACTATCCTTATTCCCAAAATGTAAGAAGCCTCTCCGAGGTCCTTCATAGCGAAGCACTTCCCGAGCCAGGACTTAACTTCCTGCAGAGTCGGGATGTCGTTTCCTATGAGTAAAATGTCATCAACATATAGAACGAGGAAGCTTACTATACTCCCACTGGCTTTGACATATACACAAGATTCGTCTTCGCTTCGTACAAATCCAAACTCTTTGACTTTCTCATCGAAGCAAAGATTCCATCTGCGAGACACTTGCTTGAGTCCATAAATGGACTTCTCAAGCTTACACACTCTATCCGGATGCTTCGGATCCACAAACCCTTCTGGCTGAGCCATGTATACATCCTCAGCCAACTTTCCATTAAGGAAAGCGGTCTTGACATCCATTTGCCAAATCTCATAATCATGAAACGCGGCAATTGCTAGCATCACTCTTATAGATTTAATCTTCGCAACTGGTGAGAAGGTCTCATCATAGTCAACTCCGGGAGTTTGAGTAAAGCCCTTCGCGACCAATCGCGCTTTATATGTGTGTACGTTCCCATCCACGTCGGTCTTCTTCTTGAAGATCCATTTGCACCCAACGGTCTTGCGTCCGGGCACGTGATCAACCAAATTCCAAACTTGGCTATCATGCATGGATTGGATCTCGCTATCCATTGCCTCTTTCCACTTTACAGACTCCAGGCCTGCCATGGCTTCCTTATAGTTATTAGGTTCATCAAGGTTTACTAGTGTACCATCACTAATATACGTGTCCCCTTCGGTAGTAATATGAAAGCCATAAAACTGGGGATGAACTCTAACTCTATCGGAACGTCTAAGAGGTAAGGATTCGTCAATCGGTTCAACCGGAGTTTCCTCCTCGGGTTGAACGCCAGCGGTAAAGGTTCCTTCATCTATCGACTCTTGAATCTCTTCAAGTTCGATTTGCCTCCCACTGTCTCCTTGGCTTATGAGTTCTCGCTCTCGGAAAACTCCTCTTCTCGCAACGAAGACAACATTGTCCTTCGGTCTATAGAAGAGATATCCAAAGGATGTCTGCGGGTAGCCAATGAAAATACATCGCTCACTTCGAGGTTCAAGCTTGTCGTGAGTATCTCGTCTTACGAAAGCCTCACAACCCCAAACCTTGATATGCGTCAACGAGGGAGCTTTCCCCGTCCACATCTCGTGAGGTGTTTTGGTAACCTTCTTAGTAGGGACTCGGTTAAGGATATGGGCGACAGTCTCTAAGGCATACCCCCATAAAGAGATTGGTAGCGAAGCACGACTCATCATAGAGCGAACCATATCCAATAAGGTTCGATTACGCCTTTCTGCCACACCATTCAACTGCGGTGTCCTAGGAGGCGTCAATTGTGAAACTATTCCACACTCCTTGAGATAATCGTGGAATTCAAGACTTAGGTACTCTCCTCCTCGATCAGATCGAAGCATCTTGATTTTCCTGCCCAATTGATTCTCCACTTCATTCTTGAACTCTTTGAACTTTTCAAAGGTGTCCGACTTTTGCTTGATTAAGTAGATATACCCATATCTACTATAGTCATCGGTAAAAGTCACATAGAAGCGGTTCCCATCCTTCGTGGTTGATCTAAACGGTCCACACACATCGGTATGTATTAGGTCCAATAGACCCTCGCCCCTTTCACATGTACTCGTGAAGGGCGACTTAGTCATCTTTCCAAGCAAACAAGACTCACATGTGTCATCTTCCCTAAGGTCGAATGACTCCAACACTCCATCCTTTTGGAGTTGGGCTATGCGTTTCTTGTTGACATGTCCAAGACGACAATGCCACAAGGATGCTTTATCCATACTAGTGGAAGAACCAATATTCAAAACATCATTTCCTAAGTTATCAACAATCATAACGGTTTCATATATTCCATTACATGGTATAGCTTCAAAGTAAAAGACACCATTTAGATAAGCCAAAATAGAACCATTCTCATTATTAAAAGAAAATCTAAATCCTTGTCTATATAAACCATGAAATGAAATGATGTCTCTTGCCATTTCTGGCGAATAGCAACAATTGTTCAAATCTAAAACTAAACTATTCCTAAGCACTAAGGAATACACTCCAATCTTGGTCACAGGCGACGATCTTCTGTTCCCCATGATTAGATTGATCCTTCCTTGCTCCACATCCCTACTTCTTCTTAGTCCCTGCACATTAGAACAAATGTGATTACCACAACCGGTATCAAGAACCCAAGAAGTAGCATGATTAGAATCGTTAGATTTGATTGTGTATATACCTGCGAAAGATGGCTTGATCTTTCCTTCTTTGATTGCTTGCAGGTAATCCGGGCAGCTTCTCTTCCAATGTCCTATCTTGTGGCAGTGGTGGCACTCTGCCTCCTTCGGGTTAGAGCAGGGCTTAGCGGGATCAACTTTGGTCCCACTAGAAGAGGCACCATCTCGGGCTTTCACCTTGCGATAGTTCTTCGATGAAGCTTTCCTCTTCTTTCCCTTCCCTTGTCCAATAGCCAAGACAGGAGCAGCGGGCGGATTGGGAGTGGGTGCAACAGACTTGTCCTTGAAGTTGCTCTCAGCAACCCTCAAGAGACCTTGGAGCTTGCTTAGGGTGACCTATTCTTTGTTCATGTGGTAGGTCATCCTAAATTGGTTGTACATCGGAGGCAAAGAGTGAAGCACCATGTCGATCGCCAAATCCTCACCGAAGTCAACATTTAACTTGCGAAGGCGGTCGACATACCTTTGCATCTTTTGCAAGTGCACGGTAAGAGATTCTCCATGACCCATCTTCGCGGAAATCATGTTAGTGAAAATCTCGTACCTCTCTTGTCTTGCGTTTTGGTGATACCTCTCCAATAAGTCTTGATGCATCTCGTACGGGTACATGTCCTCGTAGGACTTTTGGAATTCGGAGTTCATGGTGGCGATCATGATGCAATGTACCTTCGTTGCATCTCGCTCATGAGTTTCAAAGGCGGTGATTTCGGCGGGAGTAGCAACTTCGGGGTTGATTTTCTCGAGCTTCTCATCGAGGACATACTCCTTATCCTCATAGCGAGCAATGGTGCGAATGTATCTTATCCATTCGCTAAAGTTCGTTCCATCGAAGGTGACCTTTTGGCAAAGGGTCATCAATGTGAATGAACTAGCAGCAGCGTTGTTTGCGTTCGACATCTATAATTAGAAAAGGACAAAGATAGATTAGAATAAGAATCCCTAATTATCACCCAATAAGAAAATTAGGGCTAGGATCCAACAATAACATTTACATACTAGAAAAGGGATGCCGTAATCTAACATGCAAATAAATTGAAGGTAAGTGAATGACGATTCACTAATTCTCCATCATAAAACTTAAACTATTAGTCCTAAGTGTTTTTGAGAATTCCTAGGTTCGGATGAGATTCATTGAAACTATTCAATGGCATGTTTAAATCTCGATATGCCCCTCTCGTTTGTGACTGGGATGCCGAGGATCACAAAGCGGGTGTGAATTACCATGCAAATTCACATGGTGCCTTCATTGTAACAATCACCTATTCGATGTGCCGGTAAACCACACACGCTCCATCGAACTATGATAAACAATGAATCACCCTTTGCCACCTTCGCTTAGAACCAATTACTGTGCCGGTAAACCACACACGCTCCACTAACATCTTAGCAAGGTGCAAAGTGTAATTTCATGGGATTGCATCAATTCACTTTTCCTAAAGTAACTAGGATTGGGAAATTTTTGGAAAAATATGTGTAGTTACTTTGTATTTCTTATTATACTTTTAATGAGAGGATGAGGTTGCCCTATCCTACCCGTTCGGCTAACGACCCTCCACCAATCAAGCAAGCGGTGGGTGTGAGTGTACACCCATTAAGCGCCATTTTATAGGTCGCAACCTTATACCCACCTTATAGATCGGCTTCGTGAATGAGGCCTACTAACGGTAAGACTAGCATTTAGTTATACATATATATATATATATATATATATATATATATATATATATATATATATATATATATATATTATTCTAGTAATATCATATTAGTATAGGGTTGTATTTTAAAACTTTTAAAATCTAGGGTTTGAAATTTAAGTTGTCTAAATTAAAGCTTTTAATCACAAAAGTAAATTTCAAAACATGAGGGTAGGTTTTAAACATTTAAAACATGGAGGATCAAATAACAAATAATTCCAATTAACAATTAATATCCTAATTATCTATATTTGATTTATTCAAGATTTCTTTGAAAGATAATTACCAAAATAGTTAAATAATTAATTAATTATCATATAAGGAAATTAAATATTTAATTAGTTGATAAATATCTTTTTCTAGATCAAGATAATAGTCATATATATCATAAAATCGGATTTAGGTTGATCTATTATGATTAAGGTAAGTTTCCATAAGATAAACACAAAGAAATCCCGAATCTGGTCATTCCTGACGCCTGGACTCGCCGAGTGCACAAGGGGACTCGCCGAGTCAGGCCTACTCGCCGAGTCCACCTTGGGACTCGCCGAGTCAGTGACTCAGAAACCAAAAAATCGAATTTTGCAGGTTTGTTTCAGTTAACCAAGCAACAATTTAAAGAAAACCAAGCTAGGCTCTGATACCACTGATGGGTTTTAGCCATAAGAACTTTCCTATGTGCGCATGCAAAACCCTAATGCTTGGATCTAGGCTTTCTAATAAACATGCTTTTGAATCCAAGTCTTCTAATGACTAATTAGGATAAATAACAACATTGAAATAGATCTAGAACCATACCTTTGAGTTCCTTGTTGATCTTGAGGTCTTGTAGCTTCTAGAGTCACAAATGTCACTACTCTAATGGCTTACAAACACCAATAGCAAGAAGAATGATTTAGGAGAGAGGAGAGGGGAGGAATTCGACCAGAGTTCTCTTGTTTAATCAGAGGTGTCGAATTCCCTATGTCATGGGGTCTATTTATACTTGTAGACTCCTTAAGGGTTACAACCTAAACCCTAATTGGATAATCTTCTCTTAAAGCTATCCAAATCCATTCCATAGATAAGCATATGGACGATTTTAGCTATCCTAAAGCTCTTAGAATTCATCCAAAGCATATCCCAATGGATTTACAGTCTAAAGCTTAACTATCAAACAATTGACAGTTTATACCCCTTTATTTAATTAATCTCTTTAAGTCACCAAATTACTTCTAATTAATTCTATGACTTATATTAATCAAATAACAAATATATTATTCATTATATTATTCTCATAATATATTAATAATATTTACTCTCTCTTAAGAAATCATCCTATCAAGTTGCTATGATGAAGGCAACCCAAAAGGACCATGCACAACCGGATCAAATACTTGCCTAATATAGTTGCAGCCTTAGACACTATTCCAACAGTAACATCGGTAGATTCTAAGTTGAAATTGGAATCCGAGACAATACCACAGCTTCTGTTACCACTGTCACAGCCATTTCCACCACCCTCATTGTTCTCGGCCCCACCGATTCCACCATCGCCTTCACAAACTCACCCATGCCCATCCTCGACGTTGCTAGTGTCGCTGCCATATCCACCACCTTCACCGCCACTGTATCCACCGTCTTTAGGGTTCGAGAAGAGAAATGAGGCAAGTCTGATCATGGAAAGCCCTAATCAGAGTGTTACAAAGCTGGAAATGCCTTGGTTTACTGGTAACAACATCGATGGATGGAAATTTGAGGCTGAAAGAAGATGACCCATGCAAGATTGGGAAGAACTGAAAGGGTGGATTCATCATCAACACGGATCTTCACAAAAAGGAGTGATTTACGAGCAACTATGGACTCTTTTCCAGTCAACGAAGGCCCAATGATGTTTCAGTGAGAAGATGGCCCCGTTAGTCGATGGACGGAAGGAAGTGGTTTTAGGGTTTGGTGAAATGGGCTTAAAATGGAGAATTGGGCTGAAGTCAAAATTTTGGGCTCACAGAGATTGGATCCGAAGCAAAACTTATACATTAACGTTGACTAGGATTATGACCCAAGTGAAATTAATTTAACGTTAACACCGCTAGCCACTCAATCA
Organism: Lactuca sativa; assembly: GCF_002870075.4. Taxonomy (NCBI): domain Eukaryota; kingdom Viridiplantae; phylum Streptophyta; class Magnoliopsida; order Asterales; family Asteraceae; genus Lactuca; species Lactuca sativa. The sequence continues at coordinate 139,892,067 of NC_056626.2, forward strand.
GCGACGAATTCACCCATTTTAATGACCGCCTCACCCCTTCCGATCGACTCACAAGAGATAAGTTCATACCTTCCCAAGTTCATAACATCTTTACCTATATTCAATTCTAACTCAATGCTTACAGGAACAAGTGTCAGTTTAAAAAGGGACCGAGATAGTATTCCCTCACAAACACAGGATTTTGGTAACTTGTTACAACTTAAGAAGAAATTCCATATTCATATTGCTTGGGCCATAACAGACCAAGGGGTTGCACTTTACCATGGTAGGTTCGAGAACACTATAGAAGGTCACGATGTCGCACCTGCAGTCTGGATGTTTTGTTAGGTAGGTTCTCATGATTACTGTTTAGCTATCAGTTTGAAACTGGGATCCGTGGTATCAATCACAATCGCCCTAGGATGGCCTATGGTGTTAGAAAGTAGAGATTTAATTTGGATTTCTAAGACGAGTTCTGTCCAGATTTTTTCATACATGTGGCCTATGGAAGTCTACGTTTCTGCACAACCTCTTGTTGTTAAAGTAGACGATTCCATTATTTTAGTACTAGCTCCTACTAAAGAATTGGTTGTACAAATCCGAAAAGATGATTTTTATATTGATCAAGGATTCGACTACAACTTATTAATAACGGAAGACAGAAGAAAGAGAAGGAATGGATAAAGATTTTTGAAGACCCGAGTCTTTGAATATCTGTTGGATCCAATGATGACCCCTCAAACAGGTTGCTTATGGAACTACTTCTTTAAATCCTATACAAGAAGTCTTTTATTGAAGCATCGGTTGTGGATAGTATGGCTCGAATTGGAAGGAACACATCACAAGGACGATTGGTGGATGAGTCTGTGCATCAATATCAATCAGTCAGTGAAGATTTGGGCCACAATGAAGAACAAAACTAAACAGGAAACTAGTGTACACAATCCGATTTTTTAGAAGGAAAGAGAAGGTCCTGAATATTTTATAGTGACATGTGGTTATGGTGATCTTGATGGAAGTAATGTCATTACTGGTAAGGACAATGAGGGTGTAGAGAGCTCTCGGGTCCAAGGGAAGTTGAAGAAGAATGGGTATGAGGGTATATATATGGCTAACAATGAGTATGCTATGGGAAAGTTAAAGGAACTTGACAAGATGACACTTGTTTCAATCATCAAAGAAGAGTTAAAGCTTGAGGTGACAGAGGGGGAACACTTGAAGCAGGAGTCTCTTAAGAAGGAATTTCAGGAAATTTTTGTATGCGTTCTTGATATTCTGATGTTGCACTTGCATGGGGGATTGCTTCGGGTTCACCTCTTATTTTTGCCACTAAACTTGAATAGAAGTGCAAGAGTGACTCATTCTTCCCTTCACCTTGAGGACAAGGTGAAAGTTTAGGCCGCCGGTATCGATAATGTGACAACCCGAAATTTCCATTATGAACAAACCATATCAAGTCAATAGAAGTTAGAACAGTTACAGTGAAATTCCAGACTTTTGGGTATAAGTTTGAATATTTCAGGATTTACACTTAAGGAGATATTAGGAGAGTGGATGCACTAGGGTTTTGTGCAACATTGTTATTCCAAAACTCTATGATATTAGAGTTCATTTCGGGAATAAAATATTTTCTGCCAAAAATCCCAGGACTATATATAGAAATCTGAACCATATTCATTCATTAGTTACATTTCAAACTAGAGAAAAGCCAAATTCTCTCTCACGGATCTTTGTGTTTTCATCCCAAATCGTGAGTACTTCTATCTAGTTGTATTATATAGCTTTGATTGTGCCTAATAACATCAAAATCAGATCAAAACCGCAAGATTTGAGAGTTTACCGTCCAAGAACATTTAGAGAGTAAACTCTTTTATAAGGGCCAAATGGTGCCTAGTCCCTCCTTAAGCCATGAAACTAGTTTGGACTTGTACACTAATGAGTTTAGGGATAGAAAAGAACCTCAAAACACCAAGGAAATGGTGTTCACGGCCCAAGATCTTCTTGGACCATGAACACTAAATTTAGGGCCAAAGTGTGCCCAATATCCCTCCAAAACCTTGGAAATGAACCTTGAGACTACCTATAGCTTGTTTAGACATCAAAAACATTAAGAATCAAAGGTTAAAAGTGAGTTCACGGCCAAGGATGTTCTTGGGCCATGAACTCCATTTTAGGTTGCCAAAATGCGCTAAATACCTTCATTAAGCCAAGAGACAAACATAGCACTTTACCTTGATGTTTCTAGGACCCAAAACAATGAAAATACCAACACCCATGAGTGTTTACGGCCGCAAACACATGACCAAATGGTCCATGGGCTGTAAACTCAAGTTAGGGGTGTTTTGATGCCACAAACACTTCCTAAGGCTTAGGCTTGAAATTAGGATGCTTCCTTATGACCTTTAGGACCCTCATAAACATAAATGGCCATGAGTTTACGGTAGTAAAATCATTAGGGCCGTGAACTCCTTAAAACTCCAAAGAATGTGGGTTTTTCTTCATCCTAGGTTAGAGTTAATGTCCCTAAATCATACCCTAGCCTTCAAACTTGCATTCCCACATGAGTAGCCATGAGTTTACAGTCGTAAACTCCCTTGGGCCATGAACTCATGGTAGTAAACTCATGTGAGTGCCTTTATACCTTCCTATGTTGAATCACATGCAATTCCAACACTTGGTAAAGGTATTTCCTAGTCCCGTAAAGTGTTTCCTTTCATATAGATGTTATAGACACTATATTCATGTCAATATGTATCCTTATATGTCATTTAGGACTTATTGTGTCTCGGGACTTCATTCGTGGAACTTCTCATCCCTACACGCATACTCGTTAGAACCACTCACAACAGGTGAGTTCATACCCCTTAATCAATGTTTAAATGATTTTAAATGCTTTAAATGGGGGGGGGGGGGGGGAGGGGGGGAATACAAGTAGAAAACAGCATGTTCTTGAATCAATCATAGATATTTATAATTGTGTTTTCATCCAGTAGATTTCACATACTTCAAAATGTGATGCATGAAATGGTTTTCTATCTTCAAAATACCTTGGTAGCAAAAGCATTACATTTGAAATGTTTATTAAAATGACATCAAGTCATTGTTAATTATTGTTCAAAACTCATAGATATCTTACAAAACCATTTTTACCTTCTTGAACAAAACTATATCTATACACTTATGTTCTTATATATGTATTGATGTTATAGTTTTCATCCTTCATTCAGTTTCCCTCACCCTTGTATAGCAATGGTGTATAAACCTGTTTGGACAATCAATTACCTTCCAGTAACTATTATAGGGATAGTTATGAGATACAAAACATTATTCCTATTACAAGGAATCACACAAGAGTCAGTTCATTCATGAGTCTATACCAGTACATTACATGATACATGAGTACGTTTACATAGATACACTTACATGAGTACGTTTACATATGCTTACATGATACATGAGTACGTTTACATATGCTTACATGATACATGAGTACATTTACATATGCTTACATGATACATGAATACGTTTACATGGAGACGCTTACATGAGTACCTTTACATAGATACATTTTCCTGTATACACTTACATGGATACTTGTACCTAGAATTACGAGGATGATTTATTAGTACCTTCTTTGTAAATTGTCCTTCCTATCCCAGTTCAACGGGATATCTAGACGGGACTAACCATTCCGAAGCCCACCTGTTAGCACCAGTGGTCAATGAACATCTACGGATGCCTACGGTTATTACTTATATTAGGAGTACCTTTACGGGACTAACCATTCCTTGGGCCTACTATTCGCTACAGAGGTTGATGAACATCTACGGATGCCTACGGTTAATACTTATATTAGGAATACTTTTACGGGACTAACCCTTCCTCCCACCTGCTGTAGCTACAGAGGAAAATTGAACAATCTACGGATGTTCAAAGGTTATACATTTCGCAAATCGCAATGTCGTGTTAATCCTAATACAAAAGGATAACATTTACATGATTATATTTTTCCTATTACTTTATTTTGTGATACATTCACATAAAAGATGAGTTAGACTAGTACTGTTTGTAATAGTCAAAAAGAAGGGAAAACTATCATTATCATAGCAAAACATTCGGGTCTTGGTAGAAGACTATTATATTCTTTTCCTATTTACTTTATTTTGTGATACATTCACATAAACGATGAGTTAGACTAAGTACTGTTTGTAATAGTCAAAAAGAAGGAAAAACTATCATTATCATAGCAAAACATTCGGGTCTTGGTAGAAGACTATTATATTCTTTTCCTATTTACTTTATTTGGTGATATATTCTCATAAACGATGAGTTAGACTAAGTACTGTTTGTAATAGTCAAAAAGAAGGAAAAACTATCATTGTCATAACAAAACATTCGGGTCTTGGTAGAAGACTACATTTCATACTAGTAGGAAATATGGGATTTTCTAGGGTTTTTCATACTTATATCAACTGTTTCATTTAAAGATTTACATGGCATTCATAACAGCATTCCAAAACAAGACAATGACACTTAAATACTTATGAATTCACCAGCTTTAGGCTGATACTCGCTTTCAAAATAACTTGTATTCTCAGGTCACCAGTTAGACAGGTACGATGGCTAGGTTTTGAGAAGACGGAGCATAGACAAGACTCATCTTATTTTGATTATTCATTTTATTGTTGTACATTATGAAAGAACACACATGTATTAAAACATTACTTTTAATGCAATGGATGATGTTGTTGCTTGTTTACTACTTCACACTGTTATGATACTTCACATGACGTCCTCCACCCTGGAACGTTTCCGCCGTTCTTGGTTTTGGGGTGTGACAGATTGGTATCAGAGCATTGTTTATAGTGAATTAAGTATATCAACCCATAAAACATATACTAAAAATAAATACATTGGGATTAAAACACTTTGTCTAAGAGTTTATACTTTAGATAGTAAAATATTTAATTTAGTATACGTGCCTGCATTCATACTAAAATCCGTGTCACAATGACAAGAACAAAAGTATTACGATTGTTGAATATCACAGGTAATCTCAGGGATGTATGCTCAGTCTTGGGAGTCGCATAGCTTGATCAACTATGTTGTTCTGAGGAGTGATTAGCACATGCCCAAGAATGGTTGTGATATGGCAACAAGTCTAAAAACTTACCAACATTACCACAATGAGAACATTATAACAGAACCTAAGTCTAAAGTACCATAGGGGTGTTTTGTGTTACCATAATTACTTACTTGAGAACTAAAAAGGATCTTCATTACTAAGTTGATAGTTGCTAAGTGGATACACTAAGGCTATATGTAACTAGGATGTTATAGACTTAGAATCGTTGAAATTTTGCTTTACCCCTATTCCTTGTGAATTTGGAGTTAAGGTCACTTATTCGAAGGCCTATCCTGTGTTGATTACATATAACTGGTATGCACTTTACAAATAGCGATATAACTAATGAAGATTTTTCTAATAATTATCTAGATAGTTCGTCTAATAATTATTTCCTTACCCAAACTCTCGCGTAGATAACATGGCTGGACTCCATCCCCACGGCAACCTGTACCTCCCAAAAGAGGTCATTGCTGGATGGTTTTGAGAAGAACCGAAGAATGATCATCCTATCCCTATGAATGATCACCATGACGAAGACCTTTCGGACGGTGCTAACTCCAGGTTGAGAACCTACCCCAGACAGCCCCCTTTCCAATTCCTAACCCTCGTCCGGATTTTCATGGCCCGATGCCTGAGTGGGTGGAATGCTTGGAAACATGGAGCCAAGGACAAGATCAACCCATGCCATTTAATGGTGACCGAAGCTTCTATGACATGAGCAATGGGGGCTCAGCAGATAGAATCTTGCTAATCTTGGTCCACAGAGTGGCCCGAAATGAGATTCAAGGCAGGACAGCCCTACATCAGATCACTGAAGTTGTCGCCGATGCGAGAATGCATACCCTCCATACCATTCGTCTAGAAGATGCTCGTGAGAGATCTGAGAGAAACCATGAAACCCTGCTGCAAGCACTGGCTGAATCATGAGCCGAAGTCATAGAGCTTCGAGTACGCCAGAGGGTGTACGAAAGACACCTACTTGATGTGGAACGCCAACTGGCTGAACTGAGAGTTCACCAGAGGGATGACCGTCGCCAGTAGTAGATACTTTACTTTATTTTCCTTGTTAGAAAGGAATTGTGTTTCTGTCTATGCCCAATGTGACATTTTCTATGAAACTATCTTGTACTGTAGGTACTTTAGTTAGGTCTTTATGCTGTCAAGAACTATCTACTCTAGATATGATGTAAGACCTTTTTACAAGGTCATTTTCCCCAACTTGTATGTCTAGAATATCAAAGGTATTGACAGTCGGCTAACTTCTGTGTCATTTTCCTTATTCAAGTAATCTTATCATACTTTCATTAGAGTCTATTTGAAACATGCTCTAGTCAAGTCATTGGACTATAGCAATTTGACTCCGGAGACATCTCCAAGTCTCTTTTAACGGTTGGATCATGTTATTCACTAACCAACGATACCTCGGCTAGAACGACAGACATCTTGAGACCATTGTACGAACTTACTTCCGATCTTTGCTAGTACTGCATCATAGGGATGTAGGTCAAACCTTCGTGAACATACTTCCATTCTGTACTAGGACTGCATCATAGGGATGTAGGTCAAACCTTAGAGAACATACTTCGATACTTTACATGAGCGATCGAACTACGTCTAGGTTCAACCATTCTCGCTCACAAATTCATTTCTATTTCTGTGTAACAGAATCATGTCGCCAAAGAAAAACGATCAACCCCTCAACCAAACACCAACTCTTCAGATTGATGCAGCTACCTTTCAAGCTGCAGTCTCGGCTGTCGTGTCAGCTATTATGACCCATCTTAACGCTAACAACGCAAATGTTAGTGGGATTGTTAACAATGATTCCAATCCGAGTAACAATCAAGCACCTCAACGAGCCGCAAACTACCACGATACCCCGAGTCCCAAGACCAAGGGTAGAAAACGGAAGGCTTGGGCTAAATCTAAGGACAAATCGCTTCGAAGGGCGAACAGGAAACAACCACTAGTAACAACCTTCACCTCCATGACATCAGTACCTCCTACTACTATCCCTTCGGGTATCCCAATTGCCCCTAACCCAGCCAGACTGTATGCTGGGGACTTACCGAAGTGCGATAAGTGCGCCTTCCATCATCTAGGAGGATGTCGTATACCGCACTGCTTTAACTGCAACAGAGACAGGCATACTACCCGCTGCTATAGAATTCGGATCCAACACATTACTTCGACCACCAATGTCGAAAACTCTCGGATATGCCAGCTATGTGGCGAGATAGGGCACTTCAAGAGAGACTGCCCATCAGGGCAAATTAACGATGGAACAAGAAGAGTTTGACCTCAGAATGGAAAGAGGCAGCGAAGGAACCTATTATAGTATCGGTTCACTTCGAATCGTCAGTATTTTATATGCTTTTAAATCATGTTTAAAAACCAGTGCAACTCGAGTCTTATCTTTTGCGAGATCCTCTCAGTTAAGGGGCTCTTGTGCTGCGTATACTTGTCTTTTTTAGTATACTTTGTTCGCAGCAGTATTCCTATAGTTACTCTAAAAGTATTGTAACCCAGTTAAAAGTTGCATTGTCGTGTTTTGTCTATAACGCCTTATGTTCAAATCTAATGTCTTTAGTTTCCATATGATTCCGACTTTATCATACGACTCGAGTAAATTCGATCCTCGCAATACCAGCTCCATACGTACATCTCTTTCTCAGTAAACGTCTTTTAGCGAAGCCGTCATATCAGAACACCGAAGTACTCATGCATGGAGTACCTTATAGTTCTTTTCCTTTCCGAAGGAATCCCCGCCGTATCACTCGTACAGTACGTCAAGTTCAATCCAAAGATTCATACGGTCGATCTATCACTGAAGAATGTATACAAGGGAGTAATATATGATCAAGGTTCTACAAGTTTAGAATTGATGATTCCAATTTAACTTCTTTTCCCTCGATGGGATGTGAGCTTAAGGAAGAATCAGTTATTCGACTACCTTTTCAATCTTAATTATATACGACTCGTATACACAAGATTGTGATCGTTGAACGATGTATGAATTCTAATATGAACATTAGTACAGAGACTGCCCAAGACTACGAGTAATTGCATTGACATAGGAACAAACTTAGAACCCAGTATGACTGTTATAACCAGATCGCCTCACAGTCTAAACACCTACGGAGTTACAAGAACAGCCCGGACAACACAACGAACTACTCAACAATAGAATTGGAAGACCATGCTTCTCACCCTTCAGAGCTCCGGTCTTATTCTTCCAGAAGTCGAGGGATTGCATCATATGTACCTCGACGATCGGGGACTCCGTTAAGATTTCCTTTAGAAATCGTTATCTCTGCCTCGCATAGATGAGTTGATTGAGCAAACGCAGGGAAAGAATTACTTTAGGAAATGGACCTGAGATCCGAATATCACCAGTTCGATTGTTAGGGAAGGATGTCCTGAAGACTACCCTCCAAAATCGATGCGGACACTTCGAGTCCTTAGTGATACCCCTCGGATAGGCCCAATACACCCATAGTATTCATGAGCTAAATGAGTAGGGTACGTCTTTCTTACTGGGATCAGTTCGTCATTCTCCTTGTAATGACCTACTTATCTACCCTCGTATGTCACACCCCCAAACCTGAACGACGGAAACGTTCGAGGGCGGATGACTTCATGTGGTAGCGTAACAATAGAATACATAGTAAAGAAAGCAATACAACCATCACATATATAATTGAAAGTTTACATTTGTCAAAATTTTACATGTTCAAAACCAATTACAATATGATGTCAAAATATGAGATTAAACTGGCGCCGCAGCATCCCTTCATCAAAAGCATAATGATACCTAAAATTACTGATTCCCTGGGACATACAAGTAATTTTGAAAGAGTAGATCAACATTTAAGCTGGTGAGTTCATAAGTATTTAAATGACAATGTTTGTATGAAAATGAAATGTTTTGTCCTTGTTTGTTTGTGTTTAGAAAATCCTATATTTTCTACTAGTATAAAAGTAGCCTTCTCTCAAGACCAATGTTTGTTTCTGAAATGTATGTAAGTGTGAAATAACCAAATGTGTTTGAAAACCTTGTAAATCAATGTGTTTTTAATACCCCATGTGAGTTTTATAACCATACTATTGACTCGGAATGCCTATACACAATGTTCTTCAGGCGTTGGAATGTTATGACGTTTGTTACCCCAAACGGTGGACTGTAGCTAACAGTCAGGGCCCGGTTTGTCAAGCCCGTATAGATCTATACACAAACACCATGCTCCCCCTCCAAGGGATTCTGGTATATAATACAGGACTTGAAATGTGTACTCGAACGTACGTGAAGTTTGTGTCTCACAAAACCATGGTATAAAAACAGATTTACTTGTTAAAATGTTCGTTTGTTCTTGTATATGAAAGTGACTTCTTGAAAATCATGTTTCTAGTATGTAAAAGTTAGTAATATCCTCGTAAAACTATACCTATTATAGTTTTCTAAAAGTGTGTCTCGTTTGTTTAGAAATACCTAGAAAAGGAATCACTTGTTATGAAAGTATAGATTTTTGTAGAGCCTAAGATGGACAAGTATACATAAAATCTAAGAAAATGTTTAGTTTATACATGCATTACAACAATTTATATTTCAAAAGATAGAATTCTATTGTAACATATTTTATATACGAAAGTTTCTCATAAAGTTTATAAATCACATGTGATTTGGATATATAAAAGCATATAAAATAATTCTTTATGTAACACACGATAATACTCGTGTGTTTTACTTGTATTCCCCCCCTTGAAAGCATATAAAAGCATTTAGAATAACTTAAAAAGGTTAATTAAGGGGTATGAACTCACTTGAAAGTTTGAAGATAGCGAGATGGAAAATCGGGCAGAGTTTCGTCTTGAGAAACGGATTTTTCTCGGGATTCTCGGGAATCTCAGGAGTAAAATCGACCCTCGGGACTTGAGCAAAAAGACCAGAGCTTTAGGTTTGAACGGGCACAGAAATCGAGGCAAGATCGTGAGAGAAAGGAGAGAATGAGCAATTTTTCCGGAAACCTTCGCATTCTATTTATAGGGGGGTTTGAGAAGCCTCGTACGCGGGTCGTACGCTCGTACGTAGTGCGTACGCGTACGTCATGCATGAGCGAGTCCACAACTGCCTCGACTTCGGATGGGACGGGTCGGATGGGGCGGGTCGGTAGCTTCGCATAGGGGCGACGTGGACGATCCGAGGCCCTTGATTCGAGTACGTGGGGCGTACAAGGGTACGCAGGGCGTACTCCGGTCCTATCTGCTGACTCCCCTTCGGATATTACCAAGAATATATATTTAAATTTATATTTATTTTAAATAAACTTCTAAAATTCATATCTCCTTCATACGAACTCCGTTTTCGACGTTCTTTATATCCACGCGTAGGTAAGACTACGCTCTACAACTTTCGTTTAGACTCCGTTGGCAAATTCCGAAATTATTTTTATTATTTAATTATAAAATGACGTTATTAAGGAATTTTCTTTAAAAATTCATAACTTCTTTATCTGATGTCGGTTTTTGCCAGACTTTTCACCGCTGAAATACCATTGTCGAGACCTTCGATTCTCGTTTAGGTCATTTCGGCCAAAAGTCGCTCGATCTCCGATTCGAGTTTTTAGCTGTCTGTTGCTAAGCCGAACTTGGAAAAATCTTAACTTCAATATACGAAGTCGGATTTGGGCGTTCTTTTTACGTACGATGATGGTTTAATGACATTTAATCATAGAGGGAATTTAAATAGAACTTTTTGGACATTTTAATATCAAAGTTAATTTTATTAACTCAAAAGTGGTTACAATACTTGACTTTTTAGGTCATTACAAAGAGTTGAAATATCGGGTTGTCACATCATCCCCCCGTTAGAGAGAATTTCGTACCGAAATTTAAAGTAGTAAAGATACTAGTGAACATGAAAGAGATGAGGGTACTTTTGTTTCATCCAATCTTCGCGTTCCCATGTGAATTCAGGTCCCTGCTTGGCGTTCCAGCGAACCTTCACGATGGGTATGCGACATTGTTTTGTTTGTTTGACCTCTCGGTCCATGATTTCTACTGGTTCTTCCACAAAGTTGAGGCTCTCGTTGATCTCGATCTCGTCGAGTGGAATAACAAGAGTCTCATCGGGCAGACACTTTTTCAAGTTCGAGACGTGGAAGGTTGGATGTATGTTACTAAGTTCACGCGGTAGGTTAAGCTTGTAAGCCACAGGGCCGATTCTGGCAAGAATCTCGAAAGGCCCTATGTATCTTGGATTTAGTTTCCCACGCTTTCCAAAGCGTATTAAACCCTTCCACGGTGAGACCTTTAATAAAACGTGGTCTCCTACCTGGAATTCCAAAGGTTTCCTCCTTTGGTCAGCGTAGCTTTTCTGTCGGTCTCTAGAGGCTTTCAATCGTTCACGAATCTGAACGATCTTCTCTGTCTTTCTCGTATGATTTCTGGACCGGTGAGAGTGCTTTCAGGAACTCTTCCTTTAGCTATCTGGGTATCGCCAACTTCAGTCCAGCACAGAGGGGATCTGCACTTTCGACCATAGAGGGCTTCAAACGGAGCAGCCTTTATGCTTGTATGATAACTATTGTTGTATGAAAATTCTACAAGGGGTAAATGGATATCCCATGCCTTTCCAAAGTCAATCACACAGGCTCTCAGCATATCTTCTAAAGTTTGTATCGTTCTCTCACTTTGCCCGTCTGTTTGTGGGTGGTAGGTTGTACTCATGTCTAGCCTAGTCCCCAGGGAACTTTGTAGTGACTACCAGAATCTGGAAGTGAATCTACTATCTCTATCGGAGATAATGGATATCGGAACACCATGCAGTCGCACTACTTCCCTTATGTAAGTTCTTGTAAGATTTTCCATTTTGTCAGTCTCCTTGATGGGTAGGAAATGCGCGGATTTGGTCAATCTGTCGACGATGACCCATATGGTATCGAGTCCACTCGTCGTCTTGGGTAACTTGGTTACGAAGTCCATAGTAATCCGCTCCCATTTCCATTCTGGTATCTCCGGTTGTTGTAGTAATCCTGACGGTTTCTGATACTCGACCTTAACCTTAGCGCAAGTAAGGCATTTACTTTTGAAGGTAGCAATTTCTGCTTTCATGTTAGGCCACCAGTACAGTTTCTTAAGATGCAGATACATTTTATCCAAACCTGGGTGAACGGAATATCTTGAGTTGTGTGCTTCGGTCATGACTACGTTTCTGAAACCACCATGATTCGGGGTCCAGATTCGGTCCATGAGATAGTAGGCTCCACCACCCTTGACTTCTAGATTCTTTTCCGTTCCTCGCAGGGATTCACCCGCCACATTTTCAGGTTGCAAAGCTTCCATTTGTGCCGCCTTAATTTGTGTGGATAAGTGGGAATGGATAGTCATAGTCAGAGATTTGACCCTCCGACCAGTGTATTCCTTTCGACTGAGGGTGTCAGCTACCACGTTGGCCTTGCCAGGATGATAACGAATTTCGCATTCGTAGTCATTTAGTAACTCAACCCATCGTCGTTGTCGCATGTTGAGTTCCTTTTGATCGAAAATGTGTTGAAGGCTCTTGTGATCGGTGAAAATAGTACTCTTTGTTCCGTATAAGTAGTGTCTCCAGATCTTCAGAGCAAATACCACTGCTCCTAACTCAAGATCGTGTGTCGTATAGTTCACTTCGTGTGTCTTAAGCTGTCGGGAGGCATAAGCAATAACCTTCCCTCTCTGCATAAGAACACAACCTAGTCCTTGATTTGACACATCACAATACACTACGAAGTCTTCTATCCCCTCGGGAAGGGATAGTATCGGTGCGGTGCACGAGGCCTGTTTTAGCGTCTGGAATGCCTTCTCTTGTTTCGCTTCCCAGCCAAAGGCCACGCCTTTCGGGGTTAATGTATTAAGAGGTTTCGCAATGCTAGAGAAGTTCTTTATGAATCTGCGATAGTAGCCAGCGAGACCTAGAAATTGACGAATTTCTGTAGGTGTCTTTGGTGCCGACCAGTTCTCAATGGCCTTAATTTTGGAGGGGTCCACGTGTATACCTTTCTCGCTAACAACGTGGCCTAAAAATTCGACTCTTCGAATCCAAAATTCGCATTTAGAGAACTTTGCATAGAGTTTCTCCGTTCGCAGTGTTTCTAGGACTTTTCGTAGGTGCTGACTATGCTCTTCCTCACTTCGGGAGTAGACAAGTATATCATCGATAAAGACGATGACGAACTGATCCAAGTAAGGACGGCATACCCTATTCATTAGGTCCATAAATACTGCTGGTGCATTGGTTAATCCGAACAGCATCACTACAAATTCGTAGTGTCCATAACGAGTTCGGAAAGCTGTCTTTGGAATATCCCCCTCTAGAACTCGTAATTGGTGATATCCGGATCGTAGATCTATCTTTGAGAAGTAGTTTGATCCTTGAAGTTGATCGAATAGGTCGTCAATACGGGGTAGAGGATAACGGTTCTTGACAGTAAGTTTGTTCAGCTCTCTATAGTCGATGCACATACCGAACGATCCGTCCTTCTTCTTTACAAACAGGACCGGTGCTCCCCATGGTGAGAAACTTGGTCTTATGAATCCTTTTTGAAGGAGTTCATTAAGTTGACTGGAAAGTTCCTGCATCTCTGCTGGTGCGAGACGATAAGGTGACTTCGCTACTGCGGTAGCCCCTGGAACTAAGTCAATTATGAATTAGACTTGGCGTTGTGGTGGTAATCCTGGTAGTTCTTCCGGAAAGATATCGGGAAAGTCGCGTACTACCGAAATGTTCTTGATGTCCTTCAGTTCTTGACTTGTATCAACGATGTGCGCTAGGAATGCTCGACAATCCTTCCGCAAGCACTTTCGAGCTTGGATGCACGAAATGATGCGAAGGTTTGTACTTGATTTGTCGCCGTAGATAACTAATGTTTCGTTGTTAGGGAGATTAAGACGGACTGCTTTCTCAAAGCACATGATGTCAGCGCGAAGAAGACTCAACCAATCCATGCCGACTATGACGTCGAAACTTTTGATTTGGACGGGCATGAGATTGATGGGAAAAGAATGGCCGTCTAAAGTTAACGTACTGCCCATGTATATGCAGTTAGTGTTTTCGGTTTTTCCATTGGCCATCTCTACAGTGAATGATTTTTCTAACTTGCTAGGTTTAGGTTTAAGTAAATGAATAAAGTTTTGACTCACGAAGCTTCTCTCCACTCCACTATCGAATACTATGCATGCATATGAATTATCGAGAAGGAACGTACCAGCAACTATAGTTGGGTCAGCTACAGCTTCATCGTGGCCTATCGCCAAAACTCGTCCCACACCGCCGGTGCCTGCTGCCTTAGGGCAGTTCCTCCTGAAGTGGCCCACCTCGCCACAACCGTAGCAAGTCTAGCCTACACCCGCACTGGGAACTTGAGTGATCGGCTTTGCGGGGTCCTTGCAGAAACGGGCTGTGTGTCCCTTTCTGTTGCAGTTGGCGCACTGCATTTCCCGACAAGGTCCATGGTGGTGGTAAGTGCATTTGGTGCACTTTGGAAGGTTACCCACATAAGGCTTTGTGGGGTAGGGATTTGTAGGAGCTGTAGTAGGTACAGTGGCAGCATTCACTGAAACCAGTTGTTTCTTTGCGGATTCTTGGGAAGACCCACCCTTCCCTTTACTCCATACTCTCTTCCTGTTGTTGTTGTTGTTGTTGTTGTTGTTGTTGTTGTTGTTGTTGTTGTTGTTGTTTCCTTTCTGTGGTTTTGGTGCAGAAACGGTTGAGTTCTGATGACCTTCGTAGTCAATCAGAGATTGTGCCAGTTCCTTAGCACTTTCAAAGGTGTCAGGTTTGGAAGCTAACACGCTTGATCGTAATTGGGGCGTCAGTCCCCAGATGTATCTTTCTATTTTCTTGCTCTCGGGAGCAATTATATCTGGGCAAAGGATTACCAGATCACAGAATTGGTTGGTATAAGTAGCGATGTCGGTACCAACCATTCTGAGAGTCCATAGTTCGTGTTCGAGCTTTTGAATCTCTCCCCTTGGGCAGTATTCTCTCATCATCATGGCTTTTAGGCTCTCCCAGCTTATGGAGTTTGCCAATATCAGGGTAAGTACTTTAACGTGGCCATTCCACCAAGTTAAAGCTCTATCAATAAGGGTGAAAGTTGCAAATTTGACTTTGCTGTGCTCGGGACAGGAGCAGATTTCAAAGACTGACTTTGTCCTTTCAATCCACTGTCTCAGGGCTATCACACCACCAGATCCATAAAACATCCGGGGCTTGGCATTAGTAAAGTCCTTATAGGTGCATTCTCGGGGTGGTCCATGACTCTCGCCATGGTTGGATGGGTGTGTGCCAGATCCCGAGCCATTAGTACTCGAGTTATTGATCTGTGACATGGCAGCTGCTACCGCTGCGGTGACTGCTGCTTGGAACATAACAACATCAAATTGGGGTGGTGGAGGTGGTGGTGGTACATGTGCTTCCCCACCGTTGTTTCGCCTTGGATTCCTACGCGGAGGCATCCTTCAACTATAGGTTGAAAAGGTAAAGATAAGAATTCCATAGAATAGAGAATTAACGTGTCTCATGAACTAAACTGCAATAGTTCAACAATAGATGTTAGTATGAGTCTTAAAATAGAAGAATGAAAGTTATTTGTAAGACTGGAAGTATGAAACAAGTATTTGGTTTCTCAAAGACTTTTCAAGGTTTGAACGAAATACTTAACGTAGTAATAATAGTGTCACTTATATTAATATAAAAGTTGATACCACGATCATGAAAATTTGACTCCTATAAGGGTCTCCGATTACAAAGTTCGAGAAATTGAAAGACTTTTAGCCGAGGTCCTAAGCTATAACAAAATTTGAGTCTTTGACAAGCACTACTTGCGATGTAGGTTGCGCTTGGAGCTTAACTCTGCATCTGATTGCTTCGACTCCATTAGACGCCTATCAAAAGCGGCTTGTCATTCCCTCAGTTCAGCGAGGGCTGCAATCATTTGCGCTTGGAATGCCTCGGTTTGGAGTTGAGAAATGTCTTGCATCTTGTCCAGCCTACGGATGTCAAAAGTGTGAATCTGCACTTCCACGTTGACATCCCGGAGTCGGCTAGCTTGAACTCCGGACTGATAGGACTGATTGGCTAGCTTACCCACCATTAACGGGAGTGCCCGATCAGCCGAACCTCCGCCGCGGACATCATAGAAGTCCCGGCACATGTCGTAGGGAGGGCGTAAGTTCTGTTGTTGGCTCCAATGATGGAGGTGACTTCCCCAGACGGGAGTCGGTCCTTGAAAGTTCCTTACGAAGATGGGAGGTTGAACGGGTGGTGGATCGATCACTTCCGGTTCTGAGTCGGTACCAGAGTCATCATGCACTTCTATGGGTTCCTCGTCCTCTTCGGGATCATCTTCGATCCATCCTCCGTTGCCTTGGTTGGGAAAGTAGGGGTCGCCGGGGTGGTGAAATCCAGCCATTTGACTGTACGAGAAATGGGGTTATAGGAGTTGAATAAAGTTGAAACTTGCAAAACATGTAAGTTAAACTAGTTTAGGTAGCAAATACTCCTATAGTATTTAAATTCTTGTGTTTGATTCTAGTATCGTTTGGTAAGTTTTGACTTGTTGCTTACTACGATCATTCCTCGATATACGTTGGTCCAATCTCGGGCAAATATAGTTGATCACGCTATATTTGTCCAAAATCTGATTACATATATCGAGGCTTAATCGTAGTGTCAACTTGTCTAATTACTTGTTGTATAGTTAGATATCATGAAAATAATTTGTTGTATGCATGTAATTGTACTTAAATGAACTATCAATTTAAGTTAAACGTAACGCTGCTTAAGCGTAAAGAGAAAAATGTTTTGTCAGAGAGTGTTAGTCCCTTAAGCATTTATAGTTTGTGTATCTTATGTGGTTCGATATACTTAGTTCACTATAAACATTGCTCTGATACCGATCTGTCACACCCCCAAACCTGAACGGCGGAAACGTTCGGGGGCGGATGACTTCATGTGGTAGCGTAACAATAGAATACATAGTAAAGAAAGCAATACAACTATCACATATATAATTGAAAGTTTACATTTGTCAAAAGTTTACATGTTCAAAACCAATTACAATATGATGTCAAAATATGAGATTAAACTGGCGCCGCAACATCCCTTCATCAAAAGCATAATGATACCTGAAATTACTGATTCCCTGGGACATACAAGTAATTTTGAAAGAGTAGATCAGCATTTAAGCTGGTGAGTTCATAAGTATTTAAATGACAATGTTTGTATGAAAATGAAATGTTTTGTCCTTGTTTGTTTGTGTTTAGAAAATCCTATATTTTCTACTAGTATAAAAGTAGCCTTCTCTCAAGACCAATGTTTGTTTCTGAAATGTATGTAAGTGTGAAATAACCAAATGTGTTTGAAAACCTTGTAAATCAATGTGTTTTTAATACCCCATGTGAGTTTTATAACCATACTATTGACTCGGAATGCCTATACACAACGTTCTTCAGGCGTTAGAATGTTATGACGTTTGTTACCCCAAACGATGGACTGTAGCTAACAGTCAGGGCGTGGGTTGTCAAGCCCATATAGATCTATACACAAACACCATGCTCCCCCTCCAAGGGATTCTGGTATATAATACAGGACTTGAAATGTGTACTCGAACGTACGTGAAGTTTATGTCTCACAAAACCGTGGTATAAAAACAGATTTACTTGTTAAAATGTTCGTTTGTTCTTGTATATGAAAGTGACTTCTTGAAAATCATGTTTCTAGTATGTAAAAGTTAGTAATATCCTCGTAAAACTATACCTATTATAGTTTTCTAAAAGTGTGTCTCGTTTGTTTAGAAATACCTAGAAAAGGAATCACTTGTTATGAAAGTATAGATTTTTGTAGAGCCTAAGATAGACAAGTATACATAAAATCTAGGAAAATGTTTAGTTTATACATGCATTACAACAATTTATATTTCAAAAGATAGAATTCTATTGTAACATATTTTATATACGAAAGTTTCCCATAAAGTTTATAAATCACATGTGATTTGGATATATAAAAGCATATAAAATAATTCTTTATGTAACACACGATAATACTCGTGTGTTTTACTTGTATTCCCCCCCTTGAAAGCATATAAAAGCATTTAGAATAACTTAAAAAGGTTAATTAATGGGTATGAACTCACTTGAAAGTTTGAAGATAGCGAGATGGAAAACCGGGCAGAGTTTCGTCTTGAGAAACGGATTTTTCTCGGGATTCTCGGGAATCTCGGGAGTAAAATCGACCCTCGGGACTTGAACAAAAAGACCAGAGCTTCGGGTTTGAACAGGCACGGAAATCGAGGCAAGATCGTGAGAGAAAGGAGAGAAATGAGAAATTTTTCCGGAAACCCTCACATTCTATTTATAGGGGGGTCTGAGAAGCCTCATACGCGGGGCGTACGCTCGTACGCAACGCGTACGCGTACGTCGTGCATGAGCGAGTCCTCGACTGCCTCGGCTTCGGATGGAACGAGTCGGATGGGGCGGGTCGGTAGCTTCGCATAGGGGCGACGTGGACGATCCGAGGCCCTTGATTCGAGTACGCGGGGCGTACGAGGGTACGCAGGGCGTACTCCGGTCCTATCTGCTGACTCCCCTTCGGATATTACCAAGAATATATATTTAAATTTATATTTATTTTAAATAAACTTCTAAAATTCATATCTCCTTCATACGAACTCCGTTTTCGACGTTCTTTATATCCACGCGTAGGTGAGACTACGCTCTACAACTTTCGTTTAGAATCCGTTGGCAAATTCCGAAATTATTTTTATTATTTAATTATAAAATGACGTTATTAAGGAATTTTCTTTAAAAGTTCATAACTTCTTTATCTGATGTCGGTTTTTGCCAGACTTTTGACCGCTGAAATACCATTGTCGAGACCTTCGATTCTCGTTTAGGTCATTCCGGCCAAAAGTTGCTCGATCTCCGATTCGAGTTTTTAGCTGTCTGTTGCTAAGCCAAACTTGGAAAAATCTTAACTTCAATATACGAAGTCGGATTTGGGCGTTCTTTTTACGTACGATCATGGTTTAATGACATTTAATCATAGAGGGAATTTACATAGAACTTTTTGGACATTTTATTATCAAAGTTAATTTTATTAACTCAAAAGTGGTTACAATACTTGACTTTTTAGGTCATTACAAAGAGTTGAAATATCGGGTTGTCACATCGTAGTAAGAAAGAACCCATAGAAACATTACCTTTAGAGGAACTTTCATGAAGTTCTCTAAACACGAGTTTTGAAATTGAAGAGTCAGATTCCTAAGACACACTATTAGGGATGTGGGAATTTTTGAGTACTCTTTTAAATTGTCAAAACCGTTGAGAATTTCTCAACACCAGAGACGCCAGCAGAAATTCGCCAAATTATAGGTCGTGCAGACCTACTATCGTAGTCCATTCAGAACTCCTCACAAATTACAGAAACCCTTTCGACTTTGACCCAACAAGGGGTTGCCCTTGACTTGTAAGTTAAGCGAGAGAAAGAACCTTTGGAATTCCAAGTGAGAGACCAAATTTTTTAGGAAGTCTCACTCTGGGAATGGCTTAATACGCTTCGTAAAGCGTGGAAAGCTAAATCCAATATAGTTAGGACCTTCGAGATTCTTACCTGAATCGGTCCTGTATCTCACAGACTAGACCAACTCCGCGAACTTAGTAACATACATTTTACTCTTCGCGTCTCGAACTTGAAACAATACCTTTCTGTTAGGACTCTCGTAAGCCCACTCGACGAGATCGAGATTAACGAGATCCTTGCCTTCATATTAGAACCGTAGTGACCCTCGACCGAGTGGTCAAGCGGACGAAGCACCACCGTCGCCCGTTAGTGAAGGTTCGTTGGAATACCAACCGAGGACCCGATTTCACTTATGAGCTCGAGAACCAATCGATAAGGAAGTTTCCACCTCACGACTCGATCACTTCTACCTACTTCCTTACATGGATTCTAATTTCGGGATGAAATTCCCTCTAACAGGGGGATGATGTGACAACCCGAAATTTCCATTATGAACAAACCATATCAAGTCAATAGAAGTTAGAACAGTTACAGTGAAATTCCAGACTTTTGGGTATAAGTTTGAATATTTCAGGATTTACACTTAATGAGATATCAGGAGAATGGATGCACTAGGGTTTTGTGCAACACTGTTATTCCAAAACTCTATGATATTAGAGTTCATTTCGGGAATAAAACATTTTCTACCAAAAATCCCAAGACTATATATAGAAATTTGAACCATATTCATTCATTACTTACATTTCCAACTAGAGAAAAGCCAAATTCTCTCTCACGGATCTTCGGGTTTTCATCCCAAATCGTGAGTACTTCTATCTAATTGTATTATATAGCTTAGATTGTGCCTAATAACATCAAAATAAAATCGAAACTGCAAGATTTGAGAGTTTACCGCCCAAGAACACTTGGAGAGTAAACTCTTTTATAAGGGCCAAATAGTGCCTAGTCCTTCCTTAAGCCATGGAAATAGTTTGGACTTGTACACTAATGAGTTTAGGGATAGAAAACAACCTCAAAACACCAATGAAATGGTGTTCACGGCCCAAGATCTTCTTGGACCGTGAACACTAAATTTAGGGACAAAGTGTGCCCAATGTCCCTCCAAACCTTGGAAATGAACCTTGAGACTACCCATAGCTTGTTTATACATCAAAAACATTAAGAATCAAAGGTTAAAAGTGAGTTCACAGCCAAGAATGTTCTTGGGCTGTGAAATCCATTTTAGGTTGCCAAAATGCCCTAAATACCTTCATTAAGCCAAGAGACAAACGTAGCACTTTACATTGACGTGTCTAGGACCCAAAACAATGAAAATACCAACACCCATGAGTGTTTACGGCCACAAACACATGACCAAATGGTCCATGGACCGTAAACTCAAGATAGGGGTGTTTTGATGCCATAAACACTTCCTACGGCTTAGGCTTGAAATTAGGATGCTTCCTTATGACCTTTAGGACCCTCATAAACATAACTGGCCATGAGTTTACGACAGTAAACTCATTAGGGCTGTGAACTCCTTAAAACTCCAAAGAAAGTGGGTTTTTCTTCATCCTAGGTTAGAGTTAATGTCCCTAAATCATACCCTAGCCTTCAAACTTGCATTCCCACATGAGTAACCATGAGTTTACGGCCGTAAACTCCTTTGGGCCGTGAAATCATGGTAGTAAACTCATGTGAGTGCCTTTATACCTTCCTATGTTGAATCACATGTGATTCCAACACTTGGTCAAGGTGTTTCCTAGTTCCGGAAAGTGTTTCCTTTCATATAGATGTTATAAACACTATATTCATGTCAATATGTATCCTTATATGTCATTTAGGACTTATTGTGTCTCAGGACTTCATTCGTGGAACTTGTCATCCCTACACGCATACCCGTTAAAACCACTCACAACAGGTGAGTTCATACCCCTTAATCAATGTAAATGATTTTAAATGCTTTAAATGGGGGGGGGGGGAATACAAGTAGAAAACAACATGTTCTTGAATACGTTTACATATGCTTACATGATACATGAGTACGTTTACATATGCTTACATGATACATGAATACGTTTACATGGAGACGCTTACATGAGTACCTTTACATAGATACATTTTCCTGTATACACTTACATGGATACTTGTACCTAGAATTACGAGGATGATTTATTAGTACCTTCTGTGTAAATTGTCCTTCCTATCCCAGTTCAACGGGATATCTAGACGGGACTAACCATTCCGAAGCCCACCTGTTAGCACCAGTGGTCAATGAACATCTACGGATGCCTACGGTTATTACTTATATTAGGAGTACCTTTACGGGACTAACCATTCCTTGGGCCTACTGTTCGCTACAGAGGTTGATGAACATTTACGGATGCCTACGGTTAATACTTATATTAGGAATACTTTTACGCGACTAACCCTTCCTCCCACTTGCTGTAGCTACAGAGGAAAATTGAACAATCTATGGATGTTCACAGGTTATACATTTCGCAAATCGCGATGTCGTGTTAATCCTAATACAAAAGGATAACATTTACATGATTATATTTTTCCAATTACTTTATTTTGTGATACATTCACATAAACGATGAGTTAGACTAGTACTGTTTGTAATAGTCAAAAAGAAGGAAAAACTATCATTATCATAGCAAAAAATTCGGGTCTTGGTAGAAGACTATTATATTCTTTTCCTATTTACTTTATTTTGTGATACATTCACATAAACGATGAGTTAGACTAAGTACTAATTGTAATAGTCAAAAAGAAGGAAAAACTATCATTATCATAGCAAAACATTCGGGTCTTGGTAGAAGACTATTATATTCTTTTCCTATTTACTTTATTTTGTGATATATTCACATAAACGATGAGTTAGACTAAGTACTGTTTGTAATAGTCAAAAAGAAGGAAAAACTATCATTGTCATAACAAAACATTCGGGTCTTGGTAGAAGACTACATTTCATACTAGTAGGAAATATGGGATTTTCTAGGGTTTTTCATACTTATATCAACTGTTTCATTTAAAGATTTACATGGCATTCATAACAGCATTCCAAAACAAGACAATGACACTTAAATACTTATGAATTCACCAGCTTTAGGCTGATACTCACTTTCAAAATAACTTGTATTCTCAGGTCACCAGTTAGACAGGTACGATGGCCAGGTTTTGATAAGACGGAGCACAGACAAGACTCATCTTATTTTGATTATTCATTTTATTGTTTTACATTATGAAAGAAGACGCATGTATTAAAACATTACTTTTAATGCAATGGATGATGTTGTTGCTTGTTTACTACTTCACATTGTTATGATACTTCACATGACGTCCTCCACCCCGGAACGTTTCCGCCGTTCTTGGTTTTGGGGTGTGACAGATAAGCCCCAAATTTAATGGGTTATAGTATAGGGGCATTTATGTCTTTTATCTATTTAGTTTCCTATTAGCGAGTCTACAACGAGTCATGGTTGGAAACAATTGTTAGTGAGGACAACACCAGAATATGTTGGTTGTTATTCCCTTTTGTCTTGTCTCTAGTGGAAGTATAAATAAACCTTATGTTTTAGGAAGTAGGCAGCTAAGAATTATTAAGAATTGAATATTGTTCTTCTTGGAGAGTCCATTCCTCTCGAATGAATGGGAAAACACTTATATCTTTTATTTGTTTCATAGCTTGATTATCAATGGAGAATGTTTCTTGTTCAAAGATGTATCAGGGCCTGCCACATTTACATTTTTTTTTTCAGAACATGTAGCATGCCTTGTAAGCGAGTGCATATTTAGCTATTCCCATAATACCACAAAATTCATAATAATGCACTTTTATGGATTAGCCACAGTTTAATAGTAATATATATCCGTAGGGGTTAAAAACCCTGGATCAGACATATTATTGTAGGCATCTTGCATTGGTCAAGTGCATCTTACAAATATAGAATGATTCTTTGAATACTTGTTGTATTTTAATCTAATAGGCATGATTTTGCTTCATTGAATTCTACTATCGTAGTTTCAGTTAAATTAACTCAGTAAAAATAACCAAAGCAAAACCATAAACGATAGTAAGGTAAACATAACTCAGTGATGCCCTAGGTAAAGAAAGATTGCCATCATTATCCAAGCTAACTTCCTGGTTCTGATTTTAGTTATTGAAGGTTTGATATTCATTTTTGCTTCCTATGTACTTAACATTTACATTTTATCATCAACATAAAAAAATAGCTAATCTCAAAATTGGGAACTGAAGCGTGCTTCCGACACATGTTCATCACGTAGTTTAATCATCATCATTGGGGCTTCAAATTCAAATTACATTCTCAATCTCATCCATATTTCATCACTTAATTCCAATTAGAGATTTATAAGTCCAAACGCGGATACATGCTAAATCATGTTCCAGAAATTCAATAAAGGATTAATCATCGTAATCAAATAGGGAGAAATTATTAGAAGCAATTAAGGTCACCTCATGGAAGTGAGAAGGCAAAATGAGAAATGAATGATCCTGAGAATTTTGGCGGGCATGCTATGTGAATCTCGCTATTACATGATCCTTCGGAGTGCCTTCTAATAAATTTGCTATCTTTGGTGCCGCTGATACTTGAATTGATTCTCGCCCATGGCCGTGCATTTGACGAAACCCTACTTCGAATTTTAGAAGTGTGTTGTAACATCCGGATTCCCATGTGTATTATTTTATTCTTTTATTTTTGGAGGTTGTGAGGGGGCTCGGCGAGTTGGAGCTTAGAATCGCCGTGTATGGTCGCGGATTCTTATTCGGGTTCATGACTGGACTCGGCGAGTCCACGTTGTTAAATGAAACCCTAATTTCCTAGATTTGGGACCTATTTAAAGGCCCTTAGGGCCATCATTTGCGGCTACCAAACCCCAGAGAGAAACCCTAATGGAGTTAGAGCATTTGTGAGAGGAAAGGAGCCATTTCTTGATCTTTGTGGTTGATTCTTGCAAGAAGGAGGTGATTCCAGCTTAGGGGAGACCAAGGAGGTTGTGCATCTATGGATATTGAGCAAGAGACTTCATCTTTGAGGTATTATATCGCCCCTTTATCTGTTTTGTTGAAGGAATCCATAGATGTAGAGTTTTATGACCTTTATTGGAAGAAAATTGTGAGGATATGGCCCCTATTCACTTTGAAACTTCAAATCTGGACCCATAGTGGTCTAAAGAGCTTATCTCAGCTTGCTTTATGTTGAACTATGGAGGTGTTGAGCTAAGGATGTTACTTTTGGGGCTAAATCACCAAGTGAAGCCTCCTAGACGTCCCATGAGTGTCAAGATTCGAACTTTACGTGTTTATCTGGCTTGAGAAGGTTAGGTCTATGGATCAAAGGAACAGATCTGACCTCAGGAGGCCATTTGAGTTCGTGTATGGCATGAACTCGCCGAGTCCAAGGGCAGACTCGGCGAGTAGGGTTAGGGTTTCCCGTAAATCACTCAGTGAGTGGACTTGCCGAGTTGGGGGCATAACTCAGTGAGTTAGAGGAGGATTAGAGGACTGGAGGTCAAAGCGGAACTCGCCGAGTTGATCTTGAGACTCGGCGAGTTGAGTCGGGGTGGCCCCGCAATTCATGCCAGGTGTGACTCGTCGAGCAAGGGGAGGGACTCGACGTGCCAAGCGAGACTAGAAATTAGCGGACACGTGTAGACTCACCGAGTCGCCCAAGTGCACTCGACGAGTCGGGTCAAAGTTTAACAATTGACTTCTGTTGACTTTAGGATCTGGTCAACAATGTCTCCTTTGAGCCATAAGAGGGGTAAAATGGTCTTTTTACCTTCTGAGGGTGCAAAGAGAGGGTTGAGTCTAGTCCCGAGAGTTATATTTATGAGAACATTTACTTTATGTGATTAGGCGGAGGCTGGATCGTATTTCTACCGAGTCAGAGATTTATCGAGACATCTGAGGTGAGTCTTCTCACTATACTTTACCTAGTGTGGTATAGAGATATGTGACAGTGTATTTTAGAGTTATGTGCCGGTATATTTGCATGCTATTTATGTGTTGTGATTTATTGTGATATGTGATATGCATGATTCAGAGTGTACAGAGTAGGACCATTGGGTCCACAGAGTTAGGGCCAGAGGGCCCATAAAGAGTTAGGACTGGAAGGTTCCACTGAGACACGCTGACCAGAGGGTCAACAGAGTTATAGCCTCGAGTGGCTAATATGTGTTAGTATGGTATTTTGGGGAACTCACTAAGAAATTATGCTTATAGTGTTATGTGTTGTGTTTCAGGTACCATCGATGATCACGGGAAGGCGCCGACATGATTTGTACACACTGTGACAACACGAAATTTCTATTATGTGCAACCCTTCAATTCAATAGAAGTCAGAAAAGTTGCTGCTAAGTTTCAAACTTTTTGGAAAAAGTTTGAGTATTTTAGGACTTACACTTCGGGTGATATCTGGAGAGAGGATGCCATAGGGTTTATTTTGCAACATTGTTATTCCAAAACTCCAAGAAATTAGAGTTTACTATCTGAATAAAATATTTACAGCCAAAAACCCTAAATCTGGGAGTATATATATGACAATTAGTCATTATTTACACTTTTTCCAAATCTCAAGATCCAAATCCAATTTCTCTCTCAAGTATCATCCAAATGTTTTCCATGATCTTCAATCTAGTAAGTGTTTCTAGCTTTCGTAAGTTGTTATATGAATTAATCTAGTGTTTTAACACAGTTGTAACCGTGAAATCATTCCAAAAGGTTGATTCTTCAATTTACACCAAGAACACACACTAGTGTTCTTGGACTTTTAGCTCATTTCAAGCATCAATATAGTAAGTACTTCTATCCTAGAGTCTTATAAAGCTTGTGATATTCCCTTACATCAAGAAATCGTCCCAAGAACACCAAGATCAAGGTGTTTACGATCCATGAATATTCTTGGACCGTAAACCCCAAATAAAGGTGCCAAAGGGTTCCTTAGGGTGCCTTAGTCCTTCACAAGCCTTATAAACTTCTCTAAATCCTTCCTTGATGTGTTTAGCACATAAAAAGCACCAAAATCTCTCATTTATATGTGTTTACGGTTTGGGGATCTCCCAAAACCGTAAACACCCCAAAGTGTGTATAAATGACCCATATTCCTTCCTTATGCCTAGAATCTAGCCTAGACTTTTACCTTGAAGTGTTTGAGATTTGAGAACATCAAAATACCATGCTCCATAGGAGTTTACGGCAGCAAACACATGGAGAAATGGTTCATGGGCCGTAAACTCCATTTTAGGAGTGTATTGATGCCACAAACATTTCCTAAGGCTTAAACATGAAGTCGGAATGCTTGGAATGACTTAGAAGACTTCAAACCAACAAATGGTCAAAAGGTTATGAGCTTATGGCCGTAAACTCAAGGGTTTACGATCGTAAACTCAATGGGTTATGGTCTTTAGGGAGCAAACTCATGAAAGGGGTTCCTTTGAACCCTAAGCTCAAATAGCTTTGTCCTACAACACTTAGATGCAATCCTTAGCACTTATAACACTTGTATAAAGTGTTTAACATGTCTTAGGATGTCTTAACTTTGTTAATTAGTTGTTTAAAGGCTAATCGGATACATATATGTTCTACTATATGTTAACTAGGATCCTTGTGTGTGTACAAGTCTTCACTTGGCACTTAGCATCCTACGGCAGTCAATACATCCAAACCAATTGCTACAAGTGAGTTCATACCCCTTAATCAATGGTTTAAATGTTTTTAAATGCTTTTATGGGGGGGGATACAAGTTGATTCATGCTAGTTATTATATCAATCACATGTGATTAATAAGCAGCATAAAAATGGAATTACTACTCTTTTAGCTGTTTTACCAAACAAATTACTTCAAATGGTTTTCCAAAACATTTTTACTCGTTTAAAACTCTTTGTAAGACTGTCTTACATACTAAGTGTATCTTTTCAAACCTTTTTACAGTTGTGATTCAAAACAAATGTTTCCTTATACTTTACACTGTTCTTATGAAACAAATTGTTTTCAAATCGTTTTGCAAACTGACATCAAGTCATCTTTTCCTAGTTATAAAACTTTTCAAAGGTTTTACAAAACTTCTTTTATACTTTTATATTTTCAATTGCATGCCTATATATGTATAGTTATATAAGTAATGTTTAAAGGACTTAGGAAGACTAGCTCGCTTTACCTCCTTTTCCTCGTTGGGATGTGGCGTTAGGGCATCGATTATCCGTCCGAAGGTCGTCTGAATATTAGTTGTATATTACGTATACATATATAGACATAAAAGTTCTATCAGTTAATTCAATACCCTTGGGTAGCAGGGGTATACTTTCATGTTCATACGTACCAATTACATTGCTAGTAAGCTACCATATGGGTAGTTTAGGAAAATACTAATACTATTACTAGAACGTGGAATCATACCATGAGTCAGTTCATTCATAAGTCTATACATGCTAGATAGAGAGAGAACACACATTACAGCTAGCACACACAGAACATTACAGTACATTACTATACATGCTAGATAAAGAGAGAACACACATTACAGCTAGCACACGCAGAACATTACAGTACATTACTATACATGCTAGATAGAGAGAGAGAGAGAACACAATTTACAGTTAGCACATTCATTACATATACATTCATGCAGTTATGTGAACCGTTAAACGGGGCATGGCACTACCTGCCATGAGCATTTTTGTATCCAGAATCTCCTTAATTGGGGAGCGTATGAGTTTGCATATAGATCTATACTGGATTGACTATCCTACACCTTGCTGCTCGCTACAGTGGGACTTGCAAGTCTACGGGTGCCAAATGTCATTTCTTACGGTGTCTTACATCGTCGTTTTATTAGAGTCGGTAGCAGGATACATGTCGAACACATGTTACTTTAAATTACGATAGATTTAAGGTAGTTAGTATGGTTGTAGTTATTTGATACTGATGGGTTTGAGCCAAAAGAACTTTCCTATGGGCACATGCAAACCCTAATGCTTGGATCTAGGTTTCTCTAATTGAACATGCATTGAATCCAAGACATACAATACTAGATATAATGTAAACAATTGAATCAAATCATATGAAATTGGATCTAGAACAATACCTTAGATTACTTGCTTGATACTTCTTCTTCTTAGAGCTTAGAGTCATAATTGTCACTTGTCACACCCCCAAACCTGAACGGCGGAAACGTTCGGGGGCGGATGACTTCATGTGGTAACATAACAAATGAATACATAGTAAAGAAAGCAATACAACCATCACATATATAATTGAAAGTTTACATTTGTCAAAAGTTTACATGTTCAAAACCAATTACAATATGATGTCAAAATATGAGATTAAACTGGCGCCGCAGCATCCCTTCATCAAAAGCATAATGATACCTGAAATTACTGATTCCCTGGGACATACAAGTAATTTTGAAAGAGTAGATCAGCATTTAAGCTGGTGAGTTTCATAAGTATTTAAATGACAATGTTTGTATGAAATGAAATGTTTTGTCCTTGTTTGTTTGTGTTTAGAAAATCCTATATTTTCTACTAGTATAAAAGTAGCCTTCTCTCAAGACAAATGTTTGTTTCTAAAATGTATGTAAGTGTGAAATAACCAATGTGTTTGAAAACCTTGTAAATCAATGCATTTTTAATACCCCATGTGAGTTTAATAACCATACTATTGACTCGGAATGCCTATACACAACGTTCTTCAGGCGTTGGAATGTTATGACGTTTGTTACCCTAAACGGTGGACTGTAGCTAACAGTCAGGGCGCGGTTTGTTAAGCCCGTATAGATCTATACACAAACACCATGCTCCCCCTCCAAGGGATTCTGGTATATAATACAGGACTTGAAATGTGTACTCGAACGTACGTGAAGTTTATGACTCACAAAACCGTGGTATAAAAACAGATTTACGTGTTAAAATGTTCGTTTGTTCTTGTATATGAAAGTGACTTCTTGAAAATAATGTTTCTAGTATGTAAAAGTTAGTAATATCCTCGTAAAACTAAACCTATTATAGTTTTCTAAAAGTGTGACTTGTTTGTTTAGAAAAAAAAAACCCTAGAAAATGAATCACTTGTTATGAAAGTATAGATTTTTGTAGAGCCTAAGATAGACAAGTATACATAAAATCTAAGAAAATGTTTATTTTATACATGCATTACAACAATTTATATTTCAAAAGATAGGATTCTATTGTAACATATTTTGTATACGAAAGTTTCCTATAAAGTTTATAAATCACATGTGATTTGGATATATAAAAGCATATAAAATAATTCTTTATCTAACACACGATAATACACGTGTGTTTTACTTGTATTCCCCCCTTGAAAGCATATAAAAGCATTTAGAATATCTTAAAAAGGTTATTTAAGGGGTATGAACTCACTTGAAAGTTTGAAGATAGCGAGATGGAAACCGGGCAGAGTTTCTTCTTGAGAAACGGATTTTTCTCGGGATTCTCGGGAATCTCGGGAGTAAAATCGACCCTCGGGACTTGAGCAAAAAGACCAGAGCTTCGGGTTTGAACGGGCACGGAAATCAAGGCAAGATTGTGAGAGAAAGGAGAGAAATGAGCAATTTTTCCGGAAACCCTCGCATTCTATTTATAGGGGGTCTGAGAAGCCTCGGTACGCGGGGCGTACGCTCGTACGCAGCGCGTACGCGTACGTCATGCATGAGCGAGTCCTCGACTGCCTCGACTTCGGATGGGACGGATCGGATTGGACGGGTCGGATGGGGCGGGTCGGTAGCTTCGCATTGGGGCGACGTGGACGGACCGAGACCAAGTCCCTCGGGTACGCGGGGCGTACGGGGTTACGCAGCGCGTAACTCGGATGAGGATGCTGACTCCTTCTTCGGATATTACCGGATTTTTGATTTAAATATATATAAATTATTTAATAAACTTCAAAAAATCATATCTCCTTCATACGAACTCCGTTTTCCATGGTCTTTATATCCACGCGAAGGTGAGACTACGCTCTATAAATTTCGTTTAGACTCCGTTGGCAAATTCCGAAATTATTATTATTATTTAATTATAAAATGACGTGATTAAGGAATTTCTTTAAAAATTCATAACTTCTTTATCTGACGTCGGTTTTTGCCAGACTTTTCACCGCTGAAATACCATTGTCGAGACCTTCGATTCTCGTTTAGGTCATTCCGGCCTAAAGTCGCTCGATCTCCGATTCGAGTTTTTAGTTGTCTGTTGTTAAGCCGAACTTGGGAAAATCATAACTTCAATATACGAAGTCGGATTTGGACGTTCTTTTTACGTACGATCATGGTTTAATGACATTTAAACATAGAGGGAATTTAAATAGAACTTTTTGGACTTTTTATTATCAAAGTTAATTTTATTCACTCAAAAGTGGTTACAATACTTGACTTTTTAGGTCATTACAAAGATTTGAAATATCGGGTTGTCATATCACTCCTCTAATGGCTTACAAACACCAACTAGCAAGAGGATGATCTTGAGAGAGAGGGGAGAGGGTGAGAAATCGGCCCTAGGGTTTCTTGCCTTTCATGAGTGCCGATTTCCCTCACCCTAGGGATCTATTTATACTATGGGATACTAGGGTTTCACCTTTAACCCTAATTAAATGACTTAGGCATTAAGCAATCCAAGATCCTTCTAGATTCTAGGCTTGGACGAATTTAAGGTTTCCTAACCCTAAATTTTGTCCACCCCATTACCTATAAGGATACATAGCCCAAAACATCACTATCACACATTTGACAGTTTATGCCCCTTTATTCAATTAACCTCTTTAAGTCACCAAATTAATTCTTAATTAATATATGACTTATATTAATTAAATAACAATATTATTCCTTTAATATATTATTCTCATAATATATTAACAATAATATCTCTTCTCTCTTAACAAATCATCCTGTCAAGTTGCTATGGTGAAGGCAACCCAAAAGGACCATGCATAATCGGGTCAAGTACGTACCAAATATAGTTACAACCTTAGACACTAATCCAACAGTATCCCACTTGGATAAGTCTAGTAACTATACATGAAAACACAAACCGATTTAGCAATCGTAGCTCTCAAAGACGTTGTCAACTCTGATCTTATCAATCTTTTGTCCTTTAGATAAGGGATCGTACAGTCCTCTGTTTAGATATTATGTTGACAATCTTATGGAACTTATAGTCCAGCATTTTGGTTTCTCGATCTCAAATTCATTCGTCATAGAACTTAATTGAACACTGATGGGATTAAAACAACTTTTAATCTATGAAGATCAATTAGATCTTGAACAAGTATATAAATATAAAACAGCAAAGACGCAATAACATGAACAAAACAGCTTGAATCAAACGTGTCGAATGATTAAATAAAATCCTCATAAGAGCTCGATTAAGAACATCAACTGTAGAGGATTGGTAGGTTACAAGAACGATCAAAGAAACCTGTTATGCTCTAGATGAATCGCTATTTCGATAATCTCTGAATCGTTAACCTAATATGCATGCAAGCATTAACTTATATACAATACATAAAAGGCTCTCGGTTGGACAGGCCCAAACCGGAGAATACAAGGCTAAACTAACGAGCCCAAAAGACGCAACACCAAAACAATCTTCAGCCCAACAATCTCCCCCTTTGCGTCAATTTGGAGCGAGACCTTCATTTTTTACTTGGGCCGGCAGCTGAAGCTGGTACCTTCTTCTTCACGGTGCTAAACAGACACTTGGTTATGGAAAGGATGGTCTGTCTAAACCGGATGTACCAATTGATCATATCATTGAAGTACTTGATGTCATCAGCCGAATTGTCCTTACACCGCTTGATAATCGACAAGACGTGTTCCAAGCAAGTCGTGGTGTAAAGGTGCTTGTCTGCTAAAGCGAAGAGACATTTCTGTCCTTCGGCTCTGGTGAACATCACTGAGTTTCGCCTCGGATCTATCTTACCCATTTGCATTGTGTTTAGATCACTGGCCGATCCCACTGGTGCTACTTTCGGTTTCTTCTTGAAAACAGTGGCGACCTCCTGATCCATTTGGGCAATCTCCATGATGTAGCAAGCCAACATCCTTTTGACATGGTCTAAGATGGGACCATATTCGGCTTCATTTGTCAGCAGGATATTGTACAAAACTATCCAGTCATGAGGATTCAGATTTGGCAGATCCGCCAGGTGATAATGTGAGCAGATCTTGCTGATCCACGAATAAGCTTGAACTTAACATTCGTGAATCTCCCCACGGCAAAAGGCTTCAGCACCCGAACATTAACAATCTTCTGGGCGCTCCATGTGAGGTATTGAGGGTGAGCGGCCTCCAGGTAGAAGTCAATGAGCTCCCTGTCAAGCTCATCGTTTGGATGCGGGACTTCAAAAATGTTAGAGAAGGCGTGGAAGATGAACGCCTTTCAAGTCAGCGGCATATCAAAATGTGAATCGACAGTGTTGTTGCAGTCGAAAGATATCACCGGCTCGAGCCATAATATGCATGGAGTCTCTATGGCCTCTTTTATCATACGATCCCTGGTCCAGGCAGGGAAGAGCAACTTTCGGCTCTCAAGGAGATCGTGGGCTTCTTTTTGCTTTCGCTCGGCTTCTTCAGCCTCACGCGCCACACGACTGGCATCAGTGCCAGCATTGCGACTGTTCTTTCGCTTTAACATGTCAGCAATGGTCTCCTTGTCTTCATCTTCATCTTCATCTTCATCTCCTCCCTCTGCTATGTTTTTGCCCTTGTTCTTCACACCCGAACCCGAGGCATGACCGGTTGGGGGTGGTTCGGTTGTGTGAGTAGCTTTTGAGGAAGGAGGTGGTTTCGATCCTTTCTGCTCATCTCCCCCTTGTTTCGGAATGGACACGAAACTCGGTAGGCCTTCAATTTTGCTTAAAAGGTCCATGGCCGGGGAGAGCTTTTCAGCGAGGGTGCGCCTCACCGAATGATTAAGGATGGGGTCGTGTACTTCCAGGATGTTGGATAGAGCTGCGTGGACATCCGAAACACACGTCTTTATAACTTCCCTCTCGGATCGAAGAGCTTCCAATTGTTGTTGAGAGTTGGAAAGTTGCGTGCTCTTGACCTTTAGGGCAGTTGTTTTACTTGCCAGAACGTCCATCAGAGAGTTCTCTGCCGCAAGATCCTCTTGTAGCTTTGCCAGACGGGCATCGATGGAGGCACGGAGTGCCGAGTTGTCGTCGCTGATATTTTGTCTGAGGGTAGCGAACGAAGTCAACTCCGTCGAGATGAACTTGGCCAATTGTTGAACAATCGGTTCCAGAGTTGTCTTTGTGGCGTCGGCGCTTTCCTGCAAGGACTTCAGCAAGACAGAAGCGTCATTGAATAGTTTATCGACTTTTTCGGTCGCAGCCTCACAGGCTCGGGTGGAGGCGTCGATCGCAGCAGTTGCTGAGGCCACTGAATCATGTTGAGCCCTGGAGAAGGCGTCAACAATCTTCTGAAGAGCAGCTTCAGACAAGGATGACTGCTGGTTGGAAGAGGAGGCGAGAAGTTGATCAACCTTCTCGTTAAGCTCACGAAGATGCTTCTTTGTCACTGGAGCATCATCCTCCTCATCACTCTGAACTTGAAACGGACTATAGTAGACCGAATCAAAGTTCATGTGATCACCACCAAGGTATTGATCATCGCCATCGGAGGCGTCTTCTGGAGATGGAGGTGGTGGTGAAGCTGGGGGTGTGGTGGGTTTGGTTGGTTCAGGTTGAGTGGGTGGGGGGTTAGTTTCGGGTGGTGGATGTGTATGGGTAGGTTCGTTTGTGTGGGTTTCGGTTTGTGGTGGTTCGGTTACAGGAGGTGTTTCGGTAACAGGTGGTGTTTCGATTGATGTGGTGAATATGGGTGGAGGTATAGGGAATGAGGTTGGTGGAATAGTGGGGTTTATGGTGGGAATGGAAATAGGAATTGTAGGTGGAGGTGAAGGAATAAGAGATTGATGAAGTTCCATCTCTGGGGTTGGGGACCGAGGTGGTGTGTTGCCTCGTTGAGGAGATTCGTCTCCTTGTGATCCTTCAGAGTCCGAACTCCCACCTTCGGATTCGCTCGAAGAGGAGGGAATAATGAGCTTTCGCTTCTGTTGGGTCTTCCTCCTTTTCGGTTGTGGGGATGAAGCAGCCTTCGGTTGTTTGCGCTTTTTGGGAGAAGGTCCCTTTGGAGCTCTGGACACTTGCTTCCCTTTATCACCCTTTTTGCCCCTGGCTGCCGGTTTATCGGCATCATGAATCGATCGTAGCATGTCCGGTGTCAGTTCCCTCGGACCAGTTGGGCGAAACTCCTTGATCGTTCTGATTAGTCTGCTATCAGCGAGCACATCGGCATACATCGACTCCGGGATAGAGCCAATGAAGGAGAATTTGGATGCATCGGATACGATGATCTTCTTGGTATGAAACGTACCAATAGAAGACATCGGTGCATCATCGGTGGTTGGTACATCGAACTTGTCCATAGCCCATCTTGTGATCAGGATCCAGAACCGAGCCAGCGACACCTCGGAGTGTTAGGAAGAAGAAGATAGGCTCTGAATCAATTGTTGCCAAAGGACAAACCCATAGTCCAGGTTGATCCCGTTGTATACCCCGTACATTATCGAAAGGAAAAGAGGACTGACACCGTCAGATCCTGAGCTCCTCTCTGACAGTCCCTTGAAGAGAACTGTAAATAACCCATTCCACTGGGGCGGTAGGTAGGACTTCTTAAATTTGGGAACGGAGGTGAGAACCTCTATGTAGCCCATGTTGTAAAACATGTTAAATAGCATCCCAACCGGAATCGTCTCCGGATGAACTCGTGACGGGTCAGCAGCAAACCCTAACATAGTGCAGAAACGGGGTCGAGAAATCGAGTTCTTGTGTTCTGCAAGCTGGAAAAATACCCTGTCAACAGCCTTGTCGTAGTAAGCCGTCGCGTAGACCTGCGATAGAGCCACCATTGGTACAGTTTCAATTCTGGATAGAGCCGGTGCAAGCTGGGAGTACTTGAGGCACTCTATGATCGGCGACATGTAGGAGTCGTACGCCTGTGGGTTGAGATCAATGACCAGACATTGCTGAGGACGGATGGGGAGGATCTGAGAAGTAGCATGAACGGAAGAAGATTCAGCCAGTAGATGGTTTATGAGTTTTTGGTCTTGAGAAATTTTGGAGGCAGTAAAGAGGTAAAAGGTTTTGTGGACTGCCTTTTATAGTGAGGGATTGGAGAGAGAAAGATCGATTCATATCTTCTAGGCGATGATCACGTAGGAGAGAGATTGTCAGAATCCTAGGATCATGCTACCCAACAAGCGCCGTTTCAGAAGAAAATCGCTTCAAATCCGCACGCGCCATTAATTACCAGAGATATGACGCTTGAATATCGCACACGCGTCCATAAGTGTCAGTAAAAGCGCGGCCGTTTCAAATTCACACGCGCCTGTCTTTTACCGTCGTTTAAATTTCTATCTTTTGAACTCCCGCCGCGTCAGCAACCTTTTCGTCTTATCCCCTTTTAAACGGCATCTTTTGAATTAACCGCCCACGTGGATTATTGCTGACCACAACTTCATTATTAACCATCCAATATTAATCCAGCCTGTAAAATAATTAGTAACGGACTTTTTGAAAATCAAGGATTTTTGTGCAAAGAGTGTAAAAGAAAAAGAAATAAAGCAACTCTTTAAGGATATTCTGT
Organism: Lactuca sativa; assembly: GCF_002870075.4. Lineage (NCBI taxonomy): Eukaryota > Viridiplantae > Streptophyta > Magnoliopsida > Asterales > Asteraceae > Lactuca > Lactuca sativa. The sequence goes on from NC_056626.2 coordinate 139,928,399, forward strand.
GATGTCAATAATGACACGAAACTGATGATCCCGGGCACGAATCTCTTCCTTCAAGATCAAGAGAGACCTCAAAGTGTTAATGTGGAGTCCCGTTGAATTACGATCAAACATTTATTAATAAATGTTGAAAGGCTTCTTTTAATAAGGCTAAATAAGGGTGGTTTCGCTTTGATTCATCAATGCTAATCTTGAAATAAGAAAGAAAGTGAACAAAGTACTTGTGAGACCGGTGTAGTCTGTTGAACAAGTAGGTAGGAATGTATTTTATATTGGCTTGGAATAATATAAAACCTCAAAAAAAATAAAAAATGGATCCCGTGGGAAGAAATGTTATGGTGTTTAACAATTTCATAGGAATCACGCAAAATAAAATGTGAGATTTTATGAGGATACATTCGTTAATTCATTGGTGAAAGCTTGAGCAATTTAATTGTTCACCGTCAATTCTTTGGTGTTGAATTTTGGGTTTCACTTAGGTCGTAGTGGCACGAAACTAAGATCATAAACACAGATGTTGTGTAACCATAAACCTCAGTGGTAGTTTCTGAGAGTCTCAAGGGTTACCTTGATGAAACGAATGTAATGGAGAAGGATAATGGGGATGGTGTAAGAAAACATAGTACCTCTGCTGCGAACATAGGGACCAAGCAGGAGACTCTTAACTCATGTGAGAAAAGAGTGAGGTAGCTCACGATTAGAATAAATATGTTAGCCTTATTGGGAAGACAAGGTTTGTGTATACCAAGTCATGAAGGCTATTATTCAAAATCTTATGAGGCTTGGGACACATACAGCAGCATGCTTCTAGGGACACTTAAGTAAGTCATCAAATATATCCCCATAAATAAATAAGAACACAAAAAAATATTTTTGGAGTTTTGATATTTTAATAAAAATAAAAATAAATATAAATATAAAAGAGTTAAAAGAAATACGATTTAAAAAAAACTTTGGAAAAAAAATTGAAAAACCGAACCCGAACGTTCGGTTGGTTCCGGTTGGAAAAAGATGAAAAACCGAACCCGAGCGTTCGGTTGGTTTCGGTTCAGGAAAATTTTGAAAAACCGAACCCGAACCTTCGGTTGGTTTCGGTTCAACAAAATTTTGGAAAACCGAACCCGAACCTTCTGGAGGTTTCGGTTTTGGAAAATTTTGAGAAACCAAGAAGATTAGATATGCAATTTGGAAAAACTTTTTACACAAAGAAAAACAAATTTTGTACAAAGAAAATATACAACTCATAAAAACTACCTTTGAAGTAATGAGCGAGTCAAATGTTTGAACCGAACCCGAACGTTCGGTTGGTTTCGCTTCTTACGTTTGAGTATGAGAGGTAGTATGAGGTACTGACTCTGATTCCATCATACCTAGCCCTTGCAGTATTTTGATAAATGATGCTTCAGGAAGAGCTTTGGTAAAGACGTCAGCCAGTTGATCAGTGGTTCTTACAAAGTGAACTTCGACATTTCCATCTTCCACATGATCTTTGATGAAGTGATATCTCAGTGCTATGTGTTTGGTTTTAGAGTGTTGCATTGGGTTATGACAAATCCTAATTGCACTTTCAGAGTCACAATATAGTGGGATCTTCTTCATATTGAGTCCATAGTCTCGAAGTTGACTCTGGATCCAAATCACTTGGGATGTACAGGATGCAGCGACAATGTATTCCGCTTCGGCAGTAGACAGCGACACACACGTTTGTTTCTTGGATTGCCAGCTGACCAACTTCCCATCAAGAAATTGACAGCCACTAGTTGTGCTTTTGCGGTCGAGTCCACATCCTCCAAGGTCAGCATCAGAGTAGGCTTGAACGAAGAAGCCTGAATTGGATGGATACCATAGACCTAAGGAGGTGGTTCGCTTGAGATAGCGTAGGATGTTCTTTACTGCCAGCATGTGAGGTTCGCGTGGGTTAGCCTGAAATCGAGCACAATAACACACAAAAAACATGATATCAGGCCTGCTAGCAGTTAAATACATCAGTGAGCCTATCATTTGACGATAGAGCGTGATGTCGACAGCCGGTTTATCTAGTGAAGGGGTAAGCTTGGTGCCGAATGCCATTGGGACTTTTACTTTTGAGTCTCCCATCATTCCAAACTTCGCTAGGAGAGTCTTCGTGTAAGCTTCCTGATTGATAAAGATGCCTTCGGGTCCCTGTCTTATATTTAAACCAAGGAAAAAATTAATAGGACCCATTGAGCTCATTTCAAACTTAGTCTCCATCAACTTTCTGAATTCAGCTGATAAGCTGGGATTCGTAGAGCCAAAGATGATGTCATCGACATAAATTTGAACTATCATAAGGTGGTTACCTTCCTTTTTGCGAAAGAAGGTTGGGTCAACCGAACCTTGTTTGAATTTAGACATCTTTAAAAATTTTGTAAGCGTTTCATACCAGGCTCTCGGAGCTTGTTTGAGGCCGTACACAGCTTTATCCAGAATATAGCAATGATTTGGATACTTTTCGTGCACGAACCCAGGAGGTTGCTCCACATACACAGTTTCTTCGAGTTCTCCATTGAGAAATGCACATTTAACGTCCATTTGAAAAACTTCAAAGTTTTTGTGAGCAGCATAGGCCAGAAATATTCGAACAGATTCTAGCCTAGCTACTGGAGCGAATGTCTCTTCATAATCTATCCCTTCCTCCTGACAGTATCCTTTGACCACCAAACGAGCCTTGTTCCTTATGACATTACCTTCCTTATCCATTTTGTTCCTAAAAACCCATTTGAGACCAACAACCGAAGCATCTGGAGGAGTTGGAATGAGGCGCCAGACTTTGTTCCTTTCAAACTCATTCAGTTCGTCTTGCATTGCTTGAACCCAATCAGAGTGATCGAGGGCAGTGTTCACTGTCTTCGGTTCAACTTTTGATACGAATGAGTTAAACATACAAAACTCAACCTTTGAGAATAAGGATGTCTGTTTTGCCTTAAGTTGAGATCGGGTTAGAACTTTTTCAGATACATCACCAACCACTTGAGAGATAGGATGATCTCTGGTCCATTTGGTAAGAGGAGGGTAATTCGGATCAAAGGTTGGATCTAGTTCAGCGTTGATCATCTCTTCTGGCTCAGATTGGCTATCGTAATCAAGCGTCATATCATCATGCTCCCCCTCAATTGATGAGTCTTGAGAGACATGAGGATCAGGGGTTTCTTGTGATGTTGGACTTTCAGACGTTGAAGCACCTTCGTTTGGAGGGGCATCTTCGGTTGGTGAAGGACATTCGGTTGAAGATGTAGAGTTTGGCTCCCCCTGGACTTGTGAGCTTGGCTCCCCCTCGATTTGAGAACTTGGCTCCCCCTCGACTGAAGCATTGATAGATGGAGATTCATCAGTGGGCGACTCTCCTTCATGCATTCTTCTTGCAGCATCTTCGACAATCTGCTTCATATGATCAACTTTGTTGTCAGCTGCATTCGCTTCTGAGAGAGAAGCTTTTTCCGGTTCGTCAAAGAGTTCCATAAACTTCTCGTATAAATTGGCGATCGAGACTGTGACTTGGCCAGTTTGAGGAAAGATTTCCCCGACAGTGTCTTCTATGGTATGTAGCTTCTTGACATAGCTATCGTCAAAGGTCACATAGTATGTCTCTTCAATCCTCCTTGAACGTTTGTTTAGGACCCTGTACGCCTTGGATGTGACTGAGTAACCCAGAAAGATTCCCTCGTCGGCTTTGACATCAAACTTGTTGCGGTGTTCTTTAGAGTTAAAGATGAAACACCTTGAGCCAAACACGTGGAAAAATTTCACATTGGGCTTCCTGTTGTTTAATATCTCATATGGTGTGAGCGTGAATCGCTTGTTGAGATAGGACCTGTTTTGTGTATAACAAGCAGCAGAAATAGCGTTAGCCCAAAAATAAAGAGGTAAGGAAGCGAAACTTAACATAGTTCGGGCAGCTTCACACAGAGATCGGTTTCGTCTTTCGACTATTCCGTTCTGCTGTGGTGTGTAGGGAGCTGAGAAATTGTGACTAATTCCCTTTTTTGCAAGAAACTCTTCAAACTCCCTGTTCTTGAATTCGAGACCATTGTCGCTCCTGATGTTACGAACGACCTTCTTGAGCTGGACTTCAATTTGCTTGATAAACACTTTCAACTTTTGAGTCGCTTCAGATTTGAGCTTCAGAAAGAACACCCATGTAAATCGTGAAAAGTCATCAACGATAACAAGAATATACTTGCTACCACCAATGCTTTCGATAGATGAAGGACCACACAAATCGATAGGAAGCAATTCGAGTGGTTCAACAACTTTTGTGTTGATTACAGATGGGTGACTTTGACGACTTTGCTTTCCCATTTCGCATGCAGCACACAAATGCTCTCTGTCGAACTTGAGCAATGGAAGACCCATAACATGACCTCCAGTGACAAGTCGGTTGATATCTTTGAAATTAAGATGTGAGAGTCTTCGGTGCCACAACCAGCTTTCGTCGGATTGAGCTTTTGATAATAGACAAATGGCTGGGTTTCCTTTGATGGGTTTCATGTTCAGAGGAAACATTTCACCTTTTCGCTCTGACTTTAGAATCACTTTCTTTGTACTTTTCTCTATGATTTTAGAACCTTCATCATCGAATGAGACTTTGAGACCTGTACCTCCAACAAGTTGAGATACACTGATGAGGTTGTGTTGGAGGCCTTCCACATAAGCCACCTTCCTTATTGTAAAGTCACCATTCGTTATCATCCCATATCCCTTTATGGTGCCGAAGGAGTTATTTCCAAACTTGACGTTGCCACCATTCGCAAGAGATCTGTATTCCCTGAGTTCCTCTTTCCTCCTTGTCATGTGACGCGAGCAGCCACTATCGATGTACCATTCTTCATCAAACTGCTCGTCACTTATAACCTGCAAAAGTTAAGCAGATTTAGGAACCCAAAGTTTCTTGGGTCCATGTGAGATTTTCATGGGAACAGGAATAGTAAGAGAGATGTCAACCAAATATGTTCGTTTTATTAGAGTTGTTTCATCTTTCTTTTTAATGGTAAAGAATTTTATTTTGTTAGGATTAGATGTGTTCGTTTTGGACTGTGGTTTGGATTCATCGACCTTCTGCTTTCCCTTCTGTTCCGCTGATGAATGAGGTTTACGAGACTGAACTGGATTAGCTTTGGAGCAAGATGGAGATGAATTGGTGGAAGTAGAAGAATTAGATGTACGAGAAGAGTTAGAATGAGAGGTTTTGGATGGAGAAGACTTCCTGGCTGGTGATTCTTGGTGACTCTTTTGCTTTTGATCATTGGGGGGACTGACCTTAGAGTCTTGTTCTCCTTTGACTTCGTTGTTCTTGGAACCGAACCTTTGGTTTTGGTTGAAGTCCTTTTCAGAACCGAACCTTTGCCTTCGGTTGGTATCTTCTTGTGAACCGAACCTTGGCTTTCGGTTGATGTCCTTCTCTGAACCGAACCTTTGCCTTCGGTTGGTATCTTCTTGTGAACCGAACCTTGGCTTTCGGTTGATGTTTTTTTCATAACCGAACCTTGGCTTTCGGTTATTGGAACTTTCAGGCTTTCGTACAGGATTGTTTTCATACTTCAGATTCTTGTCTTTGTGAGAATAGTATGCATTCTGGGAGTGCCAGAATTGTTTCCTTTTAGAAAGGTTTTTCCTGTATCTTTGGTTCCTTTCTATCTTCTTATCCCTCATCTGCTTAGGTTGATGATGAACGTTCGCTTTCGTTTTTGTTGTCACCTTTGCTGGTTCCTTTTGAACTTCAGGTGTTTTACTTTGAGCCGAGGGAGCAGAGGGAATGTCCGAAGAAGATTCAGTTTGCACTGAGGAAGTGGAAGGAATATCTGATGAGGTTTCACTTTGAGCTGTTGGAGTAGAGGGAATGTCTTCTTTTGCTGAACTATCATCCTCTTGAGGAATATCTTTCGTACCACTGGTGCTTGGTTCACTAAAATTATCAGGCTTATTCAAAGGTTCAGGGATGTATCTTCCTCTGCTCATCCAGGTGGTTCTTTCAGACAAACCAATGGTTTCGCTTGCATTATCAATAGGAGTTTCCCAGAAGTACTCATCACAGCCATCAGCATTGTCTTCGTTCACAATAGCTGTAAGTTCGGCTGTTTGATGTTCGGTTACTCCAGTCACCTTGTATACTTGATTCGGAGTGGTCCTGACTTTTTGATATACGACTGCTTTTTCTACTAATTTCGGGGACTTTTGTTTGGACAATCTAGCGAATTCCACAGAATTTTCAGAAATAAGATTTTTGTGGTTTTCAGTTTCGCTTTTAACAAATTCTGAGCAGTCAACCGTATCCTCTACAGAAATTTCACTCATGTTTTCGTCCTCGTTAAGCTCAGATGCATTTTCAACATCGATTTTATTTTCTGAGCTTACGTTGGCGTTTAGAGAGTCAAATTTTTGCATAGTTTCGGTTCTCAGTTTAAGTCTGTCATTTTCATCCAAAAGATTTTTGAGCATGTCCTTGTGGTCTTTGGATTTAATGAAGGACTCAATTTTGTCCAGTCCATACATATAGGTTGGGTTGACATCATCAGACGATATCACGCTCTCACAATTGTAGGCTTCGGCATCGATTTCATCCTCCTTAAATTCTAGGAAGGGCAAAATCATGCGATGGATCTTTTGGCCTATTTCACAGTCTAAGTGAAGTTGAGTAGTATTGGAATATAAGCGTTTAGCAATTAAACAAAAAACATTTCGTTGTTTTAACAATTTTAAATTGTCTCTCTGCAAATAAATGTTTTCGTCTTTAACTCTAACTAATTCTGACTCTTTTAACTCAATCCACATCCGCCGCTCCTCACTCTTCGACGCCACCCTGCTTAATTGATCAGTCAGGTTAGAATTGGTGACTCGAGTTTGTGTTAAGCTACTATCTAAATGAGAAATTCTTGTATTAACGTTTTTTAGTTCTTTCTCATATGAGGATGGTGGTACTTTAGATGAAATAAAAACAGATTGTACCTTCTTTATCAGTTCATCGAGCTCATTGAACTGCTGGCTGAGTGGTTTGGCCGTAAAGCACATATCCTCCTGTACCTTCGGTCCGTCGCTTCCTCCATCGGTGTTGTATCCTCTCATTTGTGATACGTCAGTCACCATGAAGCATTTTCCTCCACTGCTTTCCTCCTTAGCCACATACGCCTTTCCATGGGTAGGCTTCCTCACTTCTTCATCTTCTGAGTCAGTAGACCAAACTTCTGTGCTACCGAACTCATCGACATTAACCGAACCCTGCACAATAAGAGAATTAATAGAAGGGTTAGCTGTAGACTTCTTCTTTCTCAACTCATCCAATCTCTTCTGCAGCACGGCTTCCTCATCCTTTCCATCGTCCTTTTCAGCCATCTTCTTAAGAACGCAGTCCTTAGCATAGTGGTTCTTGCCACCACAGTAGAAACAGCTTACTCCGGAATCGCCATCTGCCTTCGGTTCCTTCTTGGGCTCCTTAGCCTTCGGTTCATTGTTCACTTTTTCTGAGCTGTAACTCCCCTGCCAGTTTCGGTTTTTGTTGCTGGGGAATCTCTTCTTTATGAACCTCTTAGGATTGGACACCATCATGGCATAATCCTCAGATGTGAGGTCATATTCCTCCAAGTTAAGCTCTTCATCCTCCATCACAGCTTTACTTTTAGATAGAAGGGCCAACGAACCAAGACTGGAAACAACGTTCTTCTCTTGTACCACAATCTTCTCTTGAGACTTTAGACTACCCACCAGTTTCGCCAAAGAGTATGATTTAAACTGCTCATGGGCTTTGACTATGGAAACCACTGCTCTCCACTCAGACCTTAGTCCGTTCAAGAAAGTAACCTTCTGTTCGATAAGCTTTCTTTCAATATCGTGTTTGATCATCTTGCTGAGAAGATGATTGAAGTGATCAAACGTCTGGGTCACGGTTTCTTCGGCCCCTTGCCTGAATTCTCCAAACTCAGATAGAAGCAAGGTTTGGATGGAATGTTCAAGATCTTCGTCTGTAGAATACAGTTCGCGAAGTCTATCCCATACTTCCTTCGCCGTAGTGCATGAGCTGACCAGTCTGAATGTGTCTGACTGAAGGGCGAATCTGATCAACCTTAATGCCTTAATATTACACTGGAATTTGTCTTTCTCGTCTTGTGCAATATCCTTCACGTCCTTAAGCAGATCGTTGTACTCTTTTTGTGTCTTGATGATTCTGGATGTAGCAGAATGAGAAAACGGTCCATTGATGATGGCTTCCCATATGAGATAACCATTGTCCTCTGATCCAATCACGTAATCTTCAAAATGATGCGCCCATACTTCATAGTCATGGGTGTATAAGATTGGAATCTTTGTCGTCGAACCGATGCTGTTGGAAATATTAATGGGGTTTGATTGCGTCGCGTCCATTATGATCGTAAAAACTTGTTCAAAGATCAGACTTGTAATAAAGCAGATTAGGGCAAAACAATAAATACTAAGATACGTCAATTAAGATGACGGCTCAATAAATATCGATGATTGCGGAAAACCCTAATGGAAATCTTTTTCACAGAAAAGATGTGTATCGATTACACAGCCTCCTGCTCTGATACCAATTGATGGGATTAAAACAACTTTTAATCTATGAAGATCGATTAGATCTTGAACAAGTATATAAATATAAAACAGCAAAGACGCAATAACATGAACAAAACAGCTTGAATCAAACGTGTCGAATGATTAAATAAAATCCTCAGAAGAGCTCGATTAAGAACATCAACTGTAGAGGATTGGTAGGTTACAAGAACGATCAAAGAAACCTGTTATGCTCTAGATGAATCGCTATTTCGATAATCTCTGAATCGTTAACCTAATATGCATGCAAGCATTAACTTATATACAATACATAAAAGGCTCTTGGTTGGACAGGCCCAAACCGGAGAATACAAGGCTAAACTAACGAGCCCAAAAGACGCAACACCAAAACAATCTTCAGCCCAACAAACACATCAATTCAGTCCTGACCGGGCCCGGTACATAAGTCAAATCAAATCATCGAGCGGCCGTGATATCGCTTTTACCCTCTCAGAATAAAAGTAACAGATAAACTTCGACTTATATGCATTTACTTATCGACTAACCGACTATATGCAACAATGCATTTTATGACATCAATTTACTGATGCGGTTTCGCATTATCAATGTACAACCAATTAGTAAATAATAAATCATATATCTAGGTTTTAAGACCATATGCTATTATTGTCTTGCGATCACCCCGTGTCACATTCCATAAAGTGATTCCAGCAAGCGCGGGTTTATTCCAATGCTCAAAACATATTCATAAGCACTCATGAACGTTGTAGCAAACCTTTGCTATGTCTAATACCATTTAGACAATCTACACACCAATTTACGACAATCTTCATTCATACCTACTTCCAATATATGAACGATTGTGGACTGTTTGAATAATCCGATTATTCTTAATAACTCAATTATTCAGGAAGTCAAAACATGCAAAGTGAAACAATAGATCAAACAATCAACTTAAGATAGTAACTTTACTTATAAATAATACTCTTTTATTTAATAATAAAATGTCAATTACATTTATCTATTAAATGTTTCAAAACTATCTAATCTAAACTAATATCGTCTTTCAGCCCAATGCTCCTAGCGTGCTGCAAATGCTTAACCCTACTCAGTCCCTTCGTAAGCGGATCTGCTGGATTATCCTCTGACGATACCCTCTTCACTATGAGGTGTCCTTCTTCTACTCGATGTCTAATAAAGTGATATTTTCTGTTGATATGCCGAGATCTACCATGATCCCTCGGTTCCTTGGTCAAGGCAATTGCTCCCTCATTATCACAAAAGATTTCCATAGGCTCCTTTATTGTAGGCACAACTCCAAGATCACCAATGAAGTTCTTCAACCACAATGCCTCCTTTGACGCTTCGCTCGCTGCAATGTACTCTGATTCACACGTTGAATCAGCTACGGTTTCTTGTTTGGAATTCTTCCAAGTTACTGCTCCTCCATTCAGGGTAAAGACCCAGCCCGACTGCGAACGATAGTTGTCCCTGTCGTTTTGGAAGCTGACGTCACTGTACCCTCGCACCTTTAAGTCATCACTCCCTCCGAGGACTAAGAACCATTCTTTGGTCCTCCGAAGGTACTTAAGGATGTTCTTGAACGCAATCCAATGCGCTCTACCAGGATTCCCTTGATATCTACTTACCATGCTCAGAGCAAAGGCCACATCAGGTCAAGTACAAGTCATAGCATACATGACCGAGCCAACTGTAGAAGCGTAAGGTATTCGGCTCATCTCAGCTATCTCTGCTTCGGCACTCAGACTCTGAGTCTTACTCAACTTGGTATTACTTTGTATCGGTAGTTCTCCCTTCTTCGAGTTTTCCATACTAAAACGTTTTAGCACCTTATCTAAGTAAGTATTCTGACTAAGTCCTATTAGTCTCTTACTTCTTTCTTTCACTATCCTTCTTCCCAAAATATAGGAAGCCTCTCCGAGGTCCTTCATAGCTAAGCACTTCTCGAGCCAAGACTTAACCTCCTATAAAGTCGGGACGTCGTTCCCTATGAACAGTATGTCATCGACATACAAAACGAGAAAGCTAACTATGCTCCCACTGGCCTTGACATATACACATGATTCATCTTCACTTCGTACAAATCCAAACTCTTTGACTTTCTCATCGAAGCAGAGATTCTATTGGGGTGCTTCGGATCGACAAAACCCTCTGGCTGAGCCATGTAAACATCCTCAGCCAACTTTCCATTAAGGAAAGTGGTCTTGACATCCATTTGCCATATCTCATAATCATGAAATGTAGAAATGGAAACCATTACCCTAATAGATTTTATCTTAGCAACTGGTGAGAAGGTCTCATCATAGTCAACTCCGGGAGTTTGAGTAAAGCCCTACGCCACTAATCGTGCTTTATACATGTGCACATTCCCATCCACATCGGTCTTCTTCTTGAAGATCCATTTGCACCCAACCATCTTACGTCCGGGCACATTGTCAACCAAATTCCAAACTTGTTTATCATACATGGACTGAATCTCGTTGTCCATCGCCTCTTTCCATTTTGCAGACTCCGGGCCTTCCATGGCTTCCTTATAGCAATTTGGTTCATCTAGATTTATTAGTATACCATCACTAATATACGTGTCCCCTTCAGTAGTAATATGAAAACCATAAAAATGGGGTTGAACTCTAACTCTTTCGGAACGTCTAAGAGGTAAGGACTCGTCAATCGGTTCAACCGGAGTTTCCTCCTCGGGTTGAGCGCCAGCGGTAGAGGTTCCTTCATCGCTCGACTCTTGAATCTCTTCAAGATCGATCTGCCTCCCACTGTCTCCTTAGCTTATGAGTTCTCTCTCTCGGAAAACTCCTCTCCTTGCAACGAAAAAAATATTATCACTCGGTCTATAGAAGAGATATCCAAAGGATTTCTGTGGGTAGCCGATGAAAATACATCGCTCACTTCGAGGTTCGAGCTTGTCGTGAGTTTCTCGTCTTACGAAAACCTCACAGCCCCAAACCTTGATATGTGCCAACGAGGGAGCTTTCCCTGTCCACATCTCGTGAGGTGTTTTGGCAACGTTCTTTGTAGGGACTCGGTTAAGGATATGGGCGGCAATCTCTAAGGCATACCCCCAGAATGAGATAGGTAGTGAAGCACGACTCATCATAGAACGAACCATGTCCAAAAAGGTTCGATTACGCCTTTCTGCCACCCCATTCAACTGCGGTGTCCTAGGTGGCGCCAATTGCGAAACTATTCTGCATTCCTTGAGATAGTCGTGGAATTCAAGACTTAGGTACTCTCCTCCTCGATCGGATCGAAGCATCTTGATTTTCCTGCCTAATTGATTCTCCACTTCATTCTTGAACTCTTTGAACTTTTCAAACGTTTCAGACTTGTGCTTGATTAAGTAAATATACCCATATCTACTATAATCATCGGTGAAAGTCACGTAGAAGCGGTTTCCATTCTTTGTGGTGGATCTAAAGGGCCCACATACATCGGTATGTATGAGATCCAATAAACCCTCACTCCTCTCACAAGTGCCAGTAAAGGGTGACTTGGTCATCTTTCCAAGTAAACAAGATTCGCACGTGTCATCTTCCCTAAGGTCGAATGACTCCAACACTCCATCCTTTTGGAGTTGGGCTATGTGCTTCTTGTTGACATGTCCGAGATGACAATGCCGCAAAGATGCTTTATCCATACTATTGGAAGAATCTATACACAACACATCATTTCCTAGGTTATCTACAACCATAACAGTTTCATAAATTCCATTACAAGGCATTTCCTCAAAGTATAAAACACCATTTAGATAAGCATAAATAGAACCATTCATATTATTAAACGGATATCTAAATCCTTGTCTAAACAAACCATGAAATGAAATGATGTTTCTTGCCATATCTGGCAAGTAGCAACAATTATTTAAATCTACACCTAATCCATTATTAAGCACTAAATAATAGACTCCAATCTTGGTGTCAGGCAACGATCTTTTGTTTCCCATGATTAGATTTATTCTTCCTTGCTCCACATCTCTATCTCTTCTTAGTCCCTGCAAATCAGAACAAATGTGGTAACCACATCCTGTATCAAGAACCCAAGAAATAGTGTGATGTGAATTACTAGATTTAATTGTGTATATACCTGCAAAAGATGGCTTGATCTTTCCATCCTTGATGGCTTGTAGATATTCCGGGCAGCTTCTCTTCCAATGCCTTATCTTGTGGCAATGATGGCACTCTGCCTCCTTCGGGTTAGGGTTGGGATTAGCAGGATCAACCTTGGTCCCACTAGAAGAAGAACCATCTTGGGACTTTCCCTTGTGGTGGCTCTTTGACGGAGCCTTCCTCTTCTTGCCCTTTCCTTGCCCTATAGCCAAAACAGGAGCAACGGTTGGTGCGGGAGATGGTGCAGCAGACTTGTCCTTTAGGTTGCTCTCAGCAGTCCTAAGGAGTCCTTGGAGTTTTCTTAGGGTTACCTCTTCCTTGTTCATGTGGTAGGTCATCCTAAATTGGTTGTAGCATGAAGGCAAGGAATGAAGAACAATGTCGATGGCCAAATCCTCCTCAAAGTTAACATTTAACTTGTGAAGACGATCAACATATCATTGCATCTTTTGCAAGTGCACAGTCAACGATTCTCCATTTCCCATCTTAGCGGTTATCATGTTAGTGATGATCTCGTAGCGCTCTTGCCTCGCGCTTTGGTGATACCTCTCCATCAAGTCTTGATGCATTTCATACGGATACATGTCCTCATAGGACTTTTGGAATTCTTGGTTCATAGTGGCTATCATGATGCAATGGACTTTCGTTGCATCACGTTCGTGTGTCTCAAAGACAGCCATCTCTTCGAGAGTAGCGATTTCCGGGTTGACCTTCTCGAGCTTTTTGTCGAGGACATACTCTTTCTCCTCGTAGCGTGCAATGGTGCGAATCTATCTTATCCATTCGCTAAAGTTCGTACCATAGAAAGTCACCTTTTGGCAAAGACTCATTAGCGTGAATGAGTTAGCAGCAGCGTTGTTTGCGTTCGACATCTACAAATAGAAAGGACAAAGTTTGATTAGAATTGGATCCCTAATTAAACACCTAAAATGAAAAATTAGGTCTAGGACCCAACAACATTATTTACATATTAGAAAAGGGATGCCGTAATCCAATCATGCAAATAATTTGGAGGTAAGTGAATGACGATTCACTAATTCTTCACCATGAAAACATAACCTTTAGTTTTACTGAGAATTCCTAGATTTTAGAGATTCATTGAACCTTTCAATGGCATGTTTAAATCTTGATATTCCCCTCTAGTTTGTGACTGGGATACCGAGGATCACAAAGCGGGTGTGAATTACCATGCAAATCTACATGGTGCCTTCATTTTTACAATCATCTATTTGATGTGTCGGTAAACCATACACGCTTCATCGAACTATGATAAACAATGAATCACCCTTTGCCACTTTTGCTTAGAACCAATTAGTGTGCCGGTAAACCACACATGCTCCACTAACTTCTTAGCAAGGGTGCAAAGTGCAATTTCATGGGATTGCATCAATTCACTTTTCCTAAAGTAACTAAGATTGGGAATTTTATAAAATAGTTTAGTAAATTTATAGAATCATTATACTTATTAATGAGGAGAGAGAGTTGCCCTATCCTACCCGTTCGGCTAACGACCCTCCACCGATCAAGCAAGCGGTAGGTGTGAGTGTACACCCATTAAGCGTCATTTTATAGGCAGCAACCTTATACCCACCTTATAGACCGGCTTCGTGAATGAGGCCTACTAACGGTAAGACTAGCATAGTTTTACTCATATATATATATATATATATATATATATATATATATATATATATATATATATATATATATATATATATTAAGCTTGTAATCATATAATAGTATATGGTTGAATTTTAAACTTGTAAAAATTCTAGGGCTTGAAATTTAAATTATTCAAACTAAACTTTTAATCACAAAACTTAAATTTCAAAACTTGAGGACAAGTTTTAAACCTTTCAAAACATACGAATCAAAAGGCCAATAATGTAAATCAACAATTAAATTATCTCAATTTGATCTTATTCAATATTACTTGCAAAATAATTAACCAATTCAATTCAAATAATCAATTATTATCACATAAGGAAATTATTATTCAACTAATTGATAATTATCTTTTGTTTGCTCAAGAATATACTCATATATATGGTTAAATCGGATTTTAATGACCCAAAACAGTTAAGGCAAGTTTCCTCAAGTAAAACAGCAAGAAATCCCGAAACTCCCTCTTTCTGACGCTCGAACTCGCCGAGTACCAACTATGGACTCGTCGAGTTGGAGCTACTCGCCGAGTCCATAGTGGAACTCGCTAAGTTCATCAGGCAGAAGACCAAAAATCGAATTTTACAAGCAACAAGCAATTAACCAATGCATCAATTCAATATAAATCAATCAAGGCTAAGATACCACTGATGGTTTTGAGACATAAGAACTTTCCTATGGGCACATGAAAACCCTAATGCTTGGATCTAGGTTTCTCTAATTGAACATGCATTGAATCCAAGACTTACAATACTAGATCTAATGTAAACAATTGAATCAAATCATATGAAATTGGATCTAGAACAATACCTTAGATTACTTGCTTAATACTTCTTCTTCTTCTTAGAGCTTAGAGTCACAATTGTCACTCCTCTAATGGCTTACAAACACCAACTAGCAAGAGGATGATCTTGAGAGAGAGGGGAGAGGGTGAGAAATCGGCCCTAGGGTTTCTTGCCTTTCATGAGTGCCTATTTCCCTCACCCTAGGGATCTATTTATACTATGGGATACTAGGGTTTCACCTTTAACCCTAATTGAATAACTTAGGCTCTAAGCAATCCAAGATCCTTCTAGATTCTAGGCTTGGACGAATTTAAGGTTCCCTAACCCTAAATTTTGACCACCCCATTACCTATAAGGATACATAGCCCAAAACACAACTATCACACATTTGACAGTTTATGCCCCTTTATTCAATTAACCTCTTTAAGTCACCAAATTAATTCTTAATTAATATATGACTTATATTAATTAAATAACAATATTGTTCCTTTAATATATTATTCTCATAATATATTAACAATAATATCTCTTCTCTCTTAACAAATCATCCTGTCAAGTTGCTATGGTGAAGGCAAACCAAAAGGACCATGCATAACCAGGTCAAGTACTTACCAAATATAGTTACAGCCTTAGACACTAATCCAACAGATACTACACCATAGTACTATTTCATTTTCCCATTACATTCACTTCGTGAACATTCACACGATGCACTGTAATGTAGAAGCTATATTTTTGGTTAATTATAGTCAGATTTGGGAAAATACACACGTTTACAAGAGAAACAATCAAATACTAGATGCCTTGGTAGAAGGCGACTTCCAGTAGGAAGCATAGGGTTTTCTAGGATATTCAAAACTTTTACATACTCATACTTACAAATACATTCTTACAAATTAAGACACTAAAATACTTATGATCTCACCAACTTTAAAGTTGATACTCTCTTTCGAAATAACTTGTATCGTCAGGTCACTAGTAGACAGGTACCGATGCAAGGTTTACAGAAGATGAAGCTCGTTCAGGACTCATCTTTCATTTTGATTTATGCTTTAGTGTCTATTAGACATATCAGAACACTTGTATTAAAATTGTATTATTAATGCAATGGATGATGTTGTTGCTTGTTTACTACTATTCATTGTTGTGATATTGTACATGACTTCCTCTGCCCCAGAACGTTTCCGCCGTTCATGGTTTTGGGGTGTGACACACGCACACTGGAGTTCATATGTTTAGATCTTGGGGTTTTGTATTAAGAAAATGATGATACAATGTTTTAAAATGTGGATGTGAATGAAATTATATGGTTTTTAAAATGTGAAAAATTGTTTAAATTTTTACGGTGTTACAAGTTGGTATCAGAGCCATGGTTTGAGGGATTCGGATGCATTTTCGGGCGTATCTAAACTCAAACTGAGGATTTGAAAAAAAATTGATAATAAAAGTAAATTATTTTTAAGAGTAAAAAAAGTTTTGAGACAAACAGAGCAGAGTTGTGTGTACGATCAGCCAGCGCCCGAACGGTGATTTCCCAAAATACCCTTGTAATAAGTGTTACGAGATATATTATGTTATGATAAGCTATATTACACATGCTAGAGTAGACTAGGTATCCTTATTAGGACTAGAGTGGCCTGATATATATGATGCCTTAGTCTAGGAATTTTGCTGCTAGGGATGCTTGAGAGTGTTTAGATAGCAGCGAGGAGCTTATGAGAGATCAGCTAGTGAGTAGCATATGATTTAAGAGAGTAGAGTGCTTGGAATTTGCGACTCTAGGAGGAGGACTTGGGAAGAATGCTGAGGAAGTGTGGTCGGTAGTATTGATCCCGTACTACTGAAGGCATCGAGTGTGTGTACGCCCGTACTACCGAAGGCACCGGGTCAGCGCGCAACCCAAGTAAGAATCCTTAGGGTACCAGAGACCAAGTAGGATTGGGGAATCGAGTGTGTGTACGCCTGAGCGAGTCTCTGATATCTTGTGTTGTATTTCAGAAAGGCATCATGGTGGGGACGCGCCATAGGCCAGGGACTAGCGGAGGGGGTGTGAGCGACGAGGAGCTCCGCCAGATGATTCATGATGAGGTGGCTACTGCCATCCGCGCATAGATTCCAGAGATGTTCGGGTCTATCAAGACCACCCTGATAGAGACATTTGACGAGAGATACACTGCTCTTTCTGATGTTGTTGTTGCTGCGGCCACTGCAGCTGTAGCTGCGACTAGACCGCAGGTTGGTGATGCGTTGTTGTTCCTAGAGTTCAGCAACACAAAACCACCAGAGTTTGATGGGACCTAGGACCTGATTGCAGCGATTAGGTGGATTTTAGACATCGAGGGGTGTTTCTTCACCTATTCATCTCCAGAGCATTTGAGAGTCCGATTCGCGTTGAACCAGCTACTGGTGGAAGTTTGTGACGACGCATTATTCACCTGCTGAGCTTGCTGCAGTGACTTAGGAGAGGTTCACTGCTATGTTCCGAGATGAGTACGTTCCCCAGGTGGAGAGGGAGCGTTTAGCTCAGGAGTTTCTGACCCTCAAGCAGGGTACTGAGTCTGTCACAGTGATTACGAGGATGTTCCATGAGCGGGCGATGTTCTGCCCAGAGCACGTGTCCTCCGAGCAGGCACGTATGAGCCGATATCTGAGCATTTTGAGGATGGATATACGGGAGTTCGTGGCGAACTCAACGTACCGTACATTTGCTGAGCTTCAGGCAAATGCCCGGAAAAAGGAGATAGAGCTGGAGACCCAGGCTAGGGAGGAGGCTGAGTCTCAGGGGAGGGATCGGCGACCAGCGCAGTCTCAGCCGGTAGCCAAGTGGGCCAAGCCCGCTGATTCGAGATCTGAGAGTTAGAAGGGCCGCACTTGTGGCAAGTGCGGCAAGAGCCACGATGGGGTGTGCAGAGCGGGGTCTTGCTACAAATGTGGCAAGGAGGGGCATATGGCCAAGGATTGCCCCAAGGGGTTTGCAGTATGCTTTCCTTGCAACCAGACCGGACACCGCAAGGCAGAGTGTCCACAGTTGCGAGGGACAGCACAGGGAGCACCTCAGCGATCTGCCCCTGCTGCTATCAGAACTACTGAGAGCCGACCAGTGAAGGCCGAGGTATCAAAGGCACGAGGGAGAGCCTTTCAGTTGACTATGGAGGAGGTCCACGCGGCGCCCGATTTTGTGGCTGGTATGTATCCTTTCTTGTATTTACTTTGATGCTGGGATATTTTGTTTATTTTATGTTATGCGTAGGTACTTTTCTTGTGAATTCCGTACCTGCCTTGGTGTTATTTGACTCGGGTGCGAGTCGGTCTTTTGTATCTTTGGCTTTTAGTCTGCACATCAGTATTAGCCGGGAGGTGTTGAGTCGACCTATGAGAGTTTCCATAGCTGAAGAGAGGACGGTGTATGCCGCCGAAGTGATCCGAGGATGTGTACTCGAGATTTTCGGCGTTGAGTTCCCGATTTATTTAGTTCCTATTGCGATGGGAGATGTCTGTGTCATCGTGGGCATGGACTGGTTGAGAAAACTTGGAGTGATCATTGACTGCGAGAGACAGCTGGTGACCATACGAGACCCTAGTGGAGGAGTTCTTTCAGTGTACAACGATGGTACACGTTCTGGGTCAGCATTTTGTTCGGCCGCCAAAGCGAGACAGAGTCTACAGCAGGACTGTAGGGGATTTGTTGCGTATTTGATGGATGCGAGGGTTGATTCAGAGAGACCGAGGTTAGTTGATGAGGTCCCGATAGTGCGTGAGTTTCCGGATGTATTTCCAGAAGAGTTGTCGGGTGTGCCTCCCGAGAGGCAGGTAGATTTCAGTATCGATTTGGTTTCGGGGCTGCGCCTATCGCCAAGGCGCCTTATCGCCTTGCGCCTCCAGAGATGCAGGAGTTATCCTCGCAGCTTCAAGAGTTGCTGGGAAAGCGGTTTATTCAGCCGAGCAGTTCGCCATGGGGAGCGCCTATCCTTTTTGTCAAGAAGAAGGATGGTTCACACCGGATGTGCATTGATTACCGGGAGTTGAATAAGCTAACGGTCAAGAACCGTTACCCGTTGCCGAGGATCGATGATTTGTTCGATCAGTTGCAGGGAGAATCTTTGTTCTCCAAGATCGATTTGAGGTCTGAATATCATCAGGTGAGGGTGCGAGATGAGGACATCCACAAGACAACGTTCAGGACTCGTTATGGGCATTACGAGTTCGTGGTGATGCCTTTCAGACTCACCAATGCACCGGCGGTGTTCATGGATCTCATGAACAGAGTGTGTAGGCCAATGTTGGATCGCTCGGTGATCGTGTTCATCGACGACATATTGGTGTATTCGAGATCCAGAGAGCAGCATGAGGAGCATTTGAAGGAGATCCTCAGAGTTCTGAGATCGGAGAGGCTTTATGCCAAATTCTCCAAGTGTGATTTCTGGTTGCGAGAGATCCAGTTCCTAGGACACCTTGTTAACCAGAAAGGGATATTGGTCGACCCGGCCAAGATTGAGGCAGTGATGAGTTGGGAGGTGCCAAGGTCGCCTACCGAGATCAGGAGTTTCCTAGGGTTGGTTGGTTATTATCGGAGATTTATCAGGGATTTCTCCAAGATCGCCGTGCCACTTACCAAGTTGACCCGTAAGGGGGTTTCTTTTTCATGGGGTCCAGAGCAGCAGGCCTCCTTTGAGACACTTCGCCAGAGACTATGCGAAGCCCCAGTATTTGCCCTTCCGGAGGGGATGGAGGGTTTCGTAGTGTTTTGTGACGCGTCGATATTGGGGTTGGGAGTGGTGCTTATGCAGAGGGGTCGTGTGATAGCATACGCATCGAGGCAGCTGAAGCCTCATAAGATGAGGTATCCCACCCACGATCTGGAGTTGGGGCAGTGGTGTTCGCCCTCAAGATCTGGCGTCACTATCTGTATGGGGTTCGGTGTACCATATACACGGACCACACGAGCCTGAGGTATTTAATGGATCAACCCAACCTAAATATGCGCCAGAGGAGATGGTTGGATGTGGTGAAGGATTACGATTGTGAGTTCCTGTACCACCCAGGCAAGGCTAATGTTGTAGCCGATGCACTGAGCCGTAGAGCGGAGGGCACCCCGATGCGAGATGTTTGTTTGATATTGACAGTGATGACTCCGGTGTTGGACACCATTCGTGGGGCCCAGGCTGAGGCCGTGAGACCAGAAAGCCAGAAGAGAGAGCGAGTTGTCGGGCTGGTATCGAAGTTCGTTATCGATAGTCGGGGGCTTATGACATTTCAGGGTCGGATAAGGGTACTGTTTGTGGGCGGGACGTGTACCATTTTAATGGAAGAGGCTCATCGATCGAAGTTCTCGATCCATCCCGGGGCCACTAAGATGTATTTGGACCTAAAGAGGGGGTATTTGTGGCCCTGAAGAGGGGTGTCGCATGGTTTGTAGAGAGATGCTTGACCTGTCGCAGGGTTAAGGCCGAGCACCAGCGTCCACATGGTAAGCTGCAGCCGTTAGATATTCCCGAGTGGAAATGGGAACAGATTACCATGGATTTCATCACCAAATTGCCGAGGACTGCGAGAGGTGTCGATGCAATTTGGGTGATTGTGGACAGGTTGACGAAGAGCGCTCATTTTCTTGCTATCAGTGAGAGCTCTTCCGCGGAGAGGTTTGCAGAGATGTACGTGAGAGAGGTGGTATCGCGGCATGGGGTGCCGATCTCGATTGTCTCTGATCGAGATGTGCGTTTCACTTCCAGATTCTGGAAGAAATTTCATGAGGAATTGGGGACAAAACTGCATTTTAGTACCACATAGCACCCACAGACTGACGGGCTGAGTGAGCGGACGATTCAGACGCTCGAGGACATGCTCCGAGCATGTGTGTTGGATTTCGGCGGGAGTTAGGACACGTACTTGCCCTTGGTAGAGTTTTCCTACAACAACAGCCATCATTCAAGCATTGGTATTCCACCCTTTGAGTTGTTGTATAGGAGGAGGTGTCAGACCCCCATTTGCTGGGGAGAGGTAGGGCAGCGTGTGATGGGTAGTACGGAGATCGTGCTTCAGATGTTAGAGCTGATACAGCAGGTCAGAAAGAGGTTGTTGACCACTCAGAGACGCCAGAAGAGTTATGCGGACAGGCGCCGGTCCGAGCTCGAATTTCAGGTCGGCGTCTTCGTGCTCCTGAAGGTCTCTCCTTAGAAAGGAATGATCCGATTCAAGAAGAGGGGCAAGCTGGGGCCCCGATATATTGGTCCTTTCAGGGTGATCGTGAGAGTAGGAAGGGTAGCCTACCAGTTGGAGCTACCTGCAAAGTTGGGTCAGATTCATGACACCTTCCACATATCGCAGCTGAGGAAGTGTATAGCCGACGAGTTGGCAGTGGTGCCATTAGAGGATATTCAGGTGGATGCGAGCCTGAACTATGTTGAGAGACCGGTGGCGGTTAGGGATCGAAAGATCAAGGTTCTGAGAAACGAGGAGGTGCCTCTGGTGCAAGTCCAGTGGCAGCATCGGAAAGGGTTAGAGATAACTTGGGAGCCGGAGCGAGAGATGCGGGAGTAGCATCCAGATTCCCAGGTATATTATTTTATTCTTTTATTTTTGGAGGTTGTGAGGGGACTCGGCGAGTTGGTTCTTAGACTCGCCAAGTAGGGTCGCAGATTCTTATCCAGGTTCATGACTGGACTCGGCGAGTTCATGAGAGGACTTGGTGAGTCCACGCTGTTTAATGAAACCCAAATTTCTTGGGTTTGGGACCTATTTAAAGGCCCTTAGGGCCGTCATTTGCGGCTACCAAACCCCAGAGAGAAACCCTAAGGGAGTTAGAGTGTTTGTGAGAGGAAAGGAGCCATTTCTTGATCTTTGTGGTTGATTCTTGCAACAAGGTGGTGATTCTAGCTTAGGGGAGACCAAGGAAGTTGTGCATCTGTGGATTTCAAGCAAAAGACTTCATCTTTGATGTATTATATCGCCCCTTTATCTGTTTTGTTGAAGGAAGCCATAGATGTAGAGTTTTATGACCTTTATTGGAAGAAAATTGTGAGGATATGGCCCCTATTCACTTTGAGACTTCAGATCTGGACCCATAGTGGTCTAAAGAGCTTACCTCAGCTTGCTTTATGTTGAACTATGGAGGTGTTGAGCTAAGGATGTTACTTTTTGGGCTAAATCACCAAGTGAAGCCTCCTAGACGTCCCATGAGTGTCAAGATTCAAACTTTACGTGTTTATCAGGCTTGTAAAGGTCAGATCTATCGATCAAAGGAACAAATCTGACCTCAGGAGGCCATTTGAGTTCGTGCATGGCATGAACTCGCCGAGTCCAAGGGCAGACTCGGCGAGTAGGGTTTGGGTTTCCCGTAAATCACTCAATGAGTGGACTTGCCGAGTTGGGGGCATAACTCAGTGAGTCAGAGGGGGATTAGAGGACTAGAGTTCAAAGCGGAACTCGCCGAGTTGATCTTGAGACTCGGCGAGTTGAGTCGGGGTGGCCCCGCAATTCATGCCAGGTGTGACTCATCGAGCAAGGGGAGGGACTCGACGTGCCAAGCGAGACTAGAGAATTAGCAGACACGTGTAGACTCACTGAGTCGCCCAAGTGCACTCGACGAGTCGGGTCAAAGTTTAACCATTGACTTCTGTTGACTTTAGGATCTGGTCAATAATGTCTCCTTTGAGCCATAAGAGGGGTAAAATGGTCTTTTACCTTCTGAGGGTGCAAAGAGAGGGTTGAGTCTAGTCCTGAGAGTTATATTTATGAGAACATTTACTTTATGTGATTAGGCGGAGGCTGGATCGTATTTCTACCGAGTCAGAGATTTACCAAGACATCTGAGGTGAGTCTTCTCACTATACTTTACCTAGTGTGGTATAGAGATATGTGACAGTGTATTTTAGAGTTATGTGCCAATATATTTGCATGCTATTTATGTGTTGTGATTTATTGTGATATGTGATATGCATGATTCAGAGTGTACAGAGTAGGACCATTGGGTCCACAGAGTTAGGGCCAGAGGGCCCATAAAGAGTTGGGACTGGAAGGTTCCACTGAGACACACTGACCAGAGGGTCAACAGAGTTATAGCCTCGAGTGGCTAATATGTGTTAGTGTGGTATTTTGGGGAACTCACTAAGCAATTATGCTTACAGTGTTATGTGTTGTGTTTCAGGTACCATTAATGATCGCGGGAAGGCGCCGGCATGATTCGTACACACGCACACTGGAGTTCATATGTTTAGATCTTGGGGTTTTGTATTAAGAAAATGATGATACAATGTTTTAGAATGTGGATGTGAATGAAATTATATGCTTTTTAAAATGTGAAAAATTGTTTAAATTTTTACGGTGTTACATGTGTACTCCCCATCATCACCTCAATAATCTGAAAGTATGAAGAGTAAATGCTTCCTGGTGGCGAACGTCTGGTGTTCTTCTTGCAAACAACCACCTCACAACTAATTATATTTTAAATTAGTGTGGTACAACAAACTAAAACCAAAATCAAATTCAAAATTGAATATAAAGAGCATACCCGAAGGAGACATGCAAAAGAAGCGGTGGAGGCCGGCTGCGAGAGTATGTACTCCCATATCAACCCTGATTCTGATTTCGATTGATGGTGGCTGAGGGAAGCATCGATGTACAAGGGGAGCGGAGGTGGAGGTGCAGTCAATTCTCTCTGGAAGACATGCTTCACAAGGCGGCGAAGAGTTTCAATTGAGGATAATGACTTAGGAGGGTAATTAGGTTTCCAGTTTGTCCGTATTAGGTCACTAAGGTTTTTTTTGTGCGTATTAGACCAGTATGGTTGTTATTACCATTTAGAAATAGTCCTTTTACCGTTTTTAACCGGTAAAAATGATTATTTGTAAACGGTAATAACAACCATATTGGTCTAATACGCGCAAAAAAAAACTTAGTGACCTAATACGGACAAACTGGAAACCTAATTACCCTCCTAAGTAATTAACCCTAAATTTAAAGACATTGAGATATATGACCATCAACAGTAAACTAGTTCGTTTAGAACTTACATCGTCCCATATAACCTGCTACTCCTCTATCTAGCGAAGCTGTTTATCTATGTTCGTCCCTTTGGGGACATCCGATAAAATTGGAACGATACAGAGAAGACTAGCATGGCCCCTGCGCAAGGATGACACATAAATCTAGAAATGGTCCAAATTATTTTTTTAAACCCTTCGTCGTCTTCTCTGGAACCCTAATTCCATTTTCAAAAGCTAATAGAGTTCAATTGCATATTTACGTTTCAGTAGTTCATCTACTGAAGTCATGATCAGAAAACATGTGGATTCCATGGTCAGATTGTTCTTCTTGTTGATGTCTTCAACCATTTGTGGCAAGTAAGGGTGATCTTTCATTTTATAAAGTCTCCTTTTAGTTTTTTACTTTTCCTGTCATTAAGTTTCATGCTTTATAAACTTCCGTTTATGTGTTGTATATAGTTTGTATGTGTTTGTTTATGTGCTGATTTTTGATTAATTTTGCAACTTCAGTTTCTTAGTTCATGTTGTGGTTTTGCTTTTTATAAAATAATTGATAATAGGCATCCTCTGCAAGTCCCTGTTGGTTTTACATTTCCATTCGTTATCAAATGTAAACATTGATGGGAGGTATCAAAGTGACATTATATTTGTACATATGGATGTGTTCATGTAAACATTTAAATGAAAAAAAGAAGTTATTGATAAAATATTGCATATTTATGTAATGAAGATCATCAATCATATGAGTTTTTGGACTTAGAAGTTCTGGAAGGGTTTGAGATAAGTTTAAATGGAAGCAACTACTTTCAGTCAAACAAGTCAGTCACATTGATTAGTAAGCATGTTTTCTAAATAATTAGGGTTAATGACTTAGGAGGGTAATTAGGTTTCCAGTTTGTCCATATTAGGTCACTAAGGTTTTTTTTGTGCGTATTAGGCCAATATGGTTGTTATTACCGTTTACAAATAGTCATTTTTACCGGCTAAAACTGGTAAAAGGACTATTTCTAAACGGTAATAACAACCATATTGGTCTAATACGCACAAAAAAAAACTTAGTGACCTAATACGGACAAACTAAAAACCTTATTACCCTCCTAAGTCATTATCCCTTAAACGTATAATTAAAGTGCAAGGCGCTTAGGAACAGTACCTACGGTTAAAAAAATTCCTCTTCTTTTTACGTACTACTACCATCTCTTTTTTACTATATATCTTTATTGATTTCTTTTTCCACTTATTTCTCTAATTATTTTCTCGGCTAATCCACTTTCATTTTTCTGCCCCTAGTTTTGCTTTTTATGTTTACCCTTCCACCGCTTTAACGGCTCCACATCTACTGCTTTCTGTATTCTTTTTCCTCATAGCTCATCTACAGACATGTAGATGAGTTACTAATATTCAAATTAAATGATAATTAATGTCTCATAATACAAAATAATATATATATATATATATATATATATATATATATATATATATAATTCTTACAATAGATATATTAACATTCAAACTAAATCACAGAAAGAAATATCCAAACATTCTTTGCATTAGAAGTCAAAACCATTATGATTTTCTCATTACATTGGAGTGAATCAAAACTTGTAAACTTTTTTTATAGAATATAATCAAGGAGCTATGGAATTAGTGTCACACCCCCAAACCAGAACGGCGGAAACGTTCGGGGGCAGATGACGTCATGTACAGTATCACAACAATTGAATAATAGAAATCAAAGTATAACAAACATCATATTGATAATGTATAGTTTTTACATCAGTGTTCAAATCATTGTATACTTGACACCAAAAATGTATAGCAAAAACTAAAAGACGTGGTTCTATGATACTTCGTCTTCTCCAAAACTTGTGTGGATACCTGTCTACTGGTTTCCTGAGAATACAAGTGGTTTTGAAAAGAGTGTCAAAAATTAACTTGGTGAGTTCATAAGCATTTTTGTATTATAAGTGTGTCATTTGTTCCTTGAAAATGTAATTGTGTTCTTCCTGAAAATCCAATATTTTCTGTTGTAATTGAATTGTAGTCTTAATACTTTAAGACCAAAATGTATAAGTGTTGTTATACTCTGAAATAATATAATGAATTTTTTTATTGAATAAAACCATATGAAAATGAATGTACCCTGAAATGTAAGTTTCATTGTATTGGAAAATAGTGTTTTGTAATTGCACTTGTATGAAACCTTTTTGAATGTATGTGCCTGGGACTATCAGTTGTACTGTAAAATTATTGTATTGTAGTTTTATTATTAAATAAAACTATTTGAAATTATGTATGTATTCGTACACTAATCGTATTGTACAATACCAAATCGTGAGTTATTATAACCATGATTGATGACCTAAGATGTCCTGATACGACGTTCTTCAGACGTCGGACATGGTACGACATTTTTCATCCCAGGCCTTCCGGCCTAACTGTAGCTAACAATTTAGGTGTGGGATTGTTAGTCCCGTATAGATCTATACACAAGTGTCTCGCTCTCCCTCCAGGAGACTCTGGTTATAATTCAGGACTTTCTTTGGTACTTAGATAAGTACTTGAAGTGTGTCTTACAAAACTATATTGACGGTTACATGTAGAATAATGAAAAGCAATTTTGAAATAATTAAACTATATATATGTCTCATAAACTATACATATTATAGTTTATATAATTGTTTTTGTATTGTATCTCGAATGTAGTAAAATAATACGTATGTTCCATAAACTATACCTATTATAGTTTAACGAGTACATTCGGTTGAAATGAAAACCTTTGTATTTTTGACAAATTTGAATGTGTATATTCGTAATTCTAAGATAAAGATATTTAGTGAAATTGAACATTTTGTACAAACGGTAATAAAATAAGTTGCGAAAATATTCTTTTTGTTTAACATGTTGAAATAATTTTTATACTTATATATATATATATATATATATATATATATATATATATATATATATATATATATATATATATATATATATATAAGGCATATATAATTAAGATTGAAAAGACAATCGAATAAATGATTATACCCTAAGCCCACAACCAAACAATAAACAAGGGTTAAGGCGAAATCACCAGTTCTAAGCCTGTAGAATCTTAATTATATATATATATATATATATATATATATATATATATATATATATATATATATATATATATATATATATATATATATGTAAAAATAACAGTTGAAATAATTTGAAATAGTTTAGATATTAATACAAGATTTCTTGTGTTTTACTTGTATCCCCCCCCCCCCTTAAAACAATGAAACATTGTGAAAACATAGGGGTATGAATTCACCTCAAGTGTGTGTTCTTGGTTGGTTATGACATGGTTGCGATGATCCTCAGGTTAGAACACGCGAATATGGTCGAAATCCTAATTTGCTTTACATACATAATATAGGTGCAAATTAGGTATCTAGTAATTTAAAGTGTTAAATAGCACTAGTTTTTGTAAGAAAAACTTACCAAATTAATTCCTAAGAATTAATTAAGAGGTTGGTTCTTCCTGGGGAAAATTGGATGAATGTTTTTAAGAGGATTTGTAACTGATTGCAAAAATGAAATGGGATGAATGGGTGTGTGTGTGTGTCTATATATATATATATATATATATATATATATATATATATATATATATATATATATATATATATATATATATATATATATATATATATGAGGATAAAATGATTTGACATGTGCATAGGGAAGTGTAATTTATCTAATTGGAATATGTGCCACCGCTTGAAAATGGAGTTTTCGGCCTATCTTCCTAGCCAAAGTCATTGATTTAGGTATAATGTCCAACCGAAATCACCTTGATTTCGGTCCAAACTCCAACCGAAATCAAGGTTCTCGATCTAGTGTTTGCGGTCCGAAGGTGTTACGGTCTAGGATGGTTTTCGGTGGGGTGGTTCCCGGTCATAAGGGGTTCTCAGTTCTCGGTTCTCAAATGAAATCACCAAAAGGTGATTTCGGTCCATTCTTGGTATTTGATTCCCAAAACTGAAATCATCCAAGACAAATGAATTTTCATTATTTAAATATTGAACAATTTAATTATTTGATTTATGTTTGAGTTCCTTTAAGTTTTATTGACTTCCTTTGACTTTTGTTGACTCAAAATAACCGGTTGTTACAATCAGTCTTCAAGCTTTGTGCATAATTCCATTATTCACAAAGGGAGGTAAAGACCACACCAAGCAATAGGTCTCTAGTTCTCTTGATGATATCTTTAGAGTAAGAGTAGAAAAAATCTTTTCTTGCAAACATAACAACATTATAATGTTTTTTACACTCATGCAAGAAATATCAATGTACATTCATTTATTTGTTCGCATCTTACGTTTATTAATTACAAAATTATAACTTGGTAGGTTATCCACAATATGATTCGTTAATAAAAAATGAAGTAGGACGCTATAACCAAAAAAAAGTATATGCTACATTTTTGCATTTATCCCAACCAAGTCAATTACTATCTATCCATAAGGTGAACCCTCGTTATATTATAAAAATATTTTTCATCTTCAACAACCCAAGGAGAAAATTGAGAGTAATAGATTTACTCAATTTACTACCTATATCATAAACCAGGATAACATCATCATTAAAAAAATTAATCATTGAGTTTTAATGTGGAATAGAAGAAATAGCTAACTAATTAAGTACATGTTTAAGGGAAAGTAGGAGGTTTGCACATACTTCAAATATGAGATTATTGTGCATCCATTCAATTACATTTGTGAGTCCTTTTCAGTAGTTGATTCCTATGAAGATAAGAATGATTGCATGTTTCTATTGAAGGCTATGAGGTTAAAGGAATCTTCTTGATTAAGCTTTGTGAGGAAACTTGTCACTACAAGATACTACCCTCACATGTGTATGTTTTACCAGTACCAGTTCGACCATATGCAAACACTGTCCAATTGAAGCCCTCAAGCACTTCAGAAATAATACGAAAGGTTGATTGATCATATATTGATCTATGGTGTGATTTGGGCCAAAAAACCTTAAAAAAGGAAAAACAATTAAATACATGAACAAACCGAGCCTTGAAACAAAATCTATGAATATTTGATGAAATATATGGAAGAAAAACATAAACATTAGTTTCTTAGATCATGGTAAAATTCAACTCAACCACCATAGTAAACCAATATAACCTGGTTATATGTGTTCCAAAAGAAGAGTAATTGAAAATATAATTTGGACCTACAAGATTAAGATTAGGCATTAATTGCAGTTTAATAATAATAAAGTTGCATGCTAAATAAAGAAAGAAGATTTAAAACTTTGACAATATGACAGAGGGTAAACTAAGGGTACCATCATATAAAAGGAACAACGATGTATAAATACACATAAAAATTTATAATAGCCCGATACAGGATCCCTGTTGCAATGTTATACAATTGGATTTATAAGACACAATATAAAAATGTACGAAGGCAAAAAAAATTTAGTATACAAGTGACATGCCTTGCGTACTCCATGGGCAACTAACCCATAACTAATAGTTGACCAAGATGAGGTTGCTTCTCCATATTTGTAAGTTTAAAAACAAATGCAAATAAATTAAATAAAGTATTTAAACCTAATTCGCCTTAGAACTTAATAATAAACCACTTAATATCCTCTCCATTTGCACTAATCTGTGTACCCAAATACTTGTAATCTTGGAAGGTTTTTGATTCATAATTATAGTGGAACCAAAATATAACGATTTGCATAACATATACAATTTTAGTGAATAAAGTATAATATAGTGAGCTTAGACAAAACTATCATGTAATGTACTAATGTCTGAATGATTGGGAAATCGAGTGACTAAATTTAAAGGATGATCTATCACCAAAAAGGAAATATGTTAAAGTTTTACATGATGTAATGTTTATCATGGATGAACCAATGAGTGCTATGGGCCACAACAACAAAAATCAGTAACAATGGTGATTACATGTAGAGCAAAACCATGCATTTATATTAAGAATGCGTATATGAATATGAAATCTAGAATTAATGTATAAAACATAGAATAACAAAAATGTACATTGATTTAGGCAATTATTTCCTGATTTGGTGATTGTCCTTCAAAACATAATCCCCATTAACCCCTTCTATGAAAAATCAATAAAAAAGGATGCAAAAGACATAAAACACAAGAATAACCGGAAAAATGATGCATTTTTAGAATCTTCTATTGATAAAACTAATAACAGGTTTGAAGTATATACTCCAGAGGAGTGTATTTAGGATTTACCCAAGGCATTTTCTACTGAAGAAATTTGTCACACCCCCAAACCAGAATGACGGAAACATTCGGGGCGGAGGACATCATGTACAGTATCACAATAATTGTATAACAGTAATCAAAGCAACAACAACCATTGTATTAATAACATAGCATTTACATTGTGTTCAAAGCATTACTTGTTTAACATTTAAGACTATAGCAAAAGATAAGACGTAATGCCACTATGCTCCGTCTTCGTAACGCCTAGGAGGGTACTTGTCTACTAACTTTCCTGAGAATACAAGCGATTTGAAAAAGAGTCAACATTTAACTTGGTGAGTTCATAAGTATTTTATTGGAAAATATATGTTCTTTGTTATTGAAACGTTATTGTTTTCTTCCAGAAAATCCTATCTTTTCTTAGTAAATAAGTTATAGTCTTAGTACTTTAAAAATCAAAAAGTATAAGCTTCATATGTTATAATCTGAGATTTGAGATTCTGATTCGTGTAATTGGTATGACTCATACTATTACCTCCTATAACTTCTTAGTGTATACAAATTACATATAAGTAAGAGCGAACGGGCAGTCGATTGGGTGATTATGCCCTAAGCCCACAACCAAAACAAGGAACAGGAAGTAAGGTGAAATTCACACATTCCACTGCCTATCGGATCTTTATAAATATATAACTATGATGCATAGACTAAGGAACCATAGAATTTAAGATTAAGGGGATCCTTTATGTTATACTGGTTCGTAAATAAGTGTTGAATCTTTTGTAAATATGTTCTTAGTTTCATCCGCTCTACTGCAAAACATTGTTTTCGATAAGCAATTGTGTTTGTTTTCAGAAAGTCGAACTGTAAACTATTCACCTGTAAAATAATGATATTGATCCTGGAAAATCCTATATTTTCCTTAAAAATCGGGTTGTAGTCTTAAACGTTCTAAGACCAAAGGTACAAGTATAAATGTCATACTTAATTTGATAATACCTAATTTTATTTGTAGTAAAACTAGCTGAAATTATGTTTGTGATGTAAGTTATATGCAATGTAAATACCCCTTTTTGACTTTCTAAATAAAAGTATATTACTATGTAAATGAATCGTTTTTTTCTGCATGTGAGTTCTTATAACCATACTGATGACCCATGATGGCCTGAAACGCCGTTCTTCAAGTGTCGGAATCATTATGACATTTGTCACCCCAGGCCTGTCGGCTTAACTGTAGCTAACAGTTTAGGTGCGGGATTGTCAGTCTCGTATAGATCTATTCACAAATTCACGCTCTCCTACAAGAGACTCTGGTTATAAGTCAAGACTTAGTTGGTACTTAGATAAGTACATGAAGGTGTCTCGGAAATAGCTTCAACGAATTTACTAGTAATAAAGTGGAAAACCTTTTTATTTATGTGTTAACCTGACCTTTGTAACATAGTCTCTTA
The DNA here is from genome assembly GCF_002870075.4 of Lactuca sativa. NCBI lineage: Eukaryota > Viridiplantae > Streptophyta > Magnoliopsida > Asterales > Asteraceae > Lactuca > Lactuca sativa. Next base: position 139,960,217 of record NC_056626.2, read on the forward strand.
GTTCCATAAAATATACCCATTATAGTTTATAAGTTTGTTTCTGTGTTGGTATGAAAACTGTTGAGTCTTAACGTGTTTTGTAGATCATTTGTAAATTCAATAGTTACGATATTTTATGTATTTAGTAAATTTCGTGTTTAACAATATGTTACGTTAAAAAATATAATGAAAACTTTATATTTTTTAAGACAAGATTTCTTGTGTTTTACTTGTATTCCCCCCCCCCCCCCCCAAAAAAAAAAACAATTTAAAAATCGTGAAAACGTAGGGGCATGAACTCACATTTTTGTGTGATTTCTCGATTGGTTGAGTTGTGGTTGCGTAGATCTCCGGATTAGAACTCGTATAGTTAATGGTATCCTAACAATTTTTACACATGATATTGTGTTTAAATCATATAAGAATAATTAATACTAAGCTAAAGTGTTAGACAACACTTAATCATTGTAAGAAAACTTACAATAAGCCTTAGAATAATTTGTAGGTGTTCTTGGTGTTTTTCATGAAATTAAGGAGATTGGGTGTTTTCGGTTGGAATTAAGAAGATTGGATGATGTTTTTGGATGATATCAAGAACACTTGATGATTTCAACAAGATTTTGTGAAGATTCAAGGCTTTTTGGTTGCATATATATATATATATATATATATATATATATATATATATATATATATATATATATATATATATATATATATATATATATATATATATATATATGGAAAAAGGGTTGATTTCGGTGGTTAGTATGAGGATTTTTCATGAATGCTTTGAAGAAAAAAATGGTGTTTTCGCGGGGAATGTGTGTTAATGAGGTTGAGTTTTCGGTCATGCATATATATATATATATATATATATATATATATATATATATATATATATATATATATATATATATATATATATATATATATATATATATATATATATATATGACGTGACATGTGCATTGAAATGTGCAAAACAACTTTGAAATGTGTGCCAAAGGATAGGAATTAGGAGTATTCGGCCGAGAACTCTACCCGAGAAGAAGGATTTCAGTGTGGAAAGGTTTTCGGTCTCGCATGTTTGCGGTTAGAAGGCGGCCAAGACATTTGCGGCCGAAGACTCGTTTCTTGTCCGAAGGTTCTTTGGCGAAAATGGTTCTCGATGCGAGGCAAGTGGCTAGTCCGAGGGTTTTCGGTGGGGTCTAGATGCGAGATTTTGGTTTGAGTGTTTTTACTTCTAATTTTACAACACTTTTAATAAAAGGTTTATACATATCAAGATTATTAAATTACCTTTAATAATTTAACAAAACAACTAATTTTGACTTTTATTTGACATGTTTGACTTTTGTTGACCTTGGTTGACTTTGTTGACTTTTATAGATTTAAAAATAATGGGTTGTCACAAAATTGCAGTCCCGGTGAGCACAAACACACCTTGTATGCAAAAATCATAAGTCATCGGTGTCTGAGTGTGGGAGTAGATACGTTATACTAAAAAAACCCTAAATCATTATGAGAGAAGAGCGAGGCCTAATGTCACAACTAGCATTTTTAGCTAGGAAATTTTGTCCTCATGTAAACATCAACTATTGTAAGACTTGTAATCTAAGTGGATATCATACTCTATGCTCAATCAAAATCATCCATTTGAATCAAAACTCCTGAGTGAAGTTCAAAACCTAATACAATGCATCTCATATACTTAACTATGGGTCTGAAACCCTAAATATCCAACTTCGAATTTAGTATGGACTAGGATCCTATTATTGGGCCTAATGGGCCAGTAAGCCTTCCATTTGATGATTTTGGTCCAATAAAACCCATTTGGGCTCTAGTTGGGCCCACATTCGTCAAACCATAGCAATTGGGCCATGTTAGGCCCAAAATAACTCACTTATTCTCATGGGCATTTATGGGCCGTGAACCACCCTATTGAACTATAATGGGCCGTAAACCCATCTTCTCATGGTGATTGGGCCGTAAACCCCATCCCTTTACCACCTTTGGGCCACGAACTCTCAAAAAAGGCCCAATGGGCCGAAAATTCTCAACTTGGGCCTCAAAATGTCAAACATGAGCTAGTATGGCCCAAAGTTTTCCTCTCTCTTTTCTTCTCCCTCATTCTCGGCCCAACTTTTATATAAAAAAAAGAAAAGAAAATTTTGAAAGGATTAAATTGATGACAACTCATGTTTATATGGGGTAATCCAAGCTAATACCTCCCATACTTCTAGACCAAATCCTTCATGTATTAACAACCCTAATCCTTCTCTCTCTTCCTTCTTAAAATCCCGGCCAAGAGAACATCACCATCACTCTCATTTTCAACTTCAATTACACTAGAAATCCTCTCAAGAGCACAAAGAATTTCCTTCCACTTACTCTAAAAATCGTGTGGTGTTTGAGAAAATCCAAGACTTCTACTTCAAGAATCATTAAGTTTGGTAAGTTATCATCATTCTCAATTGATTTAATTTCATTTCATGTTAAGATTCACACTCTTAAACAGTCAATTTCATGATTCTTGCCTCTTAAGAACACCCTAAGTTAGAAAAATCTCTTCAATGGAGCTTGTAAAGCCGAAAACTCCTCTAATCTTCATACAGAACCGAAATCTTGAAAGCAATGTGAGTTCATACCCCCCCCCCCTCTTTTCGGTTTTTACTTTGTTTTGGGGAAGAATACAAGTTTTTTTTGTGTAGATCAATGTGTGTGTCACACCCCAAAACCAAGAACGGCGGAAACGTTCTGGGGCGGAGGACGTCATGTATAGTATCACAACACAGTAAATGTAAATAAGCAAACAACATCATCCATTGCATTAAATATATAATTTTAATACAAGTGTGTTCTGTACAGTTATAGACACCAAAAGTAATGAAACACAAAATAATATGAGATGAGTCTTGAATGCACTCCATCTTCTCAAAAGCTGGCCTCGGTACCTGTCTACTGATGACCTGAGAATACAAGTTATTTTGAAAGAGTTTATCAGCATTAAGCTGGTGAGTTCATAAGTATTTTAGTGTCAATGTTTCTTGTAAAAACGTTTGAACCTGTCTCAGTGTATAAGTTTGTAAAAATGTAAGCAAATGTTTGAAAGTGTTTGTAAAAGTTTGAATCACTCAGAAAATCCTATATTTTCTATAAAAGTAACCTTCTACCAAGGCTAGGCTGTTTTGTAAACTTTTCTGTTGTAAAAGTATGTAATTACCCAAGTATAACTATCATTTGTTAAAAATCTAGTTTGTACACTAATGCTTAAGTGAGATTATCACTAAAATATGTAATGGGTAAATCATTGTAGTACTGTAGCTTTGTATAATAAGACTACTGCTGTACTAAATACTACTACCTTAAACCGGATTTATATTAAGCCATAATGTGATAAATTGCACCATGCTATCGACTGGAAATCAACGACATAATGAACGGTCGTAATAAGAAATGACGTTTGGCACCCGCAGACCTGCAGGTCCGGCTGTAGCTAGCAGCAATGTGTAGGATAGTCAATCCAGTATAGATCTATACGCAAACTCACGCTCTCCCTCCAAGAGAATTCTGGCTACAACTCGGGCCATGACATTTAAGGCATGCCCGATACAGTGGATCACAATTATTACGTATTTATGTATATGTATTGTTTCTCGTATATCTGTATATGTATTGTTTCTCGTATATCTGTATATGTATTGTTTCTCGCATATCTGTATATGTATTGTTTCTAGTATATCTGTATATGTATTGTTTCTAGTATATCTATATATGTATTGTTTCTCGCATATCTGTATATGTATTGTTTCTAGTATATCTGTATATGTATTGTTTCTCGTATATCTGTATATGTATTGTTTCTAGTATATCTATATATGTATTGTCCTGCGTTACCCCGATGGTAACCAGCTAATGATGTACTGACGAGTATGAATATGGAAGTACTTTTATGTCTATATATGTATATATGATGTATAAGTAATATTGAAACGACCTTCGGATGGTCACCCGAAATCCCACCAGACCACATCCAAATCGAGGAAAAGGAAATAGGTCGGATGGCATTCCTAAGCCTTTTGAACATTATTTATATATCTATACATATATGGGCATGCAATTGTATATGTAAAGCATAAATAAGTTTTCATAAAACAATTGAAGTGTAAATATGATTTCAAGAGGAGATTGACTTGATGTCGATCTATAAAGCAATTTGAAGGCATAAATTAATAAAACAGTTTATGTATAAGAAGCATTTGTTTAAATCACAGTCTATAAGTAAGTTTGGATAGTAAAACAGTTTGTAAAACATTTCAAAGTAAGGCATTTTGATAAACAGTTTGAACAGTGTGAAAATCGTTGTTTTCCTAGTTATTAATCACATGTGATTAAACATAATCACATGTGATTGAAGTAATAACTTATAAGTATTTGACTTGTATTCCCCCCCCATAAAGTATTTAAAACACTTAAAATCATTTCAAAGGTTGATTCAAGGGGTATGAACTCACTTGTGGTGAGTCGTTTGGATTGTAGTGTCGGACACCGTGCTGGATGGCAAACGGAGACTGGTTTACACGCACGAGCCCAGTTATCATATAATAAGCATATATATAACTAATTAGACATATAATAACTTAAATAAATAAGTTAAGACACTTAGAAAACATTTAAACACTTTTATGAGTGTTTAAGGTTCAAATGGTTGCATCTAAGTTGCTACGGGACAAGGCAAAATGGTTTGAAACATCAAAGAGCCTTGTATAGGAGTTCACCATCCAACAAACCCCACACCTTGGAGTTTACGGCCGTAAACTCATGGGTTTATGGCCGTGAACTCCTCAAATGGTGTTTTTGGGTGTTTTGTGGTGCTATCTTGATCCTAGAACACTCCTAGCTTTATTGGAACAACATATGAAATAGTTTAAGGCTTTAGAACACTCCATATGGGAGTTTACGGCCTAAGGTCCTTCACCTTAGAGTTTACGGCCGTAAACTCTAGGAATTAAATTGATTTGAGGCACTTAGACATCAAGGATTGCTTTCATGAATTTATCTAAGGCTAATGGGGACAAGAGGCACACTTTGGTGCCTTCACTTGGAGTTTACGGCCCAAGTCATGTTCCTTGGCCGTAAACTCCTTTCAAGGAGTGATTAATTTGTTTTCTACTCTCCATTCTAGTCCCAAGGGTTCAAGGAAAATTGTATTAAGGCCTTAGGTGTGATTGGAATGCATTTTACCCTACAAAAAGGGGTTTACGGCCCAAGAGATATTCTTGGCCGTAAACTCCTAGAAACTTATGATTTTGATGTCTTTTGATGCCTAAAATAAGCACAAGCAATTTAGGGTAAAGGTCCTTAAGCATTAGGGGGAGTTTAGGGCACTAATTGCCCTTAAAAAGGGGTTTACGGCCCAAGGTAGTTCCTTGGCCGTAAACTCCAAAGACTTATGTTTCTTGGATGCTTTTTGGCCTATAAAGATCATACTCTAACCCCTAAACAAGTTGTCTAACAAGGAATCGGGACTAGGAAGCCATAATGTTCCATTTTGGAGTTTACTCCCCAAGAACGTTCTTGGGCGGTAAACTCCCGGATCTTGATATCTAGACATGTTATTGTTGTTAATAAGCATTAAACAAGTATTGAAACACATATAGAAAAGTAGACTCACAATCTGGGATGAAAACCCGAAGATCCGTCAGAGAGAATATGGTTTTTCTCTATTTGGAATTGTGAATAATGAATTAATTTAATTCAGAAAACTATTTATAGTCCTGGAATATTTTGACAGAAAATATTTTCATTCCTGATATTGGACTGAAACAGTATGAAACTTGAAATGCCCAAGTTTCACAAAACCAGGAGTATCCACTCTCCTGATATCATCTAAAACACAAACCCTAATATACACAAACTTGTTCGGAAAAGCTTGAAAATCACTGAAACTGAACTAGCTTCTATTAAATAGATGATGTTCTTACAATTGGAAATTTCGGGTTGTCACATCATCCCCTTGTTAGAGGGAATTTCGTCCCGAAATTAGAATTTAAGCAAATAAAAGTTACAAACAATTAAGCGAAAAGATGAGGGTATTTCAACTTCATCTGATCCTCGCGTTCCCAAGTGAATTCCGGTCCTCGCTTGGCATTCCAGCGAACCTTCACGATAGGGATACGGCTTTGTTTCGTCTGCTTGACCTCACGGTCCATGACCTCTACAGGTTCTTCCACGAAGTTGAGGCTCTCGTTGATCTCGATCTCGTCGAGTGGGATTACGAGAGTCTCGTCGGACAGACACTTTTTCAAGTTAGATACGTGGAATGTAGAATGTACGTTACGCAGTGTGTCGGGTAGATCAAGTTTGTAATTTACGGGGCCGACTCTGGCAAGAATCTCGAAAGGTCCTATGTACCTCGGATTAAGCTTCCCACGCTTGCCGAAGCGTATCAAGCCTTTCCAGGGTGAGACTTTGAGAAGGACTCGGTCTCCCACCTGAAATTCCAAAGGTTTTCTTCGTTTGTCGGCGTAGCTCTTCTGTCGGTCTCTAGAGTCTTTCAATCGTTCACGTATTTGAACGATTTTCTCTATCGTTTCCCGAATGATTTCTGGACCAGTGAGAGTACTGTCAGAAGCTTGCCCTCTCGCTAATTGGGTATCACCAACCTCAGCCCAGCACAGAGGGGATCTGCACTTGCGGCCGTAGAGAGCTTCGAATGGAGCAGCCTTGATGCTCGTGTGATAACTGTTATTATAGGAAAATTCGACAAGGGGTAAATGAGTATCCCATGCTTTCCCAAAATCAATCACACAGGCTCGCAACATATCTTCCAGTGTTTGGATGGTCCTCTCACTCTGTCTGTCGGTCTGTGGATGGTAGGCTGTGCTCATGTCCAGCCTTGTTCCCAGGGAACGTTGTAGGGATTGCCAAAATCTTGAAGTGAACCTACTATCTCTATCGGAGATAATGGAAATAGGTACACCATGCAACCGTACAATTTCCCTAATGTATGCTCTTGTAAGTTTCTCCATCTTGTCGGTTTCTTTGATAGGTAGGAAGTGTGCAGACTTGGTCAATCTATCAACGATGACCCATATGGTGTCAAGTCCACCCGTCGTCTTGGGCAACATGGTTATGAAATCCATAGTGATCCGCTCCCACTTCCATTCCGGGATCTCTGGTTGTTGCAGTAAGCCAGAGGGCTTCTGATACTCGACCTTAACCTTTGCGCAAGTAAGGCATTTACTTACGAAGGTAGCAATCTCTGCTTTCATATTAGGCCACCAGTATAGCTTTTTCAGATCCAGATACATTTTATCTGAACCTGGGTGGACGGAATACCAAGTGCTGTGCGCCTCGGTCATGACCAAGTCTCGGAAACCACCGTGTTTCGGTGTCCAGATCCGGTTCATGAAATATAAAGCTCCGTCACCCTTGGCTTCGAAGTTCTTGTCCATTCCCCTAAGGGCTTCACTCGACACATTTTCAGGTTTTATGGCCTCAAGCTGAGCCGCCTGAATTTGCTTAGTCAGGTGTGAATGGATGGTTATTGATAATGACTTGACTTTGCGGCCAGAATATTCTTTCCGACTTAGGGCGTCTGCTACTACGTTGGCTTTACCCGGATGATAACGAATATCGCATTCGTAGTCACAGAGTAGCTCGACCCACCGTCGTTGTCTCATGTTGAGCTCCTTCTGATTGAAAATGTGTTGTAAACTCTTGTGGTCGGTAAAGATAGTGCTCTTCGTTCCATACAAGTAATGTCTCCAGATCTTCAGAGCAAACACTACTGCTCCTAATTCAAGATCGTGGGTCGTGTAGTTAACCTCGTGTGTCTTCAACTGTCTCGATGCGTAGGCGATGACGTTACCTCGCTGCATCAGAACACATCTGAGTCCTTGATTGGATGCATCGCAATAGACTACAAAGTCTTCTATTCCTTCGGGAAGGGATAGTATTGGTGCGGTGCACAAGGCTCGTTTGAGAGTTTGGAACGCTCTTTGTTGCTTCTCTTCCCAGTCAAAGGCCACGCCTTTCTGGGTCAGGGTCGTAAGAGGCTTTGCTATCCGCGAGAAGTTCTGAATGAACCTGCGGTAGTAGCCAGCGAGACCTAGAAATTGGCGAATTTCTGTAGGTGTCTTTGGTGCTGACCAGTTCTCAATGGCTTTTATTTTGGACGGGTCCACGTGGATTCCTTCTTTGCTAACCACGTGTCCTAAGAATTCGACTCTTCGGATCCAAAATTCACATTTCGAGAACTTCGCATAAAGTTTCTCCTTTCGTAGTGTCTCTAGAACTTGTCGTAGATGATCACCATGCTCCTTCTTACTTAGGGAGTAGATCAGGATGTCGTCAATGAAAACGATGACGAACTGATCTAAGTAAGGTCGGCATACTCTATTCATCAGATCCATGAAGACTGCGGGCGCATTGGTCAATCCGAATGGCATCACCACGAACTCGTAGTGTCCGTAACGAGTTCGGAAGGCTGTCTTCGGCACATCCTCCTCGAGCACTCGTAACTGGTGATATCCGGATCTCAGATCAATCTTGGAAAAATAGTTCGCCCCTTGCAGTTGATCGAATAGGTCATCTATGCGTGGCAGAGGGTAACGATTTTTGATCGTCAATTTGTTGAGTTCTCTGTAGTCAATACACATACGGAATGATCCGTCTTTCTTCTTAACGAACAAGACCGGTGCTCCCCAAGGTGAGAAACTTGGTCTTATAAAGCCCTTGCTGAGCAGTTCGTTAAGTTGACCAGAGAGTTCTTGCATCTCGGCTGGTGCTAAACGGTAGGGCGACTTGGCTACTGGGGTAGCTCCTGGGACTAAGTCTATTCTGAACTCGACTTGTCGTTGCGGAGGTAACCCGGGTAGTTCTTCTGGGAAAATGTCGGGAAAGTCGCTCACTACTGGGAGGTTCTTTAGTTCTTTCGTTTCTAGGTTCGTGTCGACGACGTGAGCAAGGAACGCATGGTATTCTTTGCGCAGATATTTCTGTGCTTGAATACTAGATATAATGCGAAGACTCGCACCCGGTTTGTCGCCATAGACTATAAGTGTTTCGTTAGACGGGAGGTTTAGTCGGACTGCTTTCTCGTAGCACATGATGTCGGCGCGATGAAGACTTAACCAATCCATGCCGATAATAACGTCGAAACTTTTTATTGAGACCGGCATAAGGTCGATTGCGAATGAATGGTTATCTAAGGTTAGAAGACAACCTAAGTATATGTTATTAGTACTTTCAGTTTTCCCATTGGCCATTTCTACTGTGAATTGTTCATTAAGTGCGTGTGGTTGTTGCTTAAGCATGCGAGCAAATTTGTGGTTTACGAAGCTTCGCTCCGCTCCACTATCGAACAGAATGCATGCATAGGAGTTATCAAGGAGGAACGTACCAGTCACCACTGTCGGGTCAGCAACTGCTTCCCCGTGGCCTATTGCTAGTACCCTCCCTGCTCCTCCAGTATTCCTCGCCTTTGGGCAGTCCCTTTTAAAGTGGCCTGTTTCGCCACATCCATAGCAAGTTGGGTTCACGCCTGAGCCAGGAACTTGGGAGATCGGTTGCGCCGGGAACCTACAGAATCGGACGGTGTGTCCTTTCCTGTGGCAGTTAGAACACTGCATTTCATGGCAGGCGCCGTTATGGTGGAAGTTGCACCTGTTGCACTTCGGCAAACTTCCAGAATACTGCTTCCCCGGAGCAGTAACAGCAGTAGGGGCTACCGCAGCATGTACTGCTACGATTTGTTGTTTCTTTGAAGCTCATTGCTTCTTCTTCTCCTCCCAGAATTTCCGCTTGTTGCCAGCGGGTTTAGAGGGTTCTGGGATGGCTAGGGTGGTTGTAGTTGCAGGGGTCTTGACTCCATGGTCAATAAGTCTTTGTGCCAATCGCTTGGCACTGTCGAAGGTAGCAGGGTTGGATGCTAAGACATTCCCCTGGTACGGAGGCACTAGCCCCCATACATACCGCTCAATCTTTTTCCCTTCAGTGGGAACCATGTTGGGGCATAGGGCCACCAGTTCGCTAAAGCGGACAGTGTAAGCGATCACGTTGGTGCCCTTCATAGACAGATTCCAGAGTTCATGTTCTAACTTCTGGACTTCCCCCCTCGGGCAATACTCCTCAGTCATGAGGTCCTTCATCGTTGCCCAGCCCATGTCGTTAGCCACGACGAGAGTTAGGGCTTTGACGTGGCCGTTCCACCACGTTAGGGCTTTATCCTCGAAGGTGCATGCGGCATATTTCACCTTGAATGCTGCAGGGCACGAACAGATTTCGAAGACTGATTCAGTCTTCTCGAACCATTGCGAGAGAGCAATGACTCCGCCGGTGCCATGGAAAGGCTTCGGCTTGCAGTTTGTAAAATCCTTGTAAGAGCACTCCCTCGAGCGCACAGGGATTTCAACTGGGATAGATTCAACAGGGGTTCCACCTCTGCTAGCATCCGATGAGTGATACTGAGCCATGGCAGTTGCCACTGCTGCAGCTACGGCAGCATTCAGGGTTGCAGTATCGATGACTGCAGGTGGTGGAGGCGGTGGAGGTACAGGATTATTCCTATTTCTGGGAGACTTGCGAGGAGGCATCCTTCAACTATAAGTTTATAAAAACAAGAAGGATGATAAGAATCAATTTGTAAGCAACGTGAGAGTGACCCATGGACTACCTAACCATAGCCCAACAGTTTGAATGAGTGTTTGAAATCACAATAAGGAATATTAGTAGGAATACACAAGTGTACAAATTTTTCCCACAATTTAGATAGATTTCAATAGTACAGGTATTACTGATGCAATGAGTTCAAGGAAAATCGACCTAACAGTAGGTCTTACATCATACCATAAGGACAATACTAACAGTCCTAGATTCCTAATTAGAGTACCGAAAGTTAGGAATATTTTACAGACAAGTGCCACTTAGTGCACATAAGTTCAAGGCTATCCCTAAATCAAAAGACAGAGATGTACTAGACATCATCTAATGGCGATGGAAATTCCTCGGGCGATCCCTGAGGTCGGACACTTGGCGAAACACCTCTTGAAGGTGTCGGTCCTAAGCTCTCTGACGAGCTCGAAGTTCTAAGACTTCAGCACGGGAGGCAGCCAGCTGTTGCTGTAGAGTTTCGTTGGTTCTCCGGGTCCGTTCCATGTCTTCTTCGAGACGGCGAATGCAGACTGTATTGACGCCTGAATTGGCATCAATCTCCATGACCCGGTCGATGGCTGCTCGACCTTGCTCGACATTACAAGCTATTCTGCGGATGATCACCGGCAGAGCTCTGTCAGCAGATGTTGTAAAAGGTTCGGTCCCCTAAGTATGGTAAGGGCTGACCCTGCTCATCACTCCAGCGATTCAGATTGTTTGCCCACATGGGTGTAGGACCTGGAAACGCTGGTCGAGGGTTGTTGTTCGGGGCTTGACCTACTAGCGGTAGGTTGTTGACTTCAGGCTCGGAGTCAGATCCATCTGAAAAACCTTCTGCGAGGTGATCATCCAAAGGGATTGGATGATCATCTTCGGGCTCTTCATCGATCCACCCGGCATTGCCTTCATTGGGAAAGTACGGGTCGCCATGATGAAATCCAGCCATTTAGATCTACGCGAGAAGAGAGGTATAAGAATATAGTATACGTGTAACTAATAGCACAAAATACTCCGATAGTATTTTAAGTTCTAAGTTCTACTGATCTTCTTGTGGTATTGTTGGTAAGTTTTTAGACTTGCTAACATATCACAACCATTCTAGGGCATATGCTAATCACTCCTAGGACCAGCATAGTTGATCAGGCTATGCCATTCCCAGGACTGACCATACATCCCCGAGCTCACTTGTGATATTCAACAACCGTAATACTTTTGTTCTTGTCATTGCGACACTGATTTTAGTATGAATGCAGACTAGTATACTTAATTAAATATTTTATTATTTAAAGTATAGACTCTTGGTCAGAGTGTTTTAGTCCCTTTTGGGTTTATAGATTAGTATATCTTTTATGGGTTGATATACTTGATTCACTATAAACAATGCTCTGATACCAATCTGTCACACCCCAAAACCAAGAACGGCGGAAACGTTCTGGGGCGGAGGACGTCATGTATAGTATCACAACACAGTAAATGTAAATAAGCAAACAACATCATCCATTGCATTAAATATATAATTTTAATACAAGTGTGTTCTGTACAGTTATAGACACCAAAAGTAATGAAACACAAAATAATATGAGATGAGTCTTGAATGCACTCCATCTTCTCAAAAGCTGGCCTCGGTACCTGTCTACTGATGACCTGAGAATACAAGTTATTTTGAAAGAGTTTATCAGCATTAAGCTGGTGAGTTCATAAGTATTTTAGTGTCAATGTTTCTTGTAAAAACGTTTGAACCTGTCTCAGTGTATAAGTTTGTAAAAATGTAAGCAAATGTTTGAAAGTGTTTGTAAAAGTTTGAATCACTCAGAAAATCCTATATTTTCTATAAAAGTAACCTTCTACCAAGGCTAGGCTGTTTTGTAAACTTTTCTGTTGTAAAAGTATGTAATTACCCAAGTATAACTATCATTTGTTAAAAATCTAGTTTGTACACTAATGCTTAAGTGAGATTATCACTAAAATATGTAATGGGTAAATCATTGTAGTACTGTAGCTTTGTATAATAAGACTACTGCTGTACTAAATACTACTACCTTAAACCGGATTTATATTAAGCCATAATGTGATAAATTGCACCATGCTATCGACTGGAAATCAACGACATAATGAACGGTCGTAATAAGAAATGACGTTTGGCACCCGCAGACCTGCAGGTCCGGCTGTAGCTAGCAGCAATGTGTAGGATAGTCAATCCAGTATAGATCTATACGCAAACTCACGCTCTCCCTCCAAGAGAATTCTGGCTACAACTCGGGCCATGACATTTAAGGCATGCCCGATACAGTGGATCACAATTATTACGTATTTATGTATATGTATTGTTTCTCGTATATCTGTATATGTATTGTTTCTCGTATATCTGTATATGTATTGTTTCTCGCATATCTGTATATGTATTGTTTCTAGTATATCTGTATATGTATTGTTTCTAGTATATCTATATATGTATTGTTTCTCGCATATCTGTATATGTATTGTTTCTAGTATATCTGTATATGTATTGTTTCTCGTATATCTGTATATGTATTGTTTCTAGTATATCTATATATGTATTGTCCTGCGTTACCCCGATGGTAACCAGCTAATGATGTACTGACGAGTATGAATATGGAAGTACTTTTATGTCTATATATGTATATATGATGTATAAGTAATATTGAAACGACCTTCGGATGGTCACCCGAAATCCCACCAGACCACATCCAAATCGAGGAAAAGGAAATAGGTCGGATGGCATTCCTAAGCCTTTTGAACATTATTTATATATCTATACATATATGGGCATGCAATTGTATATGTAAAGCATAAATAAGATTTCATAAAACAATTGAAGTGTAAATATGATTTCAAGAGGAGATTGACTTGATGTCGATCTATAAAGCAATTTGAAGGCATAAATTAATAAAACAGTTTATGTATAAGAAGCATTTGTTTAAATCACAGTCTATAAGTAAGTTTGGATAGTAAAACAGTTTGTAAAACATTTCAAAGTAAGGCATTTTGATAAACAGTTTGAACAGTGTGAAAATCGTTGTTTTCCTAGTTATTAATCACATGTGATTAAACATAATCACATGTGATTGAAGTAATAACTTATAAGTATTTGACTTGTATTCCCCCCCATAAAGTATTTAAAACACTTAAAATCATTTCAAAGGTTGATTCAAGGGGTATGAACTCACTTGTGGTGAGTCGTTTGGATTGTAGTGTCGGACACCGTGCTGGATGGCAAACGGAGACTGGTTTACACGCACGAGCCCAGTTATCATATAATAAGCATATATATAACTAATTAGACATATAATAACTTAAATAAATAAGTTAAGACACTTAGAAAACATTTAAACACTTTTATGAGTGTTTAAGGTTCAAATGGTTGCATCTAAGTTGCTACGGGACAAGGCAAAATGGTTTGAAACATCAAAGGGCCTTGTATAGGAGTTCACCATCCAACAAACCCCACACCTTGGAGTTTACGGCCGTAAACTCATGGGTTTATGGCCGTGAACTCCTCAAATGGTGTTTTTGGGTGTTTTGTGGTGCTATCTTGATCCTAGAACACTCCTAGCTTTATTGGAACAACATATGAAATAGTTTAAGGCTTTAGAACACTCCATATGGGAGTTTACGGCCTAAGGTCCTTCACCTTAGAGTTTACGGCCGTAAACTCTAGGAATTAAATTGATTTGAGGCACTTAGACATCAAGGATTGCTTTCATGAATTTATCTAAGGCTAATGGGGACAAGAGGCACACTTTGGTGCCTTCACTTGGAGTTTACGGCCCAAGTCATGTTCCTTGGCCGTAAACTCCTTTCAAGGAGTGATTAATTTGTTTTCTACTCTCCATTCTAGTCCCAAGGGTTCAAGGAAAATTGTATTAAGGCCTTAGGTGTGATTGGAATGCATTTTACCCTACAAAAAGGGGTTTACGGCCCAAGAGATATTCTTGGCCGTAAACTCCTAGAAACTTATGATTTTGATGTCTTTTGATGCCTAAAATAAGCACAAGCAATTTAGGGTAAAGGTCCTTAAGCATTAGGGGGAGTTTAGGGCACTAATTGCCCTTAAAAAGGGGTTTACGGCCCAAGGTAGTTCCTTGGCCGTAAACTCCAAAGACTTATGTTTCTTGGATGCTTTTTGGCCTATAAAGATCATACTCTAACCCCTAAACAAGTTGTCTAACAAGGAATCGGGACTAGGAAGCCATAATGTTCCATTTTGGAGTTTACTCCCCAAGAACGTTCTTGGGCGGTAAACTCCCGGATCTTGATATCTAGACATGTTATTGTTGTTAATAAGCATTAAACAAGTATTGAAACACATATAGAAAAGTAGACTCACAATCTGGGATGAAAACCCGAAGATCCGTCAGAGAGAATATGGCTTTTCTCTATTTGAAATTGTGAATAATGAATTAATTTAATTCAGAAAACTATTTATAGTCCTGGAATATTTTGAAAGAAAATATTTTCATTCCTGATATTGGACTGAAACAGTATGAAACTTGAAATGCCCAAGTTTCACAAAACCAGGAGTATCCACTCTCCTGATATCATCTAAAACACAAACCCTAATGTACACAAACTTGTTCGGAAAAGCTTGAAAATCACTGAAACTGAACTAGCTTCTATTGAATAGATGATGTTCTTACAATTGGAAATTTCAGGTTGTCACAGTGTGTATGCATGATTTTGTGTGTTTTTCATGTCATATATGTCACACCACAAAACCAAGAACGATGGTAACATTCTGGGGCGAAGGACGTCATGTATAGTATCACAACACAGAAATATAGTAAAAAGGAAAACAACATCATCCATTACATTAATAATGTATTTTAATACATGTGTGTTCTGTATAGTTTATAAGACACCAAAAATGTAATTCAAAACATAAGACGAGTCTTCAATACGCTCTGACTTCTCAAAAGCTGTCGTCGGTACCTGTCTACTGATGACCTGAGAATACAAGTTATTTTGAAAGAGTTTATCAGAATTAAAGCTGGTGAGTTCATAAGTATTTTAGTGTCACTGTTTGTATCAAAATGTTTGAAATGGTGTTTGAAGTATGAGTTTGTAAACCTTTGAAGTAAAAGTATGTGAATGATCGTAAATGTTTGTAAAGGTTTGTAACTCCTAGAAAATCCTATATTTTCTACCAAAAGTAGCCTTCTACCAAGTCACAATTGTGATGTATGTTTGTTTTTTGTAAAAGTGTATAATTTTCCCAAGTGTAAATATCATTATCAAAATATAGTTCGTACATTATTGTTTAAGTGAAATGATCACAAAATAAATGTAAAGGGTAAATTAATGTAGTACTATAGTGTTGTATTATAATAACTACTGCTGTACTAACTACCTTAAACCGGATTTATATTAAGATATTATGTACTTAATTGTACCATGCTATCGACTATGAACACGGCGATGTAAGACATCGAAAGTAATGACATTTGGCACCCGAAGACCTGTAGGTCCTACTGTAGCTATCAATAAGGTGTAGGATAGTCAATCCAGTATAGATTTATACGCAAACTCACGCTCTCCCTCCAGGAGACTCTGGTTACAAATCGGGCCATGGTAGTGAAGATATGCTCCGAAACAGTGGATCACATTTATGTTATAGTATACTTGTATATGTAATGTATGTACTAGTGTGGTGAATGTATTGTTTCTCATTATAGTATCATTGTATAGTTTCTCATAATAGTAAGTATTGACTCATGAATGAACTGACTCTTTATATGCTTCTTTGAACTAGTAGTAATGAGTAGTATATCACTAACTATACCTATTATTGTTACTAGATGAATCACTTGTATGACTGAATGTTTTGAACTGAGATAAAAGTCTTTATATCTATACATATACGCATAATATATAACTAAGGATCCAACGATACTAAGACAAACAAAAGGATACTCTAAGTCCACAACCAAACAAGGATCAGGAAATAAAGCGAGTTGGCAGTCCTAAGTCCTTCGATCCTTACTTATATAACTATATATGTAATAGACATGGTTTTAACAATATATAAGTTTAAAAGTTGTAATAGAAAAGGGTTGATACATAAAAGTGAGTTTAGTAAAGAGTTTAATATGTAAAAGAGTTTGATAATCAGTTTGAAGTCATTTGTTTAGAAAAACAATTTAAAAGTATAGTAAATCCCTTTGTGTACTAGCTATTAATCACATGTGATTTATATAATAACCAGTATTATTCAACTTGTATCCCCCCCCCCCCCGATAAAAGCATTTAAAATCATATAAAAGGTTAATTAAGGGGGTATGAACTCACCTGTAGTGAGTGAGGCGATGGTAGGATCGGTTTAAGAGGTTGTGTGTCAATTGTGAACTTGAGCACAAACGAATCCTATTAACCATGTAATGATATATGTATGCATATAATTAGCGTTTGTAACAGCTAATCATTGAATTGGGACCACCTTAGGGACTATTAAACACTTATATTGAAGTGTTACAATCATAAATTATTGTATATTAGGGGTGTTTGGCTATACAAGGGAATGTATGGTCAAAATACACCATATTGGTGTGTGTCCTTCCAATCCGGGTTCAAGAGTGTGAGTCCTTACAAACTGAGCATCAAAAGGTAATTAGGAGTATCCAAACCTCCATAAAATTACCCAAATTTGAGCATAAAAACACAACCCAAAAATCTTCATTAAGTCCAAACCCATCATGAACCGGGAAACCCAAATCGCTTCGGAATCTCAAATCGAATCACTTCATAAACTTCAATTGCTCAATGTCACTTTAGTCTTTACGTTTGCGTAATATGAAAAAAAATTCAACTTTCGAATTCTCATATTTAATTCTCTCCCCCTTTTTATAATCGAAAAATGATTATAAAACCGAAAAAGGATGAGAAAGCACTCAATTTGGAATTTTCTATACAAAACTCCCCCTTAACCCATGACATAAACATTTTGCACAAATCTGGAAAATCCAAAAATATCACAATTTTCGAATTTGATTTATTCTCAGACTACCTTTGACGATTTTTCAAAAATATGGGTAGAAACTATCAATTTCGAATTTACGTAATGACCCATTGCGCTTAAAATAGCCTCAAATGCAAAACTTTACCCCAATTGTGAAACTGGGCATAAATTGTCAACTCGCATAAACTACAGGGACCTGTTTCGAAAATATTCTCATTTCTCAAAAAATTTGGCCTAATGTCGAAACTGGGTAAATTATGATAACTTGCGAAAACTACAAGTGTTCGAAATGGGAATTCAACATTTATTCATAGTTTTTGACCCTATGTCGAAAGTGGGTGAAAATTGTCATTTTGTTGAAAGTTGAGGGATTCGAATCAACCAGTTCTATTTCTTATCCACTGCACTTTGCTATCAGATGTTTACCACGTGAAATTACAAGCCTTACAAAGAAGGTGTGTTCGACATTGAGATATCAACCCATAGCCAAGTCATTCGACATAACCTCGATTACCCTCATATCGAATTACCAAGGTTGTTCGACATCCAAAGAAAACAACCCAAATCGAAACTGAGTTCGACACACTGTTTTGAAAACTGGACCGGACCGGCCAGTTCAACCGGTAACCGGTCATGGTTCCGGTTCTTTCTACCCCAAAAACCGGTCATCCCTTAAACCGGAAAAAACCGTCGGTTTTTCTCAACCCGCGGTCTAACCGGTCTGGTTCAACCGCATTGAGAACCGGTTTTATTATATATATATATATATATATATATATATATATATATATATATATATATATATATATATATATATATATATATTTCTACTTTTCTCAAAAATCATCGGAAAAAAGGGCAAAACAAAAAACATGCTATCGGCTATCTCAATTTCTCAATCGATTGAAGAGTACCCATTTGATAGCCAAAATCTTAACCTAATGACAATGTTGACTAACACAATCGACGAGTGAAGACCTCTGATTTTCAGTTCTCCTTGGTCGAAATCTTCACAGTGACACAGGGGAGTAAGAATTTTCTCCGATTTGTGCTCCACCACCGGCGATTCATCAGAGTAACACCTTTCGATTTCCACCACAGTCAGACTTCGATAATACAATGGTAAATTAACAAATACTCAACACATCCTATTAGGCTAGCCTATCACTAAAAGTAAATGCCAATATATGGCTCCTGTTTTGTTTTAGGGTCGGGACAATTTTCAGAAAACATTTGGTCTTCTTTGGAGCTTTTGTATAGTTAATGTTAGTTTAGCTAACTCACTTTGAGGGTTAGTTCATAGCTGAAACAAACAAGATAATGAGATTCTAAATCAAAATTTGTAGTAACAGCATGTTGTATCTGTTTGAAGATAATGAGATAATGTTGTATCAGTTTGTAGTAACAGCATGTTGTATCCGTTTGAAGTCGTTGGATTATCAATAATTTATTAATTTATGATTGTTTCAAGAAAGCTTTTGTATTGTTTACATTTATGATTTTTTAAGATTGTTTAACATGTTTATTTGTTTACGAATATCAATAATTTGATATAAATGTAACATTGGTTGTTTGTGTTTCTATTATAGACTTATAGTATAGATTATGAGCACTCCTGGTTCAAGTTCCAATCCATCTGAAGAAGCATAGTCGAATACCGTCCCATCACAAACTTCTACTCAACCAAATGTTCGAGAAAAAAAGGATCCTGCTTGGAGGTTTATTACTCAACTTGATGGTTGAGGCGGAAAAAAGGCATATTTTTGTACTTTTTGTAAAAAAAAACGTATAACGGTGGAGGTATCAATAGAATGAAACAACACCTTGTTGGAGTGACAAGTGCTATTTCAGCATGTCCAAATTGTCCAGGAGATATAAAGTTTATCATGAAAAGTTCATTGGATGATAATGCCAAAAAACAAAATAGAAACGTGTCGGTGTGCTTGGTGATACTTCGGGGGTGAATGTAGATAACATGTATGATGTTGATGATGAAGTTCAAGTACTCACCCAACAATCAACTCAAAAAAAAGATGGAAAGAGAAAGCTCCTCCTACCTCTCAAACACAAACCGTGCCACCTTTTTTCAAACAAGGTATGCATGATCCTTCTCAACTATCGATTAAGGCAACATTACAAAGTAAGGAAAGGTGGCATGATACGAATTTAGCTCTTGCTATGTGGTTTTATGATTCTTGCATACCTATGAATGCCGTGAATTCTCCCCTTTTCCAAATAGCAATGAGCAAAGTCGCTAGTATGGGTCATGGATACACGGGGCCTTCATATCATCCTATCTGTGTCACGTTGTTGAAAGATGCAAAACAGTCTGTACAACTTATAGTTGATTCTTATAGACGTTAGTGGGAAGAAAATGGTTGTACAATTATGGGTGATGGGTGGCGGGATACAAGACAAAGACCCCTTATCAATTTTATGGTGTATTATGCAAAAGGAATCTCCTTCATTAAATCAGTTGATGCATCATATATTGAGAGTAATGCTCAAACATTATGCAACTTATTTAGTGAGATTGTTGATCGTCAGAATGTCGTTCATTTGGTCACTGATAATGCTGCAAACTATAAGGCTGCAAGAAGATTGTTATGTGAGAAGTATCCGTCCATTGTTTGGTCTCCTTGTGCAACACACTACATGAACTTGATTATGAAGGACATGTCGGAGATGCATGAAGTCGCTGATTTGGTTACACTTGCATCGAGGGTTACAGTTTTTGTTTACAACCACAAATGGCCATTAAATTGGTTAAGAAAAAGACCAGGTTGGACAGAGATTATTCGTCCGGGTGCCACTCGTTTTGGTACTGCATTTATTGCATTGAAGAGTTTGTGTGATCACAAACATGATTTACAAGCTATGGTCACATCCCCGGATTATAAAAAAGTTGATTAGATTAGAATAAGCAAAAGAAGTTAAGCTTATCATATTGAATGAAAGCTTTTGGAATAATTGTGCTATCATAGTAAAAGTGATGACCCCAATGTTGAGACTCTTACGGATTTGTGATTCGGATGAGAAGTCGACTTCAGGTATAATTTTTTTATTATATTTTTTTAATGATGTTTACAAATATATTATCATTTTTATTATTTTAATTGATGTTTTTTTGTTCTTTTTTAAGGTTATGTATACGAAGGGATAGGATGTTGCACACCCCATATACTGACATCAATAAAAATCAGTGGGATAGGATGTTGCGTAAGAGTCTTCATGCTGCTGCTTACTGGCTGAATCCAGTATTTCAATATGGTGAAGAAAAATTTTCTAAGAAACCAGAGGTGGTTGGGGGGGGGGGGGGGGGGGGGGTTATGGATATGATTGAGTGTTATAGTAGTGTTGGTACTGTGGATGGTCTAACTCTCATTGACCAACTAAAGTTGTTTTGTGAGCATGAGGGTAGTTTTGGTAGAAAACTTGCTTTCGCTTCTCGCAATACTACTCGTCCATGTAACTTTTTTTTCCTAATATTATTAATAGTGAATTATAGTAAAAATATTATTAGTGAGTTATAGTAAAAATATTATAATATTATTTTGTTATTTTCCAATAGATGAATGGTGGAAATTACATGGTGGAGATGCTCCGGAATTACAAAAATTTGCAATTCGAATTTTAAGCCAAACTGCTGCTTCTTCCGAGTGTGAGAGAAATTGGAGTGTCTTTGATAGAATCCACACTAAAAGAAGGAATCGGTTGGAGCATCAAAGGTTTAATGATCTTGTTTATGTTCATTATAATTTGCGTCTACAAAATAGGTAACTTATACTTTCAAACTCTTTTTTCACTTTCTTTATTTATGTGTAAAACATATTAATATTTTTTCTAGGCTCAAGGGTTACAAAAAGTCTTATGATCCGATCGATTATGAAAGTATTGATAAAATCGAGTTTTGGGTGGTTGATAAAATACCGGAAGGTGAACTAAATTATAATGAATTGGAAAATATGATTGAAGAAGAACCACCAAACTACAATGAATCAACAATGTTTGAATCTTAAGCTTCTCAAGGTTAGTATTTTATGTTATTCTATCAATATTTTGTTCTTATTCTATTTGAGTCTAAGTTTTCCTAAAACTAAATTTGTATTTGATATTGAAGATGATGATGGAGTTGCGTTAGAAGAAATTGACATGGATTCTTTTAAATGAAAATTAAATTGTGATTGAAGTTTGAATTTTGATACATTTCATGATATTTTGATGTTTATGTTGTGAACTTTGTTTTTTTTAAAGACTATAATCATGATGTGGAGAATTATTTTCATGGTACTTTGTATGTTTGGTACTTTTATTTAATTTTGAAAACTTATGTTTGTTGGTATTTTTGGTTTAAAGTTTATTTTTGTATTTTTTGGAATATTTTAAAATTTTAAATACAATAATAATGTAATAATGACGTCATCCGGTTCATCCGATTTTTTTGACCGACTGCTTGAACCAGTTGATCCATCGACTTGGTATGGCGGCCTGTTCGATGTCCGGTCCGGTTTTCAAAACCTTGGTTCGACATCATGTAATCCAAACTATGTTAGTTCGACATCCAAAACAAAATTCACCAATAACAAAGTCTTCAAACCCAAATACCCAAAAGTTGATTCAAAGTGAACTCAATCTTCCCATGTCGAAATCGATTTCGACCTCCAATCTGAGTTCCACATAACGAACCTTGTTTGACCATTAATCCGATTTACCCATAGAGAAGTTCTCTAAACCCAAAACATGTGATACTAAGTTCGAATTCAAAAACCTTCTCATTTCTTATTCAAAATTGTCCTCAAAGTCTCCCACTAAATCATTCGCTATTGAACTCTAACACCTTCGATATCTAACCATCATTATCCATCCTTCCCAATTGAACCAATAGCGAACCATAAACCCTCAATGACGAACCACTTGCTTCCAGAATTAATTTCCAGTTGCAAAGTAACGACACTGTGAGTCGTTCATTATCAAACCTTCATTAGTTCAAATACGTTCGACACCAAAACCCAAATTCCAAATCAATTAGACTTCGATGTCGAAATTAACTCTTCTCAACACCAAGTCTTCTTATTTCAAAATCAATATTGACCACAAGACATCAAATTTCGAAATAAAAATTCACGATATAAAC
The DNA here is from genome assembly GCF_002870075.4 of Lactuca sativa. Taxonomy (NCBI): domain Eukaryota; kingdom Viridiplantae; phylum Streptophyta; class Magnoliopsida; order Asterales; family Asteraceae; genus Lactuca; species Lactuca sativa. Next base: position 139,982,962 of record NC_056626.2, read on the forward strand.
GTACTCCATTCACAGTGTTCGACATCTAGTTCATGAACCCAACCAATTTTCGAAATTAAACCCCAAATCAAACATTATTTCGACATCCACAACCCAAGTTCAACTTGTATCAACCAATTTCAGGCTTCAATTCATAGAATCACACTTGAAAATTTGAGTTTGACTTTTTTCGAGTTTGACTCTTCGAAACCAAAGGTCAAACAAACACGAAATTAAAGATTCTAACATCAAATTCCAGATCAAAAAGTGATTATTCCACTGTTCTTGACCATATTCATCCAAATCAAAGAAGCAATTGACAATTTCTCAAGTTCAAGATCATGATCGATTTATAATAGAACAACTCATATAAAAGCGATTCACTAGTTCTGATTAACAAATACTTCCAATCAACTAGTCAGAAACTTGAAACGAAAATGGAACACAAGAACACGTTGAATAAAATGCTAGTTAAGAACATAGTAACATAAAACCATGGAATGCGATGACGAACCAGTGAAATTTTTAGAATCTTACAACAACGACTTTATATCTAATGAATTAATGAATTTTTTGGGCTCAAACATGTTATCGGATCAAAAAGAAAACATATGGGCTAAAAAATATGAAGATATTGGATCGAAAAACTTGTGGGCTCAGGGCTCAAGTAATGACGTGAACAATAACATATTCTAAAAATGGATCAAAATGAAAAAATCCAAAGAGTTATTACAAACAAGGTCGGGAAGGTCACCACTATCAAACACTATCAAATCATACGACAACAAGTTACAAAAGCTTCACATTTCTTTCACACCCCGAAGGGCAACACACGGTGCGTAAAGTACCTTAAGAGTTAAACGAACCAACACCGCCAACATCGCTTCCTGCCACCGCACCAACATCACCATCATCACCGCCTCCACCATTATCACTTCCTGCCACCACATCACCATCATTGCCATAGCCGTCACCACCATCGCCTTCGCCACTGCCACTGTCACCAACTCCATCAATTTGCATGCCATCAGGAATATCATCAACCTCCTCCAGAACGCAAAGTTGCCGCATACTCTCCATGTCCAAATGGCCCAAACCCAAGAGGGAAGCATGATCCATAGTGGCAAACACAAACAGGGCATAGTTAAGGCTCGTAGTATGGCTGGACCGGGAGTCGTTGGCGTTGGGTTCATAGGAGTCGGAATCCACCTCAGCCTTCAACACATTACGACCAGACTCTTCTCTGGCAACAAACCCGACATGCCTGATCTGAAACATAGCACCAGTAAACTCTGGATGCTCCATTAGCTTGCCCGTAATGCACACGACTCCCACCCGCAAGAGCCAATCCTGGTAACGTCAAGCAGCCACCGCCTCAGCTCGAGCCTCCTCGTGGAGCTTGTCAAGATCACAGACATCGTGCTACAAGCATTCGTTCTGAATCATGAGCCCTTCGTTGGCATGGGTCAAGGAATCTACTTTGGCTTCAAGAGCATATCAAATTTCTTCTACAATAGTTTTCTTAGAAGCAAGTAGAGCACACCTCTACTCAAAGACGTGAACATCCTTTTCAAGCTTAGCAATCTGACGCTTCAGGTTGGCCTCCTGGACACCAGAACTTGTATGGGTAGCTTCCATCTCGTTAAGAAATTGGATTCGGCGGGCACCAACGACAAGATAGAACATGGGATGGGCAGCAACATAAGACATATTATGAGATAAGGCAGGCTACCCATGAACTCCATATCAGCGACATCAGCGGGTGGAAATGCATGGCGAGCAAATTCCACAGTGTTGGCGCAGACAGACAAGCGAGATTCATTTTGCAAACTCCAAGCGGGATGAAAAACATTGGATCCAGAACCACCCCCAGGGACTCCCTCCCGAGGTGGGGTTTGCTGCAGCTCAGCACCCTCAGGACCCCTAGGGGGAGAAAGATCAGAATAAGACTGCGGGATAGATTGAACAGAAACTATGGGCTTCTTGATCCCCCCTCAATCCCCCTGGGATTGTTACGCGTCGTCATCAGGGATCACAACAACTGCCTCTGGCATAGAGGAGATCGAGTTCAATAAACAAGTAAAGTTGTGTCTCGATTGAACTCGCCTCCCGATGTTAAAAGCATCGGTGAAGGTCTCCCCCATGGCCAAGACGGCCTTCCTCTTAGCAATGGCCCACCATACGTCAGAAATGACGCCATCTTTGATATCCTTGACTACCTCCATATGGCCAGAGCCGACATCAGAAGGTGGAGAAACCGTCAAGATAGGCTAGGCGGCCAAAGGCGTTTCCCCCAACGGACTCCAAAGATCTTTCCACAGCCGACGACACCAAAGAAGTAGTCACGGCGAGCCGGTCAGCCCGACAAGGCGGAGGAAGCATCTCAACTAGATCAGTTTCCCGGTGCTCTAGCTTCCCCCGATACCGCTTCCGTGGGACCTCATCTATCGAGAGAGGAGACTCAACACCTGTCAAAGCGAACACAAGTTAGGAATAAAAACAACCAAATGTAAAAAAAATTCTGCTTTTTCCCAGTAAACAAAAAAAGGTGGGGGAGGGAGAAGGAAGAATAATAGAAGCACTCACCATCAGTAACAGTGTAAAAGATGGGCATCTTCCCTCGACTCCTCCAGGAAAGGCTTATACCAACGTCAGCGAGCAAAACCTCCGAGTAATCCTCAGGTATAACTTGAATAGTCCTCAGGAGATCAGCAATCGTTTGGTTGTGAGAATATAGCTTAGGAGTGACTTCAGCAAAGTTGTTCGCCTGGTACCGCCTATTGCCAACCCGGTCTCGGTTGACCCACAATCACTTATCTTGCTAGTTCTTGAGGGTTTTACTGTCAGGAACCAAATATGCAGCCCTTGCCGAACAGAGAATGTATATCTGTCGTCGGTAGAACAGAACCTGAAGTAATACTTGAAGATGAAGTAATCGGGAACCAAACCATTGGCTCAACAGATCATCTCAAAAGCCACAACGTTGTTGACAGCATTCAGAGTGAGCATTTGGATGTTACACCCATTTTTATGCAAAATCTCCTCTTGAAAATCAGTTAGAGGAAGGCACAAACCAACATCAAGGGTTTTCAGATAGACACCCACCTTGCCTCGGGGAGGAGATAAGATCATCGAATCAGGCGATGGAAACTCAACTCTGTCAGTCAGAGAAAGGCCATAAGCATCACTAAGAAGCTTAAATTCGGCCTCAGACGGAATAGTACCAGACTGAGTAGCCATAAGACCGAGAGAAAAACCCCTAGAAGAAAAAGGAAAAGAAAGGAGAAAGAAGTGGCGTGAATAAGGAACGCCTTTGACCTTAGAAAGAATAAGGAAAGGCAAGATATTCCCTGACGTGATGATGTAACTGAATGCCATAATGGGCAGTCACGTCACTGTAAAAATCAAAGCAATGATTTAATTAGAGCTCGACGCGTGTACCGAGCAGTTAAGTCTAGAACGTCACAACTAGTCTAGCAACGCTATGACTACAAGACTAGGGTACTTGATGACGTGCCCTTAGGGCGCACAAAGAAACTGCACCCAGACATGCCAGAGAATGTGCCAAAGTGTGTCGCGCCTGGCAGGCTAAACCCGATGGAACCTAGTGCCCGTCAGTGCATCTAAGAGCAGTGCGCTCATGGAGAAAGGCTCGACCCTGACAGGGGCGCCTTCCACTCCGGGACGAATATAACGGTCAAAGGTGACAAGGCGAGATGGTCAGAGCATTACCACCTGAACCAATCAGTGGCTCTGACAGATTAAGGGGCATGATTGCCCAATCAGTGTCCCCGATCCTGTCGGGTCTGACACCCTTGTCCCGTACAGACTAGCAGAAGGATTCAGTATAAAAGGCTACCCCGGGTGCCTTGGGAAATAAGTCATTCTCTTTCAACTTACTCACAATACTATCTCAATTCTTTCCACTGACTTGACCGTCAGAGCGTTTTCCCGGGATCCTCCTCCCGGAGAACGATTGACGATCCATTCTCGATGTGACCTCGCAGGTTCATCCGAATCACAGAAGGCATAGAGCACCAACGTAGTGGAACCAGGTCACATCATATATATATATATATATATATATATATATATATATATATATATATATATATATATATATATATATATATATATATATATATATATATATATATGCCCAATTCATACAATAAATATACTAACATTCAAACTAAATCACATTAGAAAATATCCGACCATTCTTTGCATTAAAAGTCAAAAGCATCATTATTTTCTCATTACATTGGAATGATTTAAAACTTGTAACATTTTTTTTATAGAATGTAATAAAGGAGCTTTAGAATTATTCTTCAAGCTTTGTGTATAATTTCATTATTCACAAAGGGAAGTAACGACCACATCAAGCAATAGGTCTATAGTTCTCTTGATGTTGTCTTTAGATTAAGAATAGATAAAATCTTTTCTAGCAAACAAAACAACATTATAATGTTTGTTACAATCACGCAAGAAATATCAATGTACTTTCATTTATTTGTTCGCATCCTACGTTCATTAATTACAGTATTATAACTTGGCAGGTTTTCCAAAGTAGGATCCATTAATAAAAAAATTGAAAGTAGGACGCTATAATAAACAAATAAATAAAAGTATATTGTTTTTTTTGCATTTATCCCAACCAAGTCAATTACCTTCATCAAGTAATTCATTTATCCATATGGTGACCCTTCATAATATTTCTAATATCTCTTCCATCTTTAGTTACTCAATGAGAAAATTAAGAGTAATAGATTCACTAAATTTACTAACTATGTCATAAGATAGGATGAAACCTTCATTAAAAAATTAATCATTGTAGTGACCCGGATTATGATGATATGTGTGGAATAGAAAAGATCAAGGAATCATACAAACATAAACAACACCAGTTTTTGACCAAGCATTTTAACAATCGAAATCAATCTTGACTTTCAATTCAATAAGCAATTCGACATATTTATGCTATTATCGAATTCTTATGTTGATCGACTTCAACGGAATCACCAAGATTAATCGAATCAAATCTTTGTTCAAACGAAATCAAAAAGTCAAACAAATGCAAAGAATGAAAGCGAGAATTAACAATTACTTCGTTCTATATTTCAATCCTTCATCAATTTCGATTCAAGAGAAGGAATCAATTAACAAACCAATCAGTGACAAATTGATAGAAATTCATGAACATCTCCTTTGATCAAAGTCGGAAATCAGAGAATGTAAGATATCGAGACTAAAAGATGAACAATGAACAGATATTCAAGTTGGGCTCAAAGGAATGGATCATGAGCAATAATGAACAATTTGGAATCGGGCTTGATTTTGGATCGAAAATGAGTGAACAGTAATAATCATGATCAGACTCAAAAATTCAAATTAGAATGATTAGAAAACATGATTGGGCTTGATCTTTTAAAAAACAATTATTGGATCATCAATGGGGCTTGAGACAGATTAGATCCAATGAATAAAAAATGATTGAAAATGAAAAACAAAAGCACGAATCGCAATTATGATTGAATTTCGAGAAAACCTGAATCATTCATCAATGGATCTTCAAGAACAAGATATCGATCTCAACATGAATTTTTCGAAATCGATTTGAGAATTTGAGAAAACTTCTTGATAATTCTTTTTCCATTTGCAATACTCGAATCGATTATGGAAGATTTCGGTTCTTTTATTGGAACAAGAAAATCTCCAATCATCACATTGTACCACCCACCATGCATGTTGTACAATCCCTTATTCACATTATTCAAAGATCTAACTTCATCTTCGTAATGATTTTGATAATCTTCAACAACTTTGGGTTTGGAATTCAAATTCATTGCAACATTTGATGATGTTGCTTTGGAACCCAAATTTGCTTCATTGATTTCGGCTTCAAGACAACATTTGAAGAATTTTGTTTAGAAACCCAAATGTTATTGTTTTTGATATTCTTTTTCTTTTTCTTCTTCATCATCTTTTTGGATCTTGAAGTTTTGAATTCAAGAACAACATCACTCTTGACAACTTCAACTTTGCAATTTTGAATCAAATCTTTTGGAGTTTGATACATTTGAATTTCTTGGATGGAAGGCTCTCTATATGGCACCATTCCTTCAAACGAATCACAATAACTCAAGCAATCATTGGTTTGAACTCCAATTAAACAAAAAACTTTTACATCTTCATGAAAATCATATTCAATTCCCATTTCTTGAACTTCAACAATTTTAAGAACATGAAGATCATTTTGGTCTTTAATAAGAGAAACATATTCTGTTTTTGAATAACTCTCTTTCTTTTCCTTCCTTTTGATTTTCACACCAAGATAACATATTATTGGAAATTTGAGACAAACTATCAATCTTACAAAGAGGTTGAAATATCAATTTTCCATGATCATATTTCAATCCTCCATAAGAAATCAAAGTTCCCCATGTAATCAACCCGCCTTTCAACAATAACCCATAAAATTGTTTCTCATTGACTTTGTATTTGGCATTTTTAATTGTCACAACTAGAAATTTTTGTGCCTTGTAACCAACACTTAAACCAAATTATGAATCAAAGACATAAGAGCATGTATGATGCATACTCTATAACAACAAAATTTCAATCAAACACCCCATGCAAGCATTTCAAGTAGTCATTAAGCAATTGGAAACCCTAGAAGTTCTTGTTTAAGTTCATTTTGGACTAGGACTTCCTTATTGGGCCCAATGGACCAATAAGCTTCCAATTTGACTATCTTGGGATTAGAACTCTTAAATGGGCTCTAATTGGACCCACTTCCAATTATTTCAATATTTTGGGCCATATTGGGCCTAGAATGAAATAAATTAATTATATGAACCATTTTGGGCCATAATTGACCTAATTTAGCCCTAATAGGTCATAAAAATTATACTTTGATCTAATTGAGTCAAACATCATCTAACTTAACTATAATATGGGCTTAGGGGCAAAAAGCCCAAAAATCTCCTCTTTCCCCTCTCCATTCTCGGCCCAAGCCCACAAAGAGGAAGAGTTGACTTTGTTGGGTGCCACCTCACTTTTACATCAAGGATCTCCATGCAACACTCATACTTCCATGCAACCATATTATCAATTCTCTCTCTTCTCCCTTCTCTTTCTTCTCTCAGCCGAATCCAAGCACACACACACCCACAGTTCACTCTTCATTCTCTCAAGAAAACTCTCTCATATCTCCTCTATATTTTCGAGATCTAAGAAGTATTCAAGGGGATTCTTACACAAAAATCATCATCTAAGGTAAGTTGATGTTAGATCCATAAGCTAGTTATTTCATTCCATTCAAGAATCACCTCTTAATCCATTTAAACTTATGATTTAGCACCTTAGAGGCATCTAAGTTCGAGATCTTCCAAGGAGGGTTGCTAAGGCCGAATTTTCTTCTCATTTTTCTTCCAAAACCGAAACCATACCCAAGGTGAGCTTCATACCCCCTCTTTTTCGGTTTTTATAAGTTTTTGTGGGGGAGAATACAAGCAAATGTGTAGATCTATGAGTAAATGTATGCCTTGTGTGATTTTTATGCTTATATGTATGATCTTATGTGATTTGTGATGAATATGTTAGCCAAAAGAACCCAAAAACCGAGATCTACACTATGAGGAATGAAACAAATATAACTTATACCATTTCACACTAATCAAGTCTAGAAAAATAGTTTAGTTGGTTAGAATGAACATTTTTGGACTTAAAACCCATTTTTGGGCTCAAAATGTCAAAAATACAAAACTAAGGGGCCCAAAACGAAAAATGATAATTTCTGAAGGTTGAAATGAGTCTAAACAGTTTCTAATATATATTTTCTGAATATCAACACTTTTGAAGGGCTAAAAATGTAAATTTTGAATATAATGGGCTAAAATGGGCTTTTCGGCCCAATAAAGCCCCAAATTGCGAGATTTTTGAAATTGAGGGGCTGAAAATGCACATTTCTATAAAACAGGGGATTACCAGTATATTAAAACCATTTTAAAGGCCAAAAATGCTTTTCAAATTAAAAAGGGACCAAAAATGCAAAAATTTTCCATTTTGGGCCAAAATTGTAAGAGTTGCGAAAATGGGGGTTTCAACCGAGAAAATTTCATTTTTGAAGGACTTAAGCTGTTTATCAAGTAAATTTGGGCTGAAAATGTCTTTTCAACAAGTTTTGATACTAAAGTGTCAAGAAAAAAATGGTTTAAGGACTAAAATGGAAATTCTTTCATATAAAGGGTTAAAAGTGTAAAATTTATCCAAGAAGGGGCATAAAAAGGTAAACTCTAATGTGTAAAACAATAAATCCCTTAAGATAAAATACGATTACCACAGCTACCGGCAAAACGTAATAGCAAATACACTTTCAACACCAATATCGTTACCAAACGAATTGATTCGGTCTTGAATCAATAATGAATCAAAAATCAATAAACAATAGTACTTCAATACACACGCGAAAATTTACGAGAAGTCAATATTCAATCTTTGGGCTTGAAAGTTTCAAATTGTGCTTGTTGGGCCTAGCTAGCCCAATGACATGATCTTTAGGCCCGAAGGGAACGCGCTTACATGTTATTGGGTCTTCTATGACATAATTCCGTGTAAAAGGACTTTCAATAGCTTTATCGTGCTATTGGGCCCCAAGGGACCATTGGTATTGCTAGCAAAGTCGAGAAGTCAAATGCGAGTCGGGCCAAGTGCCTTTCGCATTCACGATAGCCTTGAACGACTTATGGAAATAACGGGGTCTTTGTACCCTCCTTTCTTCTCGGTTGTGGGGCTATGAGAAGTCAGGGTGCTTGGATTAAGTGAGTAGTACGGACGACGCCTAAGGGATCGTTCGTATTTGGTAGTTGTAAACTATTCATTTTCATTAATGCGTGATTATAACGACTCACAACCCATAATTAATCCAATGTCACCTGGAATTATCGAAAACATACGTCGTATCGGTATAACAATAAATAAGACACGTAATTTGATGTATTAGGAAAACATCGGGTTTTCCTGGGGAAATTCAACACTTTCACCTATTTGATGTATACAAAGTCTAACAATTATTCACGTTTACAAAAATCAACAAGCATACTTACGGATCTTCACACTTTTTCTTATATACAATACTCTTTTAAGAAAATATCGGATTTTCTGGTGGTTTTCAAAGTTATACAAATCATTTCTTTTCAAACATTACTTATGAACTCACCAACATTTCATATGTTGACGTTTTTCCAAAATACTTGTATTCTCAGGTAACAGGTAAATCGAAGAAAATGTATCCAGTGATGTCATGATGTTTTGTTTAAATAGTATCGAACGATTTATGTTTTGGAAATGTAATGTTTTAAAACAATGTACTGAATGTAAACAATATTGGTTGTAATATTTCAATGCATGGTGATGAATGATGTTATGATTCATGTATAATCATTGTGATGGTATTCAATTAAGTCACAATAGCCCTCGGACGTTTCCGCCGTCTGGTTCGGGGGTGTGACATTAATCATCACGATCCAAGAATCATAAAGAAAATACATCATGATCACAAGAACTTGGATATTTCTAGATAGAGAAAGTGATTATGAATGAAATATCTAGAGAGAGAAAGTGAGTATGAACCATGTTCTATAGAGAGAAAGCAAAATTCACAAGTATTCTAGAGAGGGAAAATCGAATTTTAAATCAAATTAAGGAATAAATTCGATTTCCAAAACAAAAACTCTCTCAAAGATGAAGAACTTGCACCCATTTGAGATTCACAAAATCATGTTGTCATCATTGATCAAATTCTTGATAACTTTAAGAACACCCGCTCTGAAATCAATTGTAGTGACCCAGAGTATGATGACATGTGCGGAATAGTAAATATTAAGTGAATCAATCAATCATCAAGAACACCAAGAGTAAATAAAATATGTTTAAGCTCTCATTATATCTAGGAAAATATTACAAAATGGGTCTTGAAATAATTCTATCACTAGTCTAATCACTCTAAAATGGGAGCCACTCACTTCCTATTTATTAAGAAAGGCTAAACCCATTACACATCACAAGAGGGTAGACCACATCCAAGGAGAACTTCGCACCCTAACATTCTCCCCTCAAAGTTAGGATTGGATGTCCTGACTTCAATTTACAAATGAGCTTGCATGTGATCAAGACTAACTCCCCCTCGAAGTAACTGTTGGATTAGTGTCTAAGTCCATAACTATAATTGGTATGTACTTGACCCGATTGGCATGGTCCATTTGGGTTGCATGGCATCAGAACAATTTGGATAGACTTTTGTGAGAAAAGGATAATTATGATTTATTAATATATTATAAGTTCTAATATATTAATATGAAATCATATTATTTAATTAGTATTGATCGAGAATTAATTTGGAATTAATTATGTGATCAAAAGGAGACAAATTAAATATATGGGGATTGATTGTGTAAATCATTCATTCTTATATATGTGGGCTTATGATCCATAGTTCTTCATGTTGGGCTAAACCCATAGAGTAACCCATGGATACTCCATGGAGGTTTTAACCCATGGATCATGAAGAATATGGAAAGACATGAGTTACATGGTGTAACCCTAATAGCCACCATATATAAGGACCCAATGGGTCAAGAAATTGGCACTAGTGTGTGTACACATGAGGGCTAGCCAATTTGAGCATAGGAACCTTTGCTCTCAAGTTATTCCAAGATGTTGGTGATGTTGTGTGAACCATTTGAGGTGTCACACTTGAGGCACTAGGCTCTTAAGCTCCATGAAATCAAGCTACATGAAAAGGTATGTCTTCCAACTTGTTTATATTACCTAAGTATCAATGATTGTATGCTATTTAGGGTAATACCTTGGAAAGTTCAAGTTTGCATGTATAATAGAGAAAACATAGATCCAAGGTATTTAGGGTTGCATGTATACCATAGGAGTGTTATAATGCACAAAACCCTTCAGCGGCATCAGAGATAGATTTGTTTTCAATTATACTTGATGCAAATTGCTAAAAAAGCTGGAAAAAAATCAATTTTTTGGCTATCTGGGCACTGGACTCGCCGAGTCCATGAAGAAAATCATCCTACTTGTCGAGTAGGTTCATACACTCGACGAGTAGGATCCTCAGATAACATATTTTCGAGTTTTTTTGGCTGGAATTGGACTAGGAACATTACCCTAAGCTGTTTTTGAACTTGTAAACCTGTATTTGACGTGGTAATGTTGATGTTAATCCAATTCAAAAGATAATTGTCAATAGATTCATGTTTTGTATTAGTTTAATGATTAGGCTAATTACATGAAAAGTGTTTGATTTGAATTATCTTGTTCTTGTGAGTTGATTTAGATTAATAGAAAAGTTATGTGATAATATGTTTTCAATCCAAATTAATCTAAAAGTTGTTCATAATATGTGTTTTTTGTAACTTGTCCTCAAGTTATATGAAAAGTCACATTTATGATTATTAAAACTAATAAGATTTCCATAAGTTATGAAAAAATGGAGAGTCTCATTTTTAAATGTTTTAAAGTCTTCCATAACTTGTCCTCAAGTTATGGAACTTGAAGAGTTTTTCATTAAAACTACTTTAAACACATACGTTATGGAATTGAAAAGTTTTTGAATAGTTCAAAACTTGCCCTCAAGTTTTGGAATTTGTAAAGTTTCCTCTCATGAATACTTTAATTCCAAGTTAAGCCCTTAGAATTTTAAAAGTTAAAATTCAACCCTTATACTTTATAGTATTATAAGTTAATAATATATATATATATATATATATATATATATATATATATATATAAGAGCAAGTCAGTCTTACCGTTAGTAGGCCTCATTCACGAAGCCGGTCTATAAAGGGGGTATAAGGTTTCTGCCTATAAAATGACAGTTTAATGGGTGTCCACTCTCACCCACCGCTTCCTTGACTGGTGGAGGGTCATTAGCCGAAGGGGTAGGACAAGGACTAGAATTCTCCCTTCATTAAAAGTATTAATGATAAATATAAAATAACTAAACCTTTTATAAATTCCCAATCTTAGTTACTTTAGGAAAATGTGAATTTGGTGCTAACCCATGAAATTACACTTTGCACTTTGCTTAAGTCGTTAGTGGAGCACATGTGGTTAACCGACACACTAACATGGATTTAACAAGGTAAGCAAAGGGTAACTTAATGTTTATCATAGTATCGGTGGAGCGCGTGTGGTTAACCGGCACATCAATTGAGGGGTAAATATTAAGGGTACCAAGTATATTTGCATGGTTATTCACACTTTGTTTTGTGATCCTCGGCATCCCAATCACAAAACCTGAGAGGGCACAATCGAGATTGAAACATGCCATTGAAAATTTCAATGAATCTCAAAAGATTTAGGAGTTTCAAATCCAATTAAAACCTAATAAATTATTTTGTTTTTCATGGTGGAAATTGGTGAATCGTCATTCGCCTACCTTCAAATATTCTATAGCTTGGATTACGACATCCCTCTTCCAAGTTATAAAATATTGTGTTGGGTCCTAGCCTTAAAATTTCATATTGGGTGTTATATTAAGGACTTTAAATCAACTATCTTGAATATCTCCCAAAAGATGTCTGGTTCAAACATATATGATCATCCCAAAAACTCTTGGAACAAGCTTTCCTAATGAAGATGATGTCCCATAAATCATTCTTCACTCCCTCCAACTCCTCCAATTATTCTCCCTAACTCACAAGTTCAAGATCACTCAAGCCCTAATGGCAAGCAAGGTCTATGTGTGCTCACATCTTGGAGATGAAGTCACATATTGACAAGCCGGGAGAGTTGGGTGTCAAAGTCTTGAGAAAGTTGGTTGTTCAATCACCTTCTAAGTCTCATAGTGAGTGTCCTTTGGGACTACTTTGTAAAAGACTATGACATGACCCTTAATGATCTTATCTATTTGCTTGGTGCTGTTGATTCATCAATGATTTGGAGCACTGGTAGAGCAAATTTGATTAAGAAGATCAACTTCCCAGACTTCCATGGACATTGACAATGGTAACACTGAATATCCAGAAAAGCTTTCTCTTCCCAATGGAAAGGGATCGGCCATAGTCAACTCAGTTGACCAAATGGTAAAGAGAAAGGCTAAGTCTGAGATAGTCCCATGTACCATTCCCAAAGGGTCCATATGTGTCTTTTGCCAAAGGAAGGGGCATTGGTTGCAAAGCTGCTCTAACTACCTGAAAGATCTGAGAGAAGGTCTAGTCAAAAGTTTGACTCTGCTTCAGGTAAGTCCACTATCTAATTCTCTTAAGTTCCTATTTGAAGATTCTTAATACATTTTTTAATGTATGGCAGGATCAAGCGAAGGGAAGGGAACTTAGAGAAAGAGTATGTTGAATCTGATCGCAAAGATGGATTTCAATCGCATGGTTCGAAGATCGGATTTTTGAGCTACTGCTTAGAGAGTTATGATAGATTGCAAGGAAATATGTAATAGCATACTTTCCATTTAAAATTTCATTGTAAGGAAAGTCTTTCCGCATTTGATAAATAAATAAAAATTTGTTTTATTTTTATATTTCCTTGCAATGGCACTTATGGAAAATTGATGTTTGTATATTTCTAGCAATAATGGAAATACGAATTATATTCTTTCATTTGTGGTAGTGTCTAAATTTACAAAATAAGAAAAGATTCTCATCACCCAAGTTTTTAGTTGGATAGAAACTTGGAATCATACAAGTTGTATAGTATGATGAATGAGAACTTTCAGCTTTGGAAAATTAAGACTAGTTCCTTGTTCACATGTATATGTGAGTCAAGTGAAGGACTAAGGGATCGAGTACACATTCTTGTGCACTGGTCAAGTCCACCACAAAAGATTGATAAGACTATTCGTCATGATTTACTAAGGTTTAGTAAATATGGTTATACTTACAAGTTTAAGTATAATTCTGAAACATTGGAAAAACTTTTCGATGTATGACAGAACGAACGAGAAGAATCAAATTAGGCAGAAAGATAAAAGTTTCTCAAATCTGAAAAGATGGGAAAGTACTTTAGTATCATGTTTTGTGATCATCTCAATGATTAAGAAACCATATCACAATTGGTTCTCTATGGACATCTTAGTGCATTCCTATGGCTAAGAAGAGGAATCAAGAATTGTTGAAATGGTTAAATAAAGAAGGTGAATCACACTTCGTTCCAAAACAATTCTTAGAGTCATACTCCAAGATTGTAACTTGAGTGACATATCTTAAAGAAAGGTTTATAACACTTGTCAAATGTAAGAGTAAAAGTGTCCTACTCTTGTACATTTGAAATTGGTAAGTTGTGATGTTTTGGATAAAATAAAGAGCAACTAAGGCCAAATTGGTTGAAGTGTTTTGATAAAGAATCTGCACTATCTCTTGAATATTTGACAAGTGAGTCTTATATGTCAAGAGGACAGTGGGAGTCTCAAAGATCTTGGAAAAGCTTCAAGATCTAATCAAGAATAAAACCTGCAATTTATCCCTAGCACACGACTTGAGGTTTATAGCATATCGTGTTGACATATTCCTACTTATGTGCCCATTCCAGTGAAAGTTGGCTTTGCATATGAGTTCTGAGAGTTCTCAATTGGTTTCATAACAACTTGGAAGCAATGGTAGGCCTTTATGCTGCCAGGTGGCAAGAAGCTAAGACCACACAAGTTCAATCCATATGAGTTTGGATTTGTCACTAAACTTGTCTTGTGATTATGGTTTTGAAAAATTCACATGGATAGGAACACATACACCATAAAATCTAAGTGTCATAAGGTTTCTTTCTGATTCATGAAAATGATGGTGAGGAAACGCTTTCACTAAGTAGATTTTAGGTAGATACATTTGGAGTTGCTTGTTCGATCCTCTGTGATTGTTTGCATTTGTGGTGAAGAAGTATATACCCCTAGAAGGGATGATATTATTTTTAGTGGACATGTACTTGGTGACATCTCTGCTTGTGGTGTGAAGGTTTGTATCAAGTTGATCGGACTGAAAAGTGAGTTCAATGTAGGTTGCGAGATATTTTATTTGTCCTACATATTTATTACGAATAGTGCCAATGATGCAACATGGCTTCCTGAGTTTCTTGATTGAATGGAAGTAGGCCTTCTCCAAATGCTAATGATGGGAAGGTACGTCTGCAAAATAAATAAACACTAGGTTAAGATCATTACCGGAGTGTGCCCTGATAATGCTCTTTGATGCTTAAGTTAGAGTCGGAAGTGGTGATTGTTTAATATTGCTATATTGAGATTATTATGGGGTAACGATCATTGTTACATGCCGTTGTCGAAATAAATAAGAGTATTTAAATGTGCATAAAGGACCCTTGGTTGCTCATCTTGCGCGGATAGTTATATTGTCTTGTGGTAATAAGGGTAGTACCGTTTAATATAATAATGAAGCTGCTTTCATGTTTCCCAAGATATCGCTTTAACAATATCGAAGTGTTATTTTATTTGGGGCTACTCTTTGGATGAGTGCACATTTAGATGTATTTGGTTAAGATAATTCGGCTTGGTTGGTTTTGTTTATCCGGGCCGGATAGATATGTTCATTTAACATGCATGCTATTGTGTATGTGATAACACCATACACCGTTAGTGTTGATGAGGTAGGAAAAAATATAGCAAGTGTGAAACCATTCTCTTATTCTAAAGGTCTCTATATTTTATTTATATTTGTGGTTTAAACAATATACTTTGGTTTTGTTAATAAGAACTATATAAGTTTGATAATTTTTCCTTTATCAATCACTTTGACTTGTTACAATAGGTCAAACAATAAATTTTTTTGTCTAAAATTTAGTACTTATAAAATATTTAATGTCAAAATTTTCTTTAAAGCCACTAAAAATCTAAAGAAATTTTTATTGTGACAATTTTACATTCTATAGTATTTCACGGCATATCAAAATGGTCGAACCAAAAAAACATATTATAGAAATTTAGATGAGTTTCAATAACAAACTGATATATAATTTTTACACGATAAAAATAACAAGGATACCGTCGTCAATGTAATTTGACCTTTTAGATAATGATTAAAGTTGAACATTCATGGCTCATTGGACGTTGATTTGCATTGTCTCAACCAAATGGGCTTGATCGATATCCACACTATCAGTATTATTTTCGTGCTTATGGTTGTGGGCTTTTGGCCCACTTGGGAGTTTAATCGAAATAAAAATTAAGGGAAAAGTTTGAAGTAATACAAAGATTATCCATATGAATGTTTATTTGGTATTATAAATCCCAATTGTGGCCGTGGGACACTAGTCCACTGGATTTGTTGCTAACTACATAAAAATCAAAAAATTTATATATGTTAGTATAAGAAAAAAATATAGTGGACCTACTTATCCTATTCTAATCTACTCTAATAAATGAAGGTTTTTTTGTCACATGTCATCTTCTTCTTTATTTGGATACATGATATTTTCTAAAATTTTTAATTTTTTTATTTTCCACTTTTCATTTTATTGTATTTTTATTTTATTAAATTAAAATTACACATTTAATATATCAAATAATATATATGTAAGGTATTTATTAGAAATTGTTTATATATGTAATGTATTCAATACATTAAAACCTCGTTAGTTTTAATAACTCAAAAAATTTCTCATTTTTCTTATAAATTCAAACTTTTCAAATTGTTAAAATTTTAAATTTAATTCTTTTTAAATAAACTCATGTAATACGTGAGTCTCACACCTATTAAATAAATAGGTTTAATCTCTTATTGACAAGTGTCATTATATTACTCCCTCCGTCCCAAATTTATTGTCCACGTTTGACTTTTTTAGTCTCTTTTGTTCAACTTTGACCTTAAATAATTTATTTGTTGTTATATAATTTTTTACGCAAGATATATGAATAAATTGTTTTTTAAATGTATTTTCATTGTTATAAGTTTCATAAAAAATTATATAACACAAATAAAGTTATTTATGGTCAAAGTTTACATGGAAATACTTCAAAAGTCAAACGTGGACAATAATTTTGGGACGGAGGGAGTAGAAATTTTCATTAAAATTATATGTCCTTGTCATGCCACTTGTCAACATATTAATTATCTATCTCAAATTTCAAAATTTAAATTTCCCACATTAATAACATAAAATTTTAAAATTTTTCACTTTAATTATATTAAATTAATAACATTAGATTAAAAAATAAAATAAAACTAATATAGATTATAGTATGATATAATGTCACGTATTTATTTACATCAACGATTATAATTTTACCTAACTAAAAAAATATCTCTGAAGTAAAAATTTATTTAAAATAATTGATTAATAATTTTGATATTTTAATATAAAAATTTAATTAATTTTATAACAGTGGTTCTCACGGGTTATAAACTAGTAAATTGTAAACAAGAGCGTAATTGATGAAGAATTTGGTATACAATTTAATATGTCACTGGCAGCAAATATTAGCAACGACTCCTAGCCCAGCGATAGCGATACCAGGTGTTGTCCTCCCTCCTTTAGGTTGAGGGTTCAAGTCTTGTTGGATACATAAGTGGATTTAGGAGTAGTTTAAGATTATATTGTATTTGTCGTTAAAAAAAGCAAATATTAGCAACGATGTCTTTTCGTGGCTAATTTCACAGAAAACGTTATTTATTTAATAATACAGTTTGCATTCATCAACCAATATTAGTTAACATTTTTCTATGTGATGTTATAAGTTTAACCCTATAGGGTTATGGAGGATAGTTATTCTATTGTAACATACTTGTAGTGTTGTTCATTTGAAGATGTGATTATTGGTATAAAAACTAAAAGAAAATAACACAGTTAGTTTTAGGGGCGAACCTAGTATAGAGCCCGGGTAGCACATATTACCTCTAAATTTTTTTAGTCAAATGTAAACTTAGTGTAAATACGTTGGTAATCTGTTAGTATTAGTTTTAATCAATGCCTATAAACTTTGTTAAAGTGGTGATGGAGCCTCTAAAAGATTATGCAACCTCTAAGTTTTTTTTACCAGGTCCACCCTTGGTTAGCTTCTATTTTTTAATCATATATATTTTCTGATAGCTAAACTGATTTTAAGACCACAAAGTATATATATATATATTGGAAAATACATAAACTGGGATAATAATATACATATAAAATAATGTAGGTTATTTGTATGTACACTAACACTCTGTTCCTGAGTTCAACCTAATGAGGGAAAGGAAAGGAAATGGGTGGAAGTGGGAAGAAAGTAAAAGAACTTGTTGTTCCAGAGTTTTATTAAAAGAATGAAGTGCAATGATCATTTTCCCTCCTAACTTTCCTACCGATTTGGAATGATTTGGAGAGAAAGAACAAAATGTTTAATTTTCCTCCCACTTCTCTCCAACTCGGAAACACAAAATATAAATTTCTTTTCCTTTCATTTCTCTTCTTTTCTCTACTTACTTTCTTTTCCTTTCTTTTCTTTTCTTTGCTATAACTTGGGAACTAGGCATAATAGGCTCTAGCATTTTGAGAAGAAGAACCATATAATTTCCCTCTTTCAATAAGAATGTGATTCTTAGCTAGTATTTATTCTCATTTTTCTTGTTTGTAGCTCTTAAGTTTTTCTACCAAGAACCTTGTAATTTCCCTCTTTCAATAAGAATGTGGTTTTATTATCATGGTATCAGAGCGGTTGTTTGATTTGTTGTTAGAAGGGTTTGTAGCAGTCATCTGTAGTTGTTCGTCTGCCATTGTTGGTTCGTTTGCTGCTTTCGTTGGTTCGGTTTCTGATGGTTTGATTCCTGTCGTTTGCTTTCCATTTGATTCGATTTGTTGCTTCCGTTGTTTTATTGTTGTTCTTCATATCTATTTACTTGTCTATTGATGTTGTTATTCTTGTTGTGGTTATCTACCTGTTGCAAACATGATTGGAAAGGATGATTCCCTTCATTCAGTCAATACTCGATTGGATGGAAAGAATTACACGTATTAGAGCTACGCTATGAAGAACTTCCTTCGTGGGAAGAATATGTGGGGCTGTGTTACTGGGGCTAAAGCCAAACCTTCAGTGCCTCAACCTGAGAATTTTGATTTGTTGGTTGATACTTGGGAAACTGATAACTCCAAGGTCATTACTTGGATTAAAAATTATGTTACTCACTCTATTGGTATGCGGTTGGCTAAATATTACATCACAAAGGAAGTTTGGAATCATTTGGAGAGACTGTGTACTCAGTCCAACTTTGCTAAACAGTATCAGTTAGAACATTACATTCGTGCCCTTCAGCAAAATGACATGAGTATTCAAGATTTCTATATTATATTTTTAGGGTTATCATTTGTTTTGGTGCCATTATATCATTGATGATTAAAATTTCCAATTTTCATTTTCCTGTTGTTAATTCTCTCTGATCAAAAGGTCCAATTTTCATATTCTCGCTCTTAATTCCTCCGTACTAAAAGTTCTGCCCAACTAGGGTTTATTGTTGATTTTTAGAAAGACCATGGACACTAAAGACTCTTAATTCCTCTGGATTAAAAGTTCCGCCCAACTAGGGGGTGTTTGGGATTACTTTTTAAGGTTAAAAGTCCTTTTTGTAAAAGAACTTTTTGACTAGTGACTTTTACCAAAAGACAATTTTTAAAATATGTTTGTATTTGCTTTTAGGTAAAAGCCAACTTTTCAGGTTAAAAAGTCCCAAAACTCACAAATTGTGACTTTTGAAAAAAAAAAATTTCCCTTCTACACAAAAAGTTAATTTAAAAGATATTTTTCATTACCCAAAAATCTTTTTTTTTAACTTTTAAAAAAAGTTAAAAGTCAAAAGTTGTTTTAAAAGCAATCTCAAACACACTCCAAAAAGATAGAAACAGATCATCATGACACTCAACATTCCACCACCGATCCTCGTCCATCATCAATCCTCCCTTCCGCTATCGCCATCGTTCATCGTCAACCCTTTCACCATCCCATTGTAAACACTTTCGTCGCTAGACGATATCTCCATATGGGTTTCTATCTCCCTCTGAATCAGACATTTTGATTGTTGCCACTCATCAACACGTCCACCGATGTTGCCGTCGAAAGAATATAGATTGGTATCGTAATGGTATTGGCTATTGGTTAGTAGATTAAACCTTCAACCATACACCTATTTGTTAATAAGTTACAGAGTTGTAGACCACAATCGGTCCGAATACGTCATTTTCATCCCCTCATGAAGATAATGTCTTATCTTAATAGAAATCTCAACCTAGGTTAACCTTTTCTCTATGTTTTTCCCTCCTCTTGTTCTTATTTTGCAGTCACTTGATATTTTTTTGTAAGGGTTTTAAGCAATATGTTGAATTAGTCGTTTTTTATTAATTAATGTTTGTGGCAAGTTTGATATCTGCTTTTAATATGAATTAAAGTATTCTTTTTTGTTTATTTTGATACCTAGAGTGAATTACTATGTTGACATTTAGGAAAAACAAATTCTTGCAGATTGGTACACCTTGGATGACCATTGAAGGCTAATAAAGCTACTGATTGGCATCACAACAGATAATCTTATGGTTAGATTAACTTTGCATTTGATCAGTTGTGTATTGTATTGGATAAACTTTGGTTCACAAAACAAAATTTCTTCTCCATATATTGCTATCGCTGGCTCTTCTTCTTTACAAGAAGTCATCTTTGTCATATTATTTCAAGTAATTTATTTTGCACTAGATTAACTTCACATTCGATCAATTATGTATCAACATTTGATTAATTTTGATTCACAAAACAGAATTTAGTCTCCACCTCTTTCTGTAACTCCGTTCGATTAATTTTGATGGCTGATGAGGTGGATACACCGAGATGGGAGATAAGTGGTCACTCCCCGATAATTGAGTACGTTTCTATAATAATTCTAAGGATCAAATTTGTTTTACCTACAAGTTGGTTGATATTTTATGTTTCCTGTATATTTCATTACCCGTTTGTGTTCTCTGTGGTTATCAGGCAAGTAACATGGAAATACAAGCTTAAAACTGAAATATGGAGGTTTTTTTTCGGTTTGCTAGCAACTCATGTAGGCAGGTGTATTGTTTCGGTTTTAGAAAAATTCTCTATATAGACATTTGCTCATACAACTTGAATCAACTGGTTGAAGAGGTGAAAAAACATTATCCATCACAAAACGATATTGTGTTGTCAATAGTCTTTATTGACAAGAATTCAAAAGAGCAACGTTTTATTAAACTTGATTCTGATGAAAAATTCATGGTGATGCTTAACATGTATGAGGAGGAGAGAGAAGTAATAATTTATGCGACGACTGAAAAAATTACACAACAAATGTATAAATCGTTTAGTGGCCAAGATCAAGTTATTGATGAATCGGATGATGAAAATGATTCAGACTCAAATTGTCTAAGTAAAGAAAGCTATCATAGTCGTCATAGTTCTGATAATGAGTATGAGCTTCTAAATTCTTATTTTAAAACTTATTCATATAATAATAAAAATGCAGTTATGAAAGTGAATTCTAAATTTCCAAATGTGATTGCTTTTAGAAGAGCATTAAACCACTATGCAATAACAAATGAAGTTCAATATGTTATTGAGAAAAGCGATTTGACACGACTTACGACATGTTGTGAAGATAAAAAGTATGAGTGGAGAATCCATGCTTCTCTTACGCAGGATGAGGTTACTTTTGATGTAAGTATAAAATTTAAGAAATACTACATTTGTTGACATGATTATTTCGTTAACATGAGTCTATGTTTTTATGCAATTTTATAGGTTAAAGCAATTGGTACACCAGATGGTCTTGTTATCTCCTCTGACATGCAAAAAAGGTTGGAAGTAGCTATTACACAGGTTTATCCTAATGTTGAGCATCGCGAATGCATAAGACATTTATATAGCAACTTCAATAAACATTATCGAGGTGATGCAAAGACCTACTATGTTAGTAAGCATGATAGATTGTTAAACGACATTGCAAGTGTACGTGAAGATGCAATTTTATATTTAAATGAGAACCATAATAAGGTATGGAGTGGAAGCAAGTTTGGTACAGTTGTCAAGTGTGACTATATTACCAACAATATTTCAGAAACTTTTAACTCCTGGGTAGGTGACATACATTATAAACCAATGCTTGATCTCCTTGATGCAATTAGAGAAAAGCTTATGCAACGGTTTGACAAAAAAAAGAAAAATTGTAAACAAATGGAAAGGAACATTAGTACCAAAAGCAAAGAACTATCTCAAGAGAATCTCTAAGGCAAGTTTAATGAATTTCTCATGTATTATCTATTTTTCTTTTATTTAGGATTGTGAAAACATGGAAACAAAATTCTTCTATAATGCATTCTTTTCTTATTTTCTCATGTAGAACTTAGGTAACTTTGAAGTTTGTAGAAGTAGTGACAATCGAGCACAGGTGAACTGCAAGGGCAAATGTTGGGAGGTTATACTGGATGAGAAAAAATATAGTTGTCGAGTTTGGCAAGTTAAAGGCCTACCATGTGTGCATGCAACTACGTTTATTGCTTTTACGAGGGATCCTGATTAGGACAAGTATGTTGATACATATTTCGCAGTTGATAAATTTAAAGAAGCATATGCTTTAGAAATCGCTTCAATGCCAGGAAAGGATCAATGGGTGCATATAAAGACAATCGAAAAGATATACCCACCTATTATAAAACGGCCTCCTGGACGACCTAAAAAGAATAGAATTGTACCACGTGATGAACCCAAAAAAAGACATAGATGCCCCCGTTGTGGTATGTTTGAACACCATCAAAAGACTTGCAAGAATCTTGAACGTCAAGGTTCTGATGATGCGTCCACTTGTAAGAATAAAGAACAAAAAAGATCATGAGCTTTTCTTAAGAGTTTGATTACACTTTAGTACTTTAATGCTTGACGAATGGATTGTTTAATTCTTTAGTTTTGTTGTTTGGACGGATTTTTCATGGGATAAAATTGTTACGAATTTGACCAACTATTTATATTTGTTTTCGGACCATTTATGTAATTGCTTTTCTTTATAGGGACCATTTATGTAATCATTTTTCGCCACAAGGTCTACTTATGAAATTATGTTTTGGGACGATTAAGGTAATTTTTTCTGTCACAGGGACCATTTCTGTAATCATTTTCTACAACAAGGACGATTTTTGTAATTGATTTGGGACCACTCATGTAATCGCTTTTTGTCACAGGGGCCATTTATGTAATTTTGTTTTGGGACCATTTATATAATATTTTTATATCACAGGGACCATTTATGTAATTATTTTCATGATAGGACCATTTTTGTACTATTTTGCTTTATTGGGTTTCATACACCACCAATAGGCGATAGAATCATAAACCACAATGCCTTCCACTTAGCCGATGAAATGCTCCAACTAGATGCTGCTCAAAATGTTGAACAATATTTTAACACAATGTTTGTTTGAAGTATTTTTTTAGTTTTCAACTATAAATTGTACAATTGAATTATGTTATAACTAAAATGTATTAAATATGAAAACCAGCAATATGCTTGGAAAGTTGCAATACAGAGAAAACAAGAACCTACAAAATTTAGATTAACATAGACAAAAGCCACCAGAAACAAGGTGGAAAAAGACTAAAATAACAGTCTACTTGTACTCGTGTTTCCAAAATAGCAATGTACTTCGAAACCCTTTATTTGGCTTTTGTTGCTGAGCTTTTCAAAAGTAGCAACTTGATACCGGTAATGACTTCTGATAAGACCTTGGACCTGAGATTGAATAACTAAGAGTGATGTGAATTTCCACAAAATCGTGCACCGAATCAATGGCCTGAATGCTTTACCAACCTAGTAATGAAGAAAAAATGGTTACTTTTACTTCAAGAAATAAATAGATCAAGATTTTGATTCAAAATCAAGAGAGCTTGCTTACTAGCATCAGTCCCCGTCCAGTTGGAAGAAACGTGAAACAATAAATGATCAAATCCTTTACAGATAACTAAAAGATTTATGAAAACGTGATTATGGTTGCTATAACAGATAGGAAAAGAGAAGCTTTGAACAGAAAGAATGAAAGCAGATAGTTATCATGGATATAATGTATCCCTAAATTTACAATCTGTGTAAAATATTCCACTTGATTACAACTCTCTTTTGAAACAGGTTGCACTTAAGAATCAACATGTAAACTTCTACATACAACATAGATCCGAAACCAACTCCATGATCAGAAAATAAAGAACCAAATAATACTGAAAAATTGATGTTTTCTTATCTTTGGTTTCGTTAGTCCAAAACAATTGAAACATCCCAAAAATACAACCCGAAAATTTCAATTTAAATATAACAAAAATCATAAAACTGAGTATCACATAATAAAACCATGCATTGCGTATCCCAAAACCATACTAAAATACTGTGAGAAAAACTGTGTCACAACTGTATCAAAACATATCTAAGAAACTGAATCAACTCCCAGGACAAAAACTGAAGCTGTGGTGTGTGCGATGCCATCATCCCGAGCTCTTCCCTTTACTTGCGGAAGTACCTGAAACCAAAAACTGAAACCGTAAGCACGAAGCTTAGTGAGTTCCCCCAAACTACCACATACCACACAACAACAAATAAAGCACATACTGGGCCTTGCCCACTGCATCGGACCGAAGTCCGGAACTGACTGCATCGGACCGAAGTCCGGAACTGACTGCATCGGATCGAAGTCCGGAAATGACTGGGACCTTGTCCCCTGCATCGGACCGGAGTTCGGAACTAACCGCATCGGACCGAAGTCCGGAACTGACTGCATAGGACCGAAGTCCGGAACTAGCTGCATCGGACCGAAGTCCGGAACTGTCTGAACATAGCATAACATAAACACGTATTTGCTAACATAACACATATACTGCATCGGACTGAAGTCCGGAACACATAACACAAAACATGCTTGAATCACAAAGACATCAAGCACTCTAACTACTGCATCGGACTGAAGTCCGGAACTACTGCTAACTAAACGGGCCGACATTGTGGCTGTAGACCCGTTCCTACTGGAAGGAAACTCACCTCGTGAATTGGCTGCTATATGTATGGCTCTGGAAGCTATCTGTTGCTGCTCTGGTTATCTCCCCGGCTACAATTCCATAAACACACTCAATCAAATACTAATCACTGCATTGGGGTAAAATGACTCTTTTACCCCTGGTCAAAGTCAACTCCCTCGATCGAAGTCAATCTACAGTTGATCTGACTCGCCGAGTTGGGACGCCAACTCGTCGAGTCTCTATTCTCACTTCTCAACCCTACTCGTGGCTACTCGTCGAGTATGGCATCAACTCGACGAGTTCCCTTTCGATTCTAAAACTCGGGCAATCTTCATCCGACTCGCCGAGTTGTATGAACAACTCGACGAGTTGTTCTTGAGCTAAGAAGATTGTCTTGGACACGCCGAGTTGTATGAACAACTCGTCGAGTCCTTCCATCACTGAGTCTGACCTCCAACTCACTGAGTCCACTCTACTACTCGCTGGTCCCCACTCGTCATCACTCAAAAGGGGAAAAATCGGGGACTCGTCGAGTCGTTCTTCCGACTCGCCGATTCGCATGCATGCAGCTACTCTAAACTCGATTCTGCTTGAATCCAGCGTAAAAACTTATAGATCTGGGCTCCCTTAGCTCGATTAACACGTAAAGATTCTATCTTTACGTGCCCATAAGCATCCATGAAGATTATAAGGCTCAAAAAGCATAATAAAGGCTAGATCTAGGGTTCTCATGCAAAGCAACTTCAAAAAGGCAATAGATCAGGGCTCTACAACTCCTAAATGAACAGATCTAGGGAAATCTCGACCCATTAAGGCATCCATACAACTATGAAGCTTGAAAAATACATTAAACTAGCCCTAGAAGTGTTCTAATGGAGGTTTTAAGCACAAAACAGAAGGATTTCAAGAAATACCTCAATCAACCCTAATTTTGACCTTGGATCTTTGCTCTACACCTCTTCCCTTTGGTCCTTTCTTCTTTCTCTTCTTCAAACCTTCAAAGATTCACACAAAACACTTTAATCAATCAAGGAATGGTTTAGGGTTTCTCACAGGCTCTCTAAGGGTGAAGGAGGCGAGTTTGGGCACATAACATTGCTTAAATAGTGAGCAAACCCGGGGATTTAGGGTTTCTTCCTGGCAGGCAGACTCGCCGAGTCCCGAATATGGACTCACCGAGTCGCCGACTTACACGTACTCGAAATCCCGTCGCTACTCGACGAGTCGGGCTATAGACTCGCCGATTCCCTCTTGAAAACTTCTAAATAAATACCATGGAAGCAACATACCAGAGACGGGTCGTTACAATTCTCCCCCACTTGTCTCAGACTTCGTCCTCGAAGTCTGCTACGTCTGAATCTGCAAATCACTCCGGGTAGTGCTCTCTCATCTCCTCCTCAGCCTCCCATGTCCACTCAGACCCCTTTCGGTGCTGCCACTGCACCTTCACTAACTGAATTACCTTGTTCCTCAAGGTCTTTGTCTTTCGGTCCAAAATCGCCACCGGCCTCTCAATATAATTCAGGATGCTATCAACCTGAATATCTTCTAAGGGAACAACTGCTGACTCATCCACCAAACACTTCCTCAACTGAGACACATGGAAAGTGTTGTGGATCTGGCTAAGCTCTGCTAGAAGATCCAATCGATAAGCAACCCGACCCACTCGGGTCAAAACCCTGAAAGGACCAATGAACCTGGGGCCCAGCTTGCCCCTCTTCCGAAACCTGATGACACCCTTCCAAGGTGAGACCTTCAGAAGGACCATATCGCCCACCCGGAACTCCAAGTCTGAATGCCTCCTGTTGGCGAAGCTCCTCTACCGACTCTACGCAGTCTGCAGTCTACTACGAACCTGCTGAATCAACTCGGTCGTCTTGAGCACCACCTCTGTGCTCCCAATGACCCGCTGACCGACCTCGCCCTAACAAATCGGGGTCCTACACTTCCTCCCATAAAGAATCTCAAAGGGAGGTCGATCAATGCTCGCATGGTAACTGTTGTTATACGAAAATTCCGCTACCGTATCCTAACTGCCACCGAAGTTTAGGACACATGCCCGGAGCATGTCCTCGAGAGTCTGGATCGTCCTCTCGCTCTGCCCGTCCGTCTAAGGGTGGAAAGCGGTGCTGAAATGGAGACGAGTACCCATCTCGTCGTGAAACCGCTTCCAGAATCTGGATGTAAAACGGGCGTCCCGGTCTGACACCACCGATACTGGCACTCCATGACGTGCCACTACCTCCCGCACATAGATATCAGCTAACTTTTCTGCAGATATGCTCTCCTGGATCGGTATGAAATGAGCACTCTTCGTCAACTGATCCACTATTACCCAAATCGAATCTACCCCACGTGCGGTCCTGGGAAGCTTGGTGATAAAATCCATGGTGATGTCCTCCCATTTCCACACGGGAATGTCTAACGGCTACATCTTTCTGTGAGGCCTCTGGAGTTCTGCCTTGACCTTCCTGCAGGTCAGGCACCTCTCTACATACCAGACGACATCTCGTTTCATGCAGGGCCACCAGTAATCGGGTCGAAGATCTCTATACATCTTCGTCGCCCCTGGGTGGATAGAAAATCGAGACTTATGAGCCTCGTCCATCAACACATGCCGTACTCCACCCCAGTACGGTACCCATACTCTCCCATAAAGGGTCAACAACCCCCGACTATCATAATCAAACGAAGCTACTCGGCCCACTATCCTCTCACACTTCTGTCTCTCCTCCTTGAGGCCCTCAACCTGAGCCTCCCTGATCCGTTCCAACAACGGAGTAATAACTGTCATCCTCAGACATAAGTCTCTGATAGGGGCTGCTGACACCTTGCGGCTTAGGGCGTCGGCACTACGTTGGCCTTCCATGGATGGTAAAGGATTTCACAATCATAATCCTTCAGCACATCCAACCACCTCCTCTGTCTCATGTTCAGATTCGGCTGATCCATAAGGTACCTCAAACTCTTGTGATCTGTGTAGATGGTACAATGGACCCCATAAAGGTAATGTCTCCAAATCTTGAGGGCAAACACAACCGCCCCCAGCTCTAAATCATGGGTAGGATAGTTAGCCTCGTGAGGCTTCAACTGTCTCGAGGCGTAAGCTATCACATGGCCTCGCTGCATCAATACTACTCCCATACTTGTGATTGAGGCATTACAGTAGACTACAAAATCCTCTACTCCCTCTGGCAGGGTAAGGATTGGAGCCTCGCACAACCTCCGCCTGAGGGTCTCAAATGTTGCCTGCTGCTCAGGCCCCCAACGAAACACCACCGACTTCTTGGTCAGTCGGGTGAGCGGCACTGCTATCTTGGAGAAATACTGAATGAATCTCCAGTAATACCCTGCCAACCCTAGGAAGATCCGAATCTCGGATGGAGACTTCGGGACCTCCCACCGCATCACGGCCTCTATCTTGGCCGGATCTACTAAAATACCCTTCTGGTTGACGAGGTGACCAAGGAACTGCACCTCGCGCAACCAGAACTCGCACTTGGAGAACTTTGCGAAAAGTCTCTCCCTCCTCAAAACTTCTAACACCTCCCTCAGGTGCTCCTCGTGCTGCTCCTGCGTCTTGGAATACACCAAGAGATCATCTACGAATACTATCACAGACCGGTCCAGCATCGGCCTGCACACACGATTCATGAGGTTGGAGCGTTGGTGAGCACAAATGGCATCACCACAAACTCATAACGACCATACCTAGTCCTGAAAGCAGTCTTCTGCACATCCTCATCTCTGACTCGCATCTGATGATACCCGGAACGTAAATCGATCTTGGAAAACCAAGACGCTCCCCTGAAGCTGGTCAAACAAATCATCTATCCTCGGGAGTGGGTAACGGTTCTTCACCGTTACCTTATTCAACTCCCGGTAATCTATACACATACGGTGTGACCCGTCCTTTTTCTTCACAAACAAAATCGGAGCTCCCCAAGGCGAACTACTCGGTCTGATGAAACCTTTGTGTAACAGCTCCTGCAACTGCGTAGACAACTCCTGCATCTCAGGGGGAGCTAACCGATATGGTGCCTTAGCTATCAGTGCCGCACCCGGAATCAGATCAATCCTGAACTCGACCTGTCTCTCTGGAGGTATTCCAGGAAAATCCTCTAGGAATACATCAGGGTAGTCTCGCACTACCGGAACATCATCTACTGCCACCTTACCCTTCTCCCGGGCATCCAAAATAGAAGCTATGTATCCGGCGCAACCCTGCTGAAAATAGCGCCTCGCTCTCGCGGCGGAACAAAAAGTTGGTCCGCGTTGTGGCCTCTCGCCCTGAATCACTAACTCTCCCCCACTGGGAGTGCGAACCCTCACTAGCTGCAGCTCACAATCAATCACCGCCCCATTGGGACTCAACCAATCCATGCCTACTATAACCTTATTCCCTCGCAGGGAAATAGGGACCAAGTCCACCGAAAACTGCTCGTCGAACAACTGAAGAGAACATCCTCTATGCACTCTGGCGACCCTCACGGTCCTGTCATCTGCTATTTCGACCTCTAGTGGACAATCTAGCTCCCCTGGAGCTCTACTAAATCTCTTGCTAAGCGCTAGCGATACAAACGATCGGGTAGCCCCCGAATCAAATAATATTGTAGCAGAAATGTCGTTCATAGAGAACGACCCTATACAAAACATATAACCATAAGCAAAAATCAATCAATAATAATATAGAGATGAAGGGAAGATACATACCCGTCACCACATCAGGAGTCGCTCGTGCCTCCTCTACTGTCATCTGGAAAGCTCTACTCTTCGCCACTGGCGCCTCGGCTCGGCCCTGCCGGCCATCTGTAATCTTCAAAGTAGCAAGGGCAGGTGCAGCCACCTTCCCTGCTGCAGCTAAACTTGGACACTGGGACTTTTTATGTCTCCTCTGATTGCACTGAAAGCAAATCAGATCTGATGCTGCAATGGCGGTAGCAGGGGCCGTACAATCCCTGCTCAAATGCCCAGTCCGACCGCACTTGTAGCAGCCGGAACTCCCTGCCTTGCACACCCCATCGTGCAATCTCCCACACTTGCCACATCGACCGTAGCTCTGCTGACTCCTGGATCTGTGATCTGAAACCTTGGGCTTTTTGCCCGAACTACCTGTACCCGAAACTGCCTCCGGTTTCCTCTTCTTCTCCATCTCAAGGTCAATCTCCCTCTCCCGAGCCCTAGCAATCATGTCATCCAGCGTTTTAAAGCTGAACCGGCTCACAAACTGGCGGATATCGCTCCGCAACATCTCATGATAACGGGCCTTCTTCATTTCCTCATCGGCTGCATACTGAGGAACGAGAAGAGCCCTCTCCCTAAACTTGGCGGTAATCTCCGCCACGGTCTCTGTAGTCTGGGTGAGGTCCTGAAACTCTCTGGCTAGCTGCTGCACCTCAATAACCGGTGCAAACTCCGCTCTGAACTTGGTAGAGAAATCAGCCCGGGTCATGGCATCTAGTGCTGCATCATCTCTAATGGTATGTCCGACCTCTTCCCACCAATCCCGTGCCCTGTCCTTCAGAAGACAGGACGCCAATCTAACCTTGTCCCCCTCGGGACACCTGCTCGTGCGGAAAGCGTTGGCCATATCCGCCAACCATCTAGTACTCGCTATGGGGTCCCACGCCCCGTGGTAATCTGGAGCTCCACATGCCCTGAACTCCATGAACGTAAGTGTGCGCGACCCCATCATGGCCGCCACCTCGGCACGGAAGGTGCCCAATCTCTCATCCATCAGCTCTAGGATACCCTCCTTGATCGAACCGAAGATCACAGGAGTCTACTCCAGCATGATACGAGTAATCTCTGAAGAAAGAAACTCTCTAGTCTGCTCA
The DNA here is from genome assembly GCF_002870075.4 of Lactuca sativa. Lineage (NCBI taxonomy): Eukaryota > Viridiplantae > Streptophyta > Magnoliopsida > Asterales > Asteraceae > Lactuca > Lactuca sativa. The sequence goes on from NC_056626.2 coordinate 140,013,778, forward strand.
TCCATACGCTCGGCCCCCGAGCCTGATCCTGATCCCTCTCCGGCACCGGTACTGCCGTCTGCTAGCCTCGAACGCAAAACCACCATTCTGAAACACATCATGGCAACATCAGAAAACTGAAATATCTCAAGGAATCATTGATGCTACTACTAGCTTCCTGGTCTTGCCTCAGCCTTCCTTGATTCGAGTACGGATCCTCTGCTTTCAATAGTACGGGCCCATACTACCTTCCACATCTATTCGTACTTTCCTCAAGAACTGCCTTGACTCCACCAAGTCACTACTACTACTATTGATCTCTGCTACTCTCATCCTAGGCTTGCCCTAGGGAAATCTCTGACTCCACGCAAACCAGTCCTCAACTGCTGAAGGCCTCCTTATAATGCTAATTAGCCATCACTTGAATACCATCACATGTGATGAGGCTTAGATAATCCTTCGAGTAAAAGGCTCGTCCTTACAACGGTTGCACTCAAACAAGAGCTGCGCAATAGGGTCAAATCCAACACTCTGAGATTATTCAACCCTGATCACATATGATGTGACGTATTCACCTAATGGCTAACTCCCATCACTCGAAGTCCCACAAAGCACAAAGAAAGCAACATTCGGACACAAGAAACTACTCAAGCAATTCTATCCTCATAACGAGAAAACTGTACTAGCATACAATGCTAAATTCAGACTATCAGGCATAACCTAAACAGGCTATCCTACTGCTGTCTAATCAATACTAGCATGCAATTCTCATAAAGCTGAAACACATATAGCAGGCACATAAGGCATCCTCCTAGATCCTTAGTCCTATACTAGCATGTTGTTCTACTGAAACTAAAACTGGAACTAAAACTAAAACTGAACTAATAAACTTGTATGGGTAATTTGGGAGTACTTACTTGAGCTCGGCTGATCGCATGCACCACACCCTTATCTCGTTTTAAAAAAATTCTTTTCTTTCTAAGTGCTTTTCAAAATTCTTTCGAAAACATTTTCCTTTTGAAAATCTTTTTATCTTTCCCTTAGTTTGAGTTCAGATACACCCAGAAGTGTATCCGAATACCTCAAACCAAGGCTCTGATACCAACTTGAAACATCCCAAAAATACAACCCGAAAATTTCATTTTAAATATTACAAAAAACATAAAATTGAGTATCACATAATAAAACCATGCATTGCGTATCCCCAAACCATACTAAAATATTGTGAGAAAAACTGTGTCACAACTGTATCAAAACATATCTAAGAAACTGAATCAACTCCCAGGACAAAAACTGAAGCTGTGGTGTGTGCGATGCCATCATCCCGAGCTCTTCCCTTTACTTGCGGAAGTACCTGAAACCAAAAACTGAAACCGTAAGCACGAAGCTTAGTGAGTTCCCCCATACTACCACATACCACACAACAACAAATAAAACACATACTGGGCCTTGCCCACTGCATCGGACCAAAGTCCGGAACTGACTGCATCGGACCGAAGTCCGAAACTAACTGCATCGGACTGAAGTCCGGAACTGACTGCATCGGATCGAAGTCCGGAACTAGCTGCATCGGACCGAAGTCCGGAACTGACTGGGACCTTGTCCCCTGCATCGGACCGGAGTTCGGAACTAACTGCATCAGACCGAAGTCCGGAACTGACTGCATAGGACCGAAGTTCGGAACTAGCTGCATCGGACCGAAGTCCGGAACTGTCTGAACATAGCATAACATAAACACGTATTTGCTAACATAACACATATACTGCATCGGACTGAAGTCCGGAACACATAACACAAAACATGCTTGAATCACAAAGACATCAAGCACTCTAACTACTGCATACGAATGAAGTCCGGAACTACTGCTAACTAAACGGGCCGACATTGTGGCCGTAGACCCATTCCTACTGGAAGGAAACACACCTCTTGAACTGGCTACTGTGTGTATGGCTCTGGAAGCTATCTGCTGCTGCTCCGGTATCTCCCTGGCTGCAATTCCATAAACACACTCAATCAAATACTAATCACTGCATTGGGGTAAAATGACTCTTTTACCCCTGGTCAAAGTCAACTCCCTCAGTCGAAGTCAATCTACAGTTGATCTGACTCACCGAGTTGGGCCGCCAACTCGCCGAGTCTCTATTCTCACTTCTCAACCCTACTCGTGGCTACTCGTCGAGTATGGCATCAACTCGACGAGTTCCCTTTCGATTCTAAAACTTGGGCAATCTTCATCTGACTCGCCGGGTCGTATGAACAACTCGACGAGTTGTTCTTGAGCCAAGAAGATTGTCTTGGACTCGCCGAGTTGTATGAACAACTCGTCGAGTCCCTCCATCACTGAGTCTGACCTCCAACTCACTGAGTCCACTCTACTACTCGCTGGTCCCCACTCGTCATCACTCAAAAGGGGAAAAATCGGGGACTCGCGACTCGACTCGCCGAGTCGCATGCATGCAGCTACTCTAAACTCGATTCTGCTTGAATCCAGCGTATAAAACTTATAGATCTGGGCTCCCTTAGCTCGATTAACACGTAAAGATTCTATCTTTACGTGCCCATAAGCATCCATGAAGATTATAAGGCTCAAAAAGCATAATAAAGGCTAGATCTAGGGTTCTCATGCAAAGCAACTTCAAAAAGGCAATAGATCAGGGCTCTACAACTCCTAAATGAACATATCTAGGGAAATCTCGACCCATTAAGGCATCCATACAACTATGAAGTTTGAAAAATATATTAAACTAGCCCTAGAAGTGTTCTAATGGAGGTTTTAAGCACAAAACAGAAGGATTCTGAGAAATACCTCAATCAACCCTGATTTTGACCTTGGATCTTTGCTCTACACCTCTTCCCTTTGGTCATTTCTTCTTTCTCTTCTTCAAACCTTCAAGGATTCACACAAAACACTTTAATCAATCAAGGAATGGTTTAGGGTTTCTTACAGGCTCTCTGAGGGTGAAGGAGGCGAGTTTGGGCACATAACATTGCTTAAATAGTGAGCAAATCTGGGGATTTAGGATTTCTTCCTGGCAGGCAGACTCGCCGAGTTCCGAATATGGACTCGCCGAGTCGCCGACTTACATGTGCTCGAAATCCCATCCCTACTCGACGAGTCGGGCTATAGACTCGCCGAGTCCCTCTTGAAAACTTCTAAATAAATACCATGGAAGCAACATACCAGAGACGGGTCATTACAACAATACCAAATTTCCTGTACAAAAATGCTAGATGGTGGTGAGTCAGTAGGTAGGAAACATTCCAAACTGATTGCTACTAAAAGTGCTAGGTTGTTTGCTTGGTGTTTTGGGAAGATTAAATATACCTTGGAAGTCAGATCAATCTGCAATAGAAAATGAGATTCTATCAGGTTCAATCAAAAAGTCGAGCATTCTGTTGTAAGGGTCTACTTGAAGCCATTTGCCAATTGTTTATAGCTGCATTGGAGTTTGGTATCAAAAGTAAAGTCGAGTTCGAACTTGATACCGATCTTAAGCTTTACAAAAAACAAATTACTAACTATACTAGACTTCTAACACTTCATACAGGAATAAAAACATTAGCATGATCAAATCTAAGCTTTTATTGGAACGAATTGTGTAACAATCACCTACGAGCATGATAAATCTACTCGAAGATATGTGTAAATCGGACCTTCAAATCCCAAAATAAGAAATACCAAGAAGAATTAAGAAATTGCAAAATCAAATCCACATGAAACTTTAAACTATTAAGGGAACCTCCATAGAATAACCCTTGAATAATACAAGACGGAAGAGAATCGAAACTTAAATTGTCGGTAAGAAGACGACGAGGAATTTCTGGGTGAAGTTTTTGTTGTGAAAGGGGAGGATATATCTAGGTAACAATGGTGAGGAGTGGCGGTCTACTGGTTTGTCGAAGTAGCGTGGAACGAAGGGGGCATTGTCGTTTACTGGTTGTGGTGTAGGTGAGAAGAAGGTGAGGCAGCCGATGTTTATTAAGCAATTGGATATCATAGAATTGAAGCAATGAAGAAGAGGCCCCATTTGGATGGAATAGATACTCGTTTAATGTCAAAAGGGGTATTTTGGTAAACTTATATGTAGTTTTTATTTTTATCTAATTTTCTAAATATAAAATTGATATAATTATAGTTAAAAAATGGATTTGGATATAGATGTAATTTTTATAGTTTTAAAAGGATATAGACGTAATATTAAAATTTATAAGGATATAGAAGTAATATTTATAGTTTAGAAGGATATAAATGTAAGAATCCATTTTTCTTATATATAAGTTTCTTCTTGAACTGGACCATAATATCCTTTCTAGTGTAGATTTTACTAACTCGTGATGTGATTTACCCAACTAAGCATGTTCATTCTCCTCTTCAAAGGCATGTCATCCAAATGTATCTAATTTTCATATTTCTCTTCTAATTCCTATCAATAGTATAACATAAAATATTACCTAACTTGTGTTTGAAAAATACATTATAGATACCAAATATATATATATTTTTTCTCAAAATTACATCAAATTCACAATTCTTGTATCCATTTAAAAAAATTAAACGTGGTTTTGTTCATCGTGTAGAATAGTAGAATTGCATTTTAAAGATCTATAATATTGATTTTAGAGTTCACAAGATCCTCAAAACTAGTAATGCAATTTTTTGGTTTTATTGACCCCTTAGTAAGTGAATTTGTGGTTTTTAGTTCACGAGTGGGTTAATAATTCCATGGTTAGGATTTATTTTTACCTTACACAATTTACCTTTTATAGCAATAGATAGGGCTATAAACGAACTGAACGTTCAGCGAACTGTTCGTGAGCCGTTTGACGGAAAGTTCATTTATGTTTGTTTATTTAATCAACGAATGAACATGAACACAAATTCTCGTTCGTTTAGCTAAACGAACGAACATGAATAATGATTCTCGTTCGTTCAATTATGTTCATGAACGTTCATTTATGTTGTTCGTTTACGTTCATTAATGTTCATTCATATAAGTCCATTTTATGTTCATACTAGACTAATGTCCGCGCGTTGTGCAGAAACACCTATATAGTTGAAGTCTTTACAAACATATGTTTTTTTTAAATATAACAATAACATTGTTGTTAAATTTGATATAATAATTTTTATACTAAATCGATATAATATTGATTATTTTGAATTATGTGATAATATATACATCTATTATAACTTCATAATCTCAATCGTTTGAATAACTTCTACCCGCGAGTTACACATGAATAAAATTAAATATAATATATGGTTTAATATTATTTGTAGGTGTTGTTATTGTTAATTAATTTTTTTAAAATTTATTTGTTTAATGTTTTAATTTCTATCATTATAATTATTTAAAACACCAATCATTATTTTTTGATTTTAAAGGTAACATTATAATCATTTATATAGAATTATTTTTAACTATTATTATTGTAAGTTATTTTAAGCTACTTATTTGGAAACTTTTAATGATTATAAAAATATCTTTAGGAAATATTTTAGTTAAATTGAGATTACAATTTAGTTTTTACATTTATCACTACAATTTATCACTTTTAACTATTTACAAAATATTTTTTGGTTTTTTAGGTGGAACTAAATTTTATATTTAAATTGACTTTGTAATGTTATAATGAAGTTAACAATTTAGGTATTATGTCCAGACTATTCAAAAGTTATAGTTTTAAATAGATAATTGTTTATATATGACAACATATTAAATCTAATAAATTAAGTATAATATGTTAAAAGTTAAATGCATAACTTTATAAGTAGAAGTAAATATATTATTTTAAAATTGAAATTTAGTTTATTTATGATTACACTTTAGGTTTGATATTTGTTAACCTTATTAACCAACTTATAATCATTATTAGAAAGACACTACAATTTATCACTTTTAACTATTTACAAAATATTCTTTGTTTGTTTAAGTTAAACTAAAATTTATATTTAAGTTAACCCTATAATGTTATATTTAAATTAATAATTGAAGTGTTTTATATAAATTGTTCCAAAATTGTATCTTTAAAATGATAATGGTTTACATCCAACAATATATTAAAGCTAATAAATTAAGTATAATATGTTAAAAGTTAAAAAACATAACTTTATAAGTAGAAGTAAAGATATTATTTTCATATTGACATTTAGTTTATATATGATTACACTTTAATATTGATATTTATTTAACATAATTAACCAAATTATAATTATTATTAGAAAGAAATTAAAAAGTCATGGGAGTTTCAAATGAATGTGGTGAAAGGAAAAATACATGGGGGTTTCAAATGAATGTGGTGAAAGGAAAATGTTTCCTTTATAAGTATACTAGACGAATCCCGCACGTTGCGCGGTGCAAGTTAAAAATATATTGTTAGAATATTGAAAAATATGTGTTTATAATGGTTATTTTATTGACATTAATTTTGACATGATATTTTTACATTAATTTATATTTATATTTATATATATATAATCTAAACTATTTTGAACAATAATATTCAGTGGCATCAACTCACCTTCCTCGTTAACAGAATTAAATATAATTGTCTATTTAGTATTAGTTTTAACAATTGTTATGATTGACTAATTTAAATTTTTACTTATGAAATTTTAATTTCATTAATAATGTTCATTTAAAATACAATTTATTTGTAGCTAACGTTTTGTAATTTATAATTTGATGTTATTATCATTTAAAATTATTATTCATTAATTTTAAACCACTTATTATTGTTAATAAGTTAAAGAAGACTTTTAACAAACACTTAATATTATTATTTAAATATGAAACATGTACTAAATAATAAAGTGATAAGATTGGCAAATTGCATTTCAAAAAAAGACTTGCATGAATAATATGACATATCCATGATTGTTATAATTTGATTTTATTATTTATAACTATTGTTTGTTAATTTTAAAAACCACTTATTATTATTAATAAGTGAAATAAAACTTTTAAAAAACACTTATTATTATACTTACAATGTTAAACATATAATAAAATACAAAGTGGTAAGATAGACAATTTGCATTTTAAAGAGACTTACGTGGATAATATGGATGATATGACATATCCATTATTTTTAATTAATTATTGCTTTGAAGCAACACAAATATACAAACATATATTCAATCTTTATCATTATATATACTTATAAAGCTAGCATTTTTCCTTTCACCACATTCATTTGAAACTCCCATTCATTTTTCCTTTCACCACATTCATTTGAAGCTCCCTTGACTTTTCAATTTCTTTCTAATAATAATTATAATTTGGTTAATTATGTTAAATAAATATCAAACTTAAAGTGTAATCATATATAAACTAAATTTCAATATGAAAATAATATATTTACTTCTACTTATAAAGTTATGTTTTTAACTTTTAACATATTATACTTAATTTATTAGCTTTAATATATTGTTGGATGTAAACCATTATCATTTTACAGATACAATTTTGGAACAATTTATATAAAACACTTCAATTATTAATTTAAATATAACATTTTAGGGTCAACTTAAATATAAATTTTAGTTTAACTTAAACAAACAAAGAATATTTTGTAAATAGTTAAAAGTGATAAATTGTAGTGTCTTTCTAATAATGATTATAAGTTAGTTAACAAGGTTAAATAAGTATCAAACCTAAAGTGTAATCATAAATGAACTAAATTTTAATATTAAAATAATATTTTTACTTCTAATTATAAAGTTATATATTTAACTTTCAACATATTATACTTAATTTATTAGATTTAATATGTTGTTGTATGTTATCCATTATCAATTTAAAACTATAACTTTTGAACAGTTTGGACAAAATACTTAAATTATTAATTTAAATATAATATTACAAGGTCAACTTCAATATAAATTTCATTCCACTTACAAAAAACCCAAAGACTATTTTGTGAATAGTTAAAAATGATAAATTGTAGTGTTAAATGCAAAAGCTAAATTGTAATATCAATTTAACTAAAATATTTCCTAAAGATATTTTTATAATCATTAAAAGTTTTCAAATAATTAGCTTAAAATAACTTAAAATAACAATAGTTTAAAATAACTCTATATAAATGATTATATTGTTACTTTTAAAATAAAAATGATTGTTTGATGTTTTAAATAATTACAATGATAGAAATTAAAACGTTAAGCAAATAAATTTTAAAAAATTAATTAATAATAACTAAAACTATAAATAACATTAAACTATATATCATATTTTATTTTATTTACGAGTAACCTGCGGGTAGAGGTCGTTCAAAAGATTGAAATTATGCAGTTTTAATAGATGTATATATTATCATATAATTCAAAATAGAGTAAATTACATGAATGGTCCCTATGGTTTAGAGTAATTTGCATCTTTGGTCCTTGACTTATATTTCTTAACTCGAAGGGTCCCTACTATTTGTTTTTGTTACGCACTTGGTTTCTATCTTACCTAAAAAGACTAGTTTTTCCTTTGATTTTCTAATTTATTTAAATAAACACACCCCAACCCAACCCATTCACCTTACCTTACCTAACTCACAATTTTCCCTATTTAAATAATAGTCTTTTTAGGTAAGACAGAGACCAAACGCGTAACAAAAACAAACAGTAGGGACAAAGCATGTAACAAAAACAAACAGTAGGGACAAAGCGCATATCAAAAACAAATAGTAGGGACCTTCCGAGTTAAAAGAATAAGTCAGGGACCAAACACGCAAATCACCTCGAACCATAGGGACCATTTGTGTAATTTACTCTACAAAATAATCACTATATTATATCTCCTTACTATACGAATTATTATATCAAATGTAACAATAACATTATTGTTATATTAAAAAAAACATGTAAAGATTTCAGTTATATAGATGCTTCTACGCAACGCGCATGCATTCACCTAGTATACTTATAAAGGAAGCATTTTTCCTTTCACCACATTCATTTGAAACCTCTTATTTTAATGAATACCACTCAAAAGTCTATCGATAACATGAATCTAATCTAATTTACATTAAAATTTCAACCACAACATACAACGATTGCCTTACAAGAATACTTATACCAAGAAAAAAAAAAGAATTAGTATATAACAAACTTACAAATTAAAAACTTTACCATAATAACATGACTTAAAAAATGGTCCAAAGACCTCAAACCAATACAAAAACATTTAGACTTGTTTTCTTTGTGAATTTTATATGTGATTGGTATTTGTGTGTCTACACAAAGAGATTGACCTTTTATAGTAGACTATCCATTAATTGTTTATTAAACATATTATATAAGTTATAAAACCTTTGCATGGTAAATCTTTATTAAGAGACTTTTGAGTGGTATTCATTAAAATAAAAGGTTTTAAATGAATATGGTTTGAGTAAAATGCATCATGGGAGTTTCAAATGAATGCAGTGAAAGGAAAAATGCTTCCTTTATAAGTATATAAAGATAATGATATGATTCATTGTGTTTGATTACATTACCATATTATATGCTCATTTATGTTCATATATGTTCAATTGTGTTTTTTTTATCTTTGTTCATTTATGTTTGTTTGTTTATGTTCGTTTAACATGTTCACGAACATAAATGAACGAACATGAACAATGTATTTTTTAAACGAACAAGCATGAACAAGAAAACTTGTTCGTTTATTCGTCAATGTTCGTTAATTTGTCCGGCTAACTTAAACGAACGAACATGAACAATCCCATGTTCATGTTCGTTCGGTTCGTTTACAGCCCTAGCAATAGCTTAGGTAACTGGCTAACCCTTGGATGATGATTCAACATTTCATGGATGTGAATGTGAAATCAAGCTTACATCCTTATTTCTTCATAGTACTCTTTTTGTATATATATATATATATATATATATATATATATATATATATATATATATATATATATATATATATATATATATATATATATATATATTACATTTTCTATTTTACTAGCAGGAAAGAAACATAAAAAGTCGGATGGTTATGGTGGTGGCCATTCCTATAAAGTGGTTGAAGGCTTATCAAACAGGTATTTGAATCTTGAAATTATTCCTAATTAGAAAAAATAGTTTAATTTGCATTTTTTATTTGAAAGTTTAGTTTGGTTGACTATGTATATATAATTTCAATATGGTGTGTTCCTTGTAACAATGGCTCCAATCCTCCCATGTATGCATAATTTACATGTCTTATTCCATTTCTCTATTTACCTTTACCTAATTAAACAACAATAACTTCGTGTATTTGTTATTTTGGTTAACATTCTTTCCATTTCTAATTCCAGATTTCAAAATAAGTGAACAAGAAAGGGGAGCAAGAAATGGAAGTCTGTGTAGATGGAATATTACTAAAGCATTTAGATGCAAAGACCGAAAAACAATGCGCAAACACTTGGAAATCCTTGTAAAGTAAACATTTACACCCATTGGATAGCTCTTGAAGTTGCATGCTAATATTTAGTTTGAGGCCATTCAAGCTTTGTGTTTCTTCTTCAGTAAAGTATTTATTTCGATAGTATTATGTTTTGAGTACTAGCTTAACATTTAGACCTTTTTTTTCATGACATTTGTGTTTTAAATATTGAGAATATTATTGTTAGAGTGGTATTATGTTTCCATTTACTATCTTAATTGTCTTGTTAGTATTTTATATTCCATTTAAAATTAAAAAAAATAGACCTAATTTATTAGTATAATTTTTTTATGTTAAAAAGTTCCACTAAAAGCTTAAAAATAATATTTTTTATTTTAGCAGTTAAATATTGTCATAAAAATAGTGTCATTAAAACCTATAAGTACTTTAGTGGCATAATTGAAAAGTGCCACTAAAACCCAATAAGTCTACAGTGGCACAACCAGAAAGTGCCACTAAAGATCTTTAGTGGCAACGCTTTTAGTGACACTTTTTTATGCTGCTGATTTCCCATTGGGCATTTTGTGGCACTTTTTCTATGTCACTAAATATCATTTTACTTGTAATGTTGCTATGTCTAATTTATGGAATCAATTAGCTCTTGCTGAATCTGAAGAGTTAAAAGAATTTGAGCCTTATATTGCTAGGAGGGAAGAACAACGTTTGGTTTAGTTTTTGATGACATTGTGTTATGATTTTGAAGACCTGTGTGCAAAATTCTTCATCGTTCTCCCTTCCCTCAATGAATTCTATTGTGCATGAGTTGATTGTTGAAGAAACTCGTATCAAGTCTCACACGGATAAAGGGTCTAAAGCAATCTCCACTCCTACTGTGCTTGCTGTTTCCACTAATCAGTCTCAACAAAATCCAAGGGTTGCTTATGATGGGTGTGCCTTCTACAAATAGAAAAATCATTGGAAAGCTCAGTGTTTATTGTTAGTTAACAAAGGTAAATCTGGTCAGAATCAGTCGGGACAACAACATAGGCTTGGTCAGCAAAAGTTTCAGCCACGTTCACCTTGCCCTCTACAGTTTACTGCTGCTGCTGCTGCTCCATTAGTTGACATTGAGTCATTTGGCAACATACCACCTTCTGCGTTGGATCTCAAGGTTTTTGAGTGTTTTAGACAATATTTGGCCTCCAATCCTACTGCCATATTTGCATCTCAATCTCATTCTGGTTCTACTTCATCCGATACCTCAGGTATACCTTCATCTTTGTGGATTTTAGATTTTGGTGCAACCCATCATATGATAGTTGAGGGTGTTGGATCTGTTTCTAATCCTTATACATATATATATATATATATATATATATATATATATATATATCTTTTTGATCTTTATTACATTCCCAAACTCACTTTGAAACTTGCTTTGGTCAATCAGTTGTGTAAATTTGGTAATTGGGTGTTATTTTCTGATTTCGTGTGACAACCCGAAATTTTCTTTCGGTCAAACCCTAAAAGTTAACCACTTCTTATTATAAGTTAATGTCATCATTTCTTATTTATAACAAATTTAAAGTTCATTTGATTATTTTAATATTATTTTTAAACGAACGGGTGAAAGAAAGTGTCGTCTCGGGTTTTGAATTTTAAAAACCGCAAACACCTCGTGTCTTAGAAGTTCCCGGACAAACTATTATGTTTGGGTTGAAAAATCACACAAAAACCGTGAACTCATGCATATGCATGAGTTTACTCCCCAAGACTAGTCATTCTTGTGTTTACTCCCCAAACACCAAAAGAGTAAACTCCAAAATATCCTCTCAAGTATCATCCTAGATTTTATTCAAGATCTTCAAACTAGTAAGTGTTCTAACCATTTCAAGTTGGTGTAACACTTAATCTAGTGTTTGTGCATCTATTCATCCATTCATTTTTGTATTTTGATTAGATTTCCAAAAACACCAAGAACACCAAGAACACACAGTAAGTGTTCTTGGACTTTTAGCTCAAATCAAACTTCCTTATAGTAAGTACTTCCATCCTTGAGTATTATTAAGCTAGTATTACATATAAGCATCAAGAAAATATGCCAAGAACACAAGTTTTAAGGTGTTCATGGTCCAAGAATGTTCTTGGGCCGTAAACACCAAGAAAGGCACCAAAGTGTGCCTAAGTCCCTTATCTAAGCCCTAGTTTGATGTTTAAGCCTTCCTTGATATGTTTAAACCTTACCTTGATGTGTTTAAGCCTTGAAAAACACCAAAGTCCAACATTATTAAGTGTTTACAGTTTGGGGAGCTCCCAAAACTGTAAACACCCGAAACTGTGTTTAAATGGGCCATATTCCTTCCTTAGGCCTAAAAACTAACCTAGACAATTACCTTGTTGTGTTAAGGACTTGAAAACATGGCAATACCCTTTTCCATAAGGGTTTACGGTAGTAAACCCAAAGGGAAATGACCATGAGGCTGTAAACTCCTTCAAGGAGTGTTTTTGTTGCCCTAGTCCCTTCCAAAGGCCAAACCACCAAGTAGAAATGCTTCAAAAGACTTGTTAAACCTCAAAACAACATATGGTTATAAGGAGTAGAGTTTACGACCATAAACCCTTGAGTTTACGACCGTAAACTCCTTGGTTAATGGTCATTAAAACCGTAAACTCCAAAGGAGTTTACCCTTGAACTCCAAACACTCTAGTTTTGCCCTACAAACACTTGGATGCAATCCTTGTGATCTTTAACACTTGAAACAAAGTGTTTTCATGTTGTAGAGTGTACCAACTTAATTTATTAGTTATAAATTGGCTAATTAGTTATATATATGTTCATTATATGATAACTAGGCTCGTGCGTGTGTACAAGTCTCCATTTGTCACCTAGCACCGTATCCGACACTTCAATCCAATCCACTCACTACAAGTGAGTTCATACCCCTTTAATTAACCATTGAAATACTTTTAAATGTTTTAGATGCTTTTATGGGGGGAATACAAGTTGAATACTTATAGTTATTACATCAATCACATGTGATTAATAACAACAAAACCAATGATTTTATTACTGTTCAAACTGTTTATCAAACTATTTTACTTCAAACTATTTTACAAATTCTTTTACTTATCAAATAGTTTTACTTAAACTCTGTTATACTTATTATAAATTGCATGCCCATATATGTATAGTTATATAAGCAATGTTTAAAAGGCTTAGGAAGGTCGTCCGCCCTATTCCCTTTTCGCGCTTGAGATGTGGTCTGGTGGGGTATCGGGTAGCCGTCCGAAGGTCGTTTCAATATTAATTATATATCATGTGTACATATATAGTCATAAAAGTTCTTCCATATTCATACGTACCAGTACAGCATTAGTAAGTTACCATCTAGGTAGCACAGGATAATACTTATACTATTGTTAGAACAATGAGATGTCCAATGAGTCAGTTCATTCATGAGCCAGTACTTATTACTATGAGAATATATACATTACATTACTATGAGAACATATACAAATATACTAGAAAGTGAACATATACAACTATACTAGAAAGAGAACATTTACAACTATACTAGAAAGAGAACATATTCAACGATACTAGAACGATTAACAATACATTACATATACATGAATACGTTAACATAATTGTGATCCACTGTAACGGAGCATGCCTTCAATGTAATGGACCGAGTTGTAGCCAGAGTCTCTTGGAGGGAGAGCGTAAGTTTACGTATAGATCTATACTGGATTGACTATCCTACACCTTGCTGCTAGCTACAGCCGGACCTGCAGGTCTGCGGGTGCTAAACGTCATACCTTTTTACGACCTACATTATCGTGTTACCTAGTCGATAGTATGGTACAATTTATCACATAATACCTTAATATAAATCCGGTTTAAGGTAGTTAGTACAGCAGTAGTTCCTATAATACAACACTACAGTACTACATTAATTTACCCTTTACATATATTTAGTGATCATTTCACTTAAACATTGATGTACGAATTATATTTTGTTAATGATAGTTACACTTGGGAAAATTACACACTTTTACAATAAACGAACATACAAAACAGTTACGCCTTGGTAGAAGGCTACTTTTAATAGAAAATATAGGTTTTTCTAAGAGATTCAAACTTTTACAAACACTTACAAACATTCACCTACTTTTATCACCAATGTTTACAAACTCGTACTTTAAACCACGTTCGAACGTTTTGATACAAACACTGACACTAAAATACTTATGAACTCACCAGCTTAATGCTGATAAACTCCTTCAAAATAACTTGTATTCTCAGGTCATCAGTAGACAGGTACTGAGGCCAGCTTTTGAGAAGATGGAGCGCATTCAAGATTCATCTTATTATTTTGACTTACTTTTTGGTGTCTATAACTGTACGGAACACGTTTGTATTAAAATTATATATTTAATGCAATGGATGATGTTGTTTTCTTGTTTACTGTTATACTGTGTTATGATACTTTACATGACGTCCTCCGCCCCAGAACGTTTCCGTCGTTCTAGGTTTTGGGGTGTGACATTTCGTCTGTGTTTTATAGAACCAACACACTGAGAAAGTGATTGGGATCGGATGTAGGGTGGGAGAACTTTATTTCTTGGAGGTTCTCAAAGTATCTATTGTTGTTGCCTCCAACATTGATTCGTCTTCTTTTCGTTTGAGTCATTTCTCATCTTAGTTTTATCTTTACCATTCTCGTTTGGGACATGTGTATGTATCACGTTTGAGTTTTCTAGCATCTAGTGGTGTTTTGGGTCATTTGAACACTTGTGATATTTTTTATTATAGTGGTTGCAAACTGGAAAAATTCTTTACTTTACCTTT
This sequence comes from Lactuca sativa, assembly GCF_002870075.4. NCBI lineage: Eukaryota > Viridiplantae > Streptophyta > Magnoliopsida > Asterales > Asteraceae > Lactuca > Lactuca sativa. The sequence continues at coordinate 140,028,973 of NC_056626.2, forward strand.
CAGTAAAAGTATGTCTTGTTTTATTGCTCATTTTGATATTATTCATTCTGATGTGTAGGATTTCGCACCAGTATCCACAAAGGGTGGTCGGCCTATTATGTATCTTTTATACACGATTATACTCGAAATACTTGGGTTTATATTATGAAATGCATGTATGAGTTCCTTGGAATTTACAATAATTTAAGACCTCTGGTTAAAACTCAACATTCAGATGTGATAAGGTGCTTTAGGTGTGACTTAGGGGTTGAAGATACCTCTAATGATTTTACTCAATTACTTGCTTCTGGTGGTACCATACACCAGTCATCGTGTACTGATGCTCCTCATAAAAATGGTGTGGCCGAAGAGAAACACCATCATATTGTTGAGATAGCCCGCTCATTGCTCTTATCTGCACAGGTTCCTAATGCCTTTTGGGGAGAAGCAATCTTAACTGTTGTTTATGTGATTAATTGTATCCCTATTGCATTGAATTCAGGGATGTCTCCTTTTGAGAAGCTATATGGTCAACTACCAGTCTACTATGCTCTACGAGTTTTAGACGTACTTGTTTTGTTCTTCGTTGTCGTGTTGAAAGGAACTAGTTGGGGCCAAAATCTGCTATTTATGTATTTTTGGGGTATGATGTTAGACAGAAAGGATATTGTTGCTATAATCTTGTGAGTCAGAAGTTATATGTTTCCCGACATGTTACCTTTTTGGAACATATTCCTTTCTACTCGATTCCTACTGCAGCCCACAATGTAACAAAGTCAGATCTTCTGCATATTGATCCTTTTGATGAGGATATAGAGGCTCCAGATTCATCTATACCGCCTGATCTTCCAGTTCATGACACACCCACTTCTTCAGATAGTTCCTCGACTCCCTCTATTCCTGAGTCCACTCATTCGGCTGTTGAGATTGAAGACCCATCTCATCCACCCCTCAGGAGGTCTACTTGTCCTATCAAGTCCACCAAGCTTCCATATTTTGCTTACTCTACATACTCAATATCATTTGCTTCATTTATAGCCAACATCCACCATCTGTCTGAACTTGAATCATATAGAAAGGTTGTACTAGATCCTATTTGATAGAATGTTATGGCCAAGGAACTCACTGCTTTGTATCAGACTCATACATGAGATTTAGTTCCCCTTCCTACTGGGAAACATATGATTGGTTGTCTTTAGTTATACAAGATAAAAACAAAATCTGATGGGTATACAGGTGGGCCTTTCTGACAATCGGACTGTAGATACTCCTCTTGAAACCAATGCACAACTGTACTCCGTATTCTGATATATCTTCGTGCCACTCAGTTTCAGACCCTCTTGTTTCCCTCGACGTCTTCTCTTGAGTTACGTGCATATAGTGATGTTGATTGGGATAACGATCGTAAATCCACCACCGAATTTTGTGTGTTTCTTGGAGAATCTCTCATTTCATGGAAGAGTAAGAAACAGGACGTTGTCTCTAGCTCTTCCACAGAGGCTGAGTATCGTGTTATAGCTGTGACTACATGTGAGATTATCTGGTTACAATGACTTCTTGCGGGCGTGGGGGTTCACATTTCTTCACTTACTCCCCTACATTGCGATAACAAAAGTACAATACTAATTGCTAAGAATTTTGCTTTCTATGAGTGGACGATGCACATTGAGACTGATTTTCACTTCACTCGTCATCACTTACAACTTGGAACCATCGCTTCCTTTTGTTTCATCAACATTGCAACTTGCGAATATTTTTACGAAGGATCTATCGACATCTCGATTTCATTTTTTGTGTGACAAACTCTCAATGCTTATTGTTGTGACATTGTAAGTTTGAGGGGAGATGTTAACTCATATGTTATTAGCCCACATGTTTACGAGCCATTTTAGCCCATTAGGGTTTGGCTATTAGCTAGTATTTATTATCTATTTTCTTGTTTGTAGCTCTTAAACTTTTTTATCAAGAACCTTGTAATTTCGCTCTTTCAATCAAAATGTGGTTCTATTATCACTCCAAAAGATATGTTTGGAGCTAGGATGAGAGAGAGAAAAAATGTCCCTTTAGCGACGAAAATTCCATAAAACACTAATTTTTCCAAAAGAACATATAGTAGCTTTGTAAGATACCAAATCATTAATGAATTATTATATTAGTATAATATGGTCCAAAATCTCTTTTTCTATACATGTTCATTCTATGTACAACAAAAACATTCAGATTTCAATATACAACTTTGACAAATCCGAACTTACATCATCAAACGTTCTCTTCTTATTAGACAAAACTCATTTATAACTTTAACAATGATTTTTTGGAATCATTGTAATAGTGTATAACGAAAATAACTCGTAAGTGGTAAAGCAACAAAGCATCGTAAGTTTGGACTTTGGAGTGCTCAAGCTAATATTGTTTTTTTTGGTTTATTCATCTATACTAGAAGATCACTCTAACATCAAATAAACATTAAATTAAAATCCAATACCAACCGTGTAATAATTTATATTCAATTCCATAAAAATAGAAATATTAAAGCAAATAAATGAGAGTCTCAAAGTTGTCATTAAAATTTGAGTAAATTACTGAAATCGTCCCTGTGGTTTAGTCAAAATTGCACGTTTGGTTCCTAACTTTTTTTTTACTCGGATCGTCCCTATGGTTTGATTTTGTTGCGTTTTTCGTCCTTATGGTTTGATTTTGTTGCATTTTTCGTCCCTTACATACATAAAGTTAGGGACCAAACATGCAATTTTTACCAAACCATAGGGACGACAAACGCAACAAAATCAAACCACAGGGACGATCCGAATGCAAAAAAAAGTTAGGGACCAAACGTGCAATTTTGACCAAACCACAGGAACGATTTCAGTAATTTACTCTTAAAATTTATAACCACAGTCTTTATGACCATTTGACAATTTGACATAAAGCAACGAACTAGAAAAATTACAAATGGCAAATTAGAAACAACCAATTTACAAAATAAATAAATAAATAAATAATGGCCTGGGCGTTGCTTTATAATTGCCCTAATCCTATTCTTAGTAATCCTATTCTTATAAATGAATATGTTTATTCTTTTATTGACAACTCTCAAATTATTAGACCTCGTCATTAATAACTATATGTAATATATCATGACCCTTGTCAATTTATTAAATATCAATTTTAAATTTTAAATTTTCATTCTGATTACATTAAATTAATAATTGATTCTTCATTTTAAATTTTAAACTTTAAAATTTTTCATACTAATTATATTAAATTAATAACATTAAGTTAAAAAATAAAATAAAATCAATACATAATATAAATTGATATAACTTCACATATTTATTTAAATCAACAATTATAATTTTATATAACTAAAAAATTATCTCTTAAGTAATAATTTATTTAAAATAATTAATTAGTAATTTTAATTTTTAATATAAAAGCTTAATTAAATGTATAACCATGGTTTTTACGCGTTACTAACTTAACAATTTAATTCCAATTTGCCAAATTCGAGTTTAATTTGACATCGAAGACAATTTCCCTTTTAATGGTGTTGGCGTATAAAGAAAAGAGGCATACTGCTTTATCTAGTTTCCCATCGCACGACAATTCCATTTTTGCATTTCAAAATTTTAGCGCCACATGTAGGCATACAACACATCAAATGGAAAATTATAAAAACACTTGGTCAAGTTAAGCCCTAGATTTATCTATTAATTCAAAAATGATACATAAAACAAAAACAACCAAAAATCGTGTTCATCTTACTTTTTTTTTTTTTTTTTTTTAATTATAATTCATTCATTGATCATTTAATCATCATCGTACAATGAGTGAGATGACAAACGGCCAACAAGTTGCGCCGCTATGCCTTTTTGTATGGTAAAACTAATTCTTTTATAGACTACATCCGAAGATGTAGGGGATATAACATTACTATGCATGATCCTTTATACTCTATTAAGAAGCTCTACCGCATTTAGCGCGAGGAAACCAAACGTATCAAATGCAAATGGTATGAACACGTGTTGATTTTCCATGCACGATTTCTCATGTTTGGTGACTTTGTCTGTAGCTGCTTTTAAAGCAGCATGTCCCGCCGTGAAACCCCCGGCCCTCAAGCCCACAAGAGGGGATACCCCTGTAAGGTCTATACATGCGTATTTCCCTCCGACCCATCCAAAAATCAAAATGTCAGCCGGTCTAAGGGTTGACCTTCCTTCTGTAGGGTCAGTCAAGAAATTAACAGGTGCCTCTTTCTTAGCGGAAACCCCGACACGCTTAAATATGTCAAACAAAACATCCTTAACCATATCGTGCCTGTATTTGAACCCCGTGAGTTCTTTACAGTGAACTGCATGCTTTCCAAAAGAGTCCAAACATGCCTTGAGACACACCGAACATATCTCGTCAGCTGCTAATATGGTAATCATGAGTCGATATTTAAGGATAGTACGATACTCCACGGGAGACATATGTTGGCCAAGCCCATCTATAGGGATAGCTAGAAGAAAATCTTGAGTATGTGGTGCACGTAAGCACTAGAAAATAGCTTTCTGCCGAGTCGTCATGTCGAGATGCACTTCCATATCTTAGACAATTTTACGAAAAAGGGCACTCACCAGTGTATTCTGGGATTTAGGGGGGGGGGGGTGTCTTTAGTAGTAAAACTGTTAAGGTCAAAATTTGAAAGCTTGTTACAAAGAGATGCCAAGGCATAATCATAATCAAAATCCATACCATATATACCGCTATCGCGTAAGATATAGAGTCTTGCAATACCCAAGATTAGGCCTTTGAGGCAACAAAATCATATGAGGTACTCTCTACTGCTGAGTATAAACCCAAACCTCCAAACCTAATGGGTAAGGAAGCAATTCGCCACTATATGTCGCCAAAGAAAGGGCCACCACAATCCATAATGTCCTCTATTGCCCCGCGCAACCCATTGTCAAAGAATATTGTCGCCTCCTCCATGTGAACGGGTTGACACGTCCTCATCCTAAAGAAAAGCTTAGCAATACCTATAAAAAAACCGAAGCAGAAGGAGCTCAATCTGGGGGTCAGTCAATTATGGAAGAAACCGCATCAAATTCACAGCGTTTTCGGCTCTCTTTATGGCTAAGCTGCGAATGAAACTAGAATCTCTACTAACAGCTCCCCCAAGAAGTTTCACCCTCAAAGGCGGCCTCCCGATGCCAGCCGGAAATAGCCCCTCACGTAACTTCCTACCATCACACGAGGACCAAAAGAGCTCGGTTTTCTTGATATTCAGCTGAAGGCCCAATTTTGGGCCAATCACTGTAATGATGTCCAATGCTTTGGCAACCTCCTCCGAATCTCCGATAAGCGTACCATCATCAAGGTACCATGCATGGAGAAAAAGCTTGCAATTGTATCTAATATTATGCAAGAGCGGGTGCAACACAAGGGCAAAGAGAAGTGGTCCCAAGGGGTCTCCTTGTTGAACCCAAGTAGTGGACTAAATATGTGTGTTGCTTAGATAAAACCTTGCTGCTTGACAATATAGGAATTCTACCCATAATGATATAGAGGAAAACCTCGATCTAACTTCATGAAGTAATATAGATCTGTCAACAAGGTTAAAGGCATTAGAGAAGTCCACAGTAAGCATGGAGAGAGATCCATCATCATGGAACTCATCTAACAACCTATTGTCCCTATGTGATACGACTGTAGCGCCACCCGACACCCCGACTCCGAACTGAAAATCATTGAGATACTTGGCCATTTCTTTACCAACACCTTTCATATCCAACTTGGAAACTAAACGTTGTCACACCCCAAAACCGGAACAACGGAAACGTTATGAGGTGGAGGACGTCATTCAAGTATCACAACATATGCAGTATAGTAATCAAATTACAACTACCATTGCATTAATAGTAATAATTTTACATAGGTTACATTTCATAGCAACATTCAAGTAATACAGAGAATAATATAGATGCAGCTTGGTACTCGGCTGACTTTGCAAAAGCTCCCGGGATGTACCTGTCTATCGATGACCTGAGAATAGAAGTTATTTTGAAAGCGACTATCAACATTTTTATAATGCTGGCGAGTTCATAAGTATTTAATGAAGTTAGTATAAATACCCATTGATATTCAAAATAACCTCATGAAAATGGTAGTTGAGAATCTACAGAGTATTAGAATTCTTTCTAGAAAATCCTATATTTTCTAAATAAAAGCAGTCTTCTACCAAGACCGACAGATTTATGTTTTAAGGAGTAATTTTCCCCAAAATACTATAATTTCCAAAATACAGTTTTGACTTTGAAGGAACTATGAGGAATTCACAAGTAAAAATACTAGGGGAAAATAACATATACCTCAGCAGTAATACTGCTGACTAAAGCAAAAGAAAACATAGACTCCAGAAGAGTATCAGATGAATGATACGCCTGGCTCAATCTAACACAAAGTTGCATAGACTCCAGACAGTATCGAATGAACGATACAACTAGCAAAGTCTAAAACAAGGAAATACAGACTCCAGACATTATCAAATGAACGATACAGCTAGCAAAGTCTAAAACAAGGAAATACATACTCTAGACAGTATAAAATGAACGATACAGCTAGCAAAGTCTAAAACATCTGGTAATCCTAAGTGGGTTGGTTTAAAGGTTTAAAACGTTACCTAGTATATAACTAGGAAAATAGGTTAAGATGGTTTCAAAATTACCGCGCTATTCTCGTTACCTTAAAGCCATGAATTATAAGGTAAACATAAAGATACTCGTAACCATACTGATTGACAATCGAATACTTGACGACCTGCTGGCGTCGGAATGAATGTGACATTTGTCACCCCTTAGCTTGGTCGGCCGGGACTGTAGCTAGCATTCAGGGTGTGGGAGTGTCTGTCCCGTATAGATCTATACACACAATGCCCGCTCTCCCTCCAGGAGACTCTGGTTACCAACTTGACAACGGTGAAATCCATGTCCTGAAGATGTATCTCGTATTTCGAATTCTATTATAAATATTGGTATAATGATATAGACTCACGAATGAACTGACTCCTTTGGAATTCTCCGTACTGGAAAGAGTAAATAGAATCTCCTAACTATTCCTATAATATTTACTAATATTTCAGGCATATGACTGATAAATGGAAGGATGCCCTTGCTACCCAAGGGAAATGAACTGGTTGATGGAAACCTTTATGTCTATACATGTATACATGATATATAACTAATATTTAAACGACCTTCGGACGGATAACCGATACCCACCAGACTACATCCCAACGAGGAAATGGAAATAGGGCGAACTAGCCATTCTAATTCCTATAAACATTATTTATATAACTATACAAATATAGGCATGCATTTAACGAAATAAAAGCATAGAAGAAAACTTTGGTAAAACCTTTGGAAAATCTTTACAATTAAGAATTTACGACTTGATGTCACTTTATAAAACAAACGTTGAAAACCTTTGGAAAACCTTTGAAAAACCTTCGGAACACCTTTCGAATACTTATGATAATCTAAAAGAGAAATTTATACTTTAACAAGAGTTGAAAGTGATATTGGAAAACCTTTTGTTAGATGAAGCAGTTTAACATGTAAAAATCCATTTGCTATACAGTTATTAATCACATGTGATTTGTCTAATAACCGTATAGTTCAACTTGTATTCCCCCCCATAAAAACAATTAAAAATCATTTAAAAGGTTGATTTAGGGGTATGAACTCACCTGACGTGGGTGATTCGGATGAACGGATGGTATAGGATGCTATGTGTCAATTGAGGACTTGAACACACACTCGGATCCTATTTAACAAGTAGTGATACATTTAAGTATCTAATTAGTCATTTAACAACCAATTATGCAAGTAAGGGTGTCCTAATACATGAAAACACTTTGCTACAAGTGCTAGGAGTACCAAGGGTTTCATATGAAGAGAGTATGGACTCACATTGGAGTTTACTCTTCAAATGATGGCCCTTAGGGGTGTTTACAGTTTTGGAACCATAACCCCCATGAGTTTATGGTCGTAAACTCATGGTTGTGGTTCCATTGGGTGTTTGAAGGTCTTATATCACTCAAGGAATTATGCTAGACTCGAATCAAGGGCTAAGGAAGTGATTGGGGCTCAAAATGGAGACAATAGAGAGTTTACGATCCTTGGACCACCCCCTTGGGTGTTTACGGTCGTAAACACATGGGTTTACGGCCTTAAACCCATGTTTTTCCATTTCTTTTGTGTTTTGGGTGGTTCTAACTCATGCATGCAAGTTTCTAGACACTTATACAAGCATTGGAAGGTGTTAAGGGCACTTTAACCCCCTTAGAAGGTGTTTACGGTTTTGGGAGACCTTCCAAAACCGTAAACTCAACTTTACCCTCTTAAATTCATGTTCTTGGGGTCCCTAGTTCATGCAAGTAAGCTTCTACTCCATTACACAACCATTAGAAGGCATTAGGGGCATCTAAACACCTTTTGGAGGTGTTTACGGTTTTTGGGATGATCTCCCCAAACCGTAAACTCATGTTTGTTTGGGAAATGGATGATTTTCGAGTGTCAAACTCATCAAGAAGGGATCTATGCTAGTTGTCAAGGCTTAGAATGAACCAAGGCACACTTTGGCACCCATTTTGATGTTTACGGTCCAAGAACACCTTGGACCGTAAACACCTTGTTCTTGGTGTTCTTCAAGGTTTTGACATGCATTCTAAGCAAATAACTAGCTAGGAGAAGTATACTTACATATAGGAAGCTTGAATGATCGATTTTAACGGATTTGACGGGATGAATTTATGATAGTTGAGAGAATCCTTGGGTGTTCTTGAGGTTGGAAGTTGGAAAATGAGAGAAAATGACTAAGTGTCATATTTATACTCTTGGGGGTTCGCGGCCAAAACTCCAAGTTTTCGTCCGTAAATTCCAAATTTTGGAGTTCCGCGACTTACGCTAAACACGGCAACTCTAAATTTATACTTCCTTATTTTTGGTTCGCTTGACAAATATTATATAAAATATTCCAAAGGGATTAAATCCGGCCAAAAATATTTTGGGATAAATTTGGCTAATTTTTGAAGTGCTTAATTACGGAGTTAAAACAAACGGAAATTTCGGGTTGTCACAAACGTCTCCATATAGTACCTACTGCAATAGGTCGTATTCCCTTTTCAGGTTTTAAGAGCGGCGTGAGAGGAGCAAAGGCAACAAATTCTGCCAAAGTCGAAGGGCATCTTCTCCCTAGCCATAGATTAACCATAGATGTAATAACACGTTGGAGGTCTTTAGCTATAGCCGAACCTTCTCCACAAAGGTCATCTAAAATGTGTTGAGCTCTAACTCGTCCCTCCCACACGAGGTACCTTTAGGGAAGGATTTAATCCCCCAAGGACATTGTCAACATCTACTACAAGGGGAGGTTCTGAAAATATGTTGTTAGGCATGGAAGGTGGTGGCTTATGTGGATGCTTATCCTCCAATGCCTTCGTGGTCTCACCCCAAATGGAGCAACCCCCAAAGAACATAAAACTTTCACTGCTGATGTAAAATGTCCATCGACAACCTTACGAAGACATTTTCTAAAATTGGTGCTACTCGGTGTTATTTTCTCATGAATATACTCTTCTTTTTTTTTTTGACTTGTTGCTCCAGTCTTACATTGTCAACTAAGTTTTTAACTAGCTTGGTGATACCGTCTTTACTCCCCCTAATAGCTAAATCGCTCAAGATATTACGATGTTGCAAAGACTTCCTATTATCTAACTTTTTTTTAATAAGACTCATTGATGAAAGTGACATCTCTTTTGTAGCAGTGGAAACCGAAAGAGTAAGTATGAGAATAGCTACTTGATAAATAACATAAAAAATAACAAATCTTCCAATCTTTATGCAACATACATGTTCCGAAATCGTGTATTGTTATTATTTAAAGTGAATAAAGACGAGTGTTGAGTTTCAACGGATAGTTTTTACTAGAAATGAAGTAAAACTATGTTTAGAATCACTCATAAAATATTGGGAGTTTTATGAGATTCCAATTAAAAGTCAAATAGTGAAATTTAGCGAAAATATAAAACATTGAAATAATTAAAATTTTATTATTTAAATTTGTAGATAATTTCGTTAGAAATGTGTAGGCGAAAACCTCGTCGAAATCCGAGTTATAACGAAGAATTTATGACCAATCGAAGATCCGCGACAAAACCGGCACGGCGCCGAATGACGTAAAAAGTGAGTTTTTCATAAACTACTTTTTAGCCTTAGTGATCTAAATGAAATTTGTAGTAGTCGTTAAACCGAGAAGTTCGATAAAAAGAACGCCAAAATCTGACTTCGTATGAGAATCGAAGGTCTCGTTAATACTAGTACAACGGTAAAAAGACTGACCAAAACGGACTCCATATGAAGAAGTTATGAATTTTTAACGGATTTTCGTGTCCCGGTCTGTTAAAAATAATAATATTAAAAATAAAGTCAAAATTAGCCGACGAAGTCTAAACGAAAGTTGTAGATTATATTCCTGCCTACGCGTGCATATAAAGAATGTCAAAAACGTAGCTCATATGCGAAAGTTATGGATTTTAGAAGATTGTGGCACAAATTCCGAGAATCTCGCATGGATAAGGCCAACGTCGATGAGTCACCCTCGCCTGGATCCGACACGTGCAACCCTCTGATTGAACCGAACTTCGGTCAGGTCACCTTCCGACGCGTCTTTTGGCGTCCGAGGCGACGTCTAAGACGTCTCCTAAGACGTCTCGTCGTGTCCTTCACATTTGGCTGACACCGAGCTGCTTGCTGCTGACTCTTCTTGGCCGACCCTCGCAGCCCTTCCCTATAAATAGAAGGATGCGAGCCTTCTCGGGTAGATTTCAAAAATTTCCATTTTTCACCCATTTTTCAAGATTTTTATTATTTCCACTTCCCCCGAAGCCCCGGTATTATTTTTAAAATCCGGAATACGTTCCGAAGTGCCCGGAGAGCCCGAGAAATTATTCTTTTCGGTTTGAAGCTCTATTTAGAGCCCAGTTTTTAGCTAATTCTCCCGGTTTTCAACGAATAAAGCCATATTTGGAGCCGATGTGCCACTCAAATTACTATTTTAACCCCCAAATATTTTAAGGTGAGTTCAATATATAGGAACAATTGCATGTTATGTGTTATATGTGCTATGTGATTTTCGGTGTTATTATTCTGAGTTATTTTCCCATGTTATTTTATTCGCTATTTTTAATAGCAAAGTTATACCTTTGACCATGTGATCAGTGAAAGGAATTAGATTCACGGTGGTACTTGGTGGTTGTCGAGGCCAACAAAATTAATAACCCTAAATATTACACACTAAAATAGTGTATAGTGGTAAAGGGATCGAATCCACGGAGATTGGTTCAATTTATAACTCTATGAAAGATCTCTTTGTGAAAATACTTGCTAAATGACAATAAATTAAAAATGGGGGTTTTGGTGTTTTGAAATACTTGAAACAAACTAGAATTAAACTATGATTTAAATTGACAATTTAACAAAAACAATATTTGATGTAAATCAATAAAAGAAGGATGGTTGACTTAAGGTTTCCTCACTTTGACTTTTGAAGAGCATATCATTAGAATCCAATGGTGCAATACTTTGATTTAAATCCTTAATTGGCTATAGTAATCCAAGAAGCTTGAGATTACCTAGACTTTTCTGAGTTGTTAAAATGGTTAGAGAAGCTCATAACAATTTCCTTAGTTAAAGTCACAATTTCCATTAAGCATGTAATTAGTGAAAGTCAACTAGCATTAAGAACCAAAAAGTCACCAAATCCAAGAGGGGTCAAATGCTTTCACCACCATATTGGAGGAAATGTTTTTATGATTGTGTGAAGCAAAAACAACACAAAAATCATTTGTTGCTTGCTAATTTGAGGATCCTTTACTTAATCAAGAAATTAGCCAACTAATCACCACAAACACATTTAAACTCATGAACTAAAACATACAAGTAGTGATAAGATGTTAAAACACAAAACATTCCCATAAAGATTTAAGAACATGTTCATGGGTTCTTCAACATTCAAAAAAAGTTCAAAGGATTAACCAAAAGTCAACCAAGATTAGTTTAGCCAAGCATGGCTAAACCCAAAGAAACAAAGTTAGAGGAGATTGTACAAAACATTAAACAAGAATCAAGAGGTAAAAAGATGATGTTCTTCAAGTGTTATTGGCCTTCAAAAGTCTTCAAAGCTCCAGAGAGAATCTCCAAAAATAAGATGTCCAAGAGTTTCCAAAAGATAGGCACTAACCTTCCCCATATAGCTTAAAACATGAATTCCCGGAAATGCCCCTGCAGGGCCTTGCATGACCCGCGTGCTGCTGCACGGGTGGTGCCCGACATGGGCTTCTTTGAGTTTTTGGGCCTCCAAAACATATCTCACTAGCCCAGATCGAATCCAATCACCTCTTAGCCCATTTTCTTCAAGTTTTTCTTCATTTTAAGCCCAATTTGACCTCTCCAAATCCTCCAAAGCTCGTGCACTCGCCCGATTAACAATCTACGAACGCTTGAATAAACTTCCGCATCTTGCAAATTTAAAGTTTATTTCTCTCCAAGCCTTCAAATAATCATCAAGCTCGTTCCATGCATCATCTCCATAATCACCAAGTCTAACATCCTTTTTGTCTACCAAATCCCATCGCTTCCCATACGTCCCGAACACTCCCGCTTCGCTAGACCCGAAAACCTTCAATTATGCTCACAAGATTCGAAAGTACCCGAAATAGTCATAAAATAACAAAAAGGAAAATATGAATGGAAATTATCTAAATTATGAATGAAATATGCTAAAATAAACTATAAAAAGAAGTAAACAAAACAAACTATCAAATCACCCCCAAGCTTAAACCTTACTTGTCCTCAAGTAAGTCAAGAATAAAATGAACTTGGGATGAACTATCCTAGAGAAAATAAAAAGAATGGATAGAACCGCAGAACCTGATCACCGTTAGTCAACATGGTCATAATTGATCTTGCTATTACCTCACGAATTTTTCATCCGATGACAATGGAACCATAAACCACAGTCAGGACAACTCCTTTAGGTGAGTAAGGAGGGATGAGCAGTCGCATCCTCAATGGAACATGCATACAATGAAGAATATATGTAGTAGGGAGAAAACAGTTGGATGGGCTCGGGTGGAGCTCTTCTTTAAATGTACACTCTGATTTCATGTTTGACGGTTTCTCTCATGTGTAACTAAGTTTAATCGCTCGGGCACCGTTGTAGGAATCGACTCACTTTGTGTTGGCCCAAACCTCCTGTAGTATCCGACTCGACAGTCTCCCTAACATCATCAATTTGCGAAAAATAACTTGATCTATATACAATAAAACATACCTAAATAAATGAATATCAAACGCCGGGTGACCAAAATGTTGGAAAATTTCGTTCAATAATTGAACCGGTCACCCTTCTCAGATTTCTGTAGCTGGGAATTTGCCTGCCCCCTTTTTTTGTTACCATACTTGAAGGTATTGTAATAACAATCGAATTTTTTAACAAGAAAACCCTTTGACTCAAAATTTGGTTCCTAAAGTGTGTAAGTGGAACCGAAAGGGTAGTAATATAATCCGAATGGTCTAAGCGAGAAAATGACCATGTGTGGAGCATAAAGATGTAATGTAAGCTCCTTTTCAAACTTGTGATTTTTTTTCAAAAGCAATGAAAATGTCCACATGCGGACTAAAAGACTTCTCTAAAATCCTAAGAAAATCGCAAATAGATATTTTGATGTAAGACCGGATATGGATTCCACTCGGGGACAAGCATTAGTGCTTCATCCTAACGGTTCAAACATGATCAAGTGTGATCCTCTCGGTGGTAGTGACCGCAAGGCTAAGACATCCATTGCTATAGTATATCCAACAGTCATTAGTATTGTATGTATAATTCTTCTTGAAAACTACCTGGCCATGATTACTTACCCCTTTAAGCTTCCAACATCTGATCCCAAGTATGAAGTCCCAAACTGCAGCTAGTGGTCCCGGTTCGATGGGTGAGATAACAACAAGATCCTGGACCAATAGTGATACAATAACTGTGAACCTGTTCCATGGCATCCGAGGGGGTGAGAATAAACAGACAACAAAAATGCATGAATGTTAATGCCCTAAGCTAAATGTTATGCAAAAATATAAAAGGTGAAAAATAAGAAAATAAAATCTTTTTGGAATTTTATATAAATAAGAAAAAAATGAATGAAAATTAGCTTAAAACTAAAATGTTATGCAACCTAGTTAAAAATGCATGAAAAAGTAAAAGATAAGGGAAATGCCCCACCCCAAGCTTAAGAACAAGCATTGTCCTCAATGCTTAAGGAAAGGGCGGAAATGACCTAAATCGGAGGGTCGGGCGGCGGGAAATGTCTGTGGCGATGGTTTCTTGAAATTACGACCGTTAGAACTCCGACAATCTTGAATTTTCCGGCGAGGTGGGTGCTGGAAGGTTATATGAGAGGAATGGAGTGGGTGGTCAAGATGATTAAATGAAGAAGAAGGGAAGCTGAACATTTTAATCTATGGGTCAACAAGGGTCAATTTCGGTAATTGTTGGTCAAGAAAAGTCAAAAGGTCAACTCATTAAAACCTTTGGTCAACACCTAGTCAAATAATAGCCAAAAATAGCCCAAATTGCCCAGCACAGTGCGCGGGTCGCGCAGAGTAGCATGCGGGTCGCGCAGACCTTGAAGTTAAGTCTTGGGCCAAAGTCGCTTCATCACACTTGGCCGCGCAACCCACCCGCACAACAGCACGCGGGTCGCGCAACCCGCTGATCCTGATCTTCATTTTTGCTTCATTTTTCTTCGTTTTTCACCCGTTCTTGCTTTGGAAGCCCCCAAACACCTAGAAACTCTTGATTTCTTCAAAAACAACTCTTTTGAATCCCAAAAACATCTTCAAAACTCATTTATTCAAATTAAAAACATGAAAGCACAATGCTTTCCAAAAATGCCCTTCTTTAATGTCTTTGGCAAGATGCCTCCAAACTTCACTTTAACACTTTGTGGCATCAAAATGGATGACATCTTGGACATTTGAATCAAAACCCTCGTTAAATGGCTTCAATCGATGTCCATTAACCTTGCAAATTTTCCCCATGCCTACATTTTTTAATTTCCATACCTCCATTGAGACTCTTTTCTTGTATTTGACTTTCTTTTTACGGGAGAACCACACCGGACTTAGACCTTTGATAAAAGCAATCATCCAACCATATTCTTTCTTGTACTTGCTCATTATGGTGACCAACTCTTCCTTCTTTGACATGGTGGTTAAGTAGGTGACCGGTTGGAGGTCTTCTTTATCAAGATACATATCCTTTGAAGGGTCCGACAGACTTATCGTTTCCGGCTCTTGTGGTTGTTCTACCACTGGAGTTAGTTTCTCAATGGTAGTGGGTGGCTCAACCTCTCTTTCATTAACCCCTATTACATCCTTTACAGTTTCATTGACAACATTCTTAATTTATTCTTCCTCTTTGACAACTTCTTCCACTTCTACTTCTTCTTCCTCTTCTTCATATAACACTCTTGGGCCATCAAAAGTTTTCTCATCTTTCAAAGGAATGAAACATGCGTTATGACATGGGCTCTCTTCAGATGGTAATTTGTGTTGAGCTTCCACTATACTCAATGATTGAGCAATTTGTGTTATTTGTTGCTCTAAGCTTTTGAGGCTAGCTTGGGTTGTTTCCTGAAAATTTTGGGTAGAAGTGGCAATGCTTTTAACAATTTCCTCTAATGGCATGTTAGGCGTTTCAGTTTGTTGAGGAGGGTAAGGATAAAGTTCTTGGAACTGCGGAGTTGGTGGGTATTGGTTATTTCCCCAAGTTTGGTATGGGTTTTGGTATTGGTTATTTCCCCAAACTTGGTTGTTGTCCCACCATTGATCATGTTGAGGTTGACCATAACTCAATTGGTTTGACCAGTAGTAGCTTCCCCTCTCTTGCACATCTCCTCATTCTCCTTGTAAATATGGACACATGTCGGAATGATGTCCATTTTGGGGACAAAAAATCGCAAATAAGAGGCATAGGCTGAACAGTTTGGTCACTTTCAATCATCATAACTACCTGAGCTAGCTTAGAAGGTTTATCTTCAATGCAAGGAGTGCTGATTTCTGAACCATACTTTTTTTTTTTGATTTTTGAGTATTAAACTGGCGTACCTGCACAATGAGATCTAGGCATAGAGAAACAAACTGATTAAATATAAACCAGTCCCCGGCAACGGCGCCAAAAATTTGGTGGTTGTCGAGGCCAACAAAATTAATAACCCTAAATATTATACACTAAAATAGTGTATAGTGGTAAAGGGATCGAATCCACGAAGATTGGTTCAATTTAAAACATTGATTAGGGGTATGAACTCAACTGTAGTTGGTAGTTTAGATGAACTGGACGGTGTAGGATTGTTAGGCGTCAAGTGAGGACTTGTACACGCACTACGATCCTAATGAACATATAATCACACATATATTCACTCAATTAGTCTCAAATTACTAATTGAAAATGTTAAGACATCCTAGACATAATAAGCACTTTATATAAGTGTTTTAATCCCTAAGGATTTGCATCTAAGCTATTGTCGGACAAGGCACTTATGTTTAGGGTTCTAAAGGACCCCATATATGAGTTTACTCTCCATATACCATCACACATGGAGTTTACGGTTGTAAACTCTTGAGTTTACGGCCGTAAACTCCCAACCATGGGTGTGTTGTGTGTTTTGAAGTTGCAAATGATTCCTAGAATTATTCCAACTTGGTGGTTAAATTCTTGGAAGGGTTTAAGGTATAGAAACACTCCATTTAGGTGTTTACGGCCCTAAGGCCATTTCCTTTAGAGTTTGTGGCCGTAAACTCTTAAGGATGGTTGTTTTTTATGCTTTCAAGTCTCTTGCACAAGTGGTATAGGTTCTAGACATTTATTCTAAGCATATAAAGGCCTTAGGCACACTTTGGTGCCTTTGTTTGATGTTCACGGCCCAAGAACCTTATTAGGGCCGTGAACTCATTTGAAGGGGTGTTTTTGATGTGTTTTAATCCTTCATTTAAGTGGGGAACAATTTCTAGTAATTGTCTAAGGCTTTAGGGGCCTTAAAAGCACCCTTTTGTGCATGATTTTGGAGTTCACGGTCCAAGATCATCTTGGGTCGTGAACTCCCAAACTTGGGTGGTTCTTTGATGTTTTATTGTCCCTAATACACTCCTATATAAGTCCAAGGCAGTAGTATATATCGGGGGAAAGGCTAGGCATTGTTTTCGGGAGTTTACCGCCCAAGAACACCTTGGGGAGTAAAATCCTAAATCTAGTGATTTAGCCTTCTAAATCATGTTATAAACACATATTAAGATTTCTAACACTACTAGAAAGAGGTACTCACGATTTGGGATAAAAACCCGAAGATCCGTGAGAGAGAAAATGGCTTTTCTCTAGTTGGAAGTGCGAATAATGAATGAATTTGGTTCAGAATTCTATTTATAGTCCTGAGATATTTTTGGCAGAAAATAATTTTATTCCTGAAATGACCTCTAATATAATAGAGTGATGGAATAATAGAGTTGCACTAAACCCTAGTGCATGCACTCTCCTGATATCTCCTGAAGTATAAACCCTGACGTATTCAAACTTAAACGAAAAAGTCTGAAAATTAACTGTGATTGTTATAACTTCTATTGAATTGATACTGTTTGTACAAAATGGAAATTTCGGGTTGTCACATCATCCCCCCGTTAGAAGGAATTTCGTCCCGAAATTAGAATTTAAGCAAGTAATAAATTACACATAACTAAGAGAACAGATGAGGGTATTTCAGTTTCATCTGATCCTCTCGTTCCCAAGTGAATTCTGGTCCACGCTTTGCGTTTCAGCGCACCTTCACTATCGGGATACGACTCTGATTTGTTTGCTTGACCTCTTGGTCCACGATCTCTACTGGTTCCTCCACGAAGTTGAGGCTCTCGTTGATCTCGATCTCATCGAGTGGAATAACAAGAATTTATGCTCGTATGATAACTGTTGTGGTAGGAAAATTCAACAAGGGGTAAATGGGTATCCCAAGCTTTTCCAAAGTCAATCACACAGGCACGCAACATATCTTCTAAGGTTTGGATAGTTCTCTCACTTTGCCCATCGGTCTGTGGATGGTAGGTTGTACTCATGTCCAGCCTAGTTCCTAGGGAACTTTGTAATGACTGCCAGAACCTCGAAGTGAATCTACTATCTCGGTCCGAGATGATAGATAAAGGAACACCGTGCAGCCTTACAATCTCCCTAATGTAAGTTCTGGTAAGTTTCTCCATCTTGTCTGTTTCTTTGATCGGTAGGAAGTGTGCAGACTTGGTCAGTCTATCGACAATGACCCATATGGAATCAAGTCCACCCGTCGTCTTGGGCAACTTGGTTATGAAGTCCATAGTGATCCGCTCCCACTTCCATTCTGGTATTTCTGGTTGCTGCAGGAGACCGGAGGGTTTCTGGTATTCGACCTTGACCTTTGCGCAAGTAAGGCATTTACTCATGAAGGTAGCAATAGCTGCTTTAATGTTAGGCCACCAGTATAACTTTTTAAGATCCAGATACATCTTATCTGAACCCGGGTGGACGGAATAGCGAGTGTTGTGAGCTTCGGTCATGACCAAGTCTCTGAAGCCACCGTGTTTCGGTGTCCAGATCTGATCCATGAGGTATAAGGCTCCGCCACCCTTGGCTTCTAAGTTCTTATCCATCCCTCTAAGGGATTCACCAGCCATGTTTTCAGGTTCCAAAGCGTTGAGCTGAGCCTCCTTTATTTGTGTGGAAAAGTGTGAATGGATGGTTAGAGTCAAAGATTTGACCCTACGACCAGAATATTCTTTCCGACTTAGGGCGTCGGCTACTACATTGGCTTTACCCGGATGATAACGAATATCGCACTCGTAATCACTGAGTAGCTCAACCCACCGTCGTTGTCTCATGTTGAGCTCCTTCTGGTCAAAAATGTGTTGCAGACTCTTATGGTCTGTAAAGATCGTGCTTTTTGTACTGTACAGGTAATGTCGCTAGATCTTCAGAGCAAACACAACTGCTCGTAGTTCAAGATCGTGGGTGGTGTAGTTAACCTCATGTGTCTTTAGCTGTCTCGAGGAATAGGCTATGACTTTACCTTGCTGCATCAGAACACATCTGAGCCCTTGGTTTGATGCGTCACAATAGACCACAAAGTCTTCTATCCCTTCGGGGAGGGACAGTATTGGTGCGGTGCACAAGGCTCGCTTGAGCGTTTGGAACGCTCTTTCTTGTTTCTCTTCCCAGTCAAAGGCCACGCCCTTTTGGGTAAGTGTTGTAAGAGGTTTTGCTATGCGGGAGAAGTTCTGAATGAACCTGCGATAGTAGCCACCTAGACCTAGAAATTGACGAAATTCAGTAGGTGTCTTTGGTGCTGACCAGTTCTCGATGTCCTTAATTTTGGAAGGGTCCACATGTATACCTTCTTCACTAACAACATGGCCCAAAAATTTGACTCGCCGAATCCAAAATTCGCACTTGGCCAGAACTTCGCGTAGAGCTTCTCCGACCGCAATGTTTCTAAGATTTTACGGAGATGTTGGCTATGTTCCTCCTTACTTCAAGAGTAGATGAGTATGTCATCAATGAAGACGATGACGAATTGATCCAAGTAAGGACGACACACCCTATACATCAGATCCATCAATACTGCGGGCGCGTTAGTTAATCCGAACGGCATCACTACAAACTCATAGTGCCCATAACGAGTTCAGAAGGCTGTCTTGGGAACATCCTCCTCTAACAGTCGTAGTTGGTGATATCCGGATCGTAGATCCATCTTCAAGAAGTAATTGGCTCCTTGAAGTTGATCAAACAAATCGTCAATACGGGGTAAGGGATAACGATTTTTAATGGTAAGTTTGTTGAGTTCTCTATAGTCGATGCACATGCGAAACGATCCATCCTTCTTCTTGACGAACAAGACCGATGCTCCCCATGGTGAGAAGCTTGGTCGAATGAATCCCTTCTTGAGAAGTTCGTTAAGTTGACTGGAAAGTTCCTGCATTTTGGCCGGTGCCAGACGATAAGGAGATTTGGCTACTGGGGTAGCTTCTGGCACTAAGTCGATTCTGAACTCAACTTGGCGTTGCGGTGGTAAACTGGGAAGTTCTTCTAGGAATATGTCGGGGAAGTCGCGCACTTCGGGGATGTTCTGAATGTTTTTTGTTTCTTGACTTGTATCAATGACGTGTGCGAGGAATGCATGGTACTTCTTTCGCAAGCACTTCTGAGCTTGAATGCACGAAATGATGCGAAGGCTCATACTAGGTTTGTCACCATAGATAATTAAGGTTTTTTTGTTAGGAAGGTTAAGACGAACTGCTTTTTCAATGCACAAGATGTCGGCGCGAAGAAGACTCAACCAATCCATACCGATGATAACATCGAAACATTTAATTGGGACTGGCATGAGATCTATCTTGAAAGTATGGCCATCTAAAGTTAAGGTACAACCTACGTATATGCAGTTAGTACTCTCTGTTTTCCCGTTAGCCATTTCTACCGTGAATGAACTATCTAATTCACATGGTTTTTGTTTAAGCAGGTGTGCAAATTTGTGACTTACAAAACTTTTCTCTGCTCCACTATCGAAAAGTATGCAAGCATATGAGTTATCGAGGAGAAAAGTACCAATAACTATCGTAGGATCAGCTACCGCTTCCTCGTGGCCTAGGGCCATAACTCATCCTACTCCTCCAGCCATCCCCGCTTTAGAGCAGTTCCTCTTGTAGTGGCCCACCTCGCCACAACCGTAGCAAGTTTGGCCCATACCGGCGTTAGGAACCTGGGCGGCTTGAGCTGTTGGAGCCTGGCAGAAACAGGCTGTGTGCCCCTTCCTGTTGCAGTTGGTGCATTGCATCTCCCTGCAAGGTCTACGGTGGTGGAAGCTGCATTTGTTGCACTTCGGGAGAGATCCAGCATAAGTTTTTGCTGGTAAGGGGTTCGCAGGGACAACGGGAGTCACTGTGGCAGCATTGATTGCCACAAGTTGTTGTCTCTTGGAGGATCCTTGCGAAGCCCCCCTTTTCCTCTTAGACCACCCTTTCTTGTTGTTTTCGGGGTTGGACTTTTGGGGTACGGGTGTAGGGATTGTTGGGTTTTGAGGTTTCTGGTGATCGATGAGAGATTGTGCCAGTTCCTTGGCACTATCGAAGGTAATAGGCCTGGAAGCGATCACACTTGACTGGATCTGGGGCGACAGTCCCCAGATATATCTCTCTATCTTTTTGCTCTCAAGAGCAACCATATCAGGACATAAGTTTGCCAGATCACAGAACCTATTTGTGTAGATCGTGATGTCAGATCCAACCATTTGAAGACCCTAGAATTCCTGCTCGAGTTTCTGTACTTCACCTCGAGGGCAGTATTCTTTCATCAGCATGTCTTTCAACTTTTCCCAGCTGATGGAATACGCCACCACCAAAGTCAGATAGTTAACATGGCTGTTCCACCATGTTAGTGCTCTGTCAGAGAAGGTACAAGCTGCAAACTTGACCTTGTTGCCTTCCTGGCAAGCACAGATTTCAAAGACGGATTCCATCTTTTCAATCCATTGTCTCAACACCATAACACCCCCAGTTCCATTGAAGCTGCGGGGTTTGGCGTTCGTGAAGTCCTTGTAGCTGCATGCCCAAGGGTGTCAATGGCTTTCGCCGTGGTTCGAGGGAGGTGCACCTGTTCCTGATCCACTAGGGGCAGGAGCGTTGATTGCTGACACAGCAGTTGCAACTGCTGCTGTGAAAGCTGCCTGGAACATGTTGGCATCGAAAGGATTAGGTGGTTGAAGAGGTTCAGGTGGTGGTGGAGGTGGTGGTATCGGTGCGTCGTTGTTTGGGTTACGTCTTGTACTTCTGCGTGGTGGCATCTTTAACTATACGTTTAAAAGATGACGACATGGATAAGAATAATTGATTAATGAATGTGTCTCATGGACTAACTCCCCATAGCCCAACAACAGAAGGAATAGTATGACTAAATGAAGATAACAGTATTTGGATAATAATTTCCGTATGATTAGATATCTGTCAATAATACTGGAATTACAGATGTAACAAGTTCGGGAAAAAAATGGCCTAGAAGCAGGCCTTACATCAACCAAGATGGAAAATTTTGACAGAATTAAGACTAGATCAAGACCTAACATGTCTAAGATTTATAAAGATAGGAAATTAGACCAAAGTTTTACATAAACTAGGTTATATCCAAAAGATGAGTCGACGAGATTCTATCGGCGACGAGAACTGCTAACATGAGTTCTTGATCCCGATAGTAGACGTTCCATGTCCCTCATACGCCTGTCAGCTCTCACTTGCTGAGCTTGAAGTTCCCTAACTTCAGCTTGAGTTTCAGCAAGTTCCCTCTGCAAATTTGCATTGCGGACCAGAGTCCTTTCATGAGCAGACTCTAGTTGGCGAATGTGGACAGTGTTAACGCTAGAGTTGGCTTCAATCTCCACGACCCGGTCAATAGTTGCCTGACCTAGTATCGTGTTTCTGGAAATTCTACGAACCATGATGGGTAGGACCCTGTCAGCAGAACCTCCTTCAGTGAGGTTGTAGAAACTTCGGTCTCCATTGTAGGGAATGGGTTGACCTTGTTCCTGGCTCCATCTAGCCAAGTTAGTGGCCCACAGAGGCGTGGGTCCTTGAAACGCGGGACGGGGGTTCAGGTTTGGTTTTTGAGCAGCTGGGGGTAGGTTGTTGACTTCAGGCTCTAAGTCAGAACTATTGGAAAAACCCTCAGCATGGTGATCATCCAAAGGGATTGGGTGATCATCTTCTAGTTCTGCCTCTATCCAACCAGCATTGCCCTGGTTCGGGAAGTACGGATCACCGTGGTGAAATCCAACCATTTTAATCTACGCGAGAAAAGGGATATAAGAAATAGATAAATAGACGAATTGACTAAGATAATTACAGTAAGACCAAAAACCCCTATGGTATTTCTTTATGGTTGTGTTGGTAAGTTTTTAGACTTGTTGCCATATCACAACCATTATTGGGCATATGCTAATCACTCCTCGGACCAGCATAGTTGATCAGGCTATGCCATTCCCAAGACTGACCATATATCCCCACGCTTACTAGTGATATTCAACAATCGTAATACTTTTGTTCTTGTCGTTGTGACACTGATTTTAGTATGAATGCAGGCACGTATACTTACTTAAATATTTTATTATTTAAAAGTATAACTCTGAGACAGAGTGTTTTAATCCCCATGTATTTATAGTTAGTATATCTTTTATGGGTTGATATACTATATTCACTATAAACAATGCTCCGATACCAATCTATCACACCCCAAAACCACGTACGACGGAAACGTTCAGGGGTGGAGGACGTCATGTACAGTATCACAACAGTGTATAATAGTAAACAAACAACAACATCATCCATTGCATTATAAGTAAAGTTTTAATACATGTGTGTTCTTTCATTGTAATAAGACACCAAAAATATACAATCAAAATAAAAGACGAGACGTGTCTGCTACGTCTTCTCAAAACCTGGCCACCGTACCTGTCTACTGATGACCTGAGAATACAAGTTATTTTGAAAGAGAGTATTAGCTTTAAAGCTGGTGAATTCATAAGTATTTAAGTGTCATTGTCTTGCTTACTAAAAGTTGTTTTAAAAGTCATGTAAACCTTTAAATGAAAATGTTGATGTAAGTATGAAAAGCCCTAGAAAATCCCTTATTTTCTATCAGTTTGAGATGTAGTATTCTACCAAGACCCGAATGTTTTGTTTATGACAATGTAGTCTTCTACCAAGACCCAAATGTTTTGTTTATGACAATGTAGTCTTCTACCAAGACTCGAATGTTTTGTTTATGACAATGTAGTCTTCTACCAAGACCTGAATGTTTTGTAAGTAAAATGATAGTTTTTCCTTCAATTGTTTAGTACTAAGGTACTTAGGCTAACTCATCGTTTATGTGAAAGTATCACAAAATAAAGTAAACAGGAAAATGTAGTACTGTAAGTGTTGTCACTGGGTACTAGGACTAACACAACATCGCATTAAGCG
This sequence comes from Lactuca sativa, assembly GCF_002870075.4. NCBI lineage: Eukaryota > Viridiplantae > Streptophyta > Magnoliopsida > Asterales > Asteraceae > Lactuca > Lactuca sativa. The sequence continues at coordinate 140,053,068 of NC_056626.2, forward strand.
AAATATGTAACCTAATGAACATCCGAAGATTGTCCAGAAAAAGTATTATTGTAAGTGTCATCGCTGGGTACTAGGAGCAACACAACATCGCAATAAGCGAAAGGTATAACCTTATGAATAATTGAAGATTGTCCACTTGTCCTCTGTAGCAGCAACAGGTGGGTGGAGGGGTTAGCCCCGGTTATCGATCTACCTAGTATAAGTAGTAACCTTAGACCTCCGTAGATGGTCATCGACCACTGGTGCTAATCAGTGGGGTTCGGAATGGTAAGTCTCGCCGAGATATCCCATTGAACCGGGATAGGAAAGATAATTTACACAGGAAGTACTAATAAATCATCCTCGTAGTTCTAAGTACAAGTATCCAGGTAAGTGAATACAGGATAATGCACCTATGTAAAAGTGTTCTTGTATGGTATTCATGTAAGTGTGTTCATGTAACAGGTAAGTATATGTAAACATATTCATGTATCAGGTAAGCATATGTATATGTAATTACGTATCAGGTAATGTACTAGTATAGACTCATGAATGAACTGACTCTTGTGTGATTCCTTGTAATAGGAATAATGTTTGATATCTTCAAATTATCCCTATGATAATTTACTGAATGGTAATTAGTTGTTCAAGTAGGTATATACACTCTTACTACTCAAGGGTGTGAGAAACTAAATGAAAGGTGTAAACTATAACATCAATACATATATAAGAATATAAGTGTATATGCATAGTTTAGTTCAAGAATGTAAAATGGTTTTGTAAGACATCTTATGGGGTTTGACCAATAATTAACAATGACTTGATGTCATTTTAATAAACATTTCAAAAGTAAAACATTTGATAACAAAGTATTTTTAAGATTTAAAACCATTTCATGCATCACATTTTGTAGTATGTGAAATCTGTTAAATGACAAACACAGTTATAAAATACATATCAATGATTTAATAACATGTTTGTTTCTACTTGTATTCCCCCCCCCCCCTTTAAAGCATTTAAAATCATTTAAAACATTGATTAGGGGTATGAACTCACCTGTAGTTGGTAGTTTAGATGAACTGGACGGTGTAGGATTGTTAGGCGTCAAGTGAGGACTTATACACACACTACGATCCTAATGAACATATAATCACACATATATGCACTCAATTAGTCTCAAATGACTAATTGATAATGTTAAGACATCCTAGACATAATAAGCACTTTATATAAGTGTTTTAAGGCCTAAGGATTTGCATCTAAGCTATTGTGGGACAAGGCACTTGTGTTTAGGGTTCCAAATGACCCCATATATGAGTTTACTCTCCATATACCATCACACATGGAGTTTACGGCCGTAAACTCCCAACCATGGGTGTGTTGTGTGTTTTGAAGTTGCAAATGATTCCTAGAATAATTCCAACTTGGTGGTTAAATTCTTGGAAGGGTTTAAGGTATAGAAACACTCCATTTAGGTGTTTACGGCCCTAAGGCCATTTCCTTTAGATTTTGCGGCCGTAAACTCTTAAGGATGGTTGTTTTTTATGCTTTGAAGTCTCTTGCACAAGTGGTATAGGTTCTAGACTTTTATTCCAAGCATATGAAGGCCTTAGGCACACTTTGGTGCCTTTGTTTGATGTTCACGGCCTAAGAACCTTATTAGCGCCATGAACTCATTTGAAGGGGTGTTTTTGATGTGTTTTAATCCTTCATTTAAGTGGGGAACAATTTCTAGTAATTGTCTAAAGCTTTAGGGGCCTTAAAAGCACCCTTTTGTGCATGATTTTGGAGTTCACGGTCCAAGATCATCTTGGGCCGTGAACTACCAAACTTGGGTGGTTCTTTGATGTTTTGTTGTCCCTAATACACTCCTATATAAGTCCAAGGCAGTAGTATATATCGGGGGAAAGGCTAGGCATTGTTTTCGGGAGTTTACCGCCCAAGAACACCTTGGGGAGTAAACTCCTATATCTAGTGAGTTAGCCTTCTAAATCATGTTATAAACACATATTAAGCTTTCTAACACTACTAGAAAGAGGTACTCACGATTTGGGATAAAAACCCGAAGATCCGTGAGAGAGAAAATGGATTTTCTCTAGTTGGAAATGCGAATAATGAATGAATTTGGTTCAGAATTCTATTTATAGTCCTGAGATATTTTTGGCAGAAAATAATTTTATTCCTGAAATGACCTCTAATATAATAGAGTGATGGAATAATAGAGTTGCACTAAACCCTAGTGCATCCACTCTCCTGATATCTCCTGAAGTGTAAACCCTGACGTATTCAAACTTAAACGAAAAAGTCTGAAAATTAACTGTGTCTGTTATAACTTCTATTGAATTGATACTGTTTGTACAGAATGGAAATTTCAGGTTGTCACAACTGGTATGTAGCCTCTGACCATGTAGAGCATGACTCCGTAAGAGAATGACCTCTATTCTATGGTATTGGCAAATGGTTAGATAGGGCTATAAGCCTGAAATCTACCAAAATGTTAATCAGAAATTATATGTCTTCTATGTCATTTGGGCCAAAGCTTTATTGATGCATATCAAGTATTGAAATCGTTATGTCTCATTGATCGTAAATCTTTGAATCAAATCTTGAGTTGATATTGAAAGCCTGACATATGATACACATATGCTATTGTCGTTCTTGTTCCCTTTTGCTTCTGTCATATTGGTATATATAAGGCATAAGATTATATTGTATCTATTTATTGAATTCACTAAGCGTTATCGCTTATCCCTCTCAATGTTTAACAATTGCAGGTGATGAGTATCCAGTATAGTTTTATACTGCTGAAAGATTTAGAATAGTTAATACTATTTCTCTGTATTTTAATGTTCATGTATGTATATGAATAGTAGATTCTTGGGTAGATATGTAATGTAATAAAACTTAGTTGGTTTGTATCTAATCTTTTGTAATCACTTTATCAATAAAAAATATTGTTTTATAAATATGCATGTAGCATGTTTTGAGGAAGTAACTTAAGAATAATGTTGGAATAGTATGAAAGTTTGGGTGTTTCAGAAATACGAAAGTTGGGGTCTTTCAATCATGGTATCAGAGCAGTGGTTTAAGTGAACTAAATACAACGGATTGGTATTTAGACTTAAACAATTGGAAGTTCAATATATAAGCTGAATCACTGTAAATATATGGATACAAACAATAGGAAACACTTAAGTGGGGTATTGGGTAGTGATAAACCCTAGTATTCTAAGATATTAAGTTTCTTCAAAATTTTCAGAGAATTAGTTTAAGTGAACTAAGAATTTTGAGAAATTCTAGACTTAAACATAAATTGTTAAGTGAAGATGATACGATGTGTATCTGGTATACTTAGGTTGAATAACTAAATGGAAACAAGCACTAGAATATTAAGATGAGATATGCCTTATATTCTAATATGTGCTAAATGATAAATGAATATAGCATGCCTTAGGTTGCTTTCCAAATTGCTATTATTTAAGAAAGTTTATGGTATGTTGCCGACCTTGATTTAGAAGAGGAAATTTTTATGATTAGAATTCTAAGAATTTCTGTATTAGAATTTACTTGAAACTTTTCGAAGTGATAAAGAGACTATTGATAGTCGACATCGATAAGTTTGTAGATAAACGATCGAAGGATATCATAATGTGTTATTGTAAATAGTGTATTAATACCTATAGAGTGGTAGTATACATTCAAAGTATATTTGATGATATAATAACATCTTTGGAAGAATGATGTGCGTTTGAAACACATTTGGACGAGATAAATGTGTTGGTGTAATCCATGAAGTTGTTCCACCGCTGTACAGAATGAAGCAGTGATTGTTTTTAAAGACAAAAGAACTGAAGGTGGTGATCAGTACTTCGACAGTATCACAATTAATGTTGTGCGAGATTTAGAAGAATTATATGAAGATCAAAGTAAAGGCTGATGAAGTTTTCAGAATCAATAGGCCAAGACTTTGCCTTAACTATGTGATATAGTATGCAATTAAAGTAGTATTCATATAAGGATGTTCAGACTTAGTAATTATTAATACTGAGTGTTGACTGACTTCTATCACATCCTTATGGAAGTTCCATAGTGTGTTAAGCCGATTTTAACATACAATATTAGGATGGTGAATTGAGTCATTTAGTGGTAAATGGTTAAGCAACTTACTTGTCTAAGTAAGGTAGAATGCTTAATTGAAGAAGAAATACACCCATAGTATCGTATGAGAAGTGATGTTGTAGTTAGAAATGACAGAGAACCAAGTTGAAGCTAGTAGAGCTTGCTGAGATACAGCTATAATGCATACTTTCTAGGATAGAATCCTATGAAATAGACTTAAAAGAATACACCTAAGAGAAGAAGACTTACTCATATACAAGAATGAAGATGTCAAGTAAGGATAATGAAATGAACAAATGTGCATGGTGAATCATATGAGTTAGAAGATGATGCAGGTAGTTGGAAACCGTTTGTATTCACACTGCAAGAGTAAATTTTGGTATTGCATGTCTAATAGAGTGGACACTACCCAAGAAATAATTTATACGAAGAATTGGAAGTAGAATCCATATTAATCTAGGAAAAGTATTAGAATATGCTAGATCGATCATATGCAAGAGAAGAATCCCAAAAGGCGAATATAGGAAATACAATATATGTTTGATAGAAACGTGAAATGCTTAATTGAGTCTAGAGGAAATTGTTGTATGTACTTGTTTGAACACACTCATGTGTGATAAATTGCTTTATGATTTTGAATGGTAACTTGGAAAAAACTGCGAGACAATACTTGGGACGAGTATGAGTAGGTGTGAATGGTAGTAGAGGCCTATACTACCGGAAGCACAGGACTCACACTTGGATCAGGGAAAGTCACAAGGTTACCAAGAAGCTAGTAATTGATTCCGTTTTATTCATGTATATCGTTACCATCGTTTCGGTAATGACTCAGAAGATGATTGTTATTCCGACCCTAGTTGTCATATCAAACCATGTCCGAAAAAGACGAGTATGTTACATGGTTCAGAGAACCAAGATCGATCTAACATCTGACTTAGTCCAGGAAATTAAAATGAAAGATAGTTGATGAGATTAATAGAAGAATCGAAATCACCGTTATAGTAAAAGAATTTTGTAGCAAGAAGTGCTACATACTAGAAATGATTATATTACATTAGAACATGAAGGAAGGTTACCTACATAATAGTATTTGACAATTAGAGACGAGAGTTTGATTCATTATGTGTCTCTTGCGTAATGCAATTAAAAGTCATTGGAATATGACCATCCAAATTGTTGTTATAATAAAAAGTAAAGATTTTATCTTGGGTTTAGTATACAAACCAAGATGGAGCAGAAGTCTGCAATGAGAATTGAGTTTTAACTCAAAGATTAGAATTGAAGGTTCAATAGAGAATAAAGAGCGGGTATAGTTTTAAATACCGCTATTAATTAATAAGTTTGAAAAGTTTAATAATAAATCGGTAAATCAAAAGTTAAAAATAATACATTTTAGATTATTACAAGAGGAAATACGTTAGTACCCGAGTGTTATGACTGGTACAATTACCGTCAACCCTCAGCCTGCTCACATCAGGTTTGATTCTGTTGTCTCAGATTCTTTTGTGTCTTGAGAATTCAAGTATTCATATTAAATTGCTTGTTACGTATTTGTCTAAACTATTTCATGTAGATACCGTAGGAAGGGTATCATTAATTGCTGATAAAGTCTATAGAGATTATGTCATAGGAATTAAAGGTTATAATCTTCTTGCTAACCTGATTCTTATCTTCTTGCCCAACTTTGATATTATTCTCGACATGGATCGATTATTAAAGAACCACGCAGAACTCTTATGCTACGAAGAGATGGTGAGCATCCCTATCGAAAGGGAGGATTCTATTTATGTCTACGGTGAAAATAATAAATTTCTTTCTTAAAAACTCGTAAATTTATATCGAAGAGATATTCTACTTATCCGGATTATATAGTTAATACCTTGAAAGAGGAGAAGAAAACTATGAATGATAGCATTTGGGAAATTATCGATCGGCTAATTTAGAGTGCATATTTTCTCACTATATGTGAAACAGCTTCAATGGAGAAATACGCACAAGTATACTTGGACGAAATTGTGGAAAGACATGGTGTGTCACTAAAGATTAGTTCCAATTGTGATACTCACTTCACTCTTGATCGAGTATGCAACAAGAATTGGAATCTCAAATTACTCTTTGTACAACTTATCAACCCCAGAAAAATGGTAAGACGGAAAGAACAATCCAAATAGTAGAAGATATGCTTCGTGCATATGTCTTGGAGTTCGGTGGTAACTGGGACAAGTATTTTCTCTTGTCAAATTTCCGTATAATAACAGTTACCACACTTCAATCAAAATACTACCATATGAAGTACTATATGATCGTAGATGCCGCACTCCACTATGTTGGTGTGAAGAAGGACAAAAAATCCTTGATGGCCCTGAAATGATTCAAGAAACTACTAATAAGATTTAAATTGTACGAAAAAGAACGAAAGCAGCCCAGGATCGAAAAAAGTCCTGTGCAGAAATGGAGGAGACGATTCATAGAATTCCAAGTGGGTGATACTGAAGGTAACCCCGTGGAAAGGCATTATGAAATTTGGGAAGGATAAAAAAAATCGAGTCCTAGATTTGTTGGACTATTCAGAATTAACTAGAGAATTGGTCAACAAGCATATTTCTTAGGATTGCCTAAAGAATTGTCAGGTATACATGATGTGTTTCATGTGAGTTATTTGCATAAATGTTTGAGCATTTATGATAAGAGGGATCCATTTATCCGAGGTTGTTGGGTCGCGTTTTGTATAATATGTTGCGTCTATTGGGCTCGTTAGCTAGTCCATTTTTGTATCTCCGGTATGGGCCTATCCATCTATGCGTTTAGTAGGGTTGAATATAAATATAGGTGCTTGCATGCATCTTAGGAAAACGATAGAATAGAACGATCAGAGCATTATTCAGAAGTTTATTATTATCGTTCTTGTAACCCTAAATCCTCTACAGCGGATGTTCTTAGTCGAGCTCTGCTGAGGATTGTTTGATCTAATCATTCGACATATTTTGATCCACTCTTGTCTTATTTATTGTTTTGTGTTCATCGCAATACCTGTTACAAAGATCTAATCGATCTTCACGTTTGTTATTATAACTTATCAATTGGTATCAGAGCAGGAGGCTGTGTAATTCATACACATCGTTTCTGTGAAAAAGGTTGCGATTAGGGTTATTCCGCATTAACTAATATTTATTAAGCCGTTATCCCTTAATTGACGTATCTCAGCATTTATTTGTTTTGCCCTAATCTTATATATATTACAAGTCTGATCTTTCAAACAGGTTACGATCAGGCATGGACGAGTCACAATCAAATCCCATAAACATCTCAAATAGCATTGGATCAACGACGAAGATTCCCATCCTTTATACCCAGGATTACGAAGTCTGGGCACATCACTTTGAAGATTATGTTATTGGATCTGAAGACAATGGATACCTCATCTGGGAAGCAATCGTGTCTGGACCATTCGCTCATTCAGCAACGTCTAGAATCATTAAAACACAGAAAGTGTATAATGATCTGTTGAAGGACGTAAAAGATATTGCTCAAGACGAAAAGGATAAGTTTCAGTGCAATATTAAAGCATTGAGACTAATCAGATTCGCTCTTCAATCGGATACTTTCAGGCTAGTGAGTTCATGCAGCACTGCCAAAGAAATATGGGATAGGCTGCGAGAGTTATATTCCACAGACGAAGATCTGGAACATTCCATTCAGACCTTACTCTTGTCTGAGTTTGGCGAATTTAAGCAGAATCCCAAGGAAACTATTACTCAGACATTCGATCGCTTCAATCATCTTCTCAGTAAAATGATCAAACACGATATTGAAAGGAAGTTGATTGAACAAAAAGTTACATTTTTAAATGGTCTTAGATCTGAGTAGAGAGCGGTTGTGTCCACTGTTAAAGCTCATGAGCAATTTAAATCTTATTCATTGGCTAAGCTGGTAGGAATTTTGAAATCCCAAGAAAAGATTGTCTTGCAGGAGAAGAATGTGGTTTCAAGCTTGGGTTCCTCGGCCCTTCTTTCAAAAAGCAAAAGTGTGATGGAAGATGAAGACCTTAACTTAGAAGACTATGACCTTACCTCTGAAGACTATGCAATGATGGTGTCAAATCCAAAGAGGTTTATTAAGAAAAGGTTTCCTACCAATAAGAACCGAAATTGGCAAGGAAGCTATAGTTCTGAAAAAGTGAGGGAGGAACCGAAGGCAGAAGAAGCAAAGAAAGAGCCGAAAGCTGAAGGGGATTCTGGGGTGAACTGCTATTATTGTGGAGGAAAGAACCACTATGCCAAAGACTGTGTCCTAAAGAAAATGGTAGAAAAGGATGAAGAAAAAGATGAAGAAGCTGTGTTAATGAAAAAGCTGGAAGAGATCAAGAAAAAGAAAGTTGTCACTAACCCTTCAATGAATGCTTTAATTGTGCAGGGTTCGGTAGCAGATGATGAGTTCGGTAGCGTGGAGGTCTGGTCAACCGACTCTGAGGATGATGAAGTAAGGAAGCCATGTCATGGAAAGGATTATGTTGCGAAAGATGAAGGAAGCAGTGGAAAGTGCTTGATGGTGTCGGATGTATCTCAAATAAGGGGATACAACACAGACGGTGTGAATGAAGACACAAAGGAGCGAGAGGACTTGTGCTTCACAGCAAAACCTCTCAGCGTGAAGCTTAACGAGCTTGATGAATTAATCAAGAAGGTACAATCCATTTTTGTTTCATTCAAAGTCCCACAAAGTTCATATGAAAAAGAATTAAAAAATGTAAATTCAAGAATCTCGCATCTAGACAGCAGTTTAACTCAAACACGGGTCACCAATTCTAACCTAACTGACCAAATAAGCAGGGTGTCTTCAAAGAGTGAGGAACGGAGGATGTGGATCGAGCTGAAGGAGTCAGAGTTAATCAAAAACAAGGACAAAAACATTTATTTACAAAGAGACAATTTGAAACTTTTAAAACAGAGAAATGTCTTTTGTTTAATTGCTAAGCGTCTTTACACTAATATCACTCAACTTCATTTAAACTGTGAAATAGGGCAGAAAATTCATCGCATGATTTTGCCCTTCCTTGAGTTTAAGGAGGATGAAATCGACGCTGAAGCATATAATTGTGAAAGTGTAGTTTCGTCTGAGGATGTAAATTCGACATATATGTATGGTCTAGACAAAATCGAATCTTTCATAAAGTCCAAGGACCATAAGGACATGCTGAAAAATCTTTTGGATGAAAATGATAAACTAAAACTAAGGACCGAAACCATACAAAAGTTTGACTCATTGAGTGCCAACTTGAGCTCAGAAAATAAAATTGATGTTGAAAATGCATCTGAGCTTAATGAGGACGATGATATGAGTGAAATTTCTGTAGAGGATGAAGTTGACTGTTCTGAGTTTGTCAAGAGCGAACCCGAAAACCACAAAAATCTTATTTTAGAAAATTCTGTAGAGTTTGCTCGTCTGTCCCAACAAAAGTCCCCTATCCTTGAAGAAAAGGTTGTCGTATACCAAAAGGTAAGAACGACTCCAAATCAGGTGTATAAGGTCACAGGTGTAACCGAACATCAGACAGCCGAACTCACAGCCATTGTAAATGAAGATAATGCTGATGGATTTGATGAGTTCTTCTGGTCTGCCCTCATCGACAATGCTGATGAAACCGTTGGTCTGTCGGAACGGACATCCTGGAAAACCAAAGGCAGATATTGTGACAACCCTATTTTTTTCCAAAAAGCATTGTAAACACTCGAAAGCTAAAAACAACGAAATTAACCTCGAAAATAAAGTGTTCAAGTATCTAAGTTGGGATGCATCGAATATTAGATATCATGCCAAGGTTTCCAAAAACATAAAGAACGCTCAAAACCGGGTTATATTGAAGAAATTATAACCACTCGTATATTTACGACGCGACGTTAAAACAATATTTGACATAAAAAGTAGAATCTCAATAAAATGCATTTTAAAGCCTTAAGTATCTAAACAAAAGTCGTAGATCTCGTTGAAAGGTGAGCGTACATAAAAAGATCGCCCAAATTGGACCTCGTATGAAGAAGTTACGAATTTTCAAAGTTTCGTAACAGTAATAGAGGGCTAAAAACTCGGATTGAAGATCGAGTGTTATTTAGCTAACGCAACCTAAACGGAAGTTGAAGATCTCCTCAGTAGTAATAAAACAATAAAAAGACAAACGAAAACCGACGTCGAATAAAGAACATATGAATTTTTAACGAACTTTAGGAGGCCCGGCCTATTAAAAATATATCATTAAAAATAAAGTCAAAACTAGCCGACGGAGTCTAAAGGAAAGTTGTAGAGCATAATCTCACCTACGCGTGGATATAAAGAACGCGAAAAACGGAGATCGTACGCAAAAGTTACGGAATTTAGAAGTCGGAAGCAGGGATTACGCCCCGCGTACTCTGGGAGTACGCCCCGCGTACTAGACCCAGAGTCGAGTCCCATCGGCCCGCCCAAGCTACGTTTAGCTAGCCAGGAGTCGTAAGCCATGACGCCATTCTACGCCCTGCGTAACCAAGAACGCCCCGCGTACCAAGTACGCCCAGCGTACTCCAGAAGTACGCGCCGCGTACGAGGGTTTCCAGCCCTATAAATAGAAGGCATGAGCTCGAGTCTTTGCACACCTTTCTCAATTCTTCAGTCACTCTCACACCCTTCCAAGCACCAGAGACCATTCCCTCACCTCGGTTTCCGCACTCGAGCCCCCGACGGAAGATTTACGCTGCAGAGATCCCCGAAGAGCCCGACGACGCAACCATCCGCGGACGAAGTTCTGCTCAACCCTAGCCTCTCTCTTCGAAACGAGTGAGTTCATACCCCTACTTTTCAATTATTTTCACGTTTTAGGGGGGAAATACAAGTACATTACAAATCAAAGTATTATTTTTATGATATCGTTCTTATAGAGTGTTGATACAAAAATAACTTTATGTTTTAAAGGGATATTATATCACCAAGTTGTTATTACCAGATGGGAACATACTTTTGACAAACTATAATGAGCATAGTATTCAAGTGATTCATACATTTTACATATACATCTCGACAAATGAAATGCTTTCAAAAGAAATACAGTCTTTTATCATCGTAAATCTGTTTATACCTAGTAATGTGAGACAGCTTCACGTACGTTCGAGTATGCATTATTAAGTCCTGTATTATATACCATAATCCCTTGTAGGGGGAGCGTGATACTTGTGTATAGATCTATACGGGATTGACAATCCCGCACCTAAGCTGTTAGCTACAGCTAGGCCGGCAGGCCTGGGGTGACAAATGTCATAACAGTTCCAACGCCTGAAGAACGTTGTTACAGGCCATCATTGTCAATAGCATGGTTATAAAACTCACATAAAAGTATAAAAACAAGTTAGATTTACGAGATTCATACATGCATTTCAGTTTTCCATTTTATTGCCAATACAAATGTTATCACTATTAATCAAGCATGGAAAACACTAATGCACTCCAACACGGGAAACTTTTCAAATCATATATAGAAAATATTGGATTTTCTGAAAACCTCGTTCATCGCTTTACTATCAAAAAGGACATACTTTTCAATGCAAAACACTTATGAACTCACCAACTTAATTGTTGACACTTTTTCGAAACCACTTGTATTTCTCAGGGAATCAGTAATACAGGTAACTACCAGCGTTTGGAGAAGGAAACACTAAAGATGTTTTATTATTGAACATTTATCATCTCATTGTAATATTCTTTTGCTATTATGTATAACGCAATAACATACGTTTTCATTATATATGTGATGGTTGTGTTACTTTCTTTACAATATTCAATGGTTGTGATACTACGTGAAGTCATCCACCCCCGAATGTTTCCGCCATTCTGGTTTGGGGGTGTGACAGATTGGTATCAGAGCTTTGTTTATAGTGAACTAAGTATATCGAACCACATACGATATACAAACTATAAATGCAAAGGGGACCAAAAACCCTCTGATGAAACATTTTCATGAACAAAATACTTTCTTTTAAAGATATACATTTTTACAAGCATGCATAAATCTCGTATCATAACAAGTTTTACTAAGAAGTATTACGGCAAGTTACGACACTACGATTGAGCCTCGGGGTATGTAATCATGTCGAGAATAAATATAGCCTGATCAACTATATTTATCCTGGATTTGACCAACGTACGTCGAGGAATGGTCGTAGTGGACAACAAGCCAAAAACTTACCAAATACAAAATTGTTCTAGCTTCGCCAAGTTGAAATAATATAGAAGTATTATTAAGAATAGTTGTACAATAAAAATTATAGTTAAAGATAATAAGTCGCTAAATAGAAATTTCTTTTCTTTTCTTATAACGTTCTCATACATCTATCCAAGTACAGACAAATGGCCGGGTTCCATTTACCAGGAGATCCCTACTACCCAAACCAAGGCAACGGCGGTTGGATAGAAGAAGACCCGGAGGAAGACCCGGAGGAAATCGAAGAAGAGGTCGAAGAAGAATTCGAAGTCGAAGTCGGAGAGGAGTTCGAAGTCGACGAAGAGATCGTGGAGATTTCTAGCGGGACAGACTTCGAGCCAGAAGTGTACGACCCTCCCATCCCTCATCCTCCCGTAATCAGACCAGATCAACCGGGACCCATCCCCATCTGGGGAAGCCACCTCTACTACTGGAGCCGCTAACAAGGTGTACGCCCTCTATTCGGCATGTGTCGGGATTTTTACAACGTCAGTGGGGGAGGCTCAGCAGATCGAGCACTTCCTGTCGTCGTGAATGCTATAGCTAACCAGAACTACCAGGCGGACCAACAAGCAACCAGAGTTCGTGAAATCAATGCTGCTACCCAAGGTAACGCCGCTGACATCCGCCGTTTGGAAGGACTACATGAAAATACCCAAATCTACACGGGAACACTTCAGAACCAAATGATAGTGGCTCTGGCAGAAATAAGAGGAATGAAGGAACAACAAGCAGATCTCGAGAGGCGACTGATGGGAGTCAAACGGTCGGATGCCGAGTCTAGCTCCAAACGCCGCAAGTAGAGCTTGTTCGATGCCCAACAATTTTGTTATAGATTAGGATTTCGGATAAAAGTTTTTCCCTTTATTTCCCTGTTGTATCCGTAATCGGAGATCCCTAGGAGGATCAAATTTTCCCAAACAAGATATGCAATGTAACACACCTCAGGTGTGACCTATATGTATAAATATAAAGTATTTCTTATATACCTCTCAGAAATTTCGAGTTTTAAATTTCTATGCCTACCTTGAAACCATAAACTAAAGTCAAAACAAATTACAAGATGCAACTAACACACGATTGTCAAAACATTAGAAACTTATAGTATTCATTCTTATTTTTCTCTACCAGGACATGCCTCCTCGTAGATCAACACGCAGAAACTCAACTCCAACACCACCTCCACCACCTCCTCCAATTATGGACACCGTTATGTTCCAGACTGCTGTAACCGCTGCTGTAACTGCAGCAATGGCTCAAATGAGCAACAACGGATCGGGGGGAGGAACAAACAGTTTTACAAATGGCCAAGGTCAAAGCCGTTCAGGAGTATGCACTTACAAAGACTTCACCAACGGAAAACCTATTCCCTTTTGCGGGACTGGGGGAGTATTGGCTCTATCTCAATGGATAGAGAAAACCGAAGCTGTATTCGAAATCTGTGCATGTCCTGAAGAAAGCAAAGTAAAGTTTGCCGCTTTTACTTTCTCTGAACGCGCCCTGACATGGTGGAACGGCCACGTCCAGACACTAACCCTGGTGGTGGCAAACTCCATGGGTTGGGAAAACCTGAAAAGAATGCTCCTTCGAGAATACTGCCCAAGAGGCGAGATTCAGAAGCTTGAACAGGAACTGTGGAACCTCTCGATGGTAGGATCGGACATAGCTGGTTACACCAACAGGTTCAGTGACTTACTAACACTTTGCCCAGGAATGTTAACCCTGGAGAGCCAAAAGGTTGAGAGATACATTTGGGGACTATCACCCCAACTTCGAGGAAGTGTGCTAGCTTCCAGACCCTTGACTTTCGCCAGCGCCAAGGAACTAACGCAATCTCTTGTTGATCATGGTGTCTGTCAAGGAGTCGCGGCGATTATGGCTGAACCAACAAAAGGGAACAGCAACAATGAAATCAATGCCAACAACAACAACAAGAAGAAATTTTGGAACAAAAGGAAGGGGCAAACTTCACAAGAACCTTCAAAGAAACAAATGGTTGCGGTTTATGCTGCTACTACCCCCACCACAACTCCTGCTACCTCTGCACCAACAAAACCATATGCAGGGATTCTGCCCAAGTGCAGCAAGTGCAACTACCATCACCATGGTATTTGTCGCGAGATGCACTGCAAGAACTGTGACAGGAAAGGGCACACAGCCCGTTTCTGTAAAGCACCGGCACGACCAATTACTCAGGTTCCTGGAACTGGAGTAAGCCGGGCATGTTATGGGTGCGGAGAGACTGGACACTTCAGGAGGGATTGTCCCAAGGAAAGGAATATTGGCGGTGTGGGGAGAGTGCTGGCAGTAGGACAGAGAGAAGCAATAGCGGACCCCACGGTGGTTACGGGTACGTTTCTACTCAACAACACTTATGCATGCATACTTTTTGACTGCGGTGCGGAGAGAAGTTTTGTGAGTCATAAATTCAAACACCTACTTAATCAAGAACCCCAACCACTCAATAAAATATTCACTGTAGAAATGGCAAACGGTAAAACAGAACACGCAAACGATTTATACGTAGGGTGCACACTAAATTTAAACGAGCACTTATTTCAAGTCGATCTTATGCCCATTTCCATAAGAAGTTTCGATGTCATCATCGGTATGGACTGGTTGAGCCTTCACCATGCCGATATCCTTTGCCACGAAAGGGCTGTTCGCTTAAATCTGCCAAACGGTGAAACTCTTGTCATTTATGGCGACAAACCTAGTTCAAGTTTACAAATCATTTCCTGTATTAAAGCACAAAAGTATCTTCGTAAGGAATATCATGCCTTTCTAGCCCACGTAGTAGACAAGATACGAGAATCGAAAAACATTAAAGATATTCCGGAAGTCTGCAACTTCCCGGATATTTTCCCAGAAGATCTTCCAGGAATCCCACCGGAACGTCAAGTCGAGTTCAGAATCGACTTAATCCCCAGGGCTACCCCTGTAGCAAAGTCACCGTACCGTTTAGCTCCAGCCGAGATGCAGGAACTGTCCAGTCAATTAAACGAGCTGCTAAGCAAGGGATTCATCAGACCAAGTTTCTCAACATGGGGAGCGCCAGTCCTATTTGTGAAGAAGAAGGACGGATCCTTTCGCATGTGCATCGATTATCGGGAGCTAAACAAACTCACAATCAAGAACCGATATCCCTTACCGCGCATAGACGATCTATTCGACCAACTGCAGGGGGCAAGCTACTTCTCAAAGATCGATCTAAGGTCTGGTTATCACCAACTACGAGTAATGGAAGGAGACATCCCCAAAACGGCTTTCCGAACACGTTATGGTCACTACGAATTTGTGGTAATGCCCTTCGGATTGACGAATGCTCCAGCAGTGTTCATGGACTTGATGAACCGAGTATGTCGTCCCTTCCTGGACAAGTTCGTGATCGTGTTCATAGATGATATACTCATCTATTCAAGAAGCCAGGAAGAACACAGCAAACACCTCCGCCAAGTATTGGAAACATTAAGGGCAGAGAAACTTTACGCAAAATTTTCCAAATGTGAATTTTGGATTCGGGAAGTGGATTTCCTAGGACATGTTGTAAGCAAAGAAGGAATACACGTGGACCCTTCCAAGATAAAGGCAATAGATAATTGGACTACTCCAAGAACCCCTACAGAAATCCGACAATTTTTGGGACTCGCCGGGTATTACCGAAGATTCATACCGAACTTTTCAAAGATTGCCAAGCCACTTACCACCCTAACCCAGAAGAATGTGACCTTCGACTGGGGAGAAAAACAAGACAGTGCATTTCAGACACTAAAGCGAGCCTTATGTAGTGCGCCCATCCTAACCTTGCCAGAAGGAACGGAGGACTTCGTGGTCTATTGTGATGCTTCAAACCAAGGACTTGGGTGTGTCTTAATGCAAAGAGGGAAGGTCATCGCCTACGCCTCAAGACAACTAAAGACGCACGAAGTGAACTACACAACGCATGATCTTGAGCTAGGAGCAGTCGTCTTCGCTCTGAAGATATGGAGACACTATCTCTACGACACAAAATGTACCATCTTCACTGATCATAAAAGCCTCCAACATATCCTCAACCAGAAGGAACTCAACATGAGACAGAGGCGATGGGTAGAACTACTAAGTGATTACGAGTGCGAAATCCGATATCACCCCGGGAAGGCTAATGTAGTGGCTGATGCACTCAGTCGGAAGGAGTACTCAGGTCGCCGAGTGAAATCCCTAACTATGACAATCCATTCACACCTGTTCACGCAAATCAAGGAAGCCCAAATAGAAGCCTTGAAATCCGAAAATGTGACAGGAGAAGCCCTAAGAGGAATGGATAAGAACCTTGAGACCAAGAACAACGAAATTCGTTATTTCATGGATCGAATTTGGATACCGAAGTTTGGTGGATTCAGAGAAATCGTTATGGACGAAGCCCATAAAACACGATACTCCATACATCCCGGCTCCGATAAGATGTATCTCGATCTCAAGAAATTGTACTGGTGGCAAAACATGAAAGCCGAAATTGCTACCTACGTAAGCAAATGCCTGACATGTGCCAAAGTCAAGGTGGAATATCAGAAGCCCTCGGGTTTATTACAACAACCAGAAATACCCGAATGGAAGTGGGAGCGGATAACCATGGATTTCATAACAAAGTTGCCCAAGACAACAAGCGGACTCGACACCATTTGGGTAATTGTCGACAGGTTAACTAAGTCAGCACATTTCCTACCGATCAAAGAGACGGATAAATTGGAGAAGTTAACAAGAACATACCTCAGAGAAATTGTACGACTGCATGGTGTGCCCATATCTATTATCTCGGACCGAGATAGTAGATTCACCTCAAGGTTCTGGCAGTCGCTACAAAAAGCTTTGGGGACAAGACTAGACATGAGTACCGCTTATCACCCACAAACCGACGGCCAGAGTGAGAGAACTATACAAACCCTAGAAGACATGATGAGAGCTTGCGTAATCGATTTTGGCAAAGCATGGGACACACATCTACCGTTGGTCGAGTTCTCGTACAACAATAGCTACCACACCAGCATCAAGGCTGCCCCGTTCGAAGCCCTTTATGGCCGCAAATGCATGTCACCTTTGTGCTGGGCCGAAGTGGGGGACACGCAACTAGCAAAAGGACAAGCAACTGACAACACGCTCACTGGACCAGAAATCATAAGGGAGACTACGGAGAAAATTGTTCAAATCCGAGAACGTCTAAAAGCATCAAGGGATAGACAAAAGAGTTACGCAGATAAGAGACGCAAACCCTTGGAATTCCAAGTTGGAGACCATGTCCTACTCAAAGTCTCACCTTGGAAAGGCTTAATACGCTTCGGAAAACGTGGAAAACTGAACCCTAGATACATCGGACCATTCGAGATCCTTGCTAGGATCGGTCCAGTGGCTTACAAACTTAGACTACCTCAGGAACTCCACAACGTACACCCTACCTTTCACGTATCAAATCTAAAGAAGTGCTTATCCGACGAGACCCTTGTCGTCCCTCTAGACGAAATTGCAATAAATGAAAACCTTCAATTTGTGGAGGAACCAGTAGAGATCATGGATTGGGAAATCAAAAGGACTAAACAAAGCCGCATACCCATTGTAAAGGTCCGCTGGAACGCCAAGCGAGGACCTGAATACACCTGGGAACGCGAAGATCAGATGAAACAAAAGTACCCACATCTTTTTCCTAAAACTGTAAACTCTATCTTAGATTAAATTTCGGGACGAAATTCCCTTAACAGGGGGATGATGTGACAACCCTATTTTTTTCCAAAAAGCATTGTAAACACTCGAAAGCTAAAAACAACGAAATTAACCTCGAA
The DNA here is from genome assembly GCF_002870075.4 of Lactuca sativa. Lineage (NCBI taxonomy): Eukaryota > Viridiplantae > Streptophyta > Magnoliopsida > Asterales > Asteraceae > Lactuca > Lactuca sativa. The sequence continues at coordinate 140,071,203 of NC_056626.2, forward strand.
AATAAAGTGTTCAAGTATCTAAGTTGGGATGCATCGAATATTAGATATCATGCCAAGGTTTCCAAAAACATAAAGAACGCTCAAAACCGGGTTATCTTGAAGAAATTATAACCACTCGTATATTTACGACGCGACGTTAAAACAATATTTGACATAAAAAGTAGAATCTCAATAAAATGCATTTTAAAGCCTTAAGTATCTAAACAAAAGTCGTAGATCTCGTTGAAAGGTGAGCGTACATAAAAAGATCGCCCAAATTGGACCTCGTATGAAGAAGTTACGAATTTTCAAAGTTTCGTAACAGTAATAGAGGGCTAAAAACTCGGATTGAAGATCGAGTGTTATTTAGCTAACGCAACCTAAACGGAAGTTGAAGATCTCCTCAGTAGTAATAAAACAATAAAAAGACAAACGAAAACCGACGTCGAATAAAGAACATATGAATTTTTAACGAACTTTTGGAGGCCCGGCCTATTAAAAATATATCATTAAAAATAAAGTCAAAACTAGCCGACGGAGTCTAAAGGAAAGTTGTAGAGCATAATCTCACCTACGCGTGGATATAAAGAACGCGAAAAACGAAGATCGTACGCAAAAGTTACGGAATTTAGAAGTCGGAAGCAGGGATTACGCCCCGCGTACTCTGGGAGTACGCCCCGCGTACTAGACCCAGAGTCGAGTCCCATCGGCCCGCCCAAGCTACGTTTAGCTAGCCAGGAGTCGTAAGCCATGACGCCATTCTACGCCCTGCGTAACCAAGAACGCCCCGCGTACCAAGTACGCCCAGCGTACTCCAGAAGTACGCGCCGCGTACGAGGGTTTCCAGCCCTATAAATAGAAGGCATGAGCTCGAGTCTTTGCACACCTTTCTCAATTCTTCAGTCACTCTCACACCCTTCCAAGCACCAGGGACCATTCCCTCACCTCGGTTTCCGCACTCGAGCCCCCGACGGAAGATTTACGCTGCAGAGATCCCCGAAGAGCCCGACGACGCAACCATCCGCGGACGAAGTTCTGCTCAACCCTAGCCTCTCTCTTCGAAACGAGTGAGTTCATACCCCTACTTTTCAATTATTTTCACGTTTTAGGGGGGAAATACAAGTACATTACAAATCAAAGTATTATTTTTATGATATCGTTCTTATAGAGTGTTGATACAAAAATAACTTTATGTTTTAAAGGGATATTATATCACCAAGTTGTTATTACCAGATGGGAACATACTTTTGACAAACTATAATGAGCATAGTATTCAAGTGATTCATACATTTTACATATACATCTCGACAAATGAAATGCTTTCAAAAGAAATACAGTCTTTTATCATCGTAAATCTGTTTATACCTAGTAATGTGAGACAGCTTCACGTACGTTCGAGTATGCATTATTAAGTCCTGTATTATATACCATAATCCCTTGTAGGGGGAGCGTGATACTTGTGTATAGATCTATACGGGATTGACAATCCCGCACCTAAGCTGTTAGCTACAGCTAGGCCGGCAGGCCTGGGGTGACAAATGTCATAACAGTTCCAACGCCTGAAGAACGTTGTTACAGGCCATCATTGTCAATAGCATGGTTATAAAACTCACATAAAAGTATAAAAACAAGTTAGATTTACGAGATTCATACATGCATTTCAGTTTTCCATTTTATTGCCAATACAAATGTTATCACTATTAATCAAGCATGGAAAACACTAATGCACTCCAACACGGGAAACTTTTCAAATCATATATAGAAAATATTGGATTTTCTGAAAACCTCGTTCATCGCTTTACTATCAAAAAGGACATACTTTTCAATGCAAAACACTTATGAACTCACCAACTTAATTGTTGACACTTTTTCGAAACCACTTGTATTTCTCAGGGAATCAGTAATACAGGTAACTACCAGCGTTTGGAGAAGGAAACACTAAAGATGTTTTATTATTGAACATTTATCATCTCATTGTAATATTCTTTTGCTATTATGTATAACGCAATAACATACGTTTTCATTATATATGTGATGGTTGTGTTACTTTCTTTACAATATTCAATGGTTGTGATACTACGTGAAGTCATCCACCCCCGAATGTTTCCGCCATTCTGGTTTGGGGGTGTGACAGATATGTGCCAGAGCCTTTGAACAAACCTGATAACTTCGACGTGCCAAGTACTAGTGGTACAAAAGATGTTCCTGAAGAGAAAGGAGTTCCTGCAGAAAAAGTCACTCCTTCAAGCGAAACATCATCAGTTCAGAGTGAACCGGCAGACAAGAAGCAAAAGCAAAAAGCCAACATCCATCGACAACCGAAGCAAGTAAAGAATCAGAAGCAGCAAAGGAATCAGAGATACAAGAAAACTCTCTCTGAACAAAAACATTTTTGGCAATCTCAAAACGCCCATTTCTCTTATCATGACAGAAATTCAAAGTCAGAGAAAAGTACTGTTAGATCGCAAGAAAGTAATAACAACCGAAGGGAGAGGTTCAGTTCTGAGGGTCATAACAACCGAAAGGATACGTTCAGTTCTGAAAATTATGATAACCGAAGGCAAAGGTTCGGTTCAGAAAACACAAGCTACCGAAAGCATAAGTTCGGTTCTGAGAGCAAAAGCAACCAAAGTTCTAGGTTCGGTACCACTAATGATCAAAAACAAAAGGGTCACTTAGAACCTCAAGTCAAGAAAACATCTCAGTCTAAATTCTCTCCTTCTACTTCTTCTAATTCTTCTAATTCCTCTCAACCACATTCTAAATTCAATTCTGTTCGCACTCAAAAACCTAAATCTTCAACAGATCTGAAAGGAAAATCGAAGGTTTCTTTAGTCGAAACAAATCAAAATCATCCCAAAGTCCAAATACCTAAACCAGAATCCAAACCGAAAGCAACAAATCCCAATAAAATTAAGGTTTTCACCATTAAAAAGAAAGATGAAACAACGTTAATAAAAAGAACATATCTTGTTGACATCACTCTTAATATTCCTGTTCCTGTGAAAGGCTCATGTGGACCCAAGAAACTTTGGGTTCCTAAATCTGCTTAATTTTTGCAGGTTATCAGTGACGAGCAGTTTGACGAAGAATGGTATATTGACAGTGGCTGCTCGCGTCACATGACAGGAAGGAAGGAAGAGCTGAGGGAATTTCGGTCTCTTTCAAATGGTGGAAATGTCAAGTTCGGAAACAACTCATTCGGCACAATAAAAGGCTATGGAATGATAACAAATGGTGATTTTACGATTAGGAAGGTCGCATACGTTGAAGGACTACAACACAACCTCATCAGTGTATCTCAGCTTGTTGGAGGTACCGGTCTCAAGGTCTCATTCGATGATGAGGGTTCGGAAATAATTGAAAAGAAAACGAAAAGAGTAATTCTCAAATCGGAGCGCAAAGGAGAAATGTTTCCCCTGAACCTCAAACCCATCAAAGGGAATCCAGCTATCTGCCTGTTATCCAAAGCACAATCTGACGAAAGCTAGCTGTGGCACCGAAGGCTCTCTCATCTCAACTTTAAGGATATCAACAAACTTGTCACTGGAGGTCATGTTCGAGGTCTTCCATTGCTCAAGTACAATCGAGAACATTTATGTGCTACATGTGAAATGGGGAAGCAGAGTCGTCAAAGTCACTCATCAATTGTAAACACTAAAGTTGTTGAACTGCTAGAGTTAATTCACGTTGATTTGTGTGGTCCATCATCTATCGAAAGCATTGGTGGTAGCAAGTATATTGTTGTCATTGTTGATGACTTTTCGCGTTTTACATGTGTGTTCTTTCTGAAACACAAATCTGAAGCGACTCTCAAGCTAAAGATGTTTATCAAGCAGGTTGAAGTACAGCTGAAGAAAGTCGTTCGCAACATCAGGAGCGACAATGGACTGGAGTTCAAAAATAAAGAATTCGAAGAATTCTTGGCCGAAAAAGGAACCAGTCACAACTTCTCAGCTCCCTACACCCCTCAACAAAACGGGATTGTCGAAAGACGAAACCGATCTTTGTGTTAGGCGGCTCGAACCATGCTAAGTTTTGCTTCTTTACCTTTATATTTTTGGGCTGATGCTATTGTTGCAACATGTTTCACGCAGAACTGGTCATATCTCAATAAGCGATTCACTCTCACTCCTTATGAGATCATCAACAACAAGAAGCCAAATGTTAAATTTTTCCATGTATTCGGCTCACGATGTTTCATCTTCAATTCTAAAGAACATCGTAACAAGTTTGATGTGAAAGCCGATGAAGGGATATTTCTGGGCTATTCTCTCACTTCTAAAGCCTACAGGGTATTAAACAAGCGCTCGAGGAAAATAGAAGAAACTTATTATGTGACTTTTGATGATAGCTATGTCAAAAAGCTAAAGGCCAACGAAGACACAGTTGGAGAAATCTTTTCTCAAACAGACCATGTCACAGCCTCGATCGCAAACCTATTTGAGAAGTTTGTCGAGTTATTCGATGAACCAGAGAGAGCTACTCTCTCGGAAGCCGGTGCAGCAGACAACAAAGTAGATCATCTGAAGCAACTCATCGAAGATGCTGCCAAGCAAATGAATGAAGGAGGATCAAGTTCTAACAAACCTCCACAGCACGATGCTTCGGTTGAGGGGGAGGACCCATCTTCGTCATCACAGCCGAGCTCACATGTTGAGGGGGAGAATAGTTCTCAAGCTGCTCCCGAACGCACAACAGTACCTGAAAGTGCTACAACACCCGAAGGTGCTACAACACCTGAAGGTGCTACAACACCCGAAAGTGCTACAACACCCGAAGGTGCGTCAACACCTGAAAGCTCGACACCACCCGAAACCCTTGTAGCTCCGGAAACTCAAGACACACCTAAAAGCTTATCTGTCGAGGGGGAGAATGCCGATATGCTTTATGATGATGACAGTCAATCTGAACTAGAAGAGATGGTAAATGCTGAATTTGATCCATCTTATGATCCAAATTACCCTCCTCTTGTCAAATGGACCAGAGATCATCCTGTTTCCCAAGTTGTCGGTAATGTCTCTGAAAAGGTCTTGACCCGATCACAACTAAAGGCAAAACAAACTTCCTTATTTTCAAAAGTAGAATTCTGTATGTTTAACTCCTTCATCTCAAAAGTTGAACCAAAGACAGTTGACACTGCTCTTGATCACTCCGATTGGGTTCAAGCTATGCAAGACGAACTGAATGAATTCGAAAGGAATAAAGTTTGGCGCCTCATTCCAACTCCTCAAGATGCCTCAGTTGTTGGTCTCAAATGGGTCTTCAGAAATAAGATGGACAAGGAAGGCAACGTGATACGAAACAAAGCCCGTCTGGTGGTGAAAGGATACTGTCAGGAGGAAGGAATCGACTATGAAGAAACTTTTGCTCCTGTAGCTAGGCTGGAATCCGTTAGAATATTTCTTGCCTATGTTGCACACAAAAACATTGAGGTCTACCAAATGGATGTCAAGTGCGCATTTCTAAATGGAGAAGTTGAAGAAACGATGTACGTGGAGCAACCTCCTGGATTCGTCAATGAAAGGTACCCCAATCACTGTTACATTTTGGACAAAGCCGTATATGGACTGAAACAAGCTCCGAGGGCCTGGTATGAAACGCTAACCAAGTTTTTAAAGATGTCCAAATTCAAACAAGGTTCGGTTGACCCAACCTTCTTTCGTAAGAAGGAAGGTAACCACCTTATGATTGTTCAAATTTATGTCGATGATATCATCTTTGGCTCAACGAATCCTAGCTTAACGGCTGAATTCAGAAAGCTGATGGAGACTAAATTTGAAATGAGCTCAATGGGTCCAATTAACTTTTTCCTTGGTTTAAATATTAGACAGGGACCCAAAGGCATCTTTATTAATCAGGAAGGTTACACGAAGACTCTCCTTGCAAAATTTGGCATGATGGGAGATTCAAAGGTTAAAGTTCCAATGGCATTTGGCACCAAGCTCACTCCATCATTGGATAAGCCAGCAGTTGATATTACGCTATATCGCCAGATGATCGGTTCTCTGATGTATCTTACTGCTAGTAGGCCTGATATAATGTTCTCTGTTTGTTACTGTGCTAGATTTCAGGCGAATCCACGTGAACCTCATATGCTTGCAGTGAAGAACATACTCCGTTATCTCAAGCGAACTACCTCTTTAGGCCTATGGTATCCATCCAACTCAGGCTTCTTCGTTCAAGCCTACTCAGATGCAGACCTTGGAGGTTGTGGACTAGACAGGAAAAGCACCACGGGAGGCTGCCAATTCCTTGACGGGAAGTTAGTTAGCTGGCAATCAAAGAAATAGACTTGTGTGTCTTTGTCTACAGCTGAAGCAGAATACATTGCAGCTGCTTCCTGTACTTCTCAAGTGATTTGGATCCAAAGTCAACTCCGGGACTATGGACTCAATATGAAAAAGATCCCACTATATTGTGACTCTGAAAGTGCAATTAGGATCTGTCATAACCCAGTACAACACTCCAAGACTAAGCACATAGCACTAAGGTATCACTTCATTAAGGATCATGTGGAAGATGGGAACGTCGAAATTCATTTTGTTCGAACCACTGATCAACTGGCTGAAATCTTCACCAAAGCTCTTCCTAAAACGTCGTTCAACAAAATTCTACAAGGGCTAGGTATGATGGAATCGGAGTCAGTACCAAACATTACCTCTCAAACTCAAAAGTAAGAAGCGAAATAGACCGAACGTTCGGGTTCGGGTCTTGTACTAATGTACCGAAATGAACCGAACGCTCGGGTTCGGTTGAATAATCTGCTTTTCGCTCATCACTCAAAGGTAGTTTTCTTGGTTGTAGATCTTATGTATAATTGTTCCAAATGCATTTATCTTATTGTCAAAGTTATTCTCTTTTTAAAACCTATTTTCTTTGGCAACCGAAATATACCGAACGTTCGGGTTCGGTTCCAAAATTTTTCTCACCCGAAATAGACCGAACGCTCGGGTTCGGTTCCAAAGTTTTTCACAACCGAAATAAACCGAACGCTCGGGTTCGGTTCCAATTTTTTTTTCTCTGTATTTTTTTTTGCTTTTGTCTTATTTTTTATTTCATTTTATTTTTATTATTATCAAAAATTCCAAAAATATTTTTTTATAAATTCAAAAACTCCAAAAATATTTCGTTCTTTATTTTCTTTTTTGGCTTTAATTTTATTTGTGTGTTCGTTTATGGGGAAATTGTTGAATTAGCTAAGTGTCCCTAGAAGCATGCTGCTGTATGTGTCCAAAGCCTCACCTGATTCTGAATAATAGCCTTAATGACTTGGTATACACAAACCTTGTCTTCCCAATTAGGCCATCATATTTATTCTAATCATGAGCTACCTAACTCTCTTCTCACATGAGATAAGAGTTTTCTGTTTGGTCCTATTTTTCACAGCAGAGGTACTTTGATTTCTTACACCATCTAAATTGCATTTCTCCATCACATTCGTTTCACAAACATAATCCTTGCGACTCTCAGAAATTACCACTGAGGTTTATGGTTACACAATTACTGTGTTCATGATCTTAGTTTCGTGCCACTACGATCTAAGTGAAACCCAAAATTCAATACCCAATACGAATTGACGGTGAACAATTAATTTGCTCTAGTTTTCACTAATGCATTGACGGCCGTACCTCCATGAAATCTCAAAATTTTCTTTTGTGTGATTCCTATGAAATTGTTAACTATAACATTTCTTCCCTTGGGATCCAGTTTTAAATTCTCATTGAGATTTTATATACATATTTCCTAGCCAAATTAAATTATCTCCAACCTACTTGTTCAATAGACTACACTAGTCTCACAAGTACTTCGTTCGCTTTCTATCTTATATCAAGATTAGGAAGTTTGAATCGAAGCGAAAGCCACCCTAATAAGCCTAGTTAAAAGAAGCCTTTCAACACTTCTTAATAAGTGTTTGATCGTTATTCAACGGGAAACCACACAAACACTTTAAGGTCTCTCTTGACTTTGAAGGAAGAGATTCGTGCCCAGGATCATTTGTTTCGTGTCTTTATTGACATCACATATTTTCCCAAAAATATTGCTTTATTTCTTTTCTTTTACACCCTAAGCACGAAAATCTTTGATTTTCCTAAATTCAGGTTCTATTAATCACAAGGCATTTTACTTGGATTGGCGGTTGATTAAAGGCTATGGTTGATTTTAATCCACGTGGGAGCATTTTTCAAAAGATGCCGTTACAATTTAAAGGGATAAGATGATGACATGCTGACTCAGGCGGGAGTCTAATCGATTTGATTTCAAACAGCGCTAAAAGGGAAAGCGTGCGAATCGGAACCGTTTCATCTCCAAACGGCGCAAGAGGGGCGCGTGTGAATCTGAACCGTCTCGTCTCCAAACGGCGCCTGATGGGAAGGCGTGTTATTAGGGACCTGACATTCTCTCTCATGCGTGATCATCGGCAACCCCAACTGTCACGCATCAGTCAACTCCGAAAAACCCTTCGATTTTCAATCGAAGATTTGGGCAGATCTTTCTCTCTCCTTAACCCCCAGTATAAAAGGCAACATATTCCTTCGTTTACTTCTTTACTGCAATTAATATTCCCAGAGAGCAAAAATTCCTTAATCCTTCCATGTTCATCATCTTCTCCACTTTCTTCAAGCAATGGCAGATTCATCTTCCGTTCACGCAACATCCCACATTTTGCCCATTCGCCCACAAAAAAGCCTAATCATCGATTTAACCCCTCATGCTTACGACGCCTTCATGTTCCCCATCATCGAGTGTCTGAAGTTTTCTCCGATCGCTCCTGCACTTACCAGGGCTGACACTGTTCCGATGGAGTTCTTGTCACAGATCTTTGTGACCGCTCACTACGACAAGGTTGTTGACATAATCTTTTTTGATGTCTTTGAGCACAAGGCGTCAATTTTAAAGCAAAGGTTTTGCTCGCTGTTAGAGTTTGAACCTGATTCTTTGAGGGTTAACCCTTAAACGATTCCAATGGGTCACTTGTTCAACATGTTCTATAACATGGGTTATACAGAGGTGCTTTCTACGGTCACGAAGTTCAAGAAGCCATGCCTCCCTCCACAGTTGAATGGGATGTTCACTGTTCTCTTCAAGGGGTTATCCGAGAGAAGTGTTGGATCTGATGGTGCCAGCCGTCTATTTCTCTCCATAATGTATGGTATCTACAATGGAATCAACATGGATTATGGGCCTGTTCTATGGAAACAACTCATCCAGAGTCTCTCCTCTACCTCCAGACATTCAGAGATTTTGTATGCTAGGTTCTGGACTCTTATCACGAAATGGGTGATGGACAAGTACCACGTCCCCATTGTCGCTGGTGCTCCAATGTCTTCGATTGGTACCTTCCATACCACGAAGATCATTGTGTCGGACGCTTCAAAGTTTCCGTTCAACGGGTCTATTCCGGAAACCATGTATGGGGATGTTCCTGCTGACAGCCGGATTATCCAGATGTACAAAGGTTTCAAGAGTTCTGGTCCGAGGGATCTTACTCCAGAGATGTTGAAGTCAATACATGACGCCGACAAGCCTGCTCCAAGAGGCAAAAAGAATGATAAGGGGAAACACGTGGCAAAAGGAGCAAAAGGCCCATCTCCAAAGAAGAGGAAACCCACCAAGCCTGCTCAGTCTCCACAGCAGAAGAGAAGAAAAACTCAGCCGAAGCAAAAGCTGATTATCGCTTCCTCCTCAAGCGAGTCTGAGGGTGAGAGTTCAGATTCTGATGACTCTCCACGTAGCAACACTCCACCTAGATCTCCTACCCCAGAAGTTCATGCATCTACTTCTCCAATTTCCTCTCCACCTAAAACCATTCCTATTTCTATTCCCCCCATAACTTCCACTACTTCAATACCACCCACTTCCATCCCAATACCAACACCAATATTCACCGACGTAACCACAACATCCACTGCAGATGTTAGAGCCAACGTATCTGATACGAGGGTTCATACTGATGCACCCGAAACCACTCCAGCACCCGAAACCACAAAAGCACCCGAACCTACACCAACACCCGAAACAACCCAACCTGAACCTACCCATACTACTACACCACCAGCTTCACCACCACCACCTTCTCCTGGTCATGCTTCAAAGGGAGAAGAACCACTCCTTGGCGGGGAAGATATGACGTTTGACTCGGTCTACTATAGTCCGTTTCAAGTACAGAGTGATGACGATGACGATGCTCCTGTCACAAAAAGACATCTCAAGGAGCTCCATGACAAGATTGACTTGCTCATCGCCTCCTCTTCCACTTCTCAGTCATCCCTTTCTGAAGATGCAGTTCAGAAGATTGTTGACGCCTTCTCTAAAGCTTAGCAAGATTCCATTGCTTTTGCAACCTCCGCCATAGATGCCGCAACAAAAGCCTGTCAAGCTGCGACCGAAAAAGTCGATAAACTATTTTCTGATGCCTCTTCCCTGTTAAAGTCTTTACAAGAGAGTGCAAATGCTGCCAAGACTACGTTCGAACCTATTGTTCACCAGCTGGCAACGTCAGTCTCCACTGAGTTGAAGTCCTTCGTTTCTTTTCGTCAAATGCTTTCAGACGACCACTCAGCCTTTCACACAACCATTGACGAGCGTCTCTTGAAGCTACAAGAAGATTTGGCTGCCGAGAACTCTCTTATGGATGTTCTTGCCAGGAAGACCACTGCTCTGAAGGTCAAGAGCATTCAACTCTCCAACTCTCAACAAGAGATTGACTCTCTTCGGTCCGAAAGGGAGGTGATAAAGTCGTGTGTTTCGGATGTCCACTCTGCCATCTCCAACATCCTCGAAGCACATGATCCTATTCTTAACTATACTGTGAGGCGTGACCTTGTAGAGAAGCTTGCTCCCGCCCTTGCCCTGCTCAGCAAACTCGAAGGGCTACTTGATTTCGTGTCCATTCCGAAACAAGGGGAGAGAAGGAATCAATGTCTCAATCACCTCCTACCTCAAAGGCAACTCACACAACCGAACCTCCTCCAGTAGGCCAAGCCTCCGGTTCTGGTGTGAAAGACAAAGGCAAAAAGATTGCTGAGGAGGATGAAGATGAAGATAAAGAAACAATCGCCGACTTGTTGAAGCGTAAAAGTCAACGCAATGAGGCTGATATCAGTGCTCGTGTGGCAAGAGAGGCTGAAGAAGCCGAACGTAAACAGAAGGAAGCCCACGACCTTCTTGAGAGTAGGAAAACTCTTTTTCCTGCCTGGACTCTCGAGAGGATGATAAAAGAAGCCATTGACACACCGAGTATCTTGTGGCTGGAACCTGTAATCTCTCTTGATTATTCCAACACTGTCGACTCACAGTTCGACATGCCACTGACCCGAAAGGCGTTCATCTTTCATGCCTTCTCCAACGTTGCAGAGTTCCCTCATCCTCATCCACAGGTTGATCGGGACTTAATCAATTTTTATCTGAAGGCTGCTCAACCTCAGTATCAGACTTGGAGCGCTCAGAAAATTGTCAACGTTCGGGTCTTGAAGCCGTATAGTGAAGGGAACTTCATCAACATTCGGTTCAAGGTACTTCGGGGATCTGCCAAAACCGAACATGCTATTTCCCTTGCAGATCTTCCCAACCTTAATCCCCATGATTGGATTATCTTGCACAACATCCTACTCACCAACGAAGCTGAATACGGTCCGATCATCGACCATTTCAAGAGGATGCTCGTGTGCTACATCATGGAAGTTGCACTGATGGATCGGGAGATTGCAAGCTTATTTAAGAAGAAACCTACAATATCTCCTATTGGCTCTGCCAGTGATCTCAACCAAATGCAGATGGGTAAAATTGACTCGAGAAGGAATTCGGTCATGTTCACCAGGAACGAAGGACAGAAATGTCTTTTCGCCTTGGCTGACAAACACCTCTACACCACTGCTTGTTTAGAGCATGTTTTGGGGATCATCCACAGATGCAAGCAGAACACAGCGGATGATGTCAAGTACTTCGATGACATGATTCAATGGTACATTCGGTTCAGACAGACTATTCTCGCGCTAATCTCTCGTCTGTTTGATACTACGAAGAAAGTTCCCGCTGCTGGCCCAAGCAAGAAGAAGAAGTAGTCTCGCTCCAATTTGACGCAAAGGGGGAGATTGTTGGGTCGCGTTTTGTATAATATGTTGCGTCTATTGGGCTCGTTAGCTAGTCCATTTTTGTATCTCCGGTATGGGCCTGTCCATCCGTGAGTTTAGTAGGGTTGAATATAAATATAGGTGCTTGCATGCATCTTAGGAAAACGATAGAATAGAACGATCAGAGCATTATTCAGAAGTTTATTATTATCGTTCTTGTAACCCTAAATCCTCTACAGCGGAAGTTCTTAGTCGAGCTCTGCTGAGGATTGTTTGATCTAATCATTCGACATATTTTGATCCACTCTTGTCTTATTTATTGTTTTTTGTTCATCGCAATACCTATTACAAAGATCTAATTGATCTTCACGTTTGTTATTATAACTTATCAGAGATGAAACTGCATAATAAGTTAAGTAGAAGAAATCGTAAATGAAAGAACGACTAATCTACGTAATAAAGAAGTGAAGTTGGTGCTTGTCAAGGTGGAAACACCATCGATGCCCAAATTATAATTGGGGAAAATAAGAATGAGATAAGAGATAAGTATCCCCATTTGTTTTAATCATTATGATTTCGGGGACGAAATCCTCAAAAGGAGGAGGTATTTGTAACATACACGTTCTGAAATCGTGTATTGTCATTATTTAAAGTGAATAAATATGAGTGTTGAGTTCTAACGGATAGTTTTTACTAGAAATGAAGTAAAACTATGTTTAAAATCACTCATAAAATATTGGGAGTCTTATGAGATTCCAGTTAAAAGTCAAATAGTGAAATTTAGCGAAAATATAAAACGTTTAAATAAGTAAAATTGTATTATTTAAATTTGTAGATAATTTTGTTAGAAACTTGTAGGCGAAAACCTCGTCGAAATCCGAGTTATAATGAAGAAGTTATGACCAATCGAAGATCCGTGACAAAACCGGCACGGCGCCGAATGACGTAAAAAGTGAGTTTTTGATAAACTACTTTTTAGCCTTAGTGATCTAAATGAAAGTCGTAGTAGTCGTTAAACCGATAAGTTCGATAAAAAGAACGCCAAAATATGACTTCGTATGAGAAAGTTATGATTTTTCTAAGTTTCGGAATAGCAGTAATCAGCTAAAAACTCGAATTTTAGATCGAGTGATATTTAGCCGATACAACCTAAACGAGAATCAAAGGTCTCGTTAATACTAGTACAACGGTAAAAAAGACTGACCAAAACGGACTCCATATGAAGAAGTTATGAATTTTTAACGGATTTTCGAGAGCCGATGTGCCGCTCAAATTACTATTTTAACCCCCGATTATTTTAAGGTGAGTTCAATATATAGGAACAATTGTATGTTATGTGTTATATGTGTTATGTGATTTTTGGTGTTATTATTCTGAGTTATTTTACCCTGTTATTTTATTCGCTATTTTTAATAGCAAAGTTATACCTTTGACCATGTGATCGGTGAAAGGAATTAGATCCACGGTGGTACTGGTATGTAGCCTCTGTCCATGTAGAACATGTCTCGTAAGAGAATGACTTCTATTCTATGGCATTGGCAGAAGGTTAGATATGACTGGTATGTAGCCTCTGACCATGTAGAGCATGACTCCGTAAGAGAATGACCTCTATTCTATGGTATTGGCAAATGGTTAGATAGGGCTATAAGCCTGAAATCTACTAAAATGTTAATCAGAAATTATATGTCTTCTGTGTTATTTGGGCCAAAGCTTTATTAATGCATATCAAGAATTGAAATCGTTATGTCTCATTGATCGTAAATCTTTGAATCAAATCTTGAGTTGATATTAAAAGCCTGACATATGATACGCATATGCTATTGTCGTTCTTGTTCCCTTTTGCTTCTGTCATATTGGTATATATAAGGCATAAGATTATATTGTATCTATTTATTGAATTCACTAAGCGTTATCACTTATCCCTCTCAATGTTTAACAATTGCAGGTGATTAGTATCCAGTATAGTTTTATACTGCTGAAAGATTTAGAATAGTTAATATTATTTCTCTGTATTCTAATGTTCATGTATGTATATGAATAGTAGATTCCTGGGTAGATATGTAATGTAATAAAACTTAGTCGGTTTGTATCCAATCTTTTGTAATCACTTTATCAATATAAAATATTGTTTTTCTAAATATGCATGTAGCATGTTTTGAGGAAGTAACTTAAGAATAATGTTGGAATAGTATGAAAGTTTGGGTCTTTCAGAAATACGAAAGTTAGGGTCTTTCACTTTATCAACTACTTCTTAATTCTGAAATAGATGTCAATAATTTGTAATATGTGCGCTTGGTGACATTAACCTAATAATGTTGAAGTTGCATCTTCAAAAGTACTTTCTCTTGTTCGTTGGAATCTTCAAGATAGAAATTCTCTACTACTTGGCATATATCACCAATTCGAAAAGGATCATTAGCAATTTTAGGATCTAAAGTTGCTGAATGTTGAAGCAACTGTATTGAGTTATCACTAAACATATGATTTGATTCCATTAGTTGACAATTTATTGATTCGTAAAAGATATCCACCTGATAATAATGTTCAAGTGTATGATCATTATGTTCCTTACAAGCTCGAGCTACTCTACTAAATTAGGAGGAGGATAAATTATGGATATTAATTTCACGTAGCTAACAGTAGGACTTAACGAGATAGAGTAAATCATATAATATTTCCTCTTTTATTTTATTAATAGTAATTGGGTGGATGCAACGAGCCTTGGTGCATTGCAAATATCTTGATATTTCCTTTTTAAAGCTTGGAAAAGTAAATTAGTGATCTCCATTATTTATTTCTCAAGATGCAGAACAAAAATAAACTAAAAAATAGTAATAGTTTGGTACACGGAATCTACATGTCGTTTGATCAAAACAATGCCCTCCTTAATAACTCTAAGTAAAACATTGCGAATAAGAGTAAACATATTCATAAAAATCTCAATTGATTTGAGGTGAGAATTCCATCTAGTATCTCCAGCTCATTCTAATGTACCGGTTTAATCGAGACATATACATGTCTCTAAATCATCAATAGAAATTAAATATGTAATTTTCTCATTGTGTGCATCCCTTAGTTGGTCAACACATTTAGAGGGAGCACCAACAACATTAATAACAAAAGATAATTAAAAAATTGCAACACAACTATTCATTATGTAGCGGTTGTTGGATTAGGTGTCTAAGTCTATAACTATAATTGGTATGTACTTAACCTGAGAGTAGCATGGTCCATTTGGGTTGCCTTCACCAGAGCAATTTGATAGGATGGACTTTTGAGAAGAGGTTATTTATGATTTATTAATATATTATAAGTTCTAATATATTTATATGAAATCATATGATTTAATTAGTATTGATCAAGAATTAATTTAGTGATCAAAAGAGAGTAATTAAATTAATGGAGACTAATTGTGTAAATTAGTTATATATATGGTTTGGGCTTATGATACATGATGGACTAAGTTAATGAAAGAATTCATAAAGAGTTAGCCCACATGAATCATGCATCATGGATAATAAGCCCAAGGGTATGGATTAGGGTTTAACCATGACTCTTAGAATCCTACAATATATATATATATATATATATATATATATATATATATATATATATATATATATATATATATATATATGTCACTCTATAGCTAAAATCGGTTACCCTAGTGTGTTCTTGGAGTTCCCATAACCGATTTTGAGTGAATAGAATCTCTCTCTAAATCCCTCCTTTGTTCATGGTGTTTGTGAACCATTTGAGGCATTATTGAGGTGCTAAGTTCTTAAAGACCAAAACTACAAGCTACAACAAAGAGGTAATTCCATAACTAAATTCTATGTTGTTTATGCCAATTGTATGCTAGTTGTAGGCTTAATGCTTTGTAAACAATATTGCAAGTATAATTAGAGAAAACATAGATCCAAAGCATTTAGGGTTGTATGTGCACCATAGGATGTTGTAGTATACAAAAACCCAACAGTGGTATCAGAGTCTATGATTGTTTTCTATTGTATTTGATGCATGACTTATTTTTTTAAAGCTGAAAAAACTGTTCTGTCAGCATGTACTCGACGAGTCCATTTTTGGACTCGACGAGTAGGTTGCATTGTGTCTTGAACTCGATGAGTCCATAGTTGGGTTCGACGAGTTGGATGATCAGACAACAATTTTTCAGGTTTTTTGGCCTGTTTTGGATTAGGTTCATTACCACAAAATGTTTTAGTTCATAAAATTTGATTTTGTTGGTATCGTAATGATTATCCTTGTCTAATTAAAAAATAATTATCAAAATTTTCAAGATTTGTATTAGTTTATATGATTAGGTTAATTTCTTGCAAATTGTTGATATAAATTATCTTGACTTATGAGTTTAACTAGATCATGGATAAATTAATTTTTTTATTTGTTAAAAATAATGATCTAAATGTTCTTTAACGTCCTCCATAACTTGTCCTCAAGTTATGGAAAATTTAAAGCTAGAGTATGAAGGATTTGAGAGAAGAAACTAGAATTATGAAGGTTAGAGTGTGGAAAGAAGTGAATGTTGATGTTAATATTAATATTGGTTAAAAATGGTTAAAATTTTGAATATTTTTGGTAAAAAACGACTAGTAATTTTAAAAAGTTATATAAAAAAGTCTATTTCTCTTTCATTTTCGAGGCCATGCTCAGAAACTTGGTTTTTGCAACACAGTGAGATGTGTGAGGCCATGTTTGCTGAAGACACCACAACAATGGCGAGGCTTGCCGATGACCACTCCTTACTCCTTTTAACCTGTTAGTTTTGGTGGGAGAAGAGAAAGAGAAATAAAAAGAGTATTGTTTTTAGTCTCCTGTTGAGAGGTGACCAACGAAGAATGTGGAGACCTGAGATTCGCAAAATATGACAGAAATCACAAATCAACAGTTTGACAAGGCAGTCAAGGAGCAACAGAGGCTAGAGAGAAGACCGGTGGAAATCGGAGAAGATGCAGTGGTACGACAACATTATCTTAGACGTCTAAAATAAATTTTAGGTTTTTTTAAACTCAAAATTAAGTTAACAAGTGTAAGTAAGATTAGAACTTCTATTATTTTTATGGGGTTTTGGTTTCCTAATATTTTAATCTTTTTGGATGTTTCCTACTTAATTTTGTTAATAACAATTTTTATAATGATTGAAAATAGGGGCTAATTAGTTAATTTGTTGACTGTTGGATAACCTTTTTTAAAATAAATTATACATATATGGGTATTAGGATTTAGAAATCTCAAAACCT
The DNA here is from genome assembly GCF_002870075.4 of Lactuca sativa. Lineage (NCBI taxonomy): Eukaryota > Viridiplantae > Streptophyta > Magnoliopsida > Asterales > Asteraceae > Lactuca > Lactuca sativa. Next base: position 140,088,514 of record NC_056626.2, read on the forward strand.
GAGGACATTTCCCGCCTACGAGTCTAATAGTGTTACAACACCACACATGACGTGGCAGGTGAGATGATACTATTTTGATATTAGGTTTTTTATATGGAAAGTGATTCGTACACAACATTTTTTTCCACACACAAAAATTCATGCATTATATAGTTGTACAATACAACATTTTAACGTATCAATTGTTGTGTACGAAGAAAAAATATTATGTATAGATTAGCTCCCTTTTTATATCTACACTTCACACTACTACACTCTATCCTATTTTAAGTGGTTTTGACTTTTGACTATAGGCCTGATAGCTTTTATTAAAAAGAAGCATCACTTACCAAAGTCACGTTTCCCTTTACTTTCCTTTTTTTTTTTTTTTTTTTTTTTTTTGTTTTTGTTTTTTTTTTCCTGCTAATCCACCCGGCACTAAATTTCTGTTCTTTAATGGAAACTTAGGTTTGTAGATTTGTTTTAAATATATTACTTCTTTTCCTATTTAAAAATATGTCAAAAGCCATATGTTTTAATAACGTTTACCGGTAATAGATACGTATAATTTTTTTGTTGCTGGTCCCGCACGATTAAAACCCATATGTTTGATCTATTAGTAAATGATATACTATTATATCTATTATTCATTATATGTAAATTAAAGTTTTCCATTTAATTTTATTATTTTATATGTATTTAGATCTTAACTTCTGTTGCTTTTCATTTTATGTTGTGTTGTAATCCGTTGGTTCATGCTTTCTTTGATTTTCTTATGTCGAATTCATGTATATAACAAGTAACAAATCATTTTTTAAAACTTGAAGTTATTAGTTTAAAACACATTAGTTTGAAAAAACATTCCACGGTATATATATATATATATATATATATATATATATATATATATATATATATATATATATATATATATATATATATATATATATATATATATATATATATATATAGACAAAATTGCAAAAATGGTCCATGTGGTATGCAATTTTTTGGGGTTTTAATCCAAACCATGACTTTTTTTGGATTCATGGTCCTTTTGAGGTAGCTTGTTCGTGATTTTGGTCCTTCGGTAAACTGAAAAGACTAAATTGCCCTTATTATATTTATTTTCCATTTTTCTTTTGTTTTCCTATTAGTATTTATATATAAAAAATAAAAATATGCCCACAATCTCTCTCTCTCTCTCTCTCTCTCTCTCTCTCTCTCTATCTATCTCTCTACCTACAAGCCCCGTCATCTCCCTCTACAACTAAGCTTCTCCTTATTCTGGCGATTCTCCGATAGAACCGAACAGCAAGAACGTCGAAGCAGTGCCACTGACCCCGCTTGAGTTCCCCATCAGTCAAATCATCGACTAATGTCTAGAAATCGACGACGAAGAAACCTAATTAGATCTCTTCGCCTTCTTCCAAGAACAAGATTCAGGAGAGGAAGTTTGTGGTTGCGAAGAAGAATTTGAAGAGAGACAAGGATAAAACCCCGATTTCAGTCAATTATAAGTGTAAGGTTGGTGGTAATTTGGACAAATGTCTGTGTGTTGCTTATGAGACTCTTAGGGCTTCTCAGGAAGGGTTTTTAAAACCGGAGTGAAGTTGTTCAAGAAGAAAACCCTAATTTACATGTAGGTCTTCAAGGAAAATCCGAAGAAGATGACGTTGTTGAGACGTCCGGTGATAAGAGGAGAAGGGAGAAACTGTTGGATAACAAGAAAGAGTATTCATGAACCTGGTTCTGGAAGAGTTTTGCATTTGGTCAAGGCCTTCGAGAATATTCTCAAATTACCATATTCAAATGAGGGTGAACTCGATGATCAGACAAACAACAATCATGAGAGACGATTCTCACTGTAGAAAATCTAGGGTTGTGTTCTTCACTTGATGGCAGCCACAGGAGGTTGGTTGATCATCATCTAAAAACTCTGCCATGAAATTTATGTTAAACATGCTTAATTTCGATTCTACATGGGTTTATTTCTACGTTTTATGTTGATTTATTAACCTTTATTCTACTATGCAGAGTTCTGATTCATCATCTTCAAGTTTTGGAGGCAGATGGAAAAGACGAACACTCAAGGCTACCTCCCAGCGACCTTTCAAGCTTAGAACAGAGGTTAACATTTACATTTTACAGTTCACCTGTAAGTTACAACACTTGTACCTTTTATAAATCTCTTGAATTGAGCACATTAACTCATGAATCTGCAGTAAAGAGGAAGAACAAAACAAGAAGAGTTCATGAAGAAAGTCTAGGAGATGATAATTCAACAACAAAAGCAATGAATTCCCATGAGAGAGAGAGAGAGAAAGAGAGATAAATGTGGGCCCAAATTAATTAATTCATTTCTTTTTCATTTAATTAAATAGAAAAAACATAAAAAAAAAATATATCAAAATGACATTACAGTCATTTCAATTTTACGAGGGACCAAATTTACGTATAAACATGACCAAAATGACCACGAAACCAAAAAAGTTAGGGTTTAGATTAAAACAAAAAAAAATTCATGCCACATTGACCATTTTTGCAGTTTTGTCATATATATATATATATATATATATATATATATATATATATATATATATATATATATATATATATATATATATATATATATATATATATATATATACTCAAATTTGGATATTAGTTTTTTGTAAAATTTACTAACATAAAAAGTTAAAAGTTGCTCAGCTTATATTAATTTATATATATATATATATATATATATATATATATATATATATATATATATATATATATATATATATATATATATATATAAAAGAGAGAAAGAAAAAAAAAAAAGAGAAAATTACTTTTTTGAAAAACAATATAACCAAAACATTTTATTAATAAAAATGATTAGCTAATTATGATTTTAAATAGACACTACAAATAAAATGTTTAATAGAGTCAACACCCTTGATGTTATAACACCTTATCGATAATAGTCTTAGAGAATATATAAAAGACATCAACTTCCTAATAAATTTAACCAATCAGATGTTAAGTTTTACTTTTTTTTTTATCCATAGTAGTCTTAAAGAAAATATAAAAGACATCAACTTCAACTTCCTAATAAATTTAACCAATGGGATGTTAAGTTCTACTTGTAAAAATCCTCTGTTGCCTAATTGCCTTTCGCTTTCCGCATGGCAAGGTGGCGGTCTCTCTAAAGCCAATGAATACAACATGATATTATTATTTTTCATGTCATCGTTTTCAACTTTTAAAAGTGGATGTGTCTTCTTTGAATAAATCTGAAGTTTTACCTTCTTTAGTGTTTTTCTTCATCAAAAAATTATTTCATAATCAAACGATCATCGTCAAAGTCACTACTACTTGGAATGCTTTGCTTATCTTATTTTTGAGCTTTTTGCCATAAAATTAAAATTAAAACTTTAAAATAACTCTCAAGTTACTCAAAACCACCAAATTTGTAGCTCAGCATAAAATAAGAAATTTAAACAATTTTTATTTGTTATTTCGGGTGTTGCACACTTGGGGTAACGTATATACTTTCGCACACGTTCTTCACTACAGCCTCTACCATTCCGTGGTCATTTCCTCACCCATTGGTTACTGTAATTAATAAGCGAATAACATTAATCAAAATTGAAGTACCAAGTTCGCAATTAATATATTTATTCAAGTATCTTTTTTTATTAGAAAATGTACATATCTAAGTAAGGGTCGGTTACAGTTATCTGTACAGATGCTCAGTTTACTTATTATGATATACTTGTTATTAGAAAAACATTATAAAATTGATTAATAATTTAATATACATTATTAGTATAATGAGTGTGGTGGATTTAGGACATGTGTGACCGACCTTTGTTTTGCATCAAAAACCGTGACACGTGGCTTCTGTCTGGGGGAAAGAACAATCTCATCATCATCCTTAATAGTTTTTAGTGTTTTACTATTTTTTTAGTTAAGTTCGTAGGTTAATCATAAAATACCAAAGTTTAAGGAACATCTATATATAAACTATATTCTGATTATTTTAATGTATTAGACAGTACGTAGCTGTTATGTAACAGTTTATATATTCTTTTAATTACCTAGTTTTGGTTTAGATATATTTAGATTAGTTATGATTTTCGGCTATTATTCATTTTAAATACACGTCTCTTTTTTAACCCAACGAATTTATGTTTTTTTTTTTTTTTTTTCATTCATTGCATTTATGAACCTAAAACATCAAAAGCTATCACCAATTATTAAAGCCCGCCAATTTTTTAAATGGAATGAGCTTTTATGTTTATTCTCCATTTGTGGAATTGGACGTACTAGTCATGGGGCTTGCCAGGAGGTTCTGTATTGGCGCCAATGTTTGACACTCTCTACATCTTTTGGTTACTTCCACTGCGTCTTTGTAGATGTCACGTCAGTAGATTCCGAGCCAAAATCACTACTAGAAAACAGACATTTAATGACACGCTTTTTACGACACGCACTGATTAATGATACTCAAAAGGACGTACCCTTAAAATAATGTTATCTCTCCAAAAAATTTAAGGATTTACGTCACGCATTATTGCGTGCCCTTAATTTAGTGTCTCAAGAAAAAAAAAATTAAACACGAAGGGTACTTTATCTTAAACGCACGTCGTCTGTACCTGTCGCTTTATAATTTTAATGAAACACACTTTTAGTAGACAAGGGGGGAAACGAAATCCCCAAAATTTTGAAAACCCACCTGATACTCTCTCCTCTAGATCTCCCTTCATTCTCTACCTCCCATCTCTCTGTAAACCCTAAGCCATCGCCACCTCCCTTCTCTCTAGCACGTGCTAGAGTTTTATTTTCTTTCAAGCTTCCGCTTCTCTCGTTTTCTCTCAACTCAGTACGTGCGAGGGTTCGGAATAACTGAGTGAATTCAAACAATCAATCTTCCATTTCAACTTCTTTCAACTCTGGATCATCGGGTATTTTTTTAGATTCCTTTTCTGGTTTTGTTCACTTTCGAAATTGGAATGGGACCCGTTCTTTTCTACTTCAATACTCTCGATCTCAACCGGCTTTTCTTCTTCCACTTCATCTTCTTCTACTTCTTCTAACAATGGTGGTTCCTGCTCAGGGGTAACCTTGACAATATGCAATTTAAAAACCCCAAATAAGTTGAATTTTTAGGTATAGGGTTCTTTATCTGGAAGCACAAGGCCATCTGCAATCGATTCAGCTAATCTAAGCGCACAGGTACATGTTATAGTCAACAACTCGCCATCATCATCTTTGTATTTTATCAAAACAGACTTTGAAGCCATATGCTCGTTAGTGTAACGCCTATTGACCATTTTATAACTCATTCATATAATGTCAACGTGTAAAAGAGAATATAAACTCATTTATGTATGTACGTACTCTTTGAGTGATCAATTGCACATTGCTTGCCAATGGAAGTCCATTTTGTAACTGTTTGATGAGGAGAGATCTTGCAAGCAATCCAGAACTAGGTATATCTGGTTGATGTTGCTAAGTGTGTCCGTTTCTATTCTGTATGTGCTCTAACGTTGAAATTTTACCATGAGATTCTTTTTAACAGTTCATTTTTTTTGTTTCTTTTATCCATTACAACTTATTTCTTCCACCCAAGAAGCAGTGCCTTGGATGGGGGGAAGGCCTTGCCAAGTATGAGAAAAAGAAGGTTGACCCTGAAGATATTCTTGATAAAGAGGCTACAACTAGAAATGGTATGGTTGATGGTGTCACTGGCTCTGAACCTTTGCTTACTAGTCCTTCTAGTCTGACTGATAAAAGCCCCAGTGTCAATGGTTATTCAGAATGTGCATCTCCTGCTACTCCTTACTCCTATGCCTGCACTTCCTCTCCAGGTAAATAATATACTTTGATTTGTTAATTTTAAGTGCCTTTTGTCAATTTTCTAAAACCTGGGTTGACCCGGCCTGTTGAAACTTGGATGGTCACTAAATTTTTAGTCATTTGGAGAATTAAGTTGAGTGTTTCAGCCATTCTGATCTAGTGCAGTATCATCATCTGTAACTATACCAAAAATCTTCATCTCTAACATGCCATAAAAATAATACTTCAACAATAAGATTCTAGAAGATTTTTTATTTTTATTTTTTGAGTCAAAGACTAACAAATCTGAAAACGACTAGAACCAGGATCAATTCTCATAATCTAGAAGTTATGGCTATGTGTTTTCTTAATCTTTAAACTTATTCTAAACCCTAAGAGTCTACAACACCGGGTTCTAAAACATTGCTTTTTGTTATATGATATGCAAGGATGAATCTAAAACTGTATGTGCTATTTTGCCATGACAGGTCTAGAAGAGAAGGAATCTACTAAGACAATTACAGTGGATAATGACACCTATAATCCTAGTGTTGCTTCTTGTCATGTGTTTGAAAATCACATAGAGGGATTATCATCTAATTTGGAGCTTAACTTGAGCTCTGCACTTGATGAATTGTTGCAGATGGATGCATCAAGTTCTCCAAGGTCTAAATTTGTGAAATCTAATGCAATGGACAAGTTACATGTATGGAAAGCAGAGCTGACAAAGACACTTGAAATCACAAAAACTGAAAATGATTCTCTTGAGCATGAATTGAAGTCATTGGTTTCTGATACTGGTTCTTTTCCAACAGAATACCAGAATAAGACTTGTGGTGGACCTTTGCCTGTGGAGAAAACTGATAGTTCTCTAGAAGAAGTTAATGGAGCAGAAGATTCAGATGACAAGAGTTCAGACACAACATCTGAGTTTGTGGAATCTGTTTCTAAATGCTCTGAAGATGTTGGTAATGATGATGCTTTAGGCTTTGTAACTTCTTGTGGGGACCGCAGTAGCTATACAGTTTCAGATGGTGAGGATGTAGATAATGGCACAGAAGATGATAAGTTATATGATTTCATATTCGCTACAAACAAATTTGTAGCAAATGAAACTTCTGATGAACTTAATAGGATATTATTGCCAACTACACACTTATGTAACAAGATTTCGAACATGAATGACCATGGATTCTCTTGCAGTCTTGTAATACATCCATTTGTTTCCATGTCTGCTACTGAACAGGTGATATTTGACTTCCGGTTTTGTGCACTTCTGGCTGTTGCAGGCTCATTAGCTGGCTCCTTGCTATGCTTTCTTTATGTAATAATTCTCTATACGTTCATTTATTTTAGTAAATTTATTTGTAATTCTGTTTTTTGTGTTTCTATTGTTATGTTTGGATAAATCAAAGTGATCTTGACTTTATTGGATGTTCCTAGGGCTGTGTTTATGTTGTTGATGCATATAAAATCTACTGGACAAGCTGCTTGAAAGGATCTCTTCCAGGGAAAATGGTGATACGTTTGGTTGAAGCAATAAGCGAGTCTACTAGCTTCTATATTTTGCCCCCCATAGAAATTTGAAAAACAAAAAACAGTAACTATTGAAGTTTAATTTGTATTAGTTTCAAGTAAAGGTATTTAAAATTTTGCTTATATTTTTAATATCTTAATGCAGATGTGTATCTTGCTGGGACAATTATGCTAATATTTGTAGTGGGTTTGTACGGATTATTCATCAGTAATGCACCAGATAGTATAGCACCAGCGGATGATCGTGCTATAAAGGGTTCTTCCCTATTTGGGATGTTTGCTTTGAGAGTAAATTCTTTTTTAGCACTTTTTACTTTACATTATAGCATGCTTTTGTACAGTGTTTGAATAGGACAAGACAGAACATGGTACTATGTTTGACACTAATTCCAATGCCAATGGGACAAAAAGATGTACCAAAAGGTTGTCATGTCGGATGTAACAAACACATCCTAAATAGTTTATTTGTGTAAAAGATGTGGGGATAGATAATTAATTAATATAATTTAATTGGAATGAAGGAGCGACCTAAATGGATGAAGATAAGTTCGCTTGATGAATTGAAGACAAAAGTTGGTCATGTAATTGTTATGATTCTTCTAGTAAAGATGTTTGAGAAGAGCAGAATGGTGACAATTTCGAATGGTTTGGAATTGTTAAGCTACTCCGTTTGTATATTCTTGTCATTTTCTTCTTTCTTGTATATATATGATTCGAATTGTTTTGCATCAAAGTTATCTTTCACTTTATAATTTATATTGATTGATACGAAATCATGTATTTCAGGGTGGATTCGTGGGAAGGATTCATCAAAAGTTGTACACTATGAATATTGGGAAGCAATCGATAGCACATTTGGTCTGCAAGGAGGGTTTATTTGGGATTAGGTTGACCAGGTTTGAAACTCATCTCTTAAATTTTATTAAATTATAAACGTGGTGCAAGGGTAGTTCTAAATATTTGCATCTGGTTTCAGGGGTTACTAAAGGAAAATGCAAATGGTAGCAAATACTGGGCATATGGAGGTGACTTTGGAGATACACCAAATGACTTAAATTTCTGCTTAAATGGTCTCATATGGCCTGATCGGACTCCTCATCCTACTCTAAATGGTGATTACTATATTTTTTTTGCTTAGTATTTAGGTTTTTGTTTAGTTATTTCCAACAAAAATGTTTCCAGTTGTGCTTTCTATATAGCAAATGTTAACCTTGGTCTTTGCATTTTTTGTTCATAGAGTATAAACACCAATTTCTTTCAAACAACAGAAGATCTAAAGTTTAATTGGGTGATTGAAGGTGATGGATGTAAACTTGATTCTGGAACTCCCAGTCTACCAACATTAGAGTTTAATTGGGTGATTGAAGGTGATTTTGGTTCTAGAAACGAGACTCAAGATATCATATTTTGGCATGGCTATAAGCTTTAGAGGAAACGAGACTCAAGCAAAAGTAAACACACAGAGAGTTGTTGGCACATAGTAAGCTAGATGATGCAATTATATATAAATGAGTTCATTTTTTATAGCATTTACTCACTTTTGGAATAATTATTTGTATTTGACATATTATTGAAATGAATTATCTTTGTTATTTATGGTATTTTATTTTGTACTATGAGATTTTTAATGTATTATTTAATTTGAAAATTAGTAAATCTATAAATAATATTTTTTTTAAACATTTAAAATTATGATACGCAAAAATGTGTGTCATCTTCATTTATTACATGGCATTTCTTGATAGGGGCTTTCTTGATATGCATTACGTGTCATTAACACGTGTGTCGTAAGGTTACAACATGCGAATGCGTGTCGTCTTCCTTTATGACAGGGCCTTCCTTGATACGCATTGCGTGTCGTAAACGCACGTCGTAATTGGGCGTTGTAAATGAGCGTCGTAAATGTGCGTCGTCTCTCTTTATGACATGGCCTTTCTTGACGCGCATTTGCGCATCGTCTGAGCCTTTTACGACGCACAATGAGCGTCGTAAAAAGGCTGTTTTTCTAGTAGTGAATATTTTCACAGCGAGTGCTTTGGCTCGTGCCTCTCCTGCGTGTGTTTCCTTTAGGATCATCTCCCCTACTTCCTTTGTGATGAATTTCAGCCATGACGCAACGTAGCTTTTTTTGTATAGTATTCCGTTCCTGATGGTGTACTAGGGGGATTTGATTTTGATCTTCCTTGCCTCTATCCCATCACCTGGGAAGATGTCGTGCAGTATGTAATCAAAATATGGTGTCATCTAGTTGGGCAAGAACTCTACCAATACTTTCGTTGTCGTGCAGTAGCCACCAATTGATCCTCAATGCTTCTTGTGGGGAGAACTCTACCAGTACTTTCATTGTCAGATGGTTGAATGATGTATTGATGTTGATGCTAGCTTGTTAACCACGTACGCTCGTTTATTTTCTGATCTTGGTATTTGTTTGAGTGTGAAGTGTTGGAAATTTCCCACCAGTTTTCTCACTGCTTCAAAGTATTTTTGCATTCTCTTGTCTCGTAATTCATAGGAACTATTGATTTGATTTGTTGCTAGTAAGGAGTCGCTCAATGCCTCTACTTTGTTCGCTTCATTCTCCTTTGACAGACGCATTCCTACTAGTAAAGACTCATATTCCGCTTCATTTTTTGATGTTTGGAAATCAAGGCGTACTGCATATGTTGCTTATTTGCCTATGAGGCTTTTCAGGACCAGAATTTCTCGTGATCCTTCCTTGATGGAAGCCCCGTCAGTATGCAACTTCCAATATTCTGCCATTTGGTCTGGGGGAGATGTTGTGTTTGGCTTTCCTTCGTTAATATGTTTTATCGTCTATGACATGGGAATTTTAACTAAGAAATCAACCAATGTATGTGCTTTGATGCTTGCTTTGGGTCTATTCTTGATGGCATGTTCTCCTAGCTCGATGACCTATTTGGCTAATCGTCCAGACTTTTCTGGTTTCGATGGAACCTGGCGTATGGGTTGGGTAGTCGGTACTTCTATGTGGTGTGCTTGGAAATACCTTCATTGTCCCATGGCCGTGTGCACTAGTGTGAGTACTAATTTTTCTAGCATTAGAAAGTTTAACTTGGGAGCCTGTAAGTCTCTACTGACGAAGTGTATCATTAGTTGTTTTCATTCTCGCTCTACTGTGAGGACCACACTAATAGCTTCTAGCGATGTTGCTAGGTAGACTGATATTGTTTCTCCAGGTATCAGGTGGGGCGGTGTTTGTAACGTCTTGAGTGCTTCTTTGAGTTTTTCCAATTCTTTCTTTGCTTCTACAGTCCATCTGAAGTTATTTTTGTCAACACAGCCCTTCAATGTTTGGAATAGTGGCATGGCTTTTTTGGCTGACTTGGAGATGAAACATCTTAACGCAGTTAGCTTTCCATTTAGGCCATGCATTTCTTTCAAGCTGCGGGGTGGAGTTGTTTCCAACAAATCCTTGATCTTGGACGAATTGGGTTGTATTCCATTTTTTCTAATGTAATATCACATGAATTGTCCTTTTTCCACCTCGAGAGTGCATTTGGCAGGTTTTAGCTTCATTTACGGTTCTCAAGTGTTTTGAACGTTTCATCGACGTCTCGTAGCATGGCTACATCGGTTGTGCTTTTTACCACCATGACATCAATGAATACTTCGATGTTTCTGCCAATTTTGTCTTAAAAAATCTTGTCCACTAGGTGTTAATAAGTTGCTTTGGTAGTCTTAAGTACAAACGACATTTTTTGGTAGCAAAATGTGTTGTGGTCTGTGTAGAACGTTGTTTTCTCTTCGTCTTCTTTTCTCATTAATATCTGATGGTAACCCGTGTAGGAATCTACGAAACAGTTCCACTTGAAGCCTTCTATTAATTCTACGTTTTGATCTATTTCTGGGAGAGGATAACAATCTTGTGGGTAGGCTTTGTTTAGTCCTGTGTAGCCTATCCACATCCGCTAGCTGCCTTCATGATTGTGAACCATGATCGGGTTGGCGATCCAAAGGGGAAGATGGCTTCCCGAAGGATGTTTGCCTTTACTAATTTGTCGATATCCACGTTTATTGCTTTGTTTCTGGCGCCTGTATAACCCATTTTGTGTTTGACTATCGTGCTTCCGGGTTAGATATTCAAGTGATGCTCGATGACTTCTCTGCTTACGCCTACCATATCAATTGATTCCCATGCGAAGACGTGTTTATATGTAATGTTCCGATTTTCACCCCAATTTTTTTTATTCGTTCAAATATATCAAAGTATAGTTACATTCTGCGAAAACGTATTGTCAATGCATATGTATAGTGGAACCATGCTTTTCTCATAAACCAATAAAGCTCCTGAAAAACATTGATAAACAACTGGGTAAGCACGAATCTTAATGAGTTCCCCAAAATACCATATATCATTATATATATATATATATATATATATATATATATATATATATACACACACACACACACAATGCATACACATAATAACAAGTATCTCTCAACCCAACATGTCTATTTCAACGAGCATGTCTATTTTAGACGAATGGGTATGTCCAACCAAACAGGTCTATTTCAACCGATAAGCCTATTTCAGCCAAATGGGTATGTTTCAACCCAACAGGTCTATTTCAACCAACATGCATATTTCATCGGAATGGGTATGTTTCAACCCAACAAATCTATTTCAATCGATAGGCCTCTTTCAGTCGAATGGGTATGTTTCAACCCAACATGTCTATTTCAACTGATATAGCAAATAAGCAGATAATATACAAACAATCTAACACCATGGACAACTAACTATCTAATTTAATTTCCTAATAGCATGCTACAAGGAAATTATATCCTAACATACATAGGATATATATTGAAGCACATAAAATAGTGAAAAACCTCACTTGAATAATTACTTAGACGATTGATAGATATCTGGATGATTCTATTGGCAATCTAACTGGCGGGTAATACGCTTAACAAGTATTAACCTATAATAATATAGCTTATTAATCCCTATGGCAGTATTAAGAGTTATATCTATCAAATAAGGATCAACTAGGTCGGACAGATGGGACGTAGGACCATTTCGACATATAACCTTTCTGAAATCCAACAATTAAGCCAACATGAGCATTCTAGGAACCTCTCCCGTAAGTATATCATTTAGTATATAACTAAAATTACTGATAAATCTTATTTATACATATATAACAACTATGAATATAAATATGAGTTACACTTTAAGTGTAGCCTAACTTACATACAGTTTCTAGCAAAAACCAAGATTGCACTGGAAAAATTCCGACTTAAGAGATCCTATTAGTAGAGCCTAGATAAACAGAAATTTGCTAAGCTAAAATATTATGAAACCCCAAAGATAGACCTCAAAAACCGGGTTTTGAAGTTGAGAAAGACTTGAGAAATGTTGTGGAGAGTGAATGGGCTGGAACTATCTGTTTATTGGCAAAATCTAGGCAGGGTGCAGTGAACCTTTTAATTTATGTGCCATGTGTTTCAGTGGTGTCGGGTGGTGGAACGTGTCAGGTCAGATATGTCAGTGTGGACCCCTTCATGAAGCACGCGTCGCGCGTATGTGTGCGTGGCGCAAAACGTAAATTTTGTAAATTATGTAAGTTCTTCGTATGAGCTCCGGTTTCAACGTTTTTTATATCCACTTGTGGATATTAACGAGATCCACAACTTTCATTTAGACTCCATTATCTAATTCTCACTTTATTTTTAAAGTTATATTTTAGAAGGCTTAGACTACTAAACCTCGTTTAAAATTTGTATCTCTTTTATACGACATTCGTTCTCTGTTGTCTTTATATCGACAGATTGGTATTCACGAGATCTTCAACTCCCATTTAGATTGTTTTGGCTAACAATCAACTGATCTAAAATTTGATTTATGTGTCGCACACTACTGTGTTGAAACTTTAAAAATCATAACTCCATCATACAAAGTCAGATTTAGATGATCTTTATATGCACAACTTCACTTTTTCGATTACTAAGACTTTCATCAATATTGTTTACCCTAAATATTCTTCTACTAAAAACATTTAATTACGTAACTGGTCGTTTACACTGTAAGGAGAAACTAGGGTGTTGCAACTCTCCCCCATTTATAGAGATTTCGTCCATGAAATCCTACTCCTAACACACCTCACGATAATACCTACACACTATCCTATTAGGATTTTATGAGATCAACCAAAGGTCTAGCCAACGTTGTCGCCTCGAATTTGACTATTTGTACTCCCTGATTCCTTGCTAATCTTCAAAATCTAAGAACTTGTTTGTTTGGACTCCCAAAATCTTATGTTATACGATCGACAATTGTCTTGTTGATACAATCAACTTGTTATGAAGTGACTAACTCTAGAAATTTATCTAAGATATCCTAACAGAATCCACTTTCCGAAGCATGCGTCTAAAAAGGCTTTATGGCATATCCTTCAAACAATCTGATTTTCAACCAAAGCTTACTACAACGGGTCAAAATCTAAAACGAATACTCTAATATTAGTTACGGAGTCATTATGAGGCTTCCTACTAGGTTATAATGAACACTAGTTCACCAAAAACCTTCTTGCAAGGCCCAAACTTCCTTACCTATATCGAGGTAAAACTATTGTTCTAGCAATTTATCCCAATGCCTTCTCACGATACGTCACGATACTTTTCCAACTACTGGGATTACAATGATAGATTGCTCTTGTCATCATCCCCCTTCGTCCTGAAGACTCAAGATCAACCTTTCGGTGGTCTTAAAGACTCACAACCATTATCCGACTACCTAAAAGGAGCCCAATCATCATCCTTCCTTGATATCTACTTATCATAACAGATCTTTGCTATTTATACTTTTGAGACTGCAACCGATCTAAGTTACTTAATCTACATCATACAGATGTTGAAGTCTAATAGTCATTCTTGGTTGAGCTAAACTTCGCTCCTCGTTTATACTAAATCTTATGATTTATTGACAAAAGGAATAACTAAACTAAACATGTCGCTTTACCTCGAGAACTTATGATGACCATCAGTCATTAACATATGAATACTTGGCAGCATGGGTTCTGAAGTCTAACTTGTTCCCTATATGAGTGTTATGGTTTGACTTTAGGCTTCTATCAACTCACATTTACTCCTTTGTGAAAATACTAGTCACACACGTTGTCGCACGTAGCCAGGAAATCGATAGACAGTCGAACAGTAGTTCTTACAGAAGAGGACATGCAATAAAGCTGGGTTAAGAATTCCGAGGCTATCTTGTCCAAATCATATGTAAGTCTTTAGATACTCAGATGACGATCTACCTAACGTGACCCTTAACCGAACGAACATACCAAGGAGATTTACACTAGTCGCTCAATATCCTTTTGTGTTCTCTATCACCAATCGAAACCTTTCATCCTAAAAGCTTAGAAAGCTCCTTGACAATATTTTACCGTGTTATTGTAGTTCTAATCATCATAGGAAATTCTTAGATCTTTTTTTGCAGGCCAAACTACAACAACTTCTTATCTTACGAGGCATCTCTATTATCGACTCCTTCATAAACTACCATCCCTTATGCAAGTTTTACCTCTTAAAATTGAACTCTTTCTAATTTACGCTAGGAACTCTTAGTTATTCTTAACTTCTACTGCCAATATCAAGGCTGTTTGGTTAAACTGGATCAACAACTTGTTCTATCAATCCTATTATGTATAGTGTTGATATATATATGCAATCCTTGGAAGGCACTACCACTTCTCTAAATTGACATGTCCATCCCGGATGATCCTCTTCTAGGTGTCTCTATATGCATTTTAGACGATGACTTGAAACGTTTGTACTACGAAAACACGTTCTCCTTGAAATTGATCCTATGGTTTCCGTCTTTTAGCATAGGGAAACTAGGTACTTACTATGAGCTTAACTAAGCTTTCTATGTCTGATGTATCCCTTGAGTGCTCAACACCCTCTATGGAAAACAATGTCACATGTTGAATTCTTGATCCTTTTCTGCGAGGATACAACCTTCATCCTTGAAGGTACAAATCTAGATGGTTCTCTTTGCTATTTAATTTGTACCTAGGAATTCGATAATTTCCTAAATCCTATATGATGTATGGGTAGGAAAGGCTAACATTTCCTTGAGAAGCAAGAAACTAATAGCATATGGGTAATCTAATAGAAGACTTCCTTCCTCTATTACCTGCTTAACAAAAACAAAACTAACAACTTCTGTTTATTCGTGATGTTACTCTCCTATATGTTGACGTCGAAATTGAAATTCGAACTACTCTTTGAACTTTCTCCATAAGGGTTGATTTTCCCTTACTTGGGTTCAAGCTGTCATTTGCTAATGCTCAAAACTAGCCGAAGTCCAAGGTGGCCTTGCCTATGTGGTTTGGTGATTCCTTTTGACTTTCAAGAAACTCATGTTTGTCATATCCAATGACCTTCGACATTCTTATTGTAGTACTACTAAATGTGCTCACCGTAAATGGTCTTAAAACATGACCAAAACAAGATAAGGTCATAATAAACACAATGTTGTCTAGTAATGTACTAACGCATATGCATGAAAAAAGGAATTTATTACGTAATAGAATTTTTCAAGCAGTAACGATGATTGATGGGTTACATACTAAAACCTATGCATAGAAAATAAACATAAGAACACACTATCAAACAATTCTACGAGTGTCGCTCATTCTTCTGTGGTAGGAAAAAACACAACTCTTTCATTGGCGTGGATTCCTTTTCCAACGATGCAGAACTTCTTCATCTTCTTGTGAAACTGCAAGCATTGGAGTAGAAATCATTCCTATAGTTAAACGGGTGCAATTAGCCCTAATGTGACTAGATAGACAACAACAATGTCATAATTCCATCCTTAGCATGCATCTTTGATGTTTATGCCCCTTTTGTTCGCACCTATCGCATTTGATCCTATGAGGCCTTGACCTTTGGGTATTTTCAAGGCTTGGTATAACAACATCAAGCTTCTTATCATTTATTAGCATAGTTAGGTCGTACTCCTTTTTTCTCTTTCCTAGTTAGGTTCTTTCCTGGCTGGTCCCAACAATTTCATCAGGAGTTTGAACGGCCAAAATCTATTCTTTGATTTTGACGATCAATCTGTTACCGATTCGCTCAATGATACTGGGAAATTCCCCTCGTAAATCCTGCGAGACTTCACTGGCAATCCACTCGCGTAGTGATGCACTATTAGGGCCAATCCCAAGGCTTGTTTCTTATGTTGTGCAGTCGACATTCTGTTAATATAAACAAACTAGTTACCGCATATTCTACTGACCTTTTTATTGTAAAAAAAGGTCCCTAGAGAACTAAACTTGTGTCTCGGCAAGATAAGCACATAATACATTTTCCATTTATCTCATCCTTCTTATACTAATAATCTGATCCTTTCTCTTATGATTATGGGAGGTCGGCATATAATCATATCATAGCAACTAAGTGAATGGTTATACTCTAATGACCTTCTATTGCATGACACAAATGATTTATAATGAACTAGACTCTTGTCCCTACGAGTCAACCACTTAACATAGAAGTCATCTTCCTTCATATCTAATGTGGCACAACCACATCATCGTAAGTAGAAATTCTAGCTTCTACTTTCTTAGCTACAATGAAGGTTGTCATGCATCATTATGTCGATTATCTTAATTACTTCCTACTTAAGTCTTATGACTAAATTCTGCACTATGTCAGACAAGGTTCTTAGGACCAACTCTCTTACATAAATTTACTTTTTCCGGACTCAATATTTAATGGCCACTTGGGCCCGAACTTATAGTCACATCATACCATATGTAATAATGGAAATAAAACAAAACGAATTTATATTGTTAGCCACCCTATCTACCCAACTTCTAGTGCCTTAACAACTTTTTGAGTCTCCCTGATCCAAGTGTGACTCCTTTGCTTCGAGTAGTATAGGCCTCTACTACCTTTCATACCTACTCATAGTTGTCCTAAAAATTGTCTCGCATTTTCGAAGTCACTTCGGACACTACATACAACTATCGCCAAACATATATGTGTATGTGTCCCAACAAGTAGATACAAACAGACTTTCCTAGACACTACTAGGACTTTGCATCTTTACTAATACCCTACCATATGAATATATAACTTATTAAGCATATATTGAACTTCCTACACTTCACTTCTAAGATTCGTTTCCACTTCACCCTACTATTTGTTGAGGAAGAAATTCTACCAATTTTAACTAATTATCGGACAAATACAATTGAATGCTGCTAAAATCAAACAGTATGTCGACTAAAATATCTGACATTACAACGGTTAGACTCATACGAGAGCTATACAATAGCGTCAAATCAAGCAATCTAAAACTATTTAATTCTGGAAGAATGCAGCTTAACTTATTTTTCTAATGTCTAATCAATATCAATATAGGTTCTAATCAATAATTAATAAGCAAATCTCTAAGTTATAAGGCATCTTAATTATCAAGCAATTCTATTTATCAATTCTTGAAAAGATCCTTAGCCTAAATATAGTAATGTATTCTAGCATTTCACATATTATCAATCATAACAATATGGATATTTTGGGAATCACTTTCTCTTCTGAGCTCTGGCTGCCTGTAGGCATCACATTCTTTTATTTTGAATAAGTTCATTTTTTAAAAAAAAAGATTTGTTAAGATATCCAGATCATCGGGTTGAGTCTGGAATCACACAAATGTTCATCCAATTTGCTCAAACCATGGCTCTGATACCAACTTGTAATGTCTAGATTTTCAACCCGTTTTTTCGTTCAGATATATCACAATATAATTCATTATGAGGAAACATGTTGCGAACGCATGTGTACGTTTGAACCTTTCCCTTCTCAAAACCTAATGAAGTCCCTAAAAATCTTTTTAAATAATTGCTATGCACGAAGCTTAGTGAGTCCCCCAAAATACCATATACTACAACATATATACAATGCATACACATAATAACAAGTATGTCTCAACCCAATAGGTGTGTTTCAACTAACATGATTATTTAAGTCGAATCGTTATGTTTCAACCAAACATGTATATTTCAACCGATAGGCCTATTTCATCCAAATTGGTATGTTTTGAAGACAACATGTCTATTTCAACCGACATGCCTATTTCTGTCAAATGGGTATGTTTCAATCCAACAGGTCTATTTCAACCGACAAGCCTATTTCATCTGAATGGGTATGTTTCAACACAACAGGTCTATTTCAACCGATATAACATATAAGCATATAATATACAAACAGTCTAACACCATGGGCAACTAACTACCTAATTTAATTGCCTAATAGCATACTATAGGGCAACTATATCCTAACAAGTAGAAGATATATACTAAAGCACATAATATATTGAGAAAACTCACCTTAATAATTACTCGGACGATTGACAACTATCTAGGTGATTCTATTGGCGATCCAACTAGCAGGTAATGCGCTTAACAAGTATTAACCAATAATAGTACAACTTATTAATCCCTATGCAAATTTGTTATTGAGAGTTAGATATTTTATTAATCCCAATGAATACCAAGAGTTCTATCAAATAAGGATCAACCATGATAGACAGTTAGGAGGAAGGACCATTTCAACGAATAGCTTTTCTGAAATCCAACAACCAAGCCAACTTGACCATTCTAGGCACATCTCTTTTAAGAAGATCAATTAGTATATCACTAGAATAAGTGATAAATATTATTTATACACTCATAACAACGACTATGAATATAAATATGAGTTACACTTTAAGCATAGTAAGTGTAGCTTAACTTATAAGGTTGGTGGGTGTGGGCTCGACGAGGGGCTCGGCAACCTCGGTTCACTCCGGGTCGACCCCTCGGCTTGCCGAGCTCGCCTCGGCATCAAGGTTCATATTTTCCGAGTGTTGATGACCAGTGGGAAGACGGGGGTATCTGGCAACGACAATTTCCATTTAATTTTTTTAAAACACCTATAAATACTACAACTTCAACTCATTTTAAATCTATCCACTTTACAACTACAGTATACTCTCTCAAAATGTCTTCATCGTCATCTTCATCAGGCATGTTTAATGCCTTACTTGAAATGACTATAGAGGTTATTCTGGAGGCCGAGCAGATGATCGAACGACTACAAGAAGAAAATGTTGAGAATGCACGCCAGAGGAAGAGAAGATACATACAAAGATTTCGTGAGGTGGCTAATGATCGACTTACGCAAGATTGCTTGGTGGATGACACCAACTTTATAGAATATTATTTTCGTCATCGGTTCCGTATGCATAAATCTCTGTTTTTTTGTATAGTCAACAACGTCACAAAAGCGTGTCCATTTTTTCAACAACGTCAAGATGCTAGAGATACAATTGGTTTTACTCCTATACAAAAATGCACGACTACACTTCGACAATTAGTGTATGCCACTTGCCTTGATGCACTAGAGGAGAACCTTAGGATGTTCGGATGTGTTGCACGAACTAGCCTTCACAAATTTTGCAAGTATGTCATGAGATTATATGGCCCACGATATCTGTGCAAACCTACTTGTAGTGACATCCAACAATTGTATGCCCATCACTCAAATGTGCTTGGCTTTCCTAGAATGTTAGGAAGCTTAGATAGCCTCTACTGGGCATGGGGTTGTTGTCTGAATACCGTTAAAGGGAAATACACCTGAGGTGATCATGGTTATCCAACTGTTATACTTGAAGCGGTGGCATCACATGATATGTGGATATGGCATGCATTCTTTGGATCAGCCAGCTCCCTTAATGACATCAATGTTCTTAACATGTCTCCGTTACTTGACGATATGTACAATAAAAATGCACATGAATCCTCTTTTCAAGTAGCTGGAACATCATATAGGAATGGGTATTATCTTGTGGATAAGATCTATCTAGAGCGTGCGAAGTCATTGTCTTGTCCAAGTGATCGTAAAAGGTTGAAGTTTAAGAGAGCTCAATAGCGGGTGAGAAAGGATGTGGAATGAGCATTTGGAGCTTTGAAAAAATGTTGGTATATTCTTAAATATCCCGCGCCGTATATGGAGGAGAAGAAAATGAGCGAGGTGATGTATACTTGTATAATATTGCATAATATGATTCTGGAAGACGAAGGAAATGCAATATGTGAGTATAACAAAAACGATATCGTTCCACCAACACAAGCTTTTGAGGTTGGAAGCGCGGAGTACATGTCGAGGAGGGCACTCATTAATGATGTTGAGACACATCATGTTCTTCGTAGGGGCTTAACGAAACATAATTAGAACGTCAACCACATCGATCTTAACACGGAACTGGTCGACAATTTGGAAGGTCAATTTTCCGATGATGATGTTCTTTAGGTCTATCTAGGCTTGGTAATTTTAGTTTGCAAGTTCTTAATTTTAAATTCTATTTTTTTTGGTGTGTTTGTTGTTATTTTGAATTTCTATATTTTTATTTTAAGTTTAATGAATTTTAAGTTTTTGAAAATTGTTATGTTTGAAAGATTTATTTTGTATATTTAAAAAAATATAGGTAGCATGGCAAGTATGGCAACCCGCACCTACCAAATGGCAACTTTTGGTAAGAATGTGCAAAGTGTGATGTGGCACGTACGTGGACCGTGGCAAGTGTGGCACCACACCCACCATGCTAAAGAGTTTCTAGCAAAAATTAAGATTGTGTTGGCAGAATTCCAACTCGAGAGATCCTACTAGTAGAGCCTAGATACATAGAGTTGTGCTAAGCTAAAATATTTTGGAACCCCAAATAAATACCTCAAAAATCGGGCTTAGAAGTTTAGAGGGAGTTGAGAAATGGTGTGGAGAGTGAATTAGTTGGAACCAGTTTTTTATAGGTGAAGTGTAGGTAGGGCGTGTCGCACCTTTTAATTTGCACAATATGCATTTTGGTGGTGTCGGGTGGTGCCACATGTCAGATCAGGATTGGTTATGTGGACCCCTTCAAGATGTGCATGTCGCACGTATGCGCGCGTGACGCATAACGTGAATTTTTTAAACTGCTTAACTTCTTCATACGAGCTTTGTTTTTTATGCTTTTTATATTCATGCGTAGCTATTGATGAAATCTACAACATTAATTTAGATTATGTTGGCTAGTTATCACTTCATTTTTAAAGGTATATTTTAGAAGGATTAGACAGCTAAACCTCGCTTAAAGTTCATATCGCTTTTATATGGCATCCGTTCTTGACTGTCTTTGACAGATTGGTACTTACGAGATCTTCAGCTCTCGTTTAGATTATTTTGGCTAACAATCAACCGATATAAAATTCAATTTCTGTGTTGTACACTGTTGTGCTAAAACTTCTAAAATCATACCTTCCTCATACGAAGTCAGATTTAGACATTCTCTATATGTACGACTTCTCTTTTTCAATTATTATGAATTTCATCAAGACTCTTTATCCTAAATAGTCTTATGTTGAAAAAATTTAATTACATAATGATTTTTTATATTGTAAGGCGAAATTGGAGTGTTACATTGCTCTTTTTCAGTAAGCTAAGCAGTTTCTCCCTTGTAGGAATGGGTAGTGTGGAACCAATTCAAACTATCTGGTCTTTTTATATGTTGTGTATTACCTCATTTGCTATTGGTTCTTCCTCTCTTGGTCACGTTTAGCCTTATGGGATTTTTTCTGGTGCCATGATCCGGTTGCATTCGCTGTTCCTCCTCTCGGTGACCAAAATTTTTGCCACACCAACTTCTATGGGGAATTTGATTAATCTGTGGATGGTGGATGCCATTGCTCCAAATTGTATCATCATTGTTCTTCCCAAAATGATATTGTGTTTCAAGGGTGCTCTGACGATGATGAAGTGGAGCAAAAGTGTTTTTGTTTCTCTTGTCTGTCATCTTCGAGTATTAACGAGATAAATATTACTCTTAATGGCGTTATGTTGTGTCCTACAAATCCGAGCAGCCTTCATGTCGATGGTTGTAGCCCATTCTTCAATTGTTGGGGTATTTGTCTGAAGCAATGTTCGAATATGATTTTCGTTGCGCTTCCACTATCAATGTATACCCTATGTATTGTTGTGTTCTTTATTCAAGCTTGTATTATTAGGGAGTCGTCGCCTCCTTAATTTGGAGTTGTTGGGTTGTTTGCACTACTAGAAAATAGACCTTTAATGACGCGCAATTTATGACACGCGGTGATTTATGATACGCAAAAGCACGTGACCTAAAAATAATGTCAGCTCTCTAGAAATTTTAAGGATTTAGAACGCGCAATTTTGCGTGCCCTAGAATAAGTGTTAGAAAAAAAACACGGAGGGCACTAATTATAAAACGTGCGTCATCTAAACATGTCGCTTTATATTTTTTAATGAAACGCGCTCTTTAGTAATAAGCGGGAAAAAGAAAAACCCAAAAATTAGAAAAGCCCGCTTTCACTTCCCTCTTTACCTTAGCCCGCTTTCACTTCCCTCTTTACCCTAATCGGCGATACTTCTTTCCCCTTCCCACATCGACCGCTAACTACTTCCCCAATCGTTGACATCGTCGACCTAGCCTCTTACTTCTCCTAATTTCTCTAAGTCTTAGCTAGGGTTTTTTTATTGGAGACGTTGATCAGTGCCATATATTCCCTCGCCAATGATTTCAAAGAGTATTTGGGACTCAAACTTGGTATTTTATCAACATCATATATTTTGCAATTTCAGAGATGATATAGAAGATGAACAATATTTATTAGAGGGTGTCAAGCTAACTGAACGTGAGCTAACGTAATCAATCTCCTTGAAAAAATTTACATTAAAATCTTTACTTTTGTTTTGTACCTTACGTTTAAAAATCATATACTTGTGCAGATACAAGAAGCAAATATATGATCTAGTTAAGAAGCAATCTCAAGAGGATGATAATGTTAACTGATACTTATATCACCTGATATTGCACAAAAGACTGATCTGAATTCTAAGGTATACACTTTTGTTGATTTTTCTTTTCGTCAATGTTGATTTGTTGAAACTCTATATATGGTAGATTACATATGGATCAGTACTGAATTTGATGCATGAAAAGACAATATTCCGACTTCATTCACATGATATGCCATATGGGTCAAGCAGTGGGTAGCAACCTGTTACAGGTTTTCCTAACGTAATGATGCCAATAGCTACTGGGTATGTTAATGGTGTTTATAATTATAACTTTATATCCACATTTCACATGGTTAAAAAAATGACATAATTCTCGAGTATGCATGGAGACTCCAACCTCATAAAAAAGGGGCATGGGAATACATCCCATGTTCAATGACCACCAACTGTTCGATGAAATGCCCCACTCAACTATCATACCATTTCTAGTGAAATTTGTTACTTTTTGTGTAGGTTCAAAAGTGCTATGGACTTTCTGTTGAGTATGAAGGAAATCTTGCCCTAATAATGCGGATGAGCTTGGAAGTGTATTAACAAGTCAAGACTAAATCTTCAAGTGTTTATTTTTTAGAAATGCAATTGAATTTTTCTAATCTTCAATTGAAGTTTTAGTTATTTATGCCAAAAAACCTTGGAGTATATCACTACTCATGGTCGACCAAAATCCACCCTTGTAACCCGATTAATTCAAGGTTTTGAGACGGTGGCATTCAAGACTAATTTTGAGTCATGGCCATCAGCAGCTGCACATCAAGCAGAGAATAAAGGAAAAGTAACAGGTAATAACAACCTACTTTCATTCATCGTTTGTATTTTTTTTTACTATAATTGGATGATTATTAACTTACTTTCAAGATGCATGCAGGCCTTGCCGACTTCAAATGAGATGGCGCAGGTGTATACATGTTGCGTCAATCATGAGTTGTCACCAGTTTTCTTGATCTTTATTCTAATACTGAAATGCTGATGCATGCAGGCCGTTTTTCGCTTCCTAGATTTAATGATTATCGATCTAACTTTTTGCAATTATTTCATTGTTTAAACTGTAGGTTATTACAGATTTTGACAAGACATTGACAAAGTTTTGGGTTGATGGATTTAAAGGACACTATATTTTTGTGATTTATTAAAAAATTTGAATGAATAACACATTCGTTATTGTTAAGATTGTATCAAACCGGATGAAATTTGACCAGAATGGTAACCTAGTAGCTTTTACAGGTAAATTCTTGATTCATGGTTTATATAATAAGATTGAATTGGTTTTGTTTCTTTAAAAGTATGAAAATTTATGGTTGTTTCAGAGAAGTTGATTCATAGTTTGAAAAAGAATGAGCATGCTCTTGATATTGCTTCTTCTTTACATGATAACTTGGGTGAAATTGATGAGCATGTGATCGATGGTGCCCCTGTGAAAAGAGAACCAATGTGCTACTTCTTTGTGATCACATGGGAATCAGGTGCTTCAATTGGTGTTTCCGTTATTGAAGGTTGCAGTCAGGTGCTTCAACCGATGGTTTGTCATTTTCTCAACTATTGTATCTTGTACAGAGACATCGTTCTAAAAAACGTGAGAAACGCACGCCTTGAGGCGAAGCGACTGCTGATCGAACTAGAGGCGCCGCCTCTGTGGTAGGATTTGATATGTACGCCTCGTAATAGTGAAGCGTATAGGAATCGGTTGAGGCGGAACGATTTTCAGAAGCGCACGCCTTCAAAATTTTAGTCTAATTTTTACTTAGTCTAATTTTGACGATCCCATCCCATGGCCAAATTCATTACTGGAACGTGTTTTTACCAAACGGAATTGCTTCAATTTGCAATTGGGATCGTCAATTTGGCTTTTGGAATGTTGAATTGGAGATTGACGGGAAATTGATTGTCGACTGAAATTCCAGTCTTATGCTTTGATACTTAGTCTTATGCTTTGATGCTTCGCCTAGTACTTTAATGGATTCAAGTGACATTCCAACTGAAATTCCTCTCTCTCTCTCTCTAGCTTTTTCAAAATCAAATTACCTTTTAGCATATTCATCCTTATCTAGTTTCTATTTTTTGTAATTACAGACTGATCTGGTTGATGTTCGGATAACAATCCATCAGGGGAGGAATCCATTGCAGTTTTGTATAAGTAACTAGTGTATTCATATCTTGTTTCTCTCTCTCTCTCCCCCCTCTCTCTCTCTCTTATGTCCAAATCACATTTCCTTTCTATAGTATCTCAAGTAGCAGCATAGTTTTAAGGAAAAAGCACAGCTGATGTGCTATAGAAGAGATTCACAAACTTATATAATCTTTGGCTAAGCTCTCGTAATCTTTGGCTAAGTTCTCAAATTGTTAACTTGGAGTGGCTTCTTGTAATCTTTGGCTAAGTTGTCAAATTGTTAACAGGAGTTCCCAAATTTCTAATCTTGTTTTTCTATTCTCATCCAGATAATACTTGTCCACGAGAAGTCCTTTGAAGCTGATAAATATTCCTCGATGAAATCTATATTCTTTTCAGCTCAGGTAAGTTTTCTTATGGTAAAAAAATATGTTGCCTGAAAAAAAAATTGAAATCCATAAATACTGCAAAAACTTTTCTACCTTAGTAAATTACATAAATGGACCTTGTAGTTTGGTGGAATCCAATTTTGATTTTTGTTGCATGGCTCGTCCTTGTGGTTTCATTTTATGTGAAGCGTTGGTCCTTGAGTCATTGAATCGTTAAATCTAACTACTCAGCTGTTAATTTTATTAAATATTGCCATTTTGCCCTTGGGGCAAACTAATAAAAAACACACCATACGGTCCAAATTTGTAATTTACTATATGTATATGCATATGCATATCTATATATTTAATTATATTTACAAATAAAAAACACACCATTTTGGACCCTATGGTGCTTTGTTATTAGTTTGGTCCAAGGGCAAAATGGTCATGTTTAAAAAACTAACAACTGAATAGTTAGATTTAATGATTTAATGACTCAGGGACCAAGGCTGCACATAAAATGAAACCACTAGGACAAGTTGTAATACCTTTTCTTAACGCACCTATGATAATATGTATTGGTTGTAGCTAAATGAGTTGTATTTGTTTGGATATAGGACATATGGTGGTCAAATGAAGTTGTGTACAAAATGTTATATGAAATGGATGTAGGAGTATTATGTGGATGCTACAACAGGTAGGTAAGCTTCAATTTCTACCTTTTAATTTCTCTCATAAGTTGAAAATTTGATTTCTAGTTTCCATGGATCCAACCTTAATGTTTTTCATCCTCAAAGGTAATACATGTTTGCTGAAGTACCAGACGACTACGAATACATATAGACTCTACAAATGTTCAGGTGGGTATTTTTTTTCTGAAATTCACATAACTATATCTTTGATAGTCATGTTTGTTTGTTCGGTTGTGCAAGGACAATTAGATTGAGTTTGACAGCACATGCAGCTAGGGAAGTGGATTGGAGTGGGATAGCAAATAGAACAAATGTAGCTAGGGTAATTGTTTTCTGAATTTGGTGTAACTATATCTTTGATTTTGTTTTTCATCTTACCTTTTATGATTTGAGTATGAAATTTTATTTTATATTATGCAATGGATTATATTTTTTGTATATGCTATTTTATTTCTATTATGAGAAATTGAATGCAAATTTAATTTGAAAATTAATAAATATATAAATTTATTTTTTTTAAAACATTTAAATTTACGATACGCAAAAATGTGTGTCATCTTCATTTATGACATGGCCTTTCTTGATAGGGGCTTTCTTGATACGCATTGCGTGTCATTAACACGCGCGTCGTAAGGTTACGACACGCGAATGCGTGTCATCTTCCTTTATGACAGGGCCTTCCTTGATACGCATTGCGTGTCGTAAACGCGCGTCGTAATTGCGCGTCGTAAATGAGCGTCGTAAATGCGCGTCGTCTATAGACGACGCGCAAAAGCGCGTCGTCTCTCTTTATGACAGGGCCTTCCTTGACACGCATTTGCGCGTCGTCTGAGCCTTTTACGACGCGCAATGAGCGTCGTAAAAGGCTGTTTTTCTAGTAGTGTTGACAAGAATTTCACCTCATTTCCTGGTTGGAATTGTGTTCTCGTCTATGGTGTTATCGTTTAGTGATAAGTATGGATAACTAGTATCATTGGTCCTTTCTCTATGTTTTTGTTTTCATCTCTTTTCTTATGTTTTTCTGCATCGTTTGTGTTATTATTCTCTACCATACTTTTGGCTATTTTTTTGAGTTTCCCTTGTTGTATGCACTCGCCCAAATCTTTCTTTAGGACACTACATTCTATTGTGTCGTGTCCTTGGCGTTTGTGGAACTCGCAATATTTTGCTTTGTTTGTCGGATTTCCTTGGAATCTTTGATTTTTCCATGGCTTGTCTATGATGGTCAGCACCTTTAGGTGTCTATATCTCTTGTCATCCCTTTGGTATGGTTGATAAGGCTTGTGGAATCGTATCCTCCTTCAGAGTGATGATTACTTTGGTATTCTCTTTTCTTTCCCTTTTAAGTGGCTACTGTTTTCAGGTATGCTTCTTTCATAGTTGTACCTTCTTCTTGTCGCAAGTATCGTTGTGCACTTTCATTCATTTCATGTCTGGTAGTGGGTATTTTCCCTAGGAACGTCTTGGATAGTGGTCCAGGCAGGAGCCCATGCGTGAAGGATTCAGTAACTAAATGGGCGCTCTATCCTGGTACGTCTAATGTGGCATCATGGAAAAGCTTGAACTAATTTCTTATCGATTCTCCTTCATGCTACTTATATACTATGATTTCTCGTACATCTCCCCAGTATTTTCTCAGTTGCATGAAATTTTTTAGGAATAGTTCTTTTAGTTTTGAGAAACTTCTGATGTTGTTTGGTGCTAGACTTTTGAGCCATGCTCTGATATTTCCATCCAACATGGTCAGGAAATGTTGGGACCAAAAACTTTTGTCTAACTTTAACGTTTACATGTTCCATTCGTAGGTGTGGGAATTTTGCTATAGTGGGCATTCAATATTCGTATAATTCTAGGATGAATGGCGATGTGTGTTGGTCTATTCTAACTAAGTTCGTGTTTCCATGGTTCTGGGGAAAAAGGTTTATTGAAACAGGAAATAATTTGTTTAATGGATGATGTTTTGGGAAGGAGTATATGTTGGGAATGGTTGGGTATTAACGTTATAGAGTTGCATGTTGGGATAAGGTGAGGACATACCGAATAAGAGTGTGGGGTTGAGAGTTTTTTGTTAGGGGAAGCTATTGGCCATGTTACTGATTGGTACTGTCATCGATGGTTATGTTATTGATGTCAAGTATATCGGTTGGAAATTCATTTCCAACGGTATTTTCATGTGAAACTATTGTCCTATCTGTGGCAGAAAGGACGTCGGCACATTGCTCAGGAAATATAGAATCAATGTTTGAGTTGTGTAGGAAGTTTAATTTGTCTAGGTTGAGTTTTATCTGGTCACCGGAGTTAGAATTAGAACCTAGAGTCAGTTTATCGGAGTTTCCCGATGTTGGAGAATATGCAGCGGACGGGGTAAGTTGTTTCTGAAGTGATCGGTTTGAGCAACAACATTAGTCGTACGGGACTTCGTATTTTGCCACTAGAATCGCCTTTCCATCGTTTTCCATGATGAAAATTTGTGTTTTGAGCTTTTTCTGTCATTTGTCTGGACAAACGGATGACCCAATGATGCGATATTAGACCTCTGGAGTATGATGTTGTTCTCGATCGTCTTCTATCCTGATGGAGATCAGTATAACAATAATAAAACAAATTGCCAGTCGGTCTCTAGGAGGGGAATCTATGAGAATTCTTCGTCGGTCAAGTCAGTGTCTAGGAGAGATGTGTATGTGAGTAAGTATAACATCTAGAGTATGAGGATTCTACCCATTTACCATTGGAGGCGTGCGGCCTTTTACAATGATGACCTTGATGCGGATCATGCTCCTAGAAACAAGAGTGTCATGCCCAAATCGGGATAATGGTGCTAATTGGTGGATCGTACACTTATCCATTGCTCAATCCTTAATTAGCTTAGTTCTGGTATTCATACGTGCACCCTTGTTGGAGTTGGCAGGTCCTGTTTATTGCTCAATTACTTTTTGGCGCAGTCGCCAGACTGGACAATAGATATCGAGGGATAGTCCAATGCAGGCTGGACATTCGGCCTGGTGGTCAGGCCGGATGTATCCATGAAAAAGTGGTTGGAGTCGTTAGTTTCCTAGCATGCTTGGGAGGCACGTTATCATATATATATATATATATATATATATACACACACACACACACACACACACACATATATATATATATATATATATATATATATATATATATATATAACACCCGACTCGAGGTATATTCAATTTTGATCCTTGGCATGTTAATTCTTTGCAGATTTTTCCCTAGGGTGCAGTTTTTCCAATTCTGGCAAACTTACAATATGTGTGGCATACTCCTCGTACGTTGAGCATATGCATGCAATGGACACACCCTAAATTTTAGGGTTTGGACCCTATTTAAACAACATTATCAACCTTAGATGTCTCATTTCATAGCCTCCAAATCCCTTTGAGTCGCCTTTTGAACCCTAGCCTATTTTGAAGAGATTTGACCCCTCTTTTGTGTGTGTTTAGTGTGTGTTGGTGAGACCTGAAGAAGAAGAAGAAGTTAGAAGAATGAGCATTAATCAAAGGAGGGCTTGTATATTTAGATTTCTCACATCATTTCTAGCTTCATTGAGGCATACAACATGGAACTTGCTCCTTATTTACTTAGATCTAGTCCTTATGAAATTTTCGTCCCATTTTTGTCATACGATGAGGTCTAGTGGATTACTTCTACTCCAAAAGTTAGGAGTTGCTTACCTTGATGATTCTGAGGTTCTAATTCCATTAAGTTAGCATCTTGATTGTTGTGGATCAACCATGCACGAGTTTAGGTCATTATAGTGGAAGTAGAATGTTAAAATTGAGGTTTGGGTCCTTTTGAGGCGTGCAAAGGCTCGAAGTCATGACTTTATGGCTTAAGACGTTTGATAAGACTTGGATCTGAAGTTTGGGCTTTTGGTTGCATGTATTAAGCACTTAATGGATAAGTTCTTATTGGGCATGTCCGTTGGGCGTACGTACGTGTACATTGTACGTACATTGCCCGGTCCCCGATCATGGTTCTCTTGGTAGTACGTTGGTCGTACCCAGCTTGTATGCATCACATACTAGGAGTCCGTGTAGAATAGTGGGCGTAAGCCTAAGTACGCCGGGCGTATTCAGCCACCGTTGGCTTTAGTTGACTTTCTCGGTTTGGGCCATTTATGGGCTAGAAGAGTTTTGGGCCTTTTGGGGCATTAGCCTTCTGATTTTCGGCCATGGCAAGTGTAACGCCTGCAGATTCGAGCTAGTCAATTTAGAGATGATAAGTGTCAAAAAATAATTTTTGATAGAGGGTTATTTAGAATAAATATCTTAACTAAGTTCTAGTATATGACACAAGGTTTCCGTACATATAAAGAATGCCGAAATCGGAGTTATAATGAAGAAGTTATGACATGTCGAACTTTCGCGACAAAACCGGCACGACACCGGGAATCGTAAAAAGTGAGTTTACAATAAATAATTTTTTAGCCTTATGGGTCTAAATTAAAGTTTTTTAGTACGTCTCCACCTACGTGTGGATATAAAGAATGTCAAAAACGGAGCTCGTATGCAAAAGTTATGACCTTCCGAAGATGTAGATGTTTGAGAGCATGATATGTGTCAGAAACCCTAATCTAACTGGGCTCACGACGTGAGCATGATTTCTCACAACATGAGGAGTCAAACGGACACTAATCGAGGCTAGAAAACACCTGGGAAGGCTACAGGATGACTCTTGGATGCTCACGACGTGAGCATATCATTCTCACGACGTGAGAAGTCATCCGGACACCTTTCGAAGCTATAAACGCATATGGCAAGTCTACGAGATGATACAACCATGGCTCACGACGTGGGCATTGATTCTCACAATTAACAGCTGACTGTTTCTAGATAGATTCTATCCAATCACGCTACGAATGTGAGTGCATAGTTACTTTCATCTAACACATAGATATAAAGTATTTTATATAAATTACGTTCCATGTATGCATATTTTCTGTTACCTGATATCTATGTTGGATGAACATTTTATACATATTTTAAATGATTTAAAATGTATATATATTTTATATCTACGAATATGTTGGGTAGAACATGGGTAGATAAACCATGAGGGATAAAAGATGATAAAATTGATAATATTTGCAGTTGCGCCTACTAGAGAACATCATAGTTCTGGCAACTGTGCCTAAACGATAATATCGGCAGTTGCGCCTAATAGAGAAAGTCATAATCCTAGCAGTTGTGCCTAAATGATAATATTGGCAGTTGTGCCTAATAGATAACATTGGCAGTTGTGCCATAGGCAATGATGGACTTCATGCCTATTCCTTAGGACAATCCTAAGGATTGAAAAAGTGAATGATTGATGATTCTTAGGGTAGATCCTTAAGAATAAAGAAGATAATGGGGATGGGTAATGGGTTGATTATTAAACATAATAATTATATTATTGTGGGTTGAAAACCCTATGTGTTCACCAGGTTTCCCAACCTGACCCACTCAGCTTATTTGTATCACAGGTGTCGATACGAAGCTAGATTACACTGAGAGATTAAAGAATATATAAACCACTACTGTAAATGAATGTAAGATCTTTTTATGCTTATGTTTATCTATTGACGATGACATCCCAAAATTTTAAAAAGAATAAAATACATTTCTTCGGAAATGCTTTGATAATATATTTATCATGTTTTCTGGGAATAAATTCTGCAACATTTTTCTTTAAAATGGTACTCTAATTTTTATATAAAGCATAAACAAAATTGGTCTTTTCTGGCCATGAAATTGGGGATGTCACAGCTAGGCATCAGGCCTTATTAGAATTAGTCCCATGAGGCGTTTTAGGCCCAATTAGGAAGTTGGGCCTTAGTGGACTTTTTGGTTCTTTTGGATTGGGCCTCGGATTTTGTGCCATGTTAGGTGGGGGATAAAATGGTCTTTTACCCTAAATATTGGACAATTGGACTAGGATTCCAGTTTTGAGTTATAACCCATTATTAATAAGATATTATTTGATGGTGTTAGAGCGGGGCATTTTCCGGATCAATAGTCAAAGATTTTATCGGAGAGATTCAACAGATTGAGGTGAGTTTCCTCACTGTATTCGTCGGTCGAAGGCACCAATGTCGGCCAATGGTTTATTATGATTAGGATGCTAGTTGTCTGCATAACTCTGCATGTTTGATATTTGTTATGTATACCGGGCGGGGCCCGATGTCGAGCGGGGCCTGACGATTATCTTGTACGTTATTTATCTTTGTCATTCCTACATGTGTTTATGTGTTTGTATGTATACTTGGCGGGGCCTAATGACTGACGAGACCCATTATTTACTGACAGATATGTTCCAAGCGGGGCTCGATGTCGAGCGGGGTCGAATGACAGGCATGACCCATTACTTGTTTGATATGTATGGTATGTGGTACTTTGGGGAATTCATTAAGCTTCGTGCTTACGATTTTCAGTTTATGTTTTAGGTACTTCCAGATGCAAGGGGAAGAGCTCGGGGTTGTCGCATCACATACACCATGATGTTCCGCACTTTACTTTACTCTAAAGTAGTTGGATGTTTGATCATACTTGATTTTATTATGGCTTATGGTATGTTTAGAACGATGATTTTTATAATAATTAAAAATAAAATTTTTGGCCTTCATTTTTGGGACGTTACAAGTTGGTATCATAGCCTTGGTTTGAGGGATTCAGACATACTCTCGAGTTGTCTGAACTTAAACTGAGGGTTTGGCAGAATCTTCAAAAAGAAATGTTTTATAAAAGAGTTTTCTAATAAAAGAAAAGGTGTGTGGTGCATGCAATCTATCAAGCTCAAGTAAGTTTTCCCAAAATACCCATACATGTTTTATGATATGCGTTGATCTGTGAATCTGTGAATCGTATGCCAGATAGGGCTAAGGATCATCTCAGGATTTGCATGTAGAATTCTAGGAAAGATTCCTTTATATCCCTATTATATGAGCTTGTAGATTTGCATGCTAGTACTGATCAGTCAGTGATAGGCTGACGTGTTTAGGTTATGCTTGTTCTGATTAATCGATGCTCGAATGCTGATTGCTTTGTGATTTTAGGAGTTTCCGTTTACTTCTTATAACTAGTAAGTGAATATTCTAAGTTGCATATTTTTTAGGCTAAATAAATTTCGAAGGTTAGGTTTTAACTCTATTGTGTAGCTCTTGTTTGAGTCCAACCATTGTAATGTGAGACCTTTCATTTGAGGAATTATCTAGTGTTGGTGTATTCGTGAGCTAGTTAAAGGATGTGAGGGGGAGTTCCTTCTGCAGCTGATGGCAGGGAGTAGTGTCATGGTTGCCCTAAAAAAACCTAGGAAGAGATTTAGTGCTAGGAGCCTCGTCTTGTTGAGGATTATATATGTGGATAAGGGAGTGACTTGAGGTATTCAAATCGATCCTTTAGGAAAGTATGGATAGATATGGAAGGTAGTATGGGCCTGTACTACTGAAAGCATAGGATCCGTACTCAATTCATGGAAAGTTGTGATGATACCAAGAAGCTCGCAGAGTACGGAATCTCTCTATGCTTATATATGTATGTTATGATGAGTTGGATGGTCTATTTTCAGTATGGTGGTCAGTCAAGGAAGACTTGGTAGTGGTTCTGGTGCTGGTGAGTGTTAAAGCTCAGGTTCTAGAGTTGGGCAGTTGGATGATCAGACGTGGGAGTTCATTTTATCATAGATTGCCTGCAACATACTTGAGTAGACTCATGTGATCTTTGATACGATCAAGTAGGGTATCATGGAGGTTTTAGAGGAGCGCATGGGCTCATTCAGTTCTAAGGTGGTAGCGATGATGGGAGCTCGTACTTTAACTTTCTGTGAGGTCCGGGCATGTGGGGCCCTAGAGTTCTTCGGGAAGAAGGATCCGATCGCGAGCAAACATTGGTTAGCAGACGTCGTTAATACATTCCACACTATCAGTTGTCCCGAAGGGGAAAAGGTTAGACTTGCTTCCTGTCTTCTGAAAGACAGAGCCCGGGACTGGTGGGAGGCGAGGGGATTGATTCCATGACTTGGGAGGATATTTTTACGAGATTTTAGGCCGAGTTCGCATTTGTGAATGAGGTCCAATAGTTGGCGTGAGAGTTCCAGTGTAACATCCGAAATCTAGACGTTTAATTGTGGTATTAGGCCAATTTCAAGTTGAACTCGGCGAGTTAAAGATGAAGAGTCATAGGATTTAATGGGTCTACTCGACGAGTTGAGGAGCCTCAACTCGGCGAGTTGGCCACTCAAAAGGAAACCTTAATTTTTAGGGTTTTGCACCCTATTTAAAGGCCTTAAGTCTTTCTTTTGTCCTCCTTATCAGCCCCCTTGTCCTCCTGAAACCCCAAATTGAGTTGTGAGCCTCTTGTTGGGAATCTTGCGATTTTGAGTCAATTTTTGTGTGCTTTTGGTGCTTGGTGAAGGTTGTAAGAGCTTGAAGTTGTTTAGCTTGGAGGGAAACTTTGGGATCCGGAATCTATCACACTTTTGGCAACCATTTGAGGTAAAAAGTTTGGAGCTTGATGATTAATAGCTTTGATCTTCTCATTTGGGTTTTATTGCGATTTTAGCCTCCTTTTTGAGTTATAGATAAGACTGGTGGTGTAAAGGTTCATCCTTTCAGATCTGAGTTTGTTTTGCTACCCTTGAGCTTAAAGGTGCAAACTTTAGGAGGATCTTGATGTCATGCATACATTAAGTCCCGTGTTAAGTTCATTTGAAGCTTACGAGCTTCATCTAGACATGCATGGACGTAAAGTTAGCAACTTTACGTGGTTTTCCAGCTCAAGGAAGTCAGATCTATGCTTTGTGGCCATGCCTTTACGGATAAGCTGCTTAATGAGTTAAGCTGTAGGACTTTGAACGAACTCGGCGAGTTTACGGATAAACTCGATAAGTTGGTGAGTAAACTCGACGAGTTGACTTGGGTTTTCTCGATTTGTGCAAATTGATGGAGGAACTCGACAAGTTGAAGGACAACTTGGTGAGTTGGGTCAACCTGGACCGTTGACTTTGACTTTTGATGTATGCCTTTGACCAATTTTTTCCTGAGGGGTGTTTGTGATAACCTGATTTTGATTTAATGAAAATATGGGCTTAGGATAAGACCCATATGGAGATGGGCCCAATTTGGAAAATTGGCCATTAGTAGTCCATTTTGGATCTTTTGGTTTTCGGCATCAATTTTGGTGTAACGCTCGTATCCTGAACTTGGAAGAACTAGAAGGTCATTGAGCTTGAGGAGAAGCACTAGATCTGGGATCTCATCCGTCTTTGGTAACTTTCTAAGCGTTACTTGGTCCTTAGATTCATAAAAAGGGTCCTAAATCCGTTCTTGTCCAAGGAAAGACCATATTCATAGAAGTAGGTTGCTATATCTCTAGATCGGGTCCATTTGAGGCGTGCAAAGCTATCAAGTTGTCAATTTTATAGATGTATACCATGGAAACAATGTAGATATATATTCTATAACCTTAGATCTGAAGAAAGGGCTTAATAGACTAAGAACTATGAGGAACTCGGCGAGTTCATGGACGAACTCGACGAGTTTGGTCGAACATTCCAGTTTTTGTTCAAGGAACTCAGCGAGTCCACAAGGGAACTCGACGAGTTGTACTGGAAAGTCCCATTTCTATTTAGAAGGAGAAACTTGGCGAGTTGGAGGAAAACTCGACGAGTTAGATTGCATTTTCATTATTCTGTGATTCATGGGAAATCGATGAATTGAAGGGTAAACTCGACGATTTGAGTCAACTCGGAGCGTTAACTTTGACTATGACTTGACCAAAGTCGACCCTCAAGGGTTATGAGTATGGAATGGTATCTAAGGGGTCGTTTGTGTAGAGCTGATTCCAAGGCAGAGACATTTCAGCTATCATTCGACAAAGGAGGTGAGTTTCCTCCTGTAAGAACGAGTCGAAAGCACCAATACCGACCCGTTTATGTATGTTATTATGTTCTGAACTAAGGTCCGATGTCGGGCAGTACCTGATGATTGTTAATATGCTTTTTGGATTTCGGTCTGGTGTCGGGCAATGCCCGAGGAATGTTTGTATGTTTGATATCTTCTCGATTCTTGTATGTGTCTATTTTATATGCTTCTAGATCTCGGTCTGATGTCGGGCAATGCCCGGGGAATGTTAGTATGTTTCCGAATTTTGGTCTTATGTCGCACGGGGCCAGAGGAATGTTTATATATTTATGTTATGTCATTATTTATGTGTATTTGTTGATATGTTTATATGTATACCGAGATTGGCTCGATGTCAGGCGGGGCTCGATGCCGGATTTCAATCCGATGTCGGGCGAGGCCCAATGTCGAACATTGTCCGATGTCGTTTGGGGCCCGATGAAGCGGCCAAGGCCCATGATATGTTATTATGTGATTATTTGATTATGTGTATTGTATGAGCTGGTTTGGGGAGACTCACTAAGCTTCATACTTACAGTTTTCAGTGTTGGTTTAGGTACTTCCGGTAGCAAAGGGAAGAGCTCTGGATGACTGTAGTGCACACACCATTATGTTATCCTGGGATGTTTTTACTCTGATATATTGATATGAGTTTTGATATGATGTATGAGATACTATGATTTACATTTTGAAGAGAAGTTTTTGATAACTTTGATTTTATTTAATAATTTAAAATGAAATTTCTGGTCATGATTTTTGGGATGTTACAAGTTGGTATCAGAGCCTTGGTTTGAGGGATTCGGGTACACTCCCGGGTGTGTCTGAACTCAAACTGAGGACTTAATATAAAGATTTTCCAAAGAAAACCATTTTTATAAAAGGATTTTGAAAAGAGAAAAGGGTGTGGTGCATGCATTCAGCCGAGCTCAAGTAAGTTCTCTCAAATTAACCATATATGTTTGTTGTGATATGATATGATTATGAGAACTGCATGATAAATTAGGGCTAAGGATCTAGGAAGGATGCCTTGTATGCCTTTTATATGTGTATGAGAACTGCATGCTAGATTAGGGCTAAGGATCTAGGAAGGATGACTTGTATGCCTACTGTATGAGCTTATTGAACTACATGCTAGTACTGATTAGTCAATGATATGATGGCCTGATTAGGATATGCTTGGTTTTGATTACTCAATGCTCGAATGCTGCTTGCTTTGTGCTTTTAGGAGTTCTAGCTATCTTTAACTAACTAGTAAATGAATACGCTAAGTTACATATTACGAGGACTCATTAATTTCAGAAGGTTAGGTTTAGCCTTATTTCGCAGCTCTTGTATGAGTCCAACCGTTGTAGGTAGAGACCTCTAATTTGAAGAATATCTAGTCTTAGTAATTTGTAATGGTATTCGCAAGTTAGTTAAGAGGAGATAGTAGGGACTTCTTATGCAGCTGATGGTGGGGAGTGGGTCAGAGATTACGCTAGGGTAAGCCTAGGATGAGATTAGCGTAGAGAGCAGTAGTAGTGAAAGGGACTTGGTGGAGTCAAGGCAGTTCTTGAGGAAAGTACAGATAGATGTGGAAGGTAGTATGAGCCCACACTACTAAAAGCAGAGGATTCGTACTCGAATCAAGGAAGGCTGAGATGAACCCAGGGAACTTGTAGTATGTGAGATACCTCGATTTATGATGAGTATTCTGATGTTTGTTATGGTGTATTTTCAGTATGGTGACATTATGCACTAGACCAGTTGGCAGCTCTGATGCCGGTGCGGGATCAAGATCGGGCTCGGGAGTCGGGCAACTCGATGATCAGATGAGGGAGTTCATCTCATCTGAGATTACTCGTAGTATCATTGATCAAACTCCTGTGATCTTCGACACCATGAAGGAGGGCATTGTAGAGATTCTTGACGAGAGGTTGGGTGCATTCCACACCGAGATGGCGGCCATGATAGGGGCGCACACGATGACATTCAGGGAGTTCTGAGCTTGTGGACCTTTAGACTATCATGGGGCTCAGGACCCCATTGCTAGCAGCATGTGGTTGGCTGATGTCGCTAACGCCTTTCGCACCAACCGTTTTCCCGAGGGGTACAAGGTCCGACTTGCCTCCTACCTTTTGAAGGACATGGCGCATGATTGGTGGGAGGAGATTAGACATGCCATTGGAAATGATGCAGCTATTGATGTGATGACTTGGAGTGACTTCTCGGCCAGGTTCAGGACCGACTTTGCACCTGTGATCGAGGTGCAATAGCTTGCTAGGGAGTTCCAAGATCTCCAACAGACTAGTGAGACGGTGATTGAGATCACCTCCATTTTCAAGGAGAGGGCCCTTCTTGTTCTGCAATACGTGTCAGACGAGGAGATGAAAAAGGCCCGATACCATGAGATGTTGCGGAGTGATATCCGCTAGTTTGTGAGTCGATTCAGCTGCAAGACGTTGGAGGATATGATTGTGAGGGCTCGGGAAAAGGAGATGGATTTGAAGATGGAGAAGAAGAGGAAACCAGAGGGGTTCAGACAAGGAGCGCGGGCAAGAAGCCCAAGATATCAGATCACTAATTGAGGAGCCAACAGGGCCGAAGCCGCTGTGGAAAGTGTGGAAAGATGCACGAGGGGGCGTGCAAGGTGGGTAGTTTGGACTGCATTCAGTGCGGCCGAACTGGTCATGTCAGTAGACACTATACTGCTACCATCACCACCAAGACAATATCTGATCTGAGGATTACGGATGGCCGAAAGGGTCGGATGGAGGTGCCTGTGACGAAGAGAAGGGCCTTTCAGCGGAAAGCAGAGGAGGCACGTGCAGCTCCCAATGTGGTGATGGGTATGTATCTTCTCCTTATCTCTTTATTTATATTGATTTATTGCTTATTCTTATGTGTTTCATTATAGGATCGTTCCATGTGAGCATTATATCTGATCGAACATTATTTAATTCGGGGGTTACCTGATATTTTGTGTCCATCGCGCTCAGCAAGTGATTTGTGGGAGCTCCAGGGGAGTTGGACTGTCCACTTGATGTAGAGATAGCGGATGGTATAACTGTTCGGATTGCGAGGGTTCATCAGGGATGTACACTATAGTTGTTTGATGAGCAGTTTTCTGTGGATTTAGTCCCCATTCCGCTACAAGGGAATAAGGTTATCGTGGGTATGGACTAGTTGAGCCCCAATGGGGCAGTGATCGACTGCAAGTAGCAGCTTGTACGAGTTCGAACCCCAAGTGGGGGAGGTTTGGTGATTCAGGGGAAGAGGCCATAGGATGGACCGACTTCATGTTCAGCAATGAGGGTGAGACGCTACCTATAGCAGGGTTGCGCATGTTATGTCCCCTATGTTATGGATACCCGGGATAAGGGTAAGGAGACAGTGCACGATGTACCGATTATATGGGAGTACTCGGACGTGTTCCCAGAGGATATGTATGGGGTACCTCCGGAGAGGCAGGCGTAGTTCAAGATTGACCTAGTTCCTGGTGCGGCTGTGATAGCCAAGGCACCATATTGTTGGCTCCTCCTGAGATGCAGGAGTTGTCTACATAGTTGCAGGAGCTGTTAGACAAGGGATTTATTAGGCCGAGCAGTTCACCACGGGGAGCCCCGATCCTATTTCTGAAGAAGAAGGACAGGTTACATCGGATGTGTATAGATTACCGGGAGCTGTATAAGGTAACAGTGAAGAACCATTATCCCCTCCTGAGGATTGACGATTTATTTGACCAACTTCAGGGTGCATCTTGGTTCTCCAAGATTGATCTGCGATCGGGTTATCACCAGATGCGAGTCAGGCACGACGACATGCCGAAGATAGCCTTTCAGACTCACTAAGGTCATGGTGAGTTCATGGTGATTCCGTTTGGGCTCACCAATGCTCCTTCCGCGTTCATGGATCTCATGAACCGCATGTGCAGAACGATGCTGGACCGTTCTGTGATAGTTTTCATCGACGATATCTTGGTTTATTCCAAGACTCAAGAGCAACATGAGGAGCACCTGAGGGAGGTTTTGGAGACATTGAGGAGGGAGAGACTTTTCATGAAGTTCTCCAAGTGTGAGTTTTGGTTGCGCAAGGTGTAGTTTCTGGGGCACCTTGTCAACCAGAAGGGTATTCTGGTCGATCCGACCAAGATAGAGGCCATTATACAATGGGAGGTTCCGCGGTCTCCATCTGAGATTCAAAGTTTTCTTGGTCTGGCAAGTTATTATCGGAGATTCATCCAAGATTTCTCAATGATTGTTGTTCCTTTTACCCGACTGACCAACAAGTCAGTGACATTCTGCCGGGGGCCTGAGCAGCAGGCAGCCTTCGAGACTCTTAGACATCGGTTGTGTAAGGCACCGATTCTGACTTTTCTAGAGTGCTTCGACGATTTCGTTGTTTACTGTGACGCTACGAATATGGGTATGGGTGTAGTGCTGATGCAGCGTAGTCACATGATAGCATACGCTTCGAGGCAGTTGAAGCCTCACGAGGCGAATTACCCGACGCACGATTTGGAGCTAGGGGCGATG
Organism: Lactuca sativa; assembly: GCF_002870075.4. NCBI lineage: Eukaryota > Viridiplantae > Streptophyta > Magnoliopsida > Asterales > Asteraceae > Lactuca > Lactuca sativa. Next base: position 140,129,322 of record NC_056626.2, read on the forward strand.
GTTTTCTCCATCAAGATTTGGCGACACTACCTCTATGGGGTTCGTTGTACCATTTACACTGACCACAAGAGCTTGAGGTACTTGATGGGTCAGCCGAATCTGAACATGAGGCAGCGCCGTTGTTTGGACGTGGTAAAGGATTACGATTGTGAGATCCTTTACCATTAGGGGAAGGCCAATATGGTGGCCGATGCTCTTAGTCTCAAGGCAGTGGTGGCTCCGATTCGAGACTTATGTCTGAGGATGACAGTGATTACTCCATTGCTGGAACGGATCCGGGAGGCGCATGTTGTGGGTATGAAGGAGGAGCGACAGAAGTGTGAGCGGATCATAGGCCAGGTGGCCCCATTCGATTATGACAGCCGTGAGTTGTTGATCCTACATTGGAGGGTTTGGGTTCCTTACTGGGGCAGGGTGCACCAGTTTCTAATAGAGGAGGCCCACAAGTCTCGTTTTTCCATTCATCCCGGGGCGACAAAGATGTATCAGGATTTTCGCTCTGATTATTGGTGGCCCTACATGAAGCGGGACATAGGTTGGTATGTGGAGTGGTGCTTGACTTGAAGGAAAGTCAAGGTTGAACACCAGTGACCTCACGGCAAGATGCAGCTGTTGGATATTCCCTTGTGGAAATGGGAATATATCACCATGCATTTCATCACGAAGCTTCCCCGGACTGCACATGGAGTAGCTTCGATTTGGGTCATCTTGGATCGGTTGACCAAAAGGGCTTACTTCATCCCGATCCAAGAGAGTATATCGGCTGAGAAGCTATCCGAGGCCTATGTTCGCGAGGTAGTGACACGTCATGGAGTGTCGGTGTCGGTTGTGTCAGACCGAGATGTATGTTCGACTTCTAGGTTTTGGAAGCAGCTTCATGACAAGATGGGTACTCGTCTTCACTTCGGCACAACTTTTCACCCTTGGACTGATAGTCAGAGTGAGAGGATGATCCAGACTCTCAAGGATATGTTGTGCGGATGTGTATTGGATGCAGTAGTTGGGATACGTATCTTTCGTTAGCGGAATTTTTGTATAATAACAGTGATCATGCCAACATAGATCGACCTCCCTTTGAGATGATCTATGGAAGGAAGTGTAGGACCCTAATCTGTTGGGTCGAGGCTGGTCAGAGAGTCATGGGGAGTACTGAGGTGGTACTTAAGACCACGGAGAAGATCCAACAGGTCTAGAGCAGGCTCCACGCTGCTCAAAGTCGGCACAAAAGCTATGTCGACAAGTGCTGTTCAGACTTAGAGTTTCAGGTAGGGGATATGGTCCTCCTGAAGGTGTCACCTTGGAAAGGTGTCATCCGGTTCAGGAAGCAGGGCAAGTTGGGCCCATGTACATCTGTCCATTCAGGGTGTTGGCTTGGGTGGGCCGGGTTGCTTATCGATTGGATCTGCCAGCTGAGCTTAGTCAGATCCATAGCACTTTTCATGTCTCCCAGCTGCAGAAGTGCTTGGTAGATGACTCCGCAGTTGTGCCTTTAGAGGATATCCAAGTGGATGACAGCCTAAACTACATCGAGAGATCAGTAGCCATTCTCGACAGGAATATGAGGAGCTAGGGAACAAGAGGGTAGAGTTGGTGAAGGTGCAGTGGCAGCATCGTAGGGGCTTGGGGTAGACTTGGGAGCTAGAGGAGGAGATGAGGGAACACTACCCAAAGTTATTTGAGGCAACAGACTTCGAGGATGAAGTCTGAGATAAGTTTGGGAGAATTATAACGCCCATATCCTGGACTTGGAAGAACTACAAGGTCATTGAGTTTTAGGAAAAGCACTAGATCTTGGAACTCGTCCGTCTTTGGCAACTTTCTGATTGTTACTTGGTCCTTACTTTCATAAAAAGGGTCCTAAACTCGTTCTTGTCCAAGGAAAGACCATATTCATAGAAGTAGGCTGCATTTGAGGTATGCAATGCTATCAAGTTGTCGACTTTACAGATGTATACCATGGAAAAAATGTAGATCTATATTCTGGAACCTTAGATCTGAAGAAAGGGCTTAATAAACGAAGAACTATGAGGAACTCAGCGACTTCATGGAGGAATTCGATGAGTTGGGTTGAACAATAAGTCCACAAGGGAACTCGACGAGTTCTACTGGAAAGTCCCATTTCTGTTAAGAAGGAGAAACTCGGCGAGTTGGAGGAAAACTCAATGAGTTAGATCGCAATTTCATGATTCTGTGATTCATTGGAACTCGACGAGTTAAAGGGTTACCTCGATGAGTTGAGTCAACTCGAAGCGTTGACTTTGACTTTGACTTAACCAAAGTTGAACCTTAAGGGTTATGAGTATGGAATGGTATCTAAGGGGTCGTACTGATTCAGGTAGTATGTAGAGCGGATTCCGGGGCAGAGATGTTTCAGCTATCATTCGACAAAGGAGGTGAGTTTCCTCCTGTAGGAACGCGTCGAAGGCACCAATATCGGCCCGTTTATGTATGTTATTATGATCTAGACTAGGGTCTGATGTCGGGCAGTACCCGATGAATGTTTATATTCTTTCTGGATTTTGGACCGATGTCGGGCAACGCCCGAGAAATGTTTGTATACTTGATGTCTTCGTGATTCTTGCATGTGTCTATTTTATATGCTTCCGAATCTCGGTCCGATGCCAGGCAATGCCGGATTGTCCAATGCTGAGCAATGCCGGCGGGGCCCGATGCCGGATTTCGATCCGATGTCGGGCGAGGCCTAATGTTGGACATTGTCCGATGTCAGGTGGGGCCCGATGAAGTGGGCAAGGCCCATGATACGTGATTATGTGATTATGTGATTATGTGTATGGTATGTGGTAGTTTGGGGAGACTCACTAAGCTTCATGCTTACAGTTTTCATTTTTTCTGCTAAATCTGGTAGCAAAGGGAAGAGCTTGGGATAACTGCAGTGCACACACCATTACGTTAGCATGGGATGTATTTACTCGGATATATTGATATGATTTATGATATGATGTTTAAGATAGTATGATTTACAATTTGATGAGAAGATTTTGATAACTATGGTTTTATTTAATATTTTATAATGAAATTTATGGTCATGATTTTTGGAATTTTACATTTGGTTCGTGTTGGGTCAGGTGTAAATTGGTCATTTAACCTGAAGTATGGATTATGGATTTTGGCATGGAGCCCACTTGCTAATTAGGTGTATTGATGGTATTGATAGCTCGGTAGCCGGCACGGTAGCAGCTAGGGATTTCTTTTGAGGAGTTTCTACATTTGAGGTGAGTCTTCCTCACTGTATATACGGGTCGAAGGCACCAATACCGGCCATTTTGGATTGCTATCCTGTTTTATCTTATTATTGAGTGTTGTTATGATCTATTAGATCAATATCCTCGTAGATATGATGTTGTTATGTTGTTATGATCTGTTTGATCTGTATCATGGTAGATAAGATGATGTTATGCTTACTGATCTGTAAGATCTGCCTGTTTTCTATTGACTGGTTATATGTTTAATTGCTAGGTATATGTTGACATGTTATTTGCGGTTCGGTTGAGGCGGACCTGCTTTCTGCTGAAGGCCAATAGACCCAGGGTGTCCCGGATAGACTGAAGGCCAGTGGGGCGTACCAGTCAGGTCGAAGGCCCAGAGAACGGTCCATATAGGTTGAAGGCCCAGTGAGGCGTACCAGTCACGCTGAAGGTACTATGAGCATACCAAACACACTGTAGGCCGATGGGGTGTTCCAGTCAAACTGAAGGCTCTGTGGCGTACCAGATGGACTATAGGCCAGTGGGGCATTCCAGTCATGCTGAAGGCCCTCTATGCATGTTGTTATTTGTATATGTTATCTGTTTGTGTGTTGGTACTTTGGGGGAACTCACTAAGCTTCATGATTACAGTTTTATTTTATGGTTTCAGGTACTTCAGTGGATCGTGACAAGGTGAAGGCGTGACCATACATATGCTCGTGTTTTGAGTTGATGATTTCTGGGAAACTATGATAATGTGAATGTTTTGGAAATTATGATTAAAATAGATTTTGGTTTTTAAATAATTTTTTTGGAACAAAAGTTTTTGAGAACCCTTCTATTTAAAAAGGGTTGTTTTGAAAGTTTAAATTTTATGAAATTTTTGGGATGTTACAAGTTGGTACCATAGCCTTGGTTTGAGTGAATTAGAGGAACACTTGTGTGAATCCAGTCTCAAACTGAGGGAAAAGATTTCCAAAATGGTTTTTCAAATGGGTTTCAAAATTCTTAAAAAGGATGCGAGTCGTATGGGGTCAGCCCGCCAGTCGTGTTATTGTATGAGGTAGCGGTGGTTTCCCTGGTTTGGGCGCGGTTCATAGCGGGTCGGCATAAGGAAGTGTTAGCCACTCTTGAGAGAGTAGGGGCAGGGTGAAGATGCGCGCGAGATGTTGGGAGTCTGAGATCGAGGATTTCATAGGAGGATATGTCTGATCTTATTGCATTTTAGTGTCAGTTGGCTACTCTGCACAAATGTTGCTTGCTTTGTGATTTGTGGAACTCATGAGTAATGTGAGTTAGCCATTAGGTGAATATGTCAAATCACATATGGAAAAGGTTGGATAATCTTAGAGTGGCGGATTTGATCCTGCTGCGTAACTCTTGTCTGAGTCCAACCGTTGTAGGGATGAGTCTGTTACTCGAAGGATTATCTAAGCTTTGTTGCATGTGATTGTATTCATGGAATGGCTAATTGACACTATGAGGAGTTCTTCAACAGTTGATGGTAGAGAATTGTGGAACCCTAGGATAGCGTACAATCTATTCTAGTGCAGTTGTTTCGCTGTTGAGCAGGTTTTATGAGTATTTTATGATTAGTTCTTAGAGGACCCGAAAAGATTCTTGAGGAGAGTATGGATAGGTGTGGAAGGTAGTATTGGGACCGTACTACTGGAAGCACAAGATTCATACTCAAATCGAGGAGCATTTCGGAGATGCTAAGGCTGGTCAGGGTAGATAGCATGGTTGGATTCCATGGTTCGAGACAGTGGTTCCATATTCGTTGATCTTTTGGCTTAGGACGCTCAGGCAAGATGGGTTTTGTGTTAATCAGGCCCTGTGGCGATTGTGATGTGGGTTGAATGGTTCATACCCGGATAAGTATGTTGATTGGAAGTCACAAAAGTTTTGTTAGAGATTGTGCCTCGGACCTCGAGACATGAAGAGGAAGTGGTTGTTATGACCGGCTCGGAATTTGCGTCTAGGATTAAGTGACAGATTGTCGGATTAGATTGTCATTATCTATGGCAAGGATCTTTCCTTTCAAATTTTCAATTTCGGAGGAGTGGGCAGGCTAGTGACCTCCTAAATTAGGTTGGATTCTCAGCTTGAGGTATGTTGGTCATAGTAGTTGGCGACAGCATGTCAGTGCTGGTGCGCCCAAGTGGTCTGATGTGGCACGAGTATCTTAGTGATGTGAGCAAGGACTGTATCATTGGGAGATGGATAGTCGGGTGCTGGATTGCGTAATTGTTGCATGCAGGGTGTATGTTTGGATTGTAAATCAATAGTTCCTATTCTTTGTAAGTGGTTATTATGGGAAGATCCGAAGTCTTCAGTTGTATTCCAGGTTCCTCATGGGGTTCGTTTTATCCATATCTGGAGGACCATTCTGCAGATGATATTCATTTCATGGTTAAGTATGGTTGTACATGGATGGACTGCTCGGGTTATGTTTTGGTCTCACCACCAGTGGGTGGTGGTTCAAGTTCTAAGTAGGGGAGATTTGGAATTCTCAGGTCGAACATCAATCATTGAGGGATTATGTTAGTGTGATGGTTGGCTTGTTGCTTTCAGATTTGTTGGGAAGATGTTGGCTGGTGGCCCTTTTTAGAAGCAGGTATGTTCAGCTCCAGGTGGTTTGTGGTTTCTCTGGTTTGGGTGTCAAGGTATTCAAGGCCATTGGTCGTTGAGTTCCTTATTTATCAAGAATTTCGTGAAGGATTTAAGTGGTGCCATTTAAGGGTCAAGGAATACGTCAGCTGCCCTCCTGTTTAAATAATTCTAAGTCCCTTCGGTCTTCGGGTGTGCTTACCCTCAATGGTAGAGTGAGAGTTTAGTTCATGGCAGACTCGGGTTTTGGTATCCTTCAAGATCATCATGAAGGTTTTCTCGAGCTAGTAGGGTCGTGATGGAATCTGCTCATGTCCAGTATGGGGTCTTGTGTTAACCGATCATGAAGATGTTTTCTGTTTTGAATAAGGTGGCATGTTGATTATCTCTGGTTTTTCTTTTCTCTTTAGATGAAATTTTGGGTATGTTAAGTGTATGTATGCGGGTGTTCTGTGTGAGCTGGGTAAGATGGTTTTGGGGCTCTGGTTTGAGTTATGTGCATGGTTCTCTTGGGTTTTAGCTTCCGGTTTGGATCAAGAGTCTGACCATTATCCTTTTTGTGGATCATGAGCGACTTTATTTTCGTAAGGAGTGCTTGGATAGCAGCTATGTGGTGCTCAGTGGCGTTGTGAGAGTGTCGTCAATGTCTATGTGTTATCGGCAACATTCTGGTCATAAGCTGTGGGCCTAGTGATCATAATGATTCACTTCTTCTGCTTTTAGTGTTTTCAGGGCTGACGCGTTGATAGGGGTCGGGTGAGTCGTAATATGTTGGTTGGATAAGGGAAGTATTTTGTTTGGTATGAGACTCTATGAGGTTCGCTTGGTGACATTCCGGTAGGAGACGTCTGACAGGGATTCAGTCCATTAGTAGTTTAGTTTACGGATCTCAGGAGAGGTAAGATTGGTTAGCATTCAAAGGATTGAGAGTTCGTTCTTTATCGGGCTCGAAGAACTATTTTAAGGATGGTTTCGGTAGATCGGGATGGACCGTTGTATGATTAGAGTTAGAAGTGTTATGGTGGGTATGTTATTCGTCGAAAGCTTGGCATGGAGTTGTTTCAATGTGGGCAAATTTTTGGGGAGTCAGACCATTATAGATTTTAGGTCTCAGAAGGGTAGAAGTGGTTTTCTTGGGCAGAGGTTTTGATTGTTGTCTTTGGGATGGAAGTTTCGGTTCGGGTTCCGGTTGCCATGAGAAGATTGTCGTAGGCGTTGAATTTCCGATTGTGATCATTGGGTTGGTCATTTGTTATGAGTATTATTAAGGAGAGATTTCAAGGACAAAATCTAATTGAAGTGGAGGAGAGTTCTAACACCCGAAATCCAGAAGGTTAATGGTGGTATTAGGCCAATTTCAAGTAGAACTCGGCGAGTTGGAGGAGCCAACTCGCGAGTTGAAGATAAAAAAATCATAGGAGTTAATGGGTCTACTCGACCAGTTGAGGAGCCTCAACTCGGCGAGCAGAAGTTGGCTTGACCGCAAAGTTTAATGAGGCAACTCGACGAGTTGAGGAGCCTTAACTCGGCGAGTTGGCCACTCAGAAGCAAACCCTAATTTTTAGGGTTTTGCACCCTATTTAAATGCCTTAACTCTTTCTTTTGGCCTCCTTATCAGCCCCCTTGTCCTCCTGAAATCCTAAATCGAGTTGTGAGCCTCTTGTTGGGAATCTTGCGATTTTGAGTCGACTTTTGTGTGCTTTTGGTGCTTGGTGAAGGTTGGAAGAGCTTGAGGTTGTTTAGCTTGGAGGAAATCTTTGGGATCCAGAATCTATCACACTTTTGGCAACCATTTAAGGTAAAAAGTCTGGAACTTGGTGATTAATAGCTTAGATCTTCTCATTTGGTTTCTATTGTGATTTTTGCCTCCTTTTCGAGTTATGGATAAGATTGGTGGTGTAAAGGTTCACCCTTTCAGATCTTAGTTTGTTTCGCTACCCTTGAGCTTAAAGGTGCAAACTTTATGAGGATCTTGATGTCATGAATGCATTAAGTCGAGTGTTAAGTTCATTAGAAGCTTAAGAGCTTCATTTAGACATGCATGGACGTAAAGTTAGCAACTTTACGTGGTTTTCCAGCTCAAGGAAGTCAGATCTATGCTTTGTGGCCATGCCTTTATGGATAAGGTGCTTATTGAGTTAAGATGTTGGACTTTGAACAAACTCGGCGAGTTTATGGATAAAGTCGATGAGTTGACTCGTTTTTCCCTAGTATTTCGGATGGATATAGGAACTCGACGAGTTGGTGGGTAAACTCGGCAAGTTGACATGGGATTTCTCGATTTGTGCAGATTGATGTAGGAACTCCGTGCTATCACCGCCATGAGCCACCAGGTGTGGCTGGATTTATCTCGCAAACGGAGGTGTTTGAGTGTGTCTCCATTATTATGGCGTGTTATGTGTGGTTTATGTAATCGGAAATTCATGGAAAGCTCACCACCACCACCGCAAGGTGGTGGCTGCCACCATGGGTGGGTGTATTTTCTTTAGTGTGTGTGTGATTTCGGATCTTGAGTTGTAAATTGTAACATGAATGGTATAATGAAAAGAAATTGAAAACCACCACCTTAGGGTGGTAGCTGCCGCCTCCCGCCGCCACCGGCCGCCGTGTCGGGTGGCGGTGTGCCTTGTCTCGATTGTGTTGATTCGTTTGGAGGGTTTGAAACCCTAATGGGCCCAAGGAAGCCCTAATGGGCCCAATAAGACTTAATGGGCTTAATGATATTCTAGTGGGCTTAATAGGCCCAATAAAGCCCTAATTGATCTAAAAGCCCAACAAATTAATTAATGGACTAGTATTGGGTTGGAAACCCTAATTAGGGTTTGGAAAACCCTAATGCCATGAAACCCTAATTTAGGGGAATTAATCGGGACACACGGAAATTATTTAATAACTTGAGATATTAAATAATAATCATTGGTAAAGATTAATCTAAGCGATATTGGACTTAATGGATTAAGTCCTTAACAGGTTAAGTAGCAAACTTAACCCTAATTATCATTTTATGTGAAACCCTAATTTCACTTGGATTATAATGGGCCATCCAAGATCAAGCAAATGGACTAGAATAATTAATGGGTTTTGTGGTAAGGCCCATATGAGGAGTTGGGCCCAATTTGGAAAATTGGGCCATATATGGGCCATAGTTTGGGCCTTTATGATTATGTGATATTGGGCCATTAGAATGTTGAATGTTGGACTGGACTAAATGGTTGGGCCTTATGGTAAGACCTTGTAAGGGTTTGGGCCCAATTAGAAAATTGGGCCATATGTTGGGCTTTGTTTCCTAGTTGGCTTTGGGCTTATGGATTGGGCCTTGTTGGGCTTAAATAAGCCAAGCCTGGGGTAATGTAGTAATTATCCAAGTATGTATTATGGTTATGTGTTGGGGACCCAATTATTAATTGGGTGTTATTTTGGTGTTGACAGTTCGGGAATCTGTCAACCAATAGCTGGGGTTCAGCCTGCGGGACTTCAGCAGTGTGGGATTGTGTCTACGGGACTTCAGTAGTGTGAGGTGAGTTACCTTCCAGTAGCGGTGGGTCTACGGCCACAATGCCGGCCCACCAGTCGGAGTTGTTTTTAGATGATTGTCTTTGTGATAATTGTCTATGTTTGCTACTACCTGTTATGTTTATGTGCTAGCATGATATGATGTTATGTGATAGTGGTAGTATGGGGTGAAATAGTCCCCGGTTACCGGTCGATAGGGCCGAAGGGGTAGATTAGTACCCAACTATGCTAGAAAGATTATGGTATATGTGATATGATATTATGTGGTAGTAGTAGGGGTGAAATAGTCCCCACTTACCGGTCGACAGGACCGAAGGGGTAGGCCAGCACCCAGATATGCTAGGCAGTATATGACTTATGTGTTTATGCTATGCTTTTATGTGGTAGTGTTAGGGGGTGAAATAGTCCCCGGTTACCGGTCGAGAGAACCGAAGGTGAGCCCAGCACCCAGGTATACTAGGCAGTATCCGGTCAAGAGGACCGAAGGGGAGGCTAGTACCCAGATATGTTAGGCAGTATCCGATCGAGAGGACCGAAGGGGTAGGTCGGGCACCCAGATATGCCTGACAGTATATGTATGTTATATGATTGTATGGTATGTGGTATGATGGGGGAACTCACTAAGCTTCGTGCTTACGGTTTTCAGTTTTGGTTTCATGTACTTCGTGTTTAAAGGAAAGGAGCCGGCTTGATCGCAGCGCATCACACTATGGTTTTCCGCACATGAGATCTTTGGGATTACACTCTGATATTGTTTTATGATAACATGTTTGATTATTTCTACTTTGGTTTTGACATGACATGATATTACAAATGTTTTATTACACTGTTGGTTTTATAATGACGTATTTAAAAATGAAATTTTGACCAATCCCTTATACCCCTCAACCACGAAGGATCTCAACCATCTCAAATTCTGAAAAAACAGTTAATGTACTTATGCTGCAACTTCCTCCGCCGACCCATTGCGATGAAGCCATCAAAATTCACCCGTCTTCTGGTCTTCCAGGTAGAGGAAACACCGAGTGGAGCAACGTTTCCGAATGTTGGCTAATGGAGAGGCTTGCCTGTCGAGTATGGTCTTAAATTATCATCTTCTTCGGTAGTCTGAGAGTTGTCCACACTCTTTGATTGGATATCCTTTTTGTTTATGTCATTGACATAGCAATACATGTGATTTTGAGAGGGTCAACATAATGTTGGTGAGTTCATAGGTTTGGTAAGCGTGAAAATACTTTGTCCAAGAACATAATATAAATAATGAACTTAAACATAAGTTATACTTCAAGTATGGTAAACATAACTCACTTACAGGTGGTTTTGCGAGAAATCGGGCATTGAGCGGGCAGAACTTCATCGTTAAAATCTTTCTAAAAAGATTCATGTAGCGCTTTAGTGCTCACCTTACTATACTAAAACTACAGAATGAGAAGTCGAATCACGAGGGACCGAAATGCTCAGGAGATAAGAAGAGAAAGACTCTTGAATCAAGAGAATGGTATAAGAAATATGAGAGCCTAGAGCCTCTTATTTATAGTAATTGAACTTTCAAAAACCACACTCTATAGTAACTTAAATGACCTTATAGTTATTTAAATGACTAACCACCCCTTTACAATACTATTTTAAATAGATTTAATGATATTTGTACTAAACTAATATCGAAAGTACTCAACACTAGTCTTATAATGACCGCATCGTTGATACTTTTCTAATCATATATACATATGTATATATATGTATACGTATATATGATTTATACTCTATTTTAATATGTTAACATGCTAATATAAATTATAACTTGTTGATATGAACTCCGTTTTTTATGTTCTTTATATCCACGCGTAGTTATCGATGAGATCTATAACTTTCGTTTAGATTCTGTCCGCTAATTTTGACTTTATTTTTCGTCCATATTTTTATAAAATTAAATGATTTTGCTAAAATCATAAATCTCTCGTACGAACTCCGTTTTTGGCACTCTTTTTTATCAAAATTCTTATTTTAAAGAGTACTACGATTTTTTTGGGTGGCTTTAGCTAAAAGTCAATCATTCTCTTCGTAGCTTTTTGCGTCATACATTCATTGTGCGCGGCTGACTTTTATATATTATAAAATCATATCTAATTTATACGGGGTCAGATTTCTACGAAATTTATATTTTCGGGATTGGGAATACGTGTACTTTCTACATTATATATATATATATATATATATATATATATATATATATATATATATATATATATATATATATATATATATATATATATATATATATATCATGGTTGCAGAAATCGCTAATCGGTGGAATAGCGATTAGGGATTAATCGGCTAGGCGGGGATTAATTGGGAGATTAATCGGGGACCATTAATTATTAAGAAAATTATTTAAAAATATGTAAATCTAATTTTAATCCTACAAAAAAGTGATTAATCGGCGATTCGGACCGATTAGGTCCGTTTATGGCCGATTAAGTATGACTTTAACTTGCGTTGACGAAACCCGATTAGTTCCAATTAAGTCCGATTAGGCCCGATTAGGTCCAATTAATTCCGACTTTGACCTGTATTGACCAAACCCGATTATAGTGACCGATTAACAATAAATCTCATCGGTTGAGATCCGATTAGCGATTAATCGCCGATTAAACGGCCAATTAGGCCGATTTCTGCAACACTGATATATATATATATATATATATATATATATATATATATATATATATATATATATATATATATATATGTTTTGGCGCATTTATTTTTACGATTTACGGATGATTCAACTGATTTTCCTATTTTATTATATTATAATAATCATGAAACACATAATATTCATATAATTATTCTTTATTAAGTCAAATATGTTACAATTGTTGACCATAACTATTACTTTGGTTAAGATTATTTATCCTATATAATCTTCTACTAAAAAATATCATTTTTAACGCTTATTATATCTTAATTGACTAGCCCGAATCTGCGGGTGTTACAATTATCTCCTCCTTATGATGATTTCGTCTCAGAATCATCAACAAAACATGGCATGTGTAATGACTATGTACGTTTCCTTTTCTATCCTAGGTGGTAATCGTAACTATTATGTCCTTTCAAATGAGTATCTAACTCTAGGACTCCTTGGTTGTTGGCGGTGCGCAATCTTGCACCCGCTTTTTATCATATGTTAGACTTTCAATCATAACCTTCGAGTTACAAAATCAATCTTTTTTGGAGACTATTGCTTCTACTTAAACAGACTTAACTTAATATAAGGTCTTTACTTCGATTATCGTAACAGACCGATGGGTAATATTCTAATGACCTCTCATCGTATGATGCACCACTTAAACTCAGGTCTTTTTAAATCAGATTCCATATTGGAAGATATCTTCCTTCATGTTTTAATGTGATATAATCACATACAAGTATTTCACGTAGTCATTAACATATCGGGTAACGTAACTAGGGTTTATATTATTTTTTGAAACGATTACATAATATTCAAGTTCACCCAATAATATGCCTTTGTGCTTATCACCTAACATGAAGATAAAAAAAACAGTGTTTTATCTTTGATTGTCTTGGTAGTTGTTTTATGGTATAACCTTCTCATCATTTGTTAAGTTATAGAGATTGGTAAGTTGCATGGGTCAAGGGGAGTAGCCCCATACAGGGGACGAGATAGTAACCCAAATAGAAATTTTTTATGGGTTGGTTTCTATATTAAATTCTCCTTCAAATTTTGTCATGCGCCTATTTTTGTCAGAGTTTTTTAGGCTTGACCTTATTGTTATTTTTAGGTGAACCATCGAGTATAAATATATCATTTGATTTCGTATTACCTAATTATAATAAGCCATTTGGTAAAATTAATAAAATTTCTCTCTCTCTCTCTCTCATGTACGTCCGTGGACATGTAGCCGATTACTCCGATCCTGTAAACCACGTAAATTGATTGTGTTCTTATTTTTCATTTTTCACATTATTACTTTATGTATGAAATTTTATATCATTTTTTCAAAGTTCTTAAACCCTAACATCAACATCCGACCCAACTACATACAACATATAATTTCTAATAATATTGATCATTTAACCAAATTAAATTACACCCGAAAAACATAAAACATTTACCACAGCATTGTGGGTGATGTCACCCACACTCCTCAAGGGAGATGGTTCAATAACCTCATAAATATTCCTAGTCAACAATCTCACACTAAGTGGTGCCTTGATCTAGTAAACATTGTTGACCAACGATTCTCACGCACAAGCTAGGCATAATTGTCTTTAATTATATCAACCTTTGCTATATTTTTGCATCAGTTACGGTTCTCGCCGATGGTGGCAACGGTATCGTGACAAATGTGAGTCTTGATGACCGTAGTGGTGGCTCTCTATAGGTATTTTTCACGGCAACAAAAAATATTTCAGAACATAGATAAAAATACAGACAACCGTCTATCCACGACAAATCTATCATTTAATAATTATCTTACACTTTCTAATAACTCATAATATAAATTTATAGAAAAATATATTTAAGAAAAAAAAATCTTTATTTTTCATTAAATTTCGTTGTCGACGACCTTTTTTAAATTGTTTAATTTATTTGGAAACGAGGATACCGGAGTTGTTGTGTTTCATGTATAACATTTTGTCTCCACAGCTGAATCAAAAGGTCCATCAACGAAGTCGACCACCGGACCACCCCCTCAACCATTAGATGTCCGCCACGTGTCATATCTATTTCCCTGTTCTCGCATCTTGTATCTCCGTCATCTGTCGACGCTTGTCACCATCCTCTTCCCCTATTTATAGCTCCATCAGTCTTCCTAATCTTTAGAACAATACCAAACACTTTACCCAAAACCCTCATCCAAATTTCGTGTTTTGTTCTTTAAATCGGATCGGAATCCAGTAACATCGCATATATCTGTTTCAATTTCATACAAAATGAGTCGATTCTGGACGTTGATGTCTGGTGTCCATCAATTAGCTGGGTAAGCTTCAATCAAATTACAGATTACTTCTTCCTTCTTCCTTCTGATTCAACTTCGCTTTTCTTACTTTACTTGATTACTGTTTGCAGACCTGTAACAATGTTGTTGTACCCACTTTACGCATCGGTGGTGGCGATAGAAAGCGCGTCAAAAGAAGACGATCAGCAGTGGCTTTCTTACTGGATCTTATACTCCTTCCTCACTCTCGTGGAGATGCTTCTTGCATCTGTTCTTGAATGGTGAATAATCTAAACACAAACACGTTTTATTTCAAGATTTGATCATCGTGATTTCAGGAAACTAATGGTTAAATTGTTTGTTTGTGATGTTAGGATTCCGATATGGTATGATGTGAAGCTGATAGCGGTGGCGTGGTTGGTGTTGCCGCAGTTCAGAGGAGCTGCTTTCATCTACAATAAGTTCGTGAGGGAGAAGGTGATTAAGAGATACTACCCTGGGATTGGAGGAGGAGAGCACAAATCATCGTCGTCGTCCCCAAATGGAAAGATGAAGAACAAGCTTGCTGATCTTATGACCACTAAGAAATCCAGTTGATTGGGTTAAGTTGGCAGTATATTATTGTTTAACAACTGACTTTGTTTACTATGCTTTCGTTTTTCGTTTTTCGATTTGAGGTTTGATTTTAAGTTAAAGTGGGTTGTGATTGGGTATGATTCCCACAGTTGTATTGAAGAATGAAAATGAAGAACTGGTTTCTGATTTCTTTAGATGATGTGTGTAATTTCAGTATTTTGATACTGAAATCAGTTGCTTCAGGTTGAAGTGGATCATTTTGGGGGTATTGTTTCGATTGTGGAAGGACCTAAATTTTTGGGGGTACGGATTCAAGTATTCATCATGATTTTATAAGGACATGTTACCAAGAAAGTAAATTGTTGAAACTTACACACAAAACAAAGACTAACTAAAGTGTTTGTCTCTCTATTCTGTACTCTTTAACAACAATGATAATAAAAAAAAATGAAAATTAATTAAACTAACACATATAAATGAAAATATAATATAAAATTATTATAAAAATAACTATTTTTTGTAATTTGTAAAATAATCATTTTGTTTGGAATGCACCATTTTAGAGCAGTTCAAAGGCAAGATATAAATATGACAAATATGACGACGTACATTCTAAGTTAAAAAACTGTATTTAAAGTGAAAAATTAGGTTTTTATATTGTCATTGTTGCTCCCATATGAGAAAATCTCAATATGCACAGCATTCAATTATTGAAATCGAGTTTGTATATGAAAGTGTATCGTTCTCATTGCCGAAAAGAGAAGAGTACATTGGTATAAATACACATAAAGTGGGCCAAGACTACAGAGCCCTACGAAACATACATGGGCTATACAAAGCTAAATACATAAATACAATAATATGCTAACATCCCCCACAATTTGAATGGGAGGTTGATGAACATTCAAACTCGACCGAAAACCGTTAAATAGCGTAAACGATAGGCCCTTGGTGAAAATATATGCATACTGAGAGGCAGAAGGAACATGGAGAACTTGAATCGCCCCGGTGGCAACTTGGTCACAAACAAAGTGTATGTCAATTTCAGTGTGCTTGGTACGTTGGTGTTGCACCGGATTGTGGATGACATGTAAATTGCACAAACATTGTCACAGTAGACGATCGTTGCCTTGGTAGGGTGTGAGTGAAGCTCGTGGAGGAGGTTGCGAATCCAACATGTCTCAGCAACGAAATTGGCAACACCTCTTATTCGGCTTCGACGTTGGAGCGGGATATGACACCTTGACTTTTCGAAGACTAAGAGATGAGGTTGTCACCAAGAAATAAACAGTAACCAGATGTAGATCGTCGAGTAATAGGGCAACCACCCCAATCAGTATCAGAGTAAGTAGTAAGGGAGAGATGAGGAGGGACATGGAGGAGAAGGCCATGATCTATCGTGCCCCGTATGTAACGCAATATGCGTTTAAGAGCGTGATGATGGGGCTCATGTGGATCATGCATGTATAAACAGATATGCTGAACAGTAAATGAGATGTCTGATGTGGTGAAAGTGAGATATTGGAGAGCGCCTATGAGACTGCGAAATGAAGATGGATCATCGACAGTTTTCCTGTAAAATGGAGCTTATGAATGGCTTCAGCAGGGGTGCGACATGGGTTAATGTGAAGCATGTTGGTCCGTTTGAGAATGTCGAGAGCATACTGTTCCTGAGACAAGAAGAGGCTTGTGGAGCTGTGTTTGGTAGAGATGCCAGGAAAGTAATTAAGGGGGCCCAGATCTGTCATGGGCAACTCACGGCTAAGGAGGGTATTAATTTGCTGAAGAAGAGGTGTAGATGATCCTGTGAGAATAATGTCATCAACATATAACAAGAGGTATGTTGTATGCTGTGAAGACCGAAAAATAAACAAAGACGGGTTAGTACGGCTGTGTGAGAGATGCCAAGTCGGGTAGCATGCTCAACGAATCTATGATACCAAGCTCGTGGGGGCATGTTTTAGCCAGTATAGTGAACATTTGAGAAGACATACGCAATCTGGATGTTGAGCGTCTTTGAACCTGGGCGACTGGTGCATGTAAATTGTTTCCTGATGAGATCCATGGAGAAATGCATTCTTCATATCAAGTTGATGAATGGGCCAATATCTAGAGACCGCTAAACTGAGTACTGTTCAGATGGTGGCCGGTTTAAGAACTGGGCTAAATGTCTCATCACAGTCAATGTGGGGTTGTTGGCTACGACCAATGGCAACCAGGCGAGCTTTGTAGCAGGAGAGGGAGCCATCAGCATTAAATTTTTGTTTAAACAACCACATAGACCTAAGAATATTCACCCCTCTTGGTCTTGGTACCAGCTTCCAAGTTCCATTGGAAATAACAGCATGACATTCCTCGTCCATGGCTTTGTGCCAGTGAGGGTCCTGTAATGCCTTTAAGTGTGACCGAGGGATACGGGATACATAAGCAATGTGGAGATTGAGACGATCAATGGGCTTATGTATGCTAGCGTTACCACGAGTCGTCATGGGGTGAGATGATGTGAAGTGAGGGAGAGAAGTAGAGGAGCTTGTTCGATGAAGATGAGAGGTGGATGAACCGAGAGGGCTGGAAGGAAGAGATAGGGGAGCTGTGGCAGCAGTGGGCTCTACAATAATGTCCTCCAGTTGAGGTTGGTTGGTTGGTTGTTTCGGGAGGCAATGTTGTTTTGGAAATAGGCAAGTGTAGATGTGTTGTAGGAGATAGAATCTCCTTAAGAATAGGGGACTGCTCCAAGTTGTGGTCAAGGAAGTCATATGAGGGGGGTTCATTCGATGTGACAAAACCGTATGGAAAAATGTTTTCTTCAATGACAACATGACGAAATATATAATTATTTTATGGGAGAGAGGTCATAATCATAACACCGGTATCCGTTATGAAGTGATTGAAAACCTAGGAAAATGCAAGGTGTGGTTCGAGGTTGTAGCTTGTGAGATGTAGTAGGGTGAGGAAAACAAAGATAACCATAAACTAGTAAATTGGAGTATGATGGTTGTCGTTGGTGAACTCGAAAAAAATGGAGTGTCATTTTGAATGGTAGAGAAAGGAAGGATGTTGAAGAGATATGTTGACATATGTAAAGCTTCAACCCAAAAGGTTGGTGGAAGATGAGCTTGAAAGAGGAGGGTTCTAATGACGTTGTTTATGGTTCTTAACATTATTTCAGATTTGTCGTTTTGTTGGGAAGTGTGGGGACAAGAGAAACGAAAAAGAATGCCATGGTGAGCAAAATAATCATAAAATAGTTTGTTGTTATATTCCCCACCATTGTCACATTGAAAAGATTAAATAGTGGTGTGGAATTGGGTTCAATTGAGATTTAAGAGGCGTAAAAATTTGCTAAAAACATCAATTTTGTGTTTTAAAGGATAGACCTAAACATAAAGGGAGTAGTGGTCTAAGAATATAACATAGTAGCAAATACCACTAGGCTTGGTTATTGGAGATGTCCAAATATCGGAATGTATAATGTCAAATGCATTAGAAACAACAGAATTTGAATTGAAAAATGGTAAGTGAACAAAATTTTCAAGTTTGCATGCATGGCACGAGAAACTAGGATTATCTTTATAACAAGTAATAAATTTATTGGAAACTAAAGAGTTCAACACTTGGTCACTCGGGTAGCCCAACCGTTAATGCCAAAGAGAAACGATTGAGGCATCGAACACTTGAGGGGAGGAAGATGTGACATCGTAGAGATGGCCATCAATATCACATCAGATTAGGGGTTGTTTGCTCCTGTAATCATTAACAGTGAAACCAAACTCATCAAATTCAATGGAACATTTATTATGACGAGAAAAATTTACGAACCGATATGAGATTTTTGATTATATTGTGAGTTATGAGAACATTGTTTAAGTAAGGAGGACGTAAAGGATTAGGAATAGGGAATGTGGTGTGTCCGGTCATACTTATTGGCATTTTAGAATCGTTACTAACATAAATAAAACGATTACCATGTTTATTTGAAACAGATTTTAATATACCTCCATTACCATGCACATGATCCGTAGCACTCGTATCCATGATCCAAACGTCATTTCCCGGATCGTTTAATGAGAATGTATTAAAAAGTTGCGGAAGTGAAGTGGGATAATCACCAAAATTCTGCCAACAATGAGCTAGAGTGGATTGGGCTCGAGGAGAAGAGGCTGTAATAGGTGTAGTAGCAGCGAAATGGGCCTGTGTAGGGGAACTGTATGGGCTTGTTGCTGAGGGGGGTCCGTAAATGTGCGTTGGTGTAGGCGTTGGTCCAAGAAGTCTAGCAGAAGGAGGAGCCCAAGTGGAACCAGAATAAAGGGGTCATTGTGGTTGTTGTAGCACATCGGATGGTGGAGCAAAGTAAACCCAACCGTATTGTGGTCGTTGGTCCTGCTGGCGTCTACGATGGTTGGACTAGCAACAGTCAAATCGTCGGCCTTGCTGCCGGTTTCCTCCATTATTCCCGACATTGTTTTTGGTGGTTTGGCTAGAGGTATTTCCGGCGATGTGCAAGACGGTTGGTGTGACATCCCCAAAATCTCGGCCAGAAAAGACCGATTTTCATTTATGCTTTTAAAATAATTTCAGAGTAAATCCTTTTGATTTGAAAGAGTTGCGGAATTTGTTCCCAAAAACAAAAACATGATAAAACAATGTTTACCAAAGCATTTCATAAAAGAAATGTGTTTTCAACATATAATCAAAACTCGGGGTGTCATGTTCCGATACAGACCAATAAGCATAAACGATAACATTACAAGTCATTCAACAAATATATACATATACATACTTGTAAACAAAACAACTTGATGGTTCATCCATCTTATGCCCTCACGCCACTTCCTGTAATACAAATAAAACTGAGTGGGTCAGGCTTGGGAGCCTGGTGAGCATATAGGGGTTTCAACCCACAATATATAATCATATTTAATTTTTCACCAACCAACAATAACCCAATTACCCATTCCCGTTATTCTCACTTTATGTCCCTAAGACAACTAACATAAGGGACCTAGTCTAAGAATATTTCATCGGGGCGACAACAGATGCTTCGGGGGTTCCTCAGCAATATAAGTCAAATAAGGCAACCATGAGGGGGATGGAGTATAACGAATGAACACCCAAGTTCATTAACACCTACAGGTGGCGAACCTGCTAATGTTTCCACAAGACTGTCTAGAAAAGTCCGTGTTCGTCATCTAAACTCTGCTAGATTACTGAATCGAACAACAACGAGGCCTCTCATCTGTTTATTACACACAAACTATCTACCCATGTTCTACCCAACATATTAGTAGATAAAAATATACATTTTTATACATAGTTTAAAAACCTGTATAGCATGCTTTGATCAATACATATTCCACATAACAGATGAGGCACACACACATAACACGTATTTCATAGAAAACAAATCAGATCTATGAGATAGAAGAGAGTGAATATACATTCACACATATAACACAAAATATACACATAACACGTATTTCGTATAAAATAATTCATAATTATGCGTTAGAAGAAAGCAACCACACACTCACACCTATAAACAACAATATACTTAATACACTCGAACCATACTTGTATTATTATCGTGTTTATGAAAGGTAGTATACACTCACTTGATCAGAAGATGATCGGACAGCACTACGACTTGCAGAAGTAGTAATCCTCAGCAGATCTGGAAGATCTTCACAAAAATCGAACTTCTCGCGGGCAGAGCCTCGGCTCGGGAACCGCACTTCTCGGGATCTTCGGGATCTCGGGACTTGCTTCGGGGCTCGAGAATAATACCGGGGCTTCGGGGTATTTCTGGCACGCAAATCGATGCAAAACGGGAGAGAGAAGAGAGAAAATAGCAAAAGAACTCGGCTGCCCTCGCATCCTATTTATAGGAGGCTGGAGCCTCGGAGTACGCGGGGCGTACTGCTCCGAAACATCATGGCGTTCGTCATCCGAAGAACTTGAGTGCGAGGGTCGTCATGCTTCGCTGTACGCGGGGCGTACTTCGGATCAGATCGGTGACTCCTTCGGATAATGCCGGATTTTCCATTTAAAATTAAATACAAATTATTTAATAAACTTCGTAAATTCATATCTCCTTCATACGAACTCCGTTTTCGACGTTCTTTATATCCACGCGAAGGTGAGACTACGCTCTACAACTTTCGTTTAGACTCCGTCAGCTAATTTTAACTTTATTTTTATTATTTATTTTTAATAGGCCGGGACAGAAAAACTTCGTTATAAATTCATAACTTCTTCGTTTGACGTCCGTTCTCGCCTAACTTTTTATCGCTTCGATACCAACAACGAGACCTTCGATCCTCGTTTAGATTGCTTCGGCTAAAAACCCCTCGATCTCAAATCGAGTATTTCAGGCTGCATACCGCTAAGCCGAAACTTCGATAAATCATAACTTTCTCATACGAAGTCAGATTTGGGCGTTCTATATATATTCGGAAACCTCGTTTCAACTACTAAAACATTATCCAAAGATATCAAGTTTATTTTACACTTAAATTTTGACGCTTATTTTTATTCTTAATTAATCAAACCACATAATTAAGTAATTAAGCACAAAACACACAATACTTAAATAATACAATCTTATTATTTCAAAACGGGTTACAGAGGTTAACCTAGACTATTACATTGCTAAAAATGGCAAGCCCGAAAACACAGGCGTTACAGTTGGTAAGGAGGAGTTTGTGTGGTGAGAAGCGATGGTCGGGGTCAAATCTTTAGGAAGTAGAGATTCTTCGAAAGTCACAATATCGCTAGTTACCATGAATGAGGGAAAAGGGCACCCGTGGCGAATCATTGTGGCCACGATAGGAAATTTAGCTGGAAGACCATTTACAACATACATGACCAAGTTCTTTTTAGGGACCTTAGATCAAAGATTTTCAAGTTGGTCAGCCAGAGTTTTGATCTTGGAGAAATAATCAGAGGCAGACATATCACCCATGGTTATGGTACGTAGTTCCGTATCTAACCTCATGGCCCATGATTCTTTGTTGGAGCGAAAGAGATCCTCCATCCGCACCCAGATTTTCTCTAGCTGACATCCTTTAAGACCACATGCAAAACATTTCGAGACAAGAAACCATAGAGACATAATTGAATCATGGAGTCTATCTCCCATTTAGATTCAGTTGATTTGGGGTTAGATTCATTGATATGATTAATGACATCAAAAGCCTTGCAGTGGGTGTTGAAGAGGGTACGCCACACATCGTAGTTGAACCGCTGAAGTTCAAGAACAATAGGTATGTATGTTTTGATGTTGGTGATGCCGAAAATCTTGTTTGGAGGAGTGATAGAGTGTGAATTATCACCAGTCATGATGAAGACTAGAGGAGAAGAGAAACAACGTAGGTAGTGTTTTTTTGAAAATTTAGAAAAGGAGGTGACTGTAAGAGGAAAGTCATATGGGTATGAAAGGAAAGGTGTGTGATTTTAGGAAATCAAGTTAACAGGGGAATCTGGGTTAGAATAGAAGAGGGAGAGTGGTATTATGTGGCTCTGATACCATGTGTGACAACCCAAAAATTTCCGTTAGTTTTAACGTCGAAGTTAACGTCGAAAATTAACGTCGAAATTAGTTACGTCAAAAATTAGCCAAATTTATCCCGAAAATATTTTTGACCAGAATTAAACCCGTTGGAATATTTTAAATAATATTCGTCAAGCGAACAAAAATTAAGGTGGAATGATTTTAAAATGTTGACGTGTTTAACGGTAGACGTGAAAAAAAACTCGTTCGCGAATGGTGTCAGGAGAACCCCAGCCAGGCCATAAGCTCCACCCTATATAAGGGTTGAGTGGGTTTCACTCCCACCTTTTTACCACCTTAGACTCTCTCTCTCTCTCTCTACTTTCTTTCTCTACAAACGGGTTTTGGTCAAAAATCGCCCCTCCGAGCCTCAAATCGGTAAGTAAACCTTCCTAGCTTGTTATCTAACTTATCTGGCTTGCAAATTCGTGACTTAATCATCCAAGAACCCCAAGAACATGAGTTTATGGTCTTGGGAGCCTCCCAAAACTGTAAACCCCTCCGTAAACCCCTTTGAAGAGGGTTTTAATGCTCAAAAACCCTTCCCAAACACTTCTCATGCTTAGCAATGGCTTGGAGGCTTACTCGAAAGGACTTAGAACACCAAAATCGGACCAAATGGGGAGTAAACATGAGTTTAAGGTCTAAGGATGTTCTTAGACTGTAAACCCATATGCATGGACCATAAAAAATTGTTTAAGTGTTAATCTACCCATCAAACACCTCCAAGGGCTTCCATGAACTTCCTAGAGTGCATAGAACCTTATTTTCCTTCATGATATGCACCAAAGCATACAAATTTGTGTCACACATGAGTTTACGGCCCAAGAAGGTTCTTGGACCATAAACACATATTCTTAGACCATAAACACCCCCAAAGGGTGTTAAAGTGCTCTTAACACTTTGTATGGCTTGGAATTGGACCTAGAACTTCGTATGCTTAACCTACAACCACCAAAACATAGGATTCATGGAAAAAATGAGTTTACTACAATAAACTCATGTGTTTAAGGTAGTAAACTCCCCAAGAACATCTTCTTAGACTGTAAACACCTTTCCAAGGTGTTTAAGTGCCCTAAACACCTTCCTATGCTCCTAAAAGTGACTAGAACCTTACATGCATGAGTTAGAACCACCAAACAACAAAAGAAATGGACCAACATGAGTTAACTACCGTAAACTCATGTGTTTACGGTCGTAAACTCCTCAAGGAGTTGTCATAGGCCGTAAACTCCTCAAATGGTCCATTATGAAGCCTTAAACCCTTCATAATCCCTAGAATTGAACCTAGCCTAATTCCACAAGTGTTATAAGACCTTAATGCATCAAAGAACACACCATCCATAAGTTTACGGCCGTAAACTCATGGGGACAAGGTCTTAGGGCCGTAAACTCTATAAAGAGTTTACTCTTGAAGAGTAAACTCCCTATCTAGGCCATACACACCCTTAGATGTTACCCGGGACACTCCTAGCACTTGACCAAAGTGTTTTCTGCATTTTAGGATGCGTATACGTGTTTAATTAGTATTATATTTACTAATTGTATGTAAACATATGTCATCATATGTTAATAGGTCACTAAGTGTGTACAAGTCTTTCCTTGACACCGAGCACCCAACCGGCACCTTCATCGGATGCACTTACAATAGGTGAGTTCATACCCCTGAATTAACCTTTTAAATGTTTTTACATGATTTTATGGGGGGGGGGAATACAAGTTAAAACATGCCAGTTATCATATCAATCACATGTGATTGATAACCCGCATGCACAAGGATTTATTACACTGTTAACTATTTTACCAAGTATGATACTGTAAATGGTTTTCTAAAACGTCTTTACTTGTTCAAAGCTTTTCTCAAATTGACTCTCGCGCTGTATGTTTTATTTTCAGATTTAGTTACAGCAGTATTTTAAACAAAGGATTTCTTTACCTATAATGTTTTATCAAAGTTTCATTCAAAACTTGTTTGTAAAAGGTTTTCAAAGTAATTCTAAAGGTTTTCAAACTTATTTTACAAAAGAATACCAAGTCATGATTTGTTAAGTGTAAAGGTTTTCTAAAGTTTTCATCAAAGTTTTCTCCCATGTTTTTATACTCCTACTTCGTTAGATACTACTGCTTCGTTATACTTCTACTTAGTTAATGCTTCCACTTAGTTAAATGCTACTACTTTGTTAACGCTTCTACTTAGTGATACGCTACTACTTTGTTAACGCTTCTACTTAGTGATATGCTCCTACTTTGTTAACGCTTCTACTTAGTGATACGCTCCTACTTTGTTAACGCTTCTACTTAGGGATACGCTCCTACTGTGTTAACGCTTCTACTTAGTGATACGCTCCTACTTGTTAACGCTCTTACTTAGTTATACGCTTCTACTTGTTAACGCTTCTACTTATTAACGCTTCTACTTTTTGACGCTCCTACTTTGTAAACGCGTCTACTTGTTGACGCTCCTGCTTTGTAAACACTCCTACTTATTAACGCTTTTACTTTGTTAACACTTTAACTTCGTTAAATGTTTCTACTTAGTTAAATGTATGCCTGTACTTGTATAGTTATATAAATAATGTTTAAAGGACTTAGGAAGGCTAGTTCGCCCTATTTCGTTTTCCTCGTTGGGATGTGGTCTGGTGGGATCGGATATCCATCCGAAGGTTGTTTGATCATTAATTATATATTATGTATACAGGTATAGACATATAGGTTTACTTCGGTCAGTTTATTTGTGAGTCTCTATCATTAGTCAAGTATTTACATCAGAACTCACTACATAAGATGCATCTTCAGGACACGACCTTCTCCGTTGTCTAGTTGGTAACCAGAGTCTCCTGTAGGGAGAGTGAGCATTGTATGTATAGATCTATACGGGATTGACACCCCCACACCCTGACTGCTAGCTACAGTCCACGGCCTACCAAGCCAAGGGGTGACAAATGTGACATTCATTCCGACGCTTGCAGGGCGTCAAGTTCTCTAGTGTTTATCAGTATGGTTACGAGTATCTCGGGGTTATCTTATAATTCATGCCCTTAAGGTAACGGGAATTAACACTGTATTCACTGTTTTTAGACCTTGCTAGACGTATCATTCATTTGATACCGTCTGGGGTCTCTATTCACTGTTTTTAGACCTTGCTAGACATATCATTCATTTGATACTGTCTGGGGTCTGTATTCACTGTTTTTAGACCTTGCTAGACGTATCATTCATTTGATGTTGTCTGGGGTGTGTGTATCCTTTCGTTAGACTGAGCCAGGCATGTTGTTCATTCGATACTCTCCTGGAGTCTATGATTTCTTTTGCCTTACTCAGCAGTATTCACTGCTGAGGCATATGTTATTTTCCCTAATATTCTCCTACTTTCTTTAAAATCAAATACCGTATTTTGGTAATGATAGTGTTTAAGGGAAAATTACTTTTTACAACATAACTCTATCTATTCATGGTAGAATACTGCTTTTATTTAGAAAATATAGGATTTTCTGGAAAGGACTCTAATACACTGTGATTCTAAACTACTACTTGTATAAAGTTATTTGAATAAAATCACACTAGATACTTATGAACTCACCAGCATTTATAAAAAATGCTGATACTCGCTTTGAAATAACTTGTATTCTCAGGTCGGCAATAGACAGGTACATCCCAGGAGCTCTTGGTGAAGACAGTTTAGTACCAAGCTGCACCTATATTATTACTTGTATTACTTTGATGTTGCTATGTAATGTAAACTATGTAAAACTATTACTATTAATGCAATGGTTGTTGTACTTTGATTATTATACTGCATATGTTGTGATACTTTACATGACGTCATCCACCCCAGAACGTTTCCGCTGTTCCGATTTTGGGGTGTGACAGATTGGTATCAGAGCATTGTTTATAGTGAGCTAAGTATATCAATTCATAAAAGATATACAGCCTATAAATACTTAGGGATAAAACACTCTGACCAAGAATTATACTTTAAAATATAACCATATTTTACCAAAGTATAAGAACATCTAGAATGTAAAAACTCGAACACAAGTATCATAAGAAGAACAAGAATAAAAGTCTTCGGATGTTGAGCATCACAGTCAACCTGGGCAGTTATGTAATCGTAAGCTGGAATAAATGTAACCTGATCAACTACATTTATTCGAGATGCGATGAACGTGTGCTTGGGAGTGATAGTGGTGTTGCAACAGGTCTGAAACTTACCAACTAGGAATGCTAGAGCCAAACATAAAGTTTAAAATACTATGGGAGTATTTTGGAATACTAAAAGACTCACATTAATCCCAGAATCATATTCAGAAGATAAGAAACAAACAAGAAATTAAAATACCATAGGGGTATTTTAGGATCCATAGATAACCTTGTGTGAAGAATTAAAAAGATCCTTATTGATATACCTACAATTACAGAGGGTATACTCCCAAAGTTATATATAATAAGGATCCCATAGGCTAAGAATATGTGGTTTCGCTCTACTTCCTTTTCCTCGTTGGGATGTGGATATAGAGTAGTATCACATATTCGAAAGCCTATTGGATCTAAGCTATATATGATTTGTATACTCTATGTAATCGTAGCAGGACTCGATATGGATCACCCAGTGAAATGTTAATAATCTCTTAGGATTCTTTAGACATTTCGATTCTCGCACGAACCCTGTAGAAAACCCTATCCACTTCAGTACTCGGCAGAATAGTTGATTCAGACCCAGAAGAGGTTCACTGAGAAGATTTCCAGTTCGGAAATAAATGAACTAGGTCGAGACTATTGAAATCACCAAGTGCCTATATCTTTTTAGGGACATCGGTGAGAAATTCGCCTAAACTTCCGAAATTTCCAATCATCCATCATGAAGTGATGACACTCAGAGTCGGATTCGGAAGTTAGGCAGTGCATAAATTCAATATGTCTTCACGAGAAAAGAACCCTAGGTAACTATCCAAAGAAAACCAATGCCGGTCCCAGTCAGGGATATGAGGTAGACAGAGGGAGCCAGTACATGGAACCCGAGAAGTGTCTTTTCCTCATGATTCGTCATGCTAATACACCCATAAAATAATACAATTTAGTGAGTTAGTGATCACACTACTCACACTATGTGTTAGGTAAAACGCCTTTTCCCGTTGCAAGTAATACGATTAGAGTGGATCCCCGCACCTTTATTGAGGATGTTTAGCCATAAGTCTTCATGAGCCTTTATTCCCGCTGTCTTCGTGCCGAACTGTTCTCAAATCTTTCCAAGCCGGAGAGTGAAACCTTCCCAGTATAAAGGTAACTTAGTAGGAACGGCTCCCATCTTATGGCTTTTCCGATACTCACACTCCTACCTTGAATACCAGGACTACATCATAGGGATGTAGGTCGACACTCAGACAACCAATATCCGAAGCATGGGAAAAATTTATGCCTAATACGGTAAGGACAGTTATGTCCAGGCTTAACCATCGTCTCTCATCAACTTGTGTTCTTTTCTGTATAGGAAAAACCATGCCTCCGAAGAAGCGTAACCCATCCACTGGCAAGAAACCAACTCTCCTATTCGATGAAGCTACTTTCCAGGCTGCAGTTTTGGCAACCGTTGCAGATGTCATGGCTCAACTGAATGCTAACAACGCCAATGTTAGCAAGAGCCCTATCGGGAATTCCGATCCTAGTAATGGACAGCAGCAACCAACCTCTGTATACCCAGTCACTCAAGAACCTCAACCAACTCCACTGAAGAGAAAGTTCAAGAATGCGGAGGGAAGTACCTCGGCTCCAAGACCTTCCGAAGGGCAACGAGCTGAGACAGTCAATACCCCTGCCAGCCTTTCCATCCCGACTTCAAGATGACCATACCTAGGAAGCCTTCCCCACTATAGCAAGTGTAGCTACCAACATCATGGTGTATGTCGGGAACTCTATTGTGCTAGGTGCAACATGAAGGGGGCATGATGCTCGCGTCTGCAGAACCCCAGTTGAGTTTATTACATCAACCACCAATGTGGCGGCCAATACAGTTTGCCGTCTATGTGGTAAGATTGGGCACTTCAAAAGGGACTGCCCAACTGAAGGAAACGACAAGGACACAGGAAGAGTCTGACTCTACCTGCTTAGAGAGAAGCATCAAGGAACCTGGTAGATTTTGGTACGTCTCTCAATCTCAGATAACTAACCAAAAACATTAAAAGACTAATTCTAAATGTAACTGTCTCCCCATTAAGGCGAAAGTCGCAGCACTGTTATAAAATTTAAAATTTCATCAGGTAAAACTATAATGGCTAGATATATACGTTACGGTCATGTATAATTGAGATGGATAGACCTAGAGTGAGCGAATGCCGCCTCATTTCATGTTCCTTGTTTGGTTGTGGATTTAGGGCAGGGTCGCTCACTCAACAGTCCTCCCCACCTTAATTATACATGACTAGTATATGTTTGGCGATTATAGAAATGCCTCGTGAGAATCCATTCATGAAAAGGTACTCTACTCAGAAACACTCAGGACCCTTTATAGTTCCGCGTCGACTCTATCGGTCCAAGTATCCGCGACAGTGATACACGGGACGAAACCCGAGATGCCTAGAACTGGTGTGCCTGTTCGGCACAGGACTCTATCGACCCTCATTCTATATCAGGTCGAATTATGCCAACCTCGACGCCTCTATCAATCATGGTTCGACATCGTACAACCATGTGTAAATCCTTAGTGCTGTCTGAAAAGAACTTTCTCCATAGCCATTTCGGCAAATAAAGGTTCTTCCGAACCTAAACAAAATAAGAATAATAAAACCTAATGCGATCCGTCAATCGTCACTCGTATTTCAAACCTTCCAAAGTACCTAGGAGAAAGGTACCGTGCGCTGTTAACCAACCCTTCTTAGACAGAAAGAAACTGAAGCGAAAGGCACTGCAGGTATCCCAGAAGACGATAACCATCCGAAGCAGACACCGTAGAAACCCAGAAAGACCCTTCGCACCTCGCAATCCGGTTCGTGAATAAAGAGGATAGAACTCATGGGACTGACCACTATAACTGAGTATATGCATAAGAGTGGTATATAATTGAGATCAAAAATATTTAAGATGTGTGCTTCCTCCCTACTCCCTGTTCCTCATTGGGTTGTGGGTCTGGGGTGGAGTCGCACAACTAAACATCCTGCCGACCTCAATTATATACGGCTTGCATACACCAAGTATTAGTGGTTAAGCCGAGTATGAGCTCTACCACGAACCTCATAGTAAAACCCTTCATCCTATTCCGTAGAATAGGAGCTAGAGTCAAGAGAACCACGGTGGGTTGAGCTACTATAATGACCATAAATCCGAAATTTGTTGTCATCCTAGTTAAGCCAACATAGTAGCTAACACCCTCAGTTAGCAAAGAAATCTGAGTCGTAAGAGTCAAGGACATTGACTACGACCATCCATTCACGCTTAATCCCCGAATTAAGCATCTCAGCGGATATCCCGGAAATCCGAAAGCTGCGGTGAATTAAACTCTAAGAAGAGTGGATGAGGAGACTAAAGTTCCGAGTGATGGAACCCTATACTCACTAGATTCGACCTAGATCGAGAAAACTCAAAACCTTCGGAAGAGTAGTTGCTGAAGATGTTCGCACTACTCAGGCACTTCGTCCATCCCGGTACCGACAAGTAGTGCCTAGGACACTCCGCCTTCTTACATGGAATAAGTCATCGTCGCCCTATAGACGATAGACTACATTCTCCGAAGTGAACACTAGAATACCAAGAACCGCAGGATAACCTCCGCAGCCATTAATACTTGAATAAAGTGCGAGAGTAGGTTGCGTTAAGCCTTATAACCCAGATCCCGAAGAGATTATAGACTCGACACCAGTCTAGGTGTTAGTCGATGGGTTATACAAGAGCACGCGCTTTCTGCAACAGAAATAAACCAACGCCTTAGAGAATAGGGCATGTCTTAAGTGATTCTTTGGACTACTAGGTGTTCCACGAATACTATCTCGCACAGAAATAGTAGAACCACCTCCCGAGATAGTCCGACACTCGTCTGGTGAAACCCTATCTCCCCGATCTGGAGAGTTTTCGTTAGAAACGTCTCAAGAATCGGAAGTGCAGGTTCATTTTGCACAAGATTGAGATAGACACTCTGCAGCAAACAGATACCCATAGACGCGCAATCCATCCGATGATCTAGAAAACCTCGGAGAGCCAATCAACAGGAACACGAATCCAAGGACAACCCGAGCTTTCTGAGAAACAACCTGAAGGACTACACTCCCAGTATGAGAGAACGGTTGGAACTTCGGAATGGCGATCATGCCAGTGATGATCTCGCCATAGAAGTACACTATGTTATAAGTACTGAAAAGCTCTACCCTTCCGAGAGCTTAAGACCATACGGGATTCTTTACGAAGATTGGTCCAACCCTCGTCAGACCACTACTACTTTCGGATATTCCACAAGTTTCTAGACTTGATCAGTGTTTGCCCAACGTCACTCTTTGTATCCCACTCATCTTGATAGGAACCATTGGTAACCCTAACTTCGTAAACAAACCAGTAGGAATCGCTAACTGCACGAGACGAAGTCCGCATCCCGTAAGTGAAGGTTTGTTAGAACGCCAAGCAAAGGCCAGAGTTCACTTGGGAGTGCGAGGACCAACCAAATAGGAAGTACCCTCATCTCCTTACTCGGTCATTCATACCTACTTCCTTGCCTAAACCAGAATTTCGCGACGAAATTCCCACTAACGGGGGGATGATGTGATAACCCAAAAATTTCAGTTAGTTTTAACGTCGAAGTTAACGTCGAAAATTAACATCGAAATTAGTTACGTCAAAAACTAGCCAAATTTATCCTGAAAATATTTTTGACCATAATTAAACCCGTTGGAATATTTTAAATAATATTCGTCAAGCGAACAAAAATTAAGGTGGAATGATTTTAAAATGTTGCCGTGTTTAACGGTAGACGTGAAAAAAAAAACTCGTTCGCGGTTGGTGTCAGGAGAACCCCAGCCAGGCCATAAGCTCCACCCTATATAAGGGTTGAGTGGGTTTCACTCCCACCTTTTTACCACCTTAGACTCTCTCTCTCTCTACTTTCTCTCTCTACAAACAGGTTTTGGTCAAAAATCGCCCCTCCGAGCCTCAAATCGGTAAGTAAACCTTCCTAGCTTGTTATCTAACTTATCTAGCTTGCAAATTCGTGACTTAATCATCCAGGAACCCCAAGAACATGAGTTTATGGTCTTGGGAGCCTCCCAAAACTGTAAACCCCTTTGAAGAGGGTTTTAATGCTCAAAAACCCTTCCCAAACACTTCTCATGCTTAGCAATGGCTTAGAGGCTTACCCGAAAGGACTTAGAACACCAAAATTGGACCAAATGGGGAGTAAACATGAGTTTAAGGTCTAAGGATGTTCTTAGACCGTAAACCCATATGCATGGACCATAAAAAATTGTTTAAGTGTTAATCTACCCCTCAAACACCTCCAAGGGCTTCCATGAACTTCCTAGAGTGCATAGAACCTTATTTTCCTTCATGATATGCACCAAAGCATAAAAATTTGTGTCACACATGAGTTTACGGCCCAAGAAGGTTCTTGGACCATAAACACATATTCTTAGACCATAAACACCCCCAAAGGGTGTTAAAGTGCCCTTAACACTTTGTATGGCTTGGAATTGGACCTAGAACTTCGTATGCTTAACCTACAACCACCAAAACATAGGATTCATGGAGAAAATGAGTTTACTACCATAAACTCATGTGTTTAAGGTAGTAAACTTCCCAAGAACTTCTTCTTAGACCGTAAACACCTTTCCAAGGTGTTTAAGTGCCCTAAACACCTTCCTATGCTCCTAAAAGTGACTAGAACCTTACATGCATGAGTTAGAACCACCAAACAGCAAAAGAAATGGACCAACATGAGTTTACTACCGTAAAATCATGTGTTTACGGTCGTAAACTCCTCAAGGAGTTGTCATAGGCCATAAACTCCTCAAATGGTCCATTATGAAGCCTTAAACCCTTCATAATCCCTAGAATTGAACCTAGCCTAATTCCACAAGTGTTATAAGACCTTAATGCATCAAAGAACACACCATCCATGAGTTTATGGTCGTAAAATTATGGGGACAAGGTCTTAGGGCCGTAAACTCTATAAAGAGTTTACTCTTGAAGATTAAACTCCCTATCTAGGCCTTACACACCCTTAGATGTTACTCGGGACACTCCTAGCACTTGACCAAAGTGTTTTCTGCATTTTAGGATGCGTATACGTGTTTAATTAGTATTATATTTACTAATTGTATGTAAACATATGTCATCATATGTTAATAGGTCACTAAGTGTGTACAAGTCTTTCCTTGACACCGAGCACCCAACCGGCACCTTCATCGGATGCACTTACAACAGGTGAGTTCATACCCCTGAATTAACCTTTTAAATGTTTTTACATGATTTTATGGGGGGGGGGGAATACAAGTTAAAACATGCCAGTTATCATATCAATCACATGTGATTGATAACCCGCATGCACAAGGATTTATTACACTGTTAACTATTTTACCAAGTATGATACTGTAAATGGTTTTCTAAAACGTCTTTACTTGTTCAAAGCTTTTCTCAAATTGACTCTCGCGTTGTATGTTTTATTTTCAGATTTAGTTACAGCAGTATTTTAAACAAAGGATTTCTTTACCTATAATGTTTTATCAAAGTTTCATTCAAAACTTGTTTGTAAAAGGTTTTCAAAGTAATTCTAAAGGTTTTCAAACTTATTTTACAAAAGAATACCAAGTCATGATTTTCTTAAGTGTAAAGGTTTTCTAAAGTTTTCATCAAAGTTTTCTCCCATGTTTTTATACTCCTACTTCGTTAGATACTACTGCTTCATTATACTTCTACTTAGTTAATGCTTCCACTTAGTTAAATGCTACTACTTTGTTAACGCTTCTACTTAGTGATACGCTACTACTTTGTTAACGCTTCTACTTAGTGATATGCTCCTACTTTGTTAACGCTTCTACTTAGTGATACGCTCCTACTTTGTTAACGCTTCTACTTAGTGATACGCTCCTACTTGTTAACGCTCTTACTTAGTGATACGCTTCTACTTGTTAACGCTTCTACTTCGTGAAACGCTTCTACTTATTAACGCTTCTACTTGTTGACGCTCCTACTTTGTAAACGCTCCTACTGTTAACGCTTCTACTTGTTGATGCTCATACTTTGTAAACGCTCCTACTTATTAACGCTTTTACTTTGTTAACACTTCAACTTCGTTAAATGTTTCTACTTAGTTAAATGTGTGCCTGTACTTATATAGTTATATAAATAATGTTTAAAGGACTTAGGAAGGCTAGTTCGCCCTATTTCCTTTTCCTTGTTGGGATGTGGTCTGGTGGGATCGGATATTCGTCCGAAGGTCGTTTGATCATTAATTAAATATTATGTGTATAGGTATAGACATATAGGTTTACGTCGGTCAGTTTATTTGTGAGTCTCTATCATTAGTCAAGTATTTACATCAGAACTCACTACACGAGATGCATCTTCAGGACACGGCCTTCTCCGTTGTCTAGTTGGTAACTAGAGTCTCCTGTAGGGAGAGTGAGCATTGTATGTATAGATCTATACGGAATTGACACCCCCACACCCTGACTGCTAGCTATAGTTCACGGCCTACCAAGCCAAGGGGTGACAAATGTCACATTCTTTCTGACACTTGCAGGGCGTCAAGTTCTCTTGTGTTTATCAGTATGGTTACGAGTATCTCGGGGTTACCTTATAATTCATGGCCTTAAGGTAACGGGAATTAACACTGTATTCACTGTTTTTAGACCTTTCTAGACGTATCATTCATTTGATACCGTCTGGGGTCTCTATTCACTGTTTTTAGACCTTGCTAGACATATCATTCATTTGATACTGTCTGGGGTTTGTATTCATTGTTTTTAGACCTTGCTAGACGTAACACTCATTTGATGCTGTCTGGGGTCTGTGTCTCCTTTTGTTAGACTGAGCCAGGCGTGTTGTTCATTCGATACTCTCCTGGAGTCTACGATTTCTTTTGCCTTACTCAGCAGTATTCACTGCTAAGGCATATGTTATTTTCCCTAATATTCTCCTACTTTCTTTAAAATCAAATACCGTATTTTGGTAATGATATGTTTAAGGGCAAATTACTTTTTACAACATAACTCTATCAATTCATGGTAGAAGACTACTTTTATTTAGAAAATATAGGATTTTCTGGAAAGGACTCTAATACACTGTGATTCTAAACTACTACTTGTATAAAGTTATTTAAATAAAATCACACTAAATACTTATGAACTCACCAGCATTTATAAAAAATGTTGATACTCACTTTCAAATAACTTGTATTCTTAGGTCAGCAATAGACAGTTACATCCCAAGAGCTTTTGGTGAAGACAGTTTAGTACCAAGCTACACCTATATTATTACTTGTATTATTTTGATGTTTCTATGTAATGTAAACTATGTAAAACTATTACTATTAATGCAATGGTTGTTGTACTTTGAGTACTATACTGCATATATTGTGATACTTGACATGACGTCATCCACCCCAGAACGTTTCCGCCGTTCCGGTTTTGGGGTGTGACACCGTGAAAGTGTATCATTCTCATTGGCGAAAAGAGAAGAGCACATGGATTCCCCTACAAAACATACATGGGCTATACAAAGGTAAATACATAAATATAATAATATGCTAACAATATAAGTATTTGAAAGTACCTTTTTTGTAGTGTAAGGAAATGGAAGCGAATCGACGAATCAATATAGTATATTACTCTAGACTACACATTTTATGGTTTAGATGTTCGTAAAGTATAATGGGAATGCACGAAAGAACGTAAGAAAACCAATGTTGCTGAGGCCTATGTATGAAAACCAATGTTGTTGAGGCCTATGTTGTAACACCGTGAATTTCAAAATAATTTTTCGCATAATATAAAAACATTTTTCATTTAATTTTCATAAAACATCAAGTTTAAAAGTCCAATCCATATCATACAAAATCCCAAGATCACATATCATAAAAATCTCGTGCGTGTGTACAGATCAAGCCGGCGCCTTCCCACGGTCATCACTAGTACCTGAAACAAACAACACTAACACTGTAAGCACAAAGCTTAGTGAGTTCCCCAAAATACCACACATAACACATATTAGCCACTTGAGGCTATAACTCTGTGGGTCCGTAGACCCTACTCTGTGAACCCACTGGTTCTAACTCTGGGAACCTTCCGGTTCCATCTCTATAAACATGCACAACATAAATCACATAGAAATAATGCAGTACAACATATAACATACATATAGCATACAAATACTCTGTCACATAACTCTGATTACCTACTCAATGTAAAGTATAGTGAGAAGACTCACCTCGTGTATCTCGCGAATCCTGGAAATCACTCGTGCTCGATCCTCTGAGCTATAATCCTCCAATAACATCATATATCTCTAATTAACACTTTTACCACTAAGGTTGACTACCCCTATTAAGTCAACACTGGTCAACTCTGGTCAACAGTCAACGATCAACTTTGACCGGACTCGGCGAGTGCACTAGGGCGACTCGGCGAGTCTATACGTGTTCACTGACCCTTCAAGGATCCTCTCCTGACACGTCGAGTACAACCCAAACTCGACGAGTCCCACCTGGCATGAATCGCGGGGCCACCACGACTCAACTCGCCGAGTCTCAAGAACAACTCGGCGAGTTCCAGCTCGACTCAGTCCACTTGTCAATCCTCTCTAACTCACCCCGAATCACTGAGTCAACCCTTAACTCGGCCAGACCACCCGCTGAGTGGTCAAGGACAATCTTCATGCTACTCGCCGAGTCTGTTCTTCGGACTCGGCGAGTCCATGCCATGCATCAACTCAATCTCGCTTCTGAGGTCAGATCCGCTCCATCAACTCATAGATCTGGCCCTCCTAAGCATATTCATCACATAAAGTCACAGTCTTGGCTACCATGCAACGCTTACAAGGCTTCTTTTGAAGAAATGACCTCTAAAATGGCAACCTAAGTCTCCAACCCAAAAGGAAGGACATAAAGCACGACATTAGGGACTCTCTGGATCTACTAAGGTCTAGATCTAGGCACCATATCCCCATGGGACCTCTCACACTTCAAATACAAAGCAAACAAGGCATGAAGAAACCCTAGATTTGACCATATCAACAAAAACACGAGAATAAGCTCTGAATGATACCTCAAGAAGCCTCCTCTGACGAAATGGAAGTAGATCCAAGCTTTCCAACTCTTCTAGCTTGACTTTCCCCTTCCTTTCTTGCAAACACACACAAAATTGATGAATAATGGCCTCTTATCTCACTCACAAGAACCCTCAGCTGTTTTGGTGCTCTCAAGGTCAAGGTAGCCGCAATGAAGGGCCATAAGGTCCTTTAAATAGGGCTTAGGACCGGGAAATTAGGGTTTCATTAAACAGCGCGGACTCGCTGAGTCCATTCCTTGGACTCGCCGAGTCCAGGCGCGAACCCGCGTCCAGAACCGCGATCCTACTCGACGAGTTTGAGCTCCAACTCGCCGAGTCCCCTCACAAAACACCAAAAATATATGCATAAAAGATACCTGGAAATCCGGGCTGTTACATATGTTTGACACAATTTCCTAACAATGATAGTGAAGTGTCGAAAAGGTTGAATCTTGAGCTGGAAAGGGCTACTCCAAGCAACATAAGCAATCTTCTTCTACAAAATCTCTCCAAAAAACACAAAAACCCTCCAAAAGGAACAAAACGAGATAGGGTTATGTTCTGAATGAGAGGATGTTGAGAGAGTGAAGAACCCCTAAAAGTTAGCACCATTATACATCACCTAAGGCCTGAGAGCTAGGGTTTTGGGCTATGGAGGCTTCACATTACGACCAATACATTGTTATGTACAATACATTGTTGTGTCGCTACAAATCAATTTGGCACGCATCACAACATTCAGAAATCGCATTGCGCTTAGCCAAAAACTCTGATTCTCAATAAAGGAAACACTTAAGAAATTAAAATCCACGTCGAGAAAGTGTGTAACACAACTCTCCCCCACTTGAATCTGATTTCGTACTTGAAATCCGCCTTTGCAAAAGACATTGATTACCTCCCATGTAATTCCCTATGGGGTTTCCAAACACACTTACTAATCTGCATGACCTGCTACTATACCCTCTTGTTGGGTTTTTATTCAAAAACTAGTTTCAAAAACATGATATTTGGCAACAGAAGACTTGATCATTATTTAATAACATAAACAAGTTAAACCCACTAAGGATCATCTTGCAAGTTGTAGAAGGATTAAACACCAACCAAAGAAGAAGATAGAGAACATACAACCTTTTTAGTTCTTTGGATCCTCTTGGGCGGCTTGGAAGTTGATGAAGAATGATGAACTTTAGATCCACCAACAATGACTCAACTTGATGTAGAATGTTAGTTCTTTTTGTATAAAACTCTTAAGCTTTGAACCAAACCCAAGTATGGTTCAAAGAGAGAAAATATGCAAGCAACTTATCTTCTTGATTCAAAGGCAAGAGAAGAGATGGAGAGGAAGAGGGAGCTTTCAGATTTTTGCTTCTAGGAAGAGTCCCCAAAAGTGCAAGCAAGTAGCTATTTAAAGCATACACTTAATTCAGATTTTTGCTTTCAGAAAACATGCTTGTCCCCCATGTTTTCTCCCATGCCTCTACTTTTAAATAAACTAATTGAAAGTCTATATCTCTTAACCCTTTTCCAACTTTCATCAATACCAAGTGAAAAGAGAAGCGTTTGTTCAAAGTTTATAAAATATAAACTTTGTCTTTTGGTAAAAGACAAAAGAGTTTCAACTAGTACAAAAAGTTGTGCATGACTTATAAATCATACCATATGATATATTATGTTACTTTCTAATGAAAGTTAGTTATTTCCTAAAAACAAATAGTTTCCAATTTATTTATAAGAGTTTATTGAAAAAAAAATTCTATAAATAATCAATTATATCGAGTTGCTGTTAGTGTGATCCATTAGTATCATCTGTTAATTAGCAATATCACTTTAATATGATTCTTGAGCATACTAGATCCTTTACCTCCAAATCAACTACCTTCACCCTATAACTCATACTACTGGGAATCGAAGTCCCACAACATAACCCACTCTAGCGAAAGATTCCAAAATTAGGAACTTGTCGGTTTGAAACCTCTGAACTGACACCACAAGATTAATGATCTATGCCGACCAACTCCTTGGTCGAGGTATACTACCAACCCATCATGAAGCTAGTATATAAAACAATTCATCCATAATAACTCAATTGAATCCACATTTCTAGAACATACCCAAAAAGACTTCTAGTACATCCTCTTGAATCCTCGTCAAGACAAAACCTTTCCAATGCATAACAACTCACAATCTCACATTGTAACTGGCCTCTTCACCTAGTACAAGAGATTATTAACCTAAAAGTCAACCAAGGTTACTACATCAAACCCACCGATTCAAAACACCATAAACACTCTAGCACTAGCACCAAAATCATGAAAAATAACGAACATAGACCTATAAGTCTCAACAATACAAACCGTCGGGTTCTACCTGTTCAAGTTATACACACATAGGCTTACAATACATCATGACACTAACCATCTACTCGAACTATAGAATCACAACCATCAACTTAGTGGGCCTGAAGGCACACAACCATTATTCCACTGACCTGAAGGAACCCAATCCTCATCATAGTAGGCATGAAGGCACATAAACAACTTCCTTTAAGATCCACTAACTAGGAAACCACAACAGGAAACAAGAGACACACCAGACTAATCACATAAACCATCTTGAACTCTACGCTAATACTGACAAATCACCAGATGAATACATAGTCACACATAGTCGGGAAATAAGATAGACAGTTGGACACTCGTCCCTACCCAAAATGAATATATCAAACAAGAACCCTGCAATAAAGTTGGATCAAGAGTTCTTAGCCTATCTAATTTAGATTATGTGTAACCCCTATGATAATAACTCAATGATCTACAATGTTAACATAACCCTTAACTAAAAAACTCTGCTATATATACTTACACTAGACTATCTTAGTCCATCACCTAATCACATACTAACATAATACAACTTGTCACTCCAACTGAAGTGAAGGAAACCAAAACCTTGGAAAGACCTGAACAAATCTCTAACGATACCTTGAAATACACTAATAATACTAATCCCAGTGGGATACTTGAAAACCTCTCACTACATCGCTGCCTACCATGTATGAAACGTGCAAACATTCTAACGAAAACACTTGCCAAGATTAAGTTTGTTAAGATGCACATGCTTCTTGGGACAGAGGATCTCTCAATTTCCATTTGGAAATTAGGGGGTAAATGTTGGTAATTTCCGGATTGCACAAGGACATGTTGATAGACCTTATCACAAGGTCATGATTAAGGAAATTCTGGATATACAAGTATGTATTAGACTAGGTCTTAAAGTCCTTGTATAACAAGCTATCTGTATACGTGCGGTGTGTGTGTGTGTATATATATATATATATATATATATATATATATATATATATATATATATATATATATATATATGAGCATATCAAATTATGACATCATCATAACAGTAAGGAAAGGGTTGTACCAAAGTTTGAGTGATTTCTTTGAATACAATAAGTTAATTTCCTTAATCTCTTGTGTGTTTTTCTGTTTCCATTATATTCGTTATCTGATTAAAATAATGATACATACCCACAACTTTGAGCTATTCACCACTATTAGAAGACATTTTGTAGAAAATTGTAACTCGAAAGCAAGTTCCTGTAGTTTGAAACATCCAAAACAATTAAAGAAACTCGTAAGTCCAAATTGCGATTCTAGATTGATTCTATGAAATGGTATACATGGGGGGGGGGGGGGGGACATTGATGGTCGATTTAACAATGTGGGTGACCCGATAAAACGAGTCTGAAATGCATCGTTGCAGACAAAATGTTTGCAAAATAAAAAAAAAACTTGGTTATTTTCATAAAAACGCTTAAAGATATGGTTAGTTTAGTTAGTTTACCTAAAAAACCAAAGTATAATATTTAGGTGGCAGGGAGTTGTGCCGATTGTTCCAGTATCTACTCCCCACACCCTTACACACATTAGGAAACCGCTTGTAAGAGGAGAGACACTTAACTTATAGGTGTCAAGCAAGGCATGTTTTTTTTGTTAAGATTAGGTGGTATGCATCTTTAGCATGCTGAGGCCAACAAAGAAGTCGAACACCTTTGTCATCTCCGACCTTAAACAAGAATAGAGAAATATTAATAACAATTATACTTTCCATTCTTTTTTCATTTCATGCTAGTGTTTCATCGCTCCCTATAGGGATGTCAATGGGAGTAACAAGACGGGGATTGCATCCCCCGCCTCCACCCCCGAAATTTCCCCATTCGCCCGCCCCCGCCCGCAAAATCTCTAGCCTCCCCACCTTTGTCCCCGCCCCGAATCCCTGGATTACCCCCTCCCCCGCCCCCGTTTTCCCACCCCCGTTTAGGATGACTTTTTTTTGGGTGACCGAAGATGTTCTTTGGGCTAAAAGAAGTTTTTTTTGGTGCTACAAGAAGTTATTTTGGGTAAAAATAGTTATTTATATCATAATTATACATGTTTAAAAAACACATATTATAACATCTCAAAAATTTTATACTAACAACTTAAAATAGGGTATTTTATTGAATTTTGGAAGTTCAAAATCATTGTTATTAATTATTATATTTTTATAATTAATATATATTAATATAAATAATATATTAACAGGGTCCCCATTGGGGGTACGAGACGGGCTACCCACCCCCACTCCTGCCCCCGAAAATAAAACGGGGGTTAACCATGCCCCCACCCTCGTTTTTTTAAACAAATATTTCCCATACCGGATCGGGGTCCCACGAGACTTTTTGACATACCTAGCTCACTAGTCCCTCCTTTATTTTCTACTTAATCTTTTTAAATTATGTTATGTTTTTACTTTCAAACTAGGTTATACCCATTTTGGCATTTTCTAACTTTTACTAATATTAAATATAATTTAAAATAACTAAAATTGAAATAAAAAGATAACTTATATGCATAAACATTTATAAGTTTAGAGTTTATGAGATACAATTTTATTTACAATGAGAGTCAATAGATGGTGAAAATAATAATGCGTTGGTTGCATGGAGAAAAGTTTTTTGGGGTTGAGATTGGTAGTTTACGGACTTAGAATAACCGAATTTGGTTCTACTCAGCCAAGTGATGGTGCATGGATGTTTAGAGCATCCACAATGCAAGTAGTATAAGAGTTGAATGAGATAATAATTATGATTGAATAAGAGTTGAATGAAGTGTTGGTGATGATATGAAATAAGGTTGAATGTTGAATAATCATTGAATGCAATAGAAGGAATAAAGTGATGATTATGACTAAATAAGAGTTTAATTTAATGGATGGTGTGGAATTCAATTGATTGTTCATACCCTTACAACACACAAGGACACACATTGGAAACAACTCGTTACAACTCTTCACAATCAAAGTTGATGGGGGTGGTTTATGGGGTTTAAAATGATATTTTTAACTCTCAACCAAACAACACGAATTGAAAAATAAACTAATTTGATATGTTTTGCTATGCAGGTTGATATCCTTCTTAATAAATAAAGATCTTTTTGCCACATGTCACATTCTCCTTTATTTTGCCACATGTAATTTTGTGGTTATTTTAAATTAATTTTTATTCCACATGTCATTTTATGGTTTTTTCATTTTATTAAATTGTTGATAATATTTATATCCTTCCTAATAAATAAAGAACTTTTTGCCCCATGTCTTCTTCTCCTTCATTTGGACACATGACAAGTGGAAAATAAAAAATTCAAAATTTTTAGAAAATGACATGTGTCCAAATGAAGAAGAAAAAGACATGTGGCAAAAAGTTCTTTATTTATTAAGCAGGATGGTTTATATATGTAATGTATTCAATAAATTAAAGTCTCATTAATTTTAATAATTCAAATTTTTTTTTTTTTTTTTATAAAGCCAAACTTTTCAAATTATTAAAATTTCATTTTAATTTTTTTAAATAAACCCATGTAATACATGAGTTTCACACCTAGTATAGTTATATACCCATAAGAAAATTCACAAATTTAATCGATAAAAATGGTATATTTTTAAAAAGTTAGATGGAAGGAAGCTGGAAACTACAACCCATGTTGTAAGGCACGAGATGGGTATGGCTACGAAAGTACGAATCAAATACCCTAATTTATTCACTCATGTGATGAGATGAATCGTCTTAGGCATCTTCTCCTTTCGTTTTAAATATTTTCTCGAAAAAGAAAAAGAGAAAGCCTTCAAGAGTTCAAGTCCATGAGTTAGCTTTCAAGAAATTTCCATCTGTCCTTTACTTTTTCTAGTACAATATATATATATATATATATATATATATATATATATATATATATATATATATATATATATATATATATATATATATATATATATATATATATATATATATATATATATATATATATATGTTCAAGTTCATTTGAGACCATTCTAATTCTATAAGACCGTGATACCAAATCTAAAAATAATTTTAAAATGCAAAATAGATGGAAAAATCCAAA
The DNA here is from genome assembly GCF_002870075.4 of Lactuca sativa. Lineage (NCBI taxonomy): Eukaryota > Viridiplantae > Streptophyta > Magnoliopsida > Asterales > Asteraceae > Lactuca > Lactuca sativa. Next base: position 140,172,426 of record NC_056626.2, read on the forward strand.
AATTCTTTTTCTAAATATTATTTTCGAAACTTGAATTAACTAAAAAAAATATAAAAAAATAAAAAAAAAATCCCGTTTTTTTTTGAAAAATACGTGAAATATTCTAAATAGAATATTACACTGACATATTCTAAAAAATAATTTTAAAATGCAAAATAAATGAAAAAATCTAAATTTTTTTTTAAATATTATTTTCGGAACTTGAATTAACTAAAAAAATAAAAAAATAAAAATAAATCCTATTTTTTTTTAAAAAATACGTGAAATATTCTAAATAGAATACTACACTGTACATATTCTAAAAATAATTTTAAAATGCAAAATAAATGGAAAAATCAAAAAATTCTTTTTTTAAATATTATTTTCGAAACTTGAAATAACTAAAAAAAATAAAAATAAAATAAAAAAATGCGTCTCACGGTCTCACAAAATTAGGTCGTCTCACATGAACCTAACCCTATATATATATATATATATATATATATATATATATATATATATATATATATATATATATAAGACACGTACATTGGACGTATATGTCTCCTGCCTACCTAATTATCATTTCTATCTTTCAGATGGCAAGTGTAGATCACATGTTGACGGAGAAAGAATGATTACAATGCATTTTTCCTTAAATATATTTTTAGGAAAGTATTGGATGCAGACTACCTCATTTACCAACTTAAATTTGGGTTATATTTGCCTATTTGGAGTCAGAATCAGCGCTAATGTCAAACGAAACCCTTGTGTTTAAGTTTTGTAGTCATTGTGTTCAAATATACCTATGGGTGTTGAACGGGTAAAATTTTCGGGTAGAACGGGTCGGGTAGAACGAGTATTTCCTTAAGAAAATAATACCCGATACCCGACCTATATTGTAGTCCGGGTTTTCGGGTTTCGGGTATTCGGGTTTGAGGTCGGGTCGGGTAATTATTGGGTATATCCGAAAATTTCTTAAATGACACTTATTGATATTTTTATTTTAATTTTTTATTTTTACACGTTGGCTGGTTTAATAAAGAATCGGGTAGGAAAATACTCCATACAATTAACAAGTACATATATAATAACAATACAAATCATTATAATATGGTATGTACTTTTTTAATTCCATTCTGTGCAATAGTGAGAAACTTAGAATTGTGATGATGACTCAGGACTTCAGCTTCAGCGTCATATTCCCTTTGCAAGTTTGCGTCGACTGTCGAGCCGTCGTTCATAAGAAGGAAACGAAGGATTTTATTTTATTTGAAGTGTGCGTACGTGACTGCATTGTATATTTGGTATTATTTAAAAAACGAATTCGTGTATACCCGAAAATAAATATTCATACCTAAAACTCGACCTATATTATTATCGGGTTAACCTATTACCCGAATGTTCATACCCGTTACCCGTTCTACCCAAATTCGTAAGAGGTCGGGTGGCTAGAACAGGTTTCGGGTTTTTTCGACAGGCCTAAATATATCAATATAGTGTTTTGACGTACGTGCAGGAGGGATTGGATCCACACGGAAAACCATTTACATTAGAAATCTAGAAAGGAAATATTGATAATCACATATGTTTCTCAATACTTTTGTATATCTCCTATTGACAATTAATTATGTCATAATATATATATATATATATATATATATATATATATATATATATATATATATATATATATATATATATATATTGGTTATCACATTTTTTTAACAGAGAAATCAAATATCCATCGATCTTTTCTTTTTATTCATCTTAGTGCTTACTAGATCAAAAGTAAGTTGGGATTAGCCCGCTTGACTAACAATATCTTTAATAAGAAGGTCATGAGTTTAATCTCATGTACATACCAACTCCCCATTCTAAAAAAGCTTACTAGATTAAGACAAAAATCAAAATCAAGAGAGAGAGGGGATTAAGAAAGAGAACTAATGGATTCTAAAGGATTCAATTTTATGTATATATAAACTCGCATTCTAAAAAAATACTTGCTAGATTAAGACAAAAATCAAAATCAAGTGAGAGGATTAAAAAAGAGAACTAATGGATTCTAAATGTCATTATTTGATATGAGTGAAATGATAAATAAAAATAAATGGTAAAGATTATTTAATTTGAAGGGATTAAGACAAATAATTAAAAAAAAATATTTAATTTTTTATTTTGATAATCCACATAAAACAGCTTTTCAAATTAATCATAAAAAGAAAGGCACGTATTGGAGATATGTTCTAATTCATTATGAGGCAAAATATGGAGCATATAACCTAGTTATATTACACACTTGTGACGTGTAAGTGTCGTGCTAAGCACAACATGCGAAGGTTTCTATGATAAATTCTAAGAATCTATTTGTTCAGTTGTTATTAACGATATATATTTAAGTATAGGGCACTCCTAATCTATTTGTTCAGTTGTTATATTTTTTCTTCATGAAATTATGCATAAGAATAGACCGTTCCAATTCAAAGCATCCTATAAGAAAACAACCACATATTCTTGTTTAACCATTTCATATAACACCTTTTCAGCAATTGGAAAATCCACAAAGTAGTAACCACATTCCATGAAAACCAAATATAACATATATTCAATTTCTAAGGTATTGGAAAACTGTGACAATGAATTAGAATCACAAACCCATATATTTGAAATAAATCAATAAAAATTCGATAGCTACTTGCCATTTTACCCATAATTAAATTATATGTAGAGACTTGGGTTTCATCATTCGATCAATCCCACATAAATGTGATTTAATACATTTAAGACCTATACCTTTACTTAGACTACTAGGTATGGACAACATGTTATCACACCCAAATTGTCCACCTCATCATCCTAGTCACAATTTGGTGTTATAACACCAATGTGGAAATGACCAACACCAAATAACATGAGATAACACATACTATTTTCTATTTCTTTTTTTATTTTTTGGATGTTTTTAATTTCTATTATTCTAATTTGTTTTATTTTTTTATTTACTTCATATATTTCTAATTCGTTTTATTTTTTTAATATATGTCATATATTTATAAAAAAACATATAAATTAATAAAACATAATTTCATTAACTAGAAAATTAAAAATACCATACAAACTTTAAAAAAAAACATTACAAACCAACAAAAAAACATTGAAAAAAAACACACGATAGTCATAATAATTTAAAAAAAAACACCGACAAACTATTCTTCACCCAAGTATTTTTCTCTATCTGTGTCTTCATCCTCCGTATCACTTCAGCTCGCCTCGGTGGTAAATTTTGTTCGTTTGTCGTAAGAATTGCCAAATCCTTCGATATGCGATCTTCTTGGGCTTCTTGACGAAGGAAATCCAAATGCACCAGTTGCAATTCGTATCTTTTATTTGCGATTCCCGTGTGGGCGTCGAATTTTTTTTCATTTCCTCGTGCTCTCGAAGCCAACTTTCATTCTTCTCCACATGTCGTTGAGCGTGTTTCGCTTTGTCGCGCCCCATAGGTCGTCGTGGCGGAGAGATTTCCTCGATGTCATCAAACTCATCCGGGATCTCATCGGTGTCCGCGTTGAGGTCGATGCTCATGTGTCCGTCGGAAACGTCAACCGAACCCGAACCACGAGACCTTTTGGATTGTTGTTCTGATGATGTTGGCGTTTTTATCCATTTTGGATCTTTCCTCACTAACTCCCATACTTTTTCATACTCAAATACGTGTCCCATTTGCACGTGATATTCTTCCCTCGCGGCTCTAAACACATCGAAATAATTGGCACCACTTTGACGTTGCGAAGAAATTTTGTTGTATATGGAATTGAATTTGGTGCACTTCCGGCTAATTTGAGTCCATTTGCCACTAAACATATCATTATTGCGATACTTGTCACCCTTGTTCAAAATTGTGCGGAATTTGACGATTACGGCATCCCAAAAAGCAACTCTCTTCATATCGTTCCCCATGGTTGGTTGTTTTGAAGTACTGCACCAAGCCATCGCTAACGCTTGCTCTTCCTCCGGTGTCCACCATGTTGGAGGTGCTTCCGTTTCGTTCGTCTCGACAACGACCTCTTTCGCTTTCTTTTTTGTTCTCCCTTTTTTTCCCGATGCTCTCTGACTACCACCAGCTTGCGTCTCGACAACGGGTTCTTGCGTGGGTGTGGGTTGTGTGACTGTTTGGCGCATGGGACCGAATGTGGTAAAAAGGTTTTGTTGAATGTTTGCATTTTGTTGCATAAACGGCGAGGTAGGGAATTGTATTGGGGGTGAGGTGGTATTGAAAAAATTGCCGGAATATGGAATTTATGGTGAGTTTTGGGAGTTTAGAAGGTTTATGTATCCCTCGTATCCCGCAAAACCCAATGGAGTGGATGTGTTTGTCTTCGAAGGAGGGGTATTCAGGTTTTGATCCATAGAGGGTAATTTTTTTTGAATGAAATAGAGATAGATATAGATAAATAGAGATAGAGAGGTAAAATGATATATATATTTGTTGATATATATATATATATATATATATATATATATATATATATATATATATATATATATATATATATATATATATATATATATATATATATATAAAGTAAATTGAAGAAGTAATTTTTTTTTTCAATTCCACCGTATACAACGGTATTATTACCGTTTTTCAACGGGAAAAAATTATAACGTTCGAAATTTACACGTTATGGCTCGTTATCGTGGTAACATCTAATGTCATAACGCGCCTTAATGCGACCCTGGGGCGGTGTTCAGCGCCATGGCGCCATTAAGGGCGTACGCCACGTCAGATAACGCGGTAGCCGCGTTGCCCACACCCGTTCGTCTTAGAACTGAAATAAAACAAGTCTAATCAAATACCTTAAGTGCCCCAAATCAGATCCAACATTTGGTTTATTCATAAACAATTAAGGAAATCCGTCACATTCATAGTTGACTTAACTTCGTAGCATTGAATATATTCTTCAATATATTTGTTAAGAAGTTAGGTTTCTTCAAGCTTTAATTTCACAAAGTCAAGTTCCCAGTGGAGCTCTTGAATTTTCGTTTGAGGTTTAGAAGAAGAGAACATTTAACCATGCCAAAATAGAAAGAAAATGTACTTACAAGCGTGCTTCTAGATTGCCTTCTTTTTTCTTACATCAGACACCATCTAAAACCAAAGTAAAAACGAAGATCATGAATAAATGATGACAAATTTGATTATTTCATCCAAAAATTTTTTGTCGAGAAAAGTATCACCAAGTCAATGCTCTAAAAATTAAAAGAAACACCACTTAAACATGTCTTCTTTTACATGTATTTATCTTCATCTATCAGGTCGATTGTTATCTTAGCATCATCAATTGCAATCTCTTAATTCTTTACAGATCACCTGACAAATCTAAGACAACAAAAACAAATAAGAAACTAAAACCAATAACTGTAATTTCAAAGAAGAAGATGATGGTGGTCGATGAAGTGATTATTAAGATAAATTATAGAAAGAACAGTTAGGTTCGTTGTACCCCAGATGAAAGGCGAAGGCAATGGTGACGAGTTACTTTATGGCTTTTATAGAGAGAGGGTTTAGAGCAAGAGGTCGTGGAGGAGATACGACTTGACTGGCCGTCCGCTAGTGGCAGATGAATGATATGGTTTTGAGGGTTCTAGTAACATAAAATAGAGAAAAAACAGGAAGTATGATATGCGGTGGTAACTTGGGGGCCAAGGGTTTCTTGGGAAGCTGGAACATCGGTTGAAGGGAACATCTCTCTCTCTCTCTCTCTCTCTCTCTCTCTCTCTCTCTCTTTCTTTCTTTCTTTCTCTCTCTCTCTCTTGTTGGATTAGTGTCTAAGTCTATAACTATTTTGGTATGTACTTGACCCGATGGTGCATGGTCCTTTTGGGTTGCCTTCACCAAAGCAACTTGATAGGATGAATTATGGAGAGAAATGATTAATTATGATTTATTAATATATTATGAGAATAATATATTAAAGGAGAAATCATATTGGTTAATTAATATTAGTCAAGAATTAATTGATAATTAATTTTGTGGCTAAAAGAGATTAATTAAACTTAAGGGACTAGAACTGTAATTATAATATAATTGCTTTTGGGCTATGGATTACTTAATGATATATAGGTTGGACGAATTCTATGGGGAAACCCATTAGAAATCGTCCAAGGGTTATTCTAAAAGGGTCCATGGGCTGCTTAGGGCTTAAGCAGTCAGATTAGGGTTTCCTAGTTGAAAACCCTAATAACCTACATGTATATATAGTACCCTTAAGCCCCAAAAACGTGGCTAAGAGTTCCTTTAGGGTTTCTAGACGTTTTGGGCAGCCTCCTCTCTCCTTGTTCTTCATCCTCTTGCTCTTGGTGTTTGTGAGCCATTAGAGGAGTGACAATTGTGACTCTAAGCTTTCTAAAGTCATTACAAGGAGGATTTAAGATTGTTATTGCTATATAACAATCAAAGGTAATTCTCTAAACCCTAATTTCAGTTTATAATATGTTAGATCTAAGATTGTAAGTCTTGGATACATTGCATGTACAATAGAGAAACCTAGATCCAAGCAATATGATTTGCATGAGCACATAGGATGTTCTTTTGGCTAAAACCCATCATCTCTCTCTCTCTCTCTCTCTCTCTCTCTCTATCGTGTCCTCAAAAGTGCTGATTTATCATCTTCGTATCTTAGTTCGCCCAAAACGAAAACTCTAATGTGAAGCATTCTCTATACTTGCTCTAATTGGAGGAGTGGGGAATTGGCAATTGTACCTCACGCGCTCATGACATGCCTTCTAGTTATTTGAGATGCTAGCGTGTAAACTCTAAAAAAATCATTCTTAATTCATAGAAATTCTTCCTAAATTCCTAATCTCTTCTCATATTCCACTTTCCTCAAAATTTTAAAGGTTACGACTTACTTATATATATATATATATATATATATATATATATATATATATATATATATATAATGGATAATAATGGTGAAATAATATATTTCCAAAGAACTGACCAACATCGTAAGCTGACGTGTCAAGTTGACCAAAATCAGCCCCATGCTGGCTGGACCGACTGAATTTAGCCTCCAAACAAAGTCAGCCAAAGATGATATTTGCCAGAACCATGCTGACCGAACTAACAATGACCAAAGTTAACACCAAGTTGAAAAAAATAACCATTTTTCATTAGTTCTATCTATCTATATAAATTTCAATAACACTAAATTTTCGATGATAGTAAAATCACTAACAATCCTTTCTCAATTTTAGTGTAACCCTTTAATATACACAATAATGTATACAAACAAAACTTATGCATAAATGAAATGTCGAAACAATTATTTTTTTATTATAATATTTTACGCATTTCAGATATTCGATAATTGGAGTATTCTCAGGATTGAACTCATCAAGTCATTTGAATATATGAAAATACAAACAAATTTCTATACTAATCTAATAAGAAAGCTAACATGAGCATAAAGTCGTGTGTCCATTCATGATCAAATAAAAACCAAGTCTCAGCCTTTAGCACTTCACGATCACACAGGCACACACACACAGACACACACACACACACATATATATATATATATATATATATATATATATATATATATATAATGTTTTCTATATAGAACATAACTTTTTATGTTATAGTAGAAGGGAGTTAGGAGGCTCGTAATTAATCTGTAGTTGATTGATATCCCAAATTTGATTTTTTTTAAAAAGTGAACTAATTTACTTCTAACTATCACCACCTATGTCTCATATGAGACATGAATCCATGACCTCTCAAATAAGATATCCACTCCTTACTGCTAGGCCAGATGCCCGTTGGTTCCAAAATTTGATTGAGCTATTAATAATTCGTCAGATATTAGACTGCTGATAATTAGGTCGTTGGATCCTGCTTGTCATTGTAAACTTGGATATATCTAGGCAAGGTAAAGTTACTATCCAAATGAATAGATGTTGATGCAACCACCTTTGGCCACAAAAGAATATTACATATTAAATTACTAAACTACCTTACCTCTTACCACATCGACTAACATAACAAATTTAGATTTTGTTTTTAAGTTTACAATATATGTTTTCTTCTTGGAAGCCTAAGAAATGACACCTCAACCATGAAAGAATAAAAAACCACTTTTTAAAGAAAAACGACTTTACAAAATTTTCATCAAATTCTTGTTGATTCATTGTTTAAGAACTTGCTTAAGCCTATATAATGATAAATCACAAACCTTATGCTCATATTTATAACAAATCCATACAAATGTTTTCTGTAAACTTCTTCCTTAAGGTTACCCATAAAAAATGTTGTCTTGACATTCATTTTGTGGATAACAAAATTACATGTGATCATTAAGACAATCAACAATCTAATCGTAGAAATCCTCGGTACCAGTGAAAAATCTTTATGCTCAAGGTCATTATCAAATGATATTTTATAATAACATATGATCCTATAGGGTCACACCATATAACGAGTAGACACTAATTGATTATTTATTAAGTAATATAATTATTAATAAATTAAACCATCACTTGTACTTGATTGCGGAATTATTTCTTTATCAAAATAATATATAAAAGGTGTATAACTAGTGACTTTTAGTCACTTAGTATGATTTAAATGTCATGTACATAATAATGGACTTATAGAAGACTGTTTTATATGTTGTGTACATTTTATATAAGAGTGATGAAGTGGTATCCACTAACTCTTTCCTACTCCATATCTAGCGACATATGGAGGTTACTTCTTTGACTTTCTTCTTCTTAGATGCCATAACTTGCTTCCAAGTCACATGATCATTTAATGAAAGCATGAGCTTTCATATATACGTGGAAGTATAAAATATGATAGAGAACTAAAGCTAGTTACTTCTTTCTTCTCTTCTTTTTGATAAAATCCGAGAGCATCTCTCCCTATTTTATCCTCTCTTTTACAAAGTTAGTCGCTAGATTTTGGTGCTTGAGTTAGTTCTCCTTTGAAGACTTATTTGATATAAATATTTAAGTCTTATGGATAACTACATACAAGTGAAAGACTAGCATCCACTGATGGCATTGATGACTTGTTGGGTGGATACATATAGAGAGATTCTTGCTTAAATCTTTGACTTCTCCAACAACTATCAAGTCTCCCATTGAGGAATTGAAGGACTTCAAATTTTTTTAATATTTTAACTCCTCTGTGGTTGTTGTTTTCATTCCAATATTTGCAAGTAGATCTTTTGGTAGGAATAAAACTAGTTTTATGCTCTTCAAAATTAAAGTCTTGCGTTGCTAATCTTATGTTTTAGAAACAATTTTTGAATAAAATTCCAACAATTGGTATAAGAGCCATCTTGCAAACTTGGTTAGAATATATGATTCTTTGGATAATATTGGTTTTTGGAAAATATGGATAGCTTTGTTTTTGTTAAAAACAATTTTATGCTTATTTTCTTGGATAACACTATTATTTTATGTGACAAAAGTTTATATGTATTTTTTGTCACTTAAAGTTGTCTTCGAAAAAAAAGTTTTTTGTATGTTTATATGCATTTTAGAGTGCATAAACAAGTCATGTACCATTTTTTTAGTTATTTTGTATTGACCTTTAAAATGGTTTGAAATTTCTTTTATTCATATGGTACATATATGTAATAATTAATAGCTACTTTTTCATCTTTATTATTTTGTAAGTAATATAGGGTATGTAATAACTAATAGATAGATTTTCATATTTATTATTTTGTAACTAATAAATTAGTTTAGACTAGTTTATTTTCCATAAAATGTATCAAAATAAAGAAAATGGCCATTTTGGAGCAAGCATGGAGTACCCACAGTTTTATCAGTATTTTTATAAAAGTTCATAACTTTTATAAAAATCTATAAAATTGCTACAAAGTATATTGTCAAATCAAGTGAAAGCATAAACGGAACATGAAGATTATTTGGTGCATTTGTCCCTTTAGGAAATGACCTGTCACTTTTGTGTTGACTCACAAAAGTGTCACTAGATCATGACTTGTTTTATTTCTTAATGCATGCTTGTGTTGTTTATTTAAAATTTTGATAATTATGCGTGGTTGATAATTTAGTTTTCACATGCTTAAATGGTTTTTGAAAAAAAAACACACATCACAAGGAGTTTTATATAGACCTGACAATTCGTGTATTCGTGTCATGAAACGTGTCAGCCACGAATTTGACACGATATGATTACACGATGAGAAATAAGCTTTATCTCAATTTTTAAGATGTATTCGTGTTGTGTATTCGTGTTGTGTCGTGTCTTTCATAGATTCGTGTCTTCGTGTCTGAAATTGCCAGGTCTAGTACTTTTATATTTAATATAAAACTTAGAATCATAAGACGTATAAATTTATGGTTTTAAAATAAAAACATTTTTCTATAAAAACCTTACTGATGACAAGTTTTGAAATATTAAATTTTAATAGTCAAAATTGGATATTTTATAACTTATTCAAAATCCAATATCTTAATAGTAAAAAGAAGTTTTATTAAAAGATATATTGTATTTTAAAAATTACTGGAAAAGAAAGAAATAAAACAAAGTAAAATGTTTTTGAATTTTATATTTGGAAGAGATAGAAAATAAACGAATTAAATATTTTTGTATTTTTGAAAAATTAAAAAAATAAAATAAAAAAATAGCATAATATACAAGGAATAGATCACGAGAGTTCGCCTAACAAAAATCGGAAACGAACTAGAACGACCGTTCGGTCTATTTCGCTTGTCAAAATATAAAAAACAAAAGCAAACAAGTAACCCGAAAGCGAACGGGCTACAACGAAGGTGGTTTTGGAACCGATTCAGCTTCCATCATTCCTAGGCCTTGGTGTATTCTATTAAATGACGCTTCAGGTAAGGATTTTGTGAATATGTCTGCTAATTGATCTGCTGATCTAACGAAATGGATCCCAAAATTTCCGTCCTCTACATGATTCTTGATGAAATGATACCTCAGTTATGTGTTTCATCTTAGAGTGTTGCACTGGGTTGTGACAGATGCGAATTGTGCTTTCTGAGTCACGGTAAAGTGGGATTCGCTTCATATTCAGGCCATAATCTCTCAATTGACTCTGAATCCATATGACTTGAGAGGTACAGGATGCAGCAACGATATACTCAGCTTAGGCTGTTGACAACGAAACACATATTTTTTTTGATTGCCAACTAACTAACTTTCCATCAAGAAATTGGCATCCACCAGTCTTGCTTTTTCTATCTAAGCCGCACCCACCACGATCAGCATCCGAAAACACTTGAACAAAGAAGCTTGAGTTCGCAGGATACCGTATGCCTAGAGACGAAGTTCATTTCAAGTATCTAAAAATATTCTTCACTGCCACCATGTGAGGTTCGCAAGGGTTTGCTTGGAACCTTGCACAATAAAAAAAGGAAAACATAATATCTGGTCTACTAGCTGTTAGATACATTAAGGACCCAATCATCTGACGATAAAGGGTCATATCCGCAACAGGTTTTTCCAGAGATGGTGTAAGTTTCGTTTCGAATGCCATTCGAACCTTCACTTTTGAGTCTCCTATCATGCCAAACTTAGAGAGCAAAGTTTTCGTATATGCTTCCTGATTAATGAAAATACCTTATGGTCCCTGTCTTATATTCAATCCAAGGAAAAAGTTAATAGGACCCATTGAAATCATCTCAAACTTAGTTTCCATTAACTTTCGGAATTCAGCTGTGAGGTTGGGATTAGTAGATCCGAAAATGATGTCATCAACATAAATTTGGACGAGCATCAAATGGTCACCCTCTTTCTTACAAAAGAAGGTTGGGTCAAACGAACCTTGTTTAAACATAGACATTTTAAGGAAGTGAGTAAGAGTTTCATACTAGGCTCTCGGAGCTTGCTTCAGTACGTAAACTGCCTTATCCAAAATGTAGCGGTGATTGGGATACTTCTCATTAACGAACCTAGGTGGTTGTTCCACATGCAATGTTTCTTCTAATTCTCCATTTAGGAACGCTCATTTAACATCCATTTGAAATACTTCAAAGTTCTTATGAGCTGCGCATGCTAAGAATATTTGAACTGATTCCAATCTTGCAACATGAGCGAAGGTTTCTTCGTAGTCGATTCCCTCTTCTTGGCAATAACCCTTAACAACGAGTCTTGCCTTGTTCCTTACTACGTTCCCTTCTTTATCCAACTTATTATGAAACACCCATTTCAAACCAACAACTGATGCTTCAGGTGGAGTAGGAATTAACCTCCAAACTTTGTTTCGTTCGAACTCGTTTAGTTCGTATTGTATCGCTTGCACCCAATCGGAGTGATCAAGAGCGGTGTTGATGGTTTTGGGTTCTATCTTGGACACAAAGGAATTAAACATGCATAATTCTACTTTGGAAAATAAAGTAGTTTGTTTCGCTTTTATTTGAGATCTCGTCAGAACACCTGCGGAGGATTCACCAATTACTTGGGTTTTCGGGTGATCTCTGGTCCATTTGACTAGTGGTGGATAGTTTGGATCATAAAAAAGATCCAATTTAGCGTATACTTCTTCGAACTTTGATTGAGCATCTAAATCGTCATTCACATCCTTATTCTCCCCCTAGAATGACGAATGATATTCATCATTAGGAATTGAAGTATCTTCAGCACCTTGCGATGGAATGTTCGTTTCTTGTGGAGTTGGTTGCTCTTCCTAAGGAGGTGTATTCGAATCAAAACCCTCCCCTTGGACTGGAGTGCTCATGTATTAAGGCTTGTTCAAGGTTGGTGGTTGATTATCCATGCTTTTCGTGGCTTCATCAATTATATTCTTCAGTTCATCTTCTTTTTTATTAGCTGCCTTTGCTTCAAAAGAGATAGCCTTCTCAGGTTTGTCGAATAGAAGCATGAATTCTTCATAAAAATTAGCCAATGGAATAGTCACTTGGTTCGTTTGAGGAAAGATCTCCTTTTCTTGATGATCATTCGCTTGAGTTTTCGTTAAGTAATTGTCATCGAATGTGACATAATAAGTTTCTTCAATCCTTTTGGATCCTTTGTTTAAAACCATATATGCTTTCGACGTCAGCGAATATCCCAGAAAAATTCCTTGATCAGCCTTATCATCAAACTTGTTTCGTGTAACAATAGTCAATTCCGGGTCAAGTCAAAGTCAAACAAAGTCAACAAGTCAAATCGGACGACTCAATTAACCATTGCATATCAGGGTTTACGCTATGTAATTACTGTACAACTCGCTATTTTAATGAGAAAACATCATTTGGAAAATTCGTGTGTTTAATTTTCCTTAGCCTTGATAGTGCTAAACAATGAACCAAAGCGATAAAACACTATAGCACACTCATCAGGAGTGTGCAGGACACTAAAACATGGCTTAACGGGGTTTACAGACCTTGTGTTGCGAAGCCGGATGCTCAAAAAGGTCATAAATGGAACCTCTCTAAATCTCTTTCACTCTATCTCTCTATTCGAAATCTCTCTCAAAAGTTCCCATAACTTTTCGTAATCATTTGGGCCATCTCGACCCTTAACTGGGTCAAAAACGGCTTGAAACGGGGTAAAAACGAGTAAAATAGGCTTAAGGACCCAAAACCTACTCTATAGAGCCGAACCCTCTTAGAGCCAAAAGTCCCCTTAAGCGTGTTGAGAGCCTGTGTGATAGATTTTCGTAAAGCGTGGGATTCCCATTTAACACTTATCGAATTCTCCTACAATAACAGCTATCACACTAGCATCAAAGTCGCCCCATTCGAAGCTCTTTATGGTTTCAAGTGCCGATCACCCCTGTGTTGGGCAGAAGTAGGGGACACACAACTAGCTAGGGGGAATAGGTCCCTAACAGCACCCTCACTGGTCTTGAAATCATAAGGGAGACCACAGAAAAGATTGTTCAAATTCGGGAAAGACTGAAAGTATCCCGAGATCGGCAAAAGAGTTACGCGGATAAGCGATGCAAACCCTTGGAATTCCAGGTCGGTGATCGAGTACTACTAAAAGTTTCCCCTTGGAAAGGAATGATACGTTTTGGTAAACGTGGGAAACTAAACCCAAGGTACATCAGACCGTTTGAAATCCTTTCCAGGATTGGTCCCATGGCGTACAAACTTTGACTACCACAAGAACTTAATAACGTACACCCTACCTTTCACGTATCAAACTTGAAAAAGTGCCTATCCGACGAGACTCTTGTGATACCCCTTGACGAAATTGAAGTTAATGAGAGTCTCCATTTTGTGGATGAACCAGTTGAGATTATGGATCGAGAGGTCAAAAGAACGAAACAAAGTCGTATTGCCATAGTGAAGGTTCGTTGGAACGCTAAACGAGGACCCGAGTTTACCTGGGAACGTGAATATCAAATGAAACAAAATACCCGCATCTTTTCTCAAACTCTTGAAGTCCCAGTCGGAATGTAAATTTCGGGACGGAATTCCCTCTAACCGGGGGGGGGGGGGGTGATGTGACAATAGTCAATTCCAGGTTAAGTCAAAGTCAAATAAAGTCAACGCGTCAAACCGGACGACTCAATTAACCATTGTATATTAGGGTTTACATTATGTAATTACTGTACAACTCGCTATTTTAATGAGAAAACATCATTTGGAAAATTCATGTGTTTAATTTTCCTTAGCCTTGATAGTGCTAAACAATGAACCAAAGCGATAAAACACTATAGCACACTCATTAGGAGTGTGTAGGACACTAAAACATGGCTTAACGGGGTTTACGGACCTTATGTTGCAAAGCCGGATGCTCAAAAAGGTCATAAAGCGAACCTCTCTAAATCTCTTTCACTCTATCTCTCTCTATTCGAAATCTCTCCCAAATCACTCTCAAAAGTTCCCGTAACTTTTCGTAATCATTTGGGCCATCCCGACCCTTAACCGGGTCAAAAACGGCTTGAAACGGGGTAAAAATGAGTAAAATAGGCTTAAGGACCCGAAACCTACTCTATAGGGCCGAACCCTCTTGGAGCCGAAAGTCCCCTTAAGGACCAAACTGCTGAGAAACGAAACCCCAGGTCCGAACCCGAGGTTCGAACCCGAAGCCTCAGGACCGAACTCGAAGCCTTCGGTCCCGAACCTCGCATGAAGAACCTAAGCCACCTTCGGGCTGAACTCGCACACTTCGCTCCATTTTGCCTTCGGTCTATGATTAGAAGGGACCGAACCTCGGCCAGGACCAAGAGGTCTCTCAGGAAGCCCAATTTTTTTTGCAGTTTTCGACCATGGCTTCATTTTAAGTCCGTTTTTCATCATTTTAACGCGGGATTTTCACCCAAAACTTTATTTTAACATATAAGGCCCCATATTTAATTATAAACCATGTTTTTGGGGATAAATCTTGTTCAAGAAGAGTGGGTGAAGTACAAGAGGTAGAGTGTTGACTTTTCTTTAGTTTATGACACAAGCAACCACCCATACCCACTCCATGACCAACCCACACCCCTCCCCACCATCCCTAGTCATGTCAATGTCCTTTCTCATCATTTTCTAGCCATTCCCACGTTCTAAGAGTTGGAACACTCACCCTCATTTCCCACACTTCACTCATTTTCACTCATTCCTCCAAAAGATCAAACCCTTTTCTCTCAACTCTCCTCTCTCAAGTCTGAGAATTTCAAGCACTTTCCAAGGCTTTTCTTCTTCATTTGGTAAGTATCATCATCTTCCTTGTGATTATTACACTTCCTTCTACTCCAATCATAGATTGCTTACACAAATTCCATCACATTGGTGTTAGATTCTCGAATCTTCAAGCAATCCTCCATGTGTTCTTGAGTTGAACACTTCTCTTCTTCAACAATCATACACTAAAATCACTCAATGTGAGTTCATACCCCTATCTTTTTGTGTTTTCTTAAGTTTTAATGGGGGATACAAGTTAAAACACCAAGAACACAACTAAACTTTTCCAACAACTTTCATCAAGAAAGTTTAACTCCATTCACGGACTGTTTTGGTCAACTTAAACATTTTAGTTTTCAAAATTGTATTAGATGCAAATAGGTCAGGTTTATACTTTTAAAATGAATACTTTCACATCTCCATACGATTTTTCTACAATTTATGGTGATTTTTACAAAACTGCCTATCATTTCAAGAACGAGTCTGGACCAGTCTGTGATTATGGGATTTTTCACACAAGTTGGAGGTCACTAAAAATCATAATAAAATTTATGAACAAACGAGACTCAATTTCCAAACTCCCAGAATTTACGGATTTTGATTTGGACCTTTGATAATTTTTCTATAAAGTTTCTAAGAAAAGCAATAGAAAATGTTAATAACAGAAAAATGCTATCAATTTCATTCAACCTTGTAACTTGTTGAGCAAGGTGTATATCATTGTGTGATCATATATTATTACATTATCTGCCATTTTGAATTGGTAATTAGTCATGTATCAGTAGACAAATAGATTTTTACCTCCTCAAGAATGGTAAATTAGTCTAATGTTATAAACAAAGTTTACAACTATGGCATGCAAATATTTGGTAAACCATGGAAATACAGTTTATGTTGCTTTTTACATTATAAACGATTATGATAAACTATAATAGGTATAGTTTATGTTTCATTACATATCAAACATCTTTAACAAAGGTTCTCATTTCACGTAAATCTGTTAATGAATAAATTTGTGAGACATTCGCTTCGTGTTACATCCATGTAACAAAATCAAAAGTCTTGTAAATTGTAACCAGAGTCTCTTGTAGGGAGAACATGATAGTTGTGTATAGTTCTATATTGGGTCTGACAAACCCACACTTGAGTTGCATGCAACAGCTAGTCCGGTAGGTCTGATTTGACAAGTGTCATTTAACTTGCGATGCCTAAAGAACGTCGGTCATAGTATGGTTACAATAACTCACATGTGGTATTAACAAACATAAGATTTACGGGTTTTACTTTTAAATTTAACGATTTTATGTCGATTTAAACTTGCATGAATTTCCTTAAGTATGGTGAAATACTTGTACATTTCGGTCTTGACTGTTAAGATTACAATGCATTACACAAGAAAATATGGGATTTTTCTTTAACAAACATTACTTTTACAAGTAAAGGATTTCAGTATCACCTTTAAAAGCTTATGAACTCACAAACCTTGTGTTGACACTTTTTCAAAACTACTTGTATTCTCAGGAAATCCATAAACAGGTAATCAAGAGCTTTTGAGGATGTGACGTTAAGACGTCAAACATTTCATTTTTGTCAACATAATGTAATTGATTTGGAAACATGTAAAATCATACAATGATGTAACTCTTTCAGTTATATTTACGTTGGTTGTGTTTACTTTAATAACTATTACAATTGTTGTTATGATACTATACATGAAGTCCTCCACCCCCGGACGTTTCCGCCATCCTTGGTTTGGGGGTGTCACATTTCGTCGTTCCTTTGAATTAAAAATGAAACACCTGGAACCGAAAACATGAAAGAACTTGACGATAGGTTTTTGTTTTTTGATGATTTCATAGGGAGTGACATAAAATCTTTTATTCAGAAGTGATATGTTTTGAGTAAAGCAGGCAATGGCAATAGTATCAGCCAAGAAGTAAAGAGGAAGTGATGTGAACGAAAGCATAGCCCTTGCTGCCTCACACAACGATTGGTTTCAGCTTTCAACAATCTCGTTTTGCTGTGAAGTGTACAGAGCAGAAAAATTATGAGATACTCCCTTATCAGTGACGAATTCATCGAACGCTTGATTCTTGAACTCTAGACCATTGTAGCTTCGAATATTACGAACCACCTTTCGCAGTTGCAGCTCTATTTGCTTGATGAAATCTTTGAGCCTAGGAGTCGCTTCAGATTTCTGCTTAAAAAAAAACACCCAAGTGAAAAAAGAAAAATCATCTACAATAATGAGAATATATTTGTTACCGCTAATACTTTCGATTGCAGATGGGCCACGAAGATCAATGTGGAGTAGTTTGAGTGGCTCGATGACCTTCGTGTTCACTATTGTAGGATGACTTTTCCTGATTTGCTTTCCCATTTCACATGTGGCACAAAGATGATATTTTTCATACTTCAAGAGAGGAAGACCACACACATGATCACCAAGAACTAGCTTGTTGATGTCTTTGAAGTTGAGGTGTGAAAGCCTCCTATGCCACAACCAACTATCGTCTATTGCAGCCTTCGTGAGCAGACAAATAGGAGGTTTCTCTCGAATCGTATTGATATCCAAAGGATACATCTCTCCTTTTCATTTTGATTTAAGCAATACTGATTTAGTCTTCTTTTCGATAATTTCAAATCCTTCATCATCAAACGAGACATTTACACCTGTATCCATTACTAACTGCGAAACACTTATTAAGTTGTGTTGCAGTCCCTCAACATATGCCACTTTCCAAATCGAGAATTCACCATTCGTTATCATGCCATATCCTTTAATTCCTCCAAGTGCATTGTTGCCAAACTTCACGAGACCTCCATCCTTCAGTTCTCTATATTCTCTCATCTCCTCCTTTCTTCCTGTCATGTGACACGAACAACCACTGTTAATATATCATTCAGTGTCAAACTGTTCGTCACAAAATACCTGCAAGAATTAAGCAGATTTAGGAACCCAAAGGTGTTTGGGTCCTCATGAGCCTTTCACAGAAACTGGATAAGCAATAGAGAGATCAATCATGTAGGTTCGTTTTATTAAAGTTTTTTGATCTTTCTTCTTTTTTGTAAAAACCTTTAACTTGTTTTTTTTCATGTCCTTAGAATCAGATTGGATTTGTTTAGTTTTAGCTTGATTCTTGATGAATTCTTTCTTAACTCTCTTAGGGTTAGCAGTCGATTTCTGAGTTTGAGATTTAGAATTCGAGACTAACTTTCCCTTTCCCTTGACATCTTGATGATGTATTATAAGGATGAGTATTTGGTTTCCCAGAGTGCTTCTTTTGAAAAGAGGGATGAGTTTTCAGAATGAAGTTAGCTTTCGGCTTGCAAGTATGACAAGGAGAGCACTAACTAGGATTTGCCTTAGAACGAGCTTTCGTGCTTTGATTGAAAAGTTGTTCCCTGCCAACATAGTTGGAATTATGGGATTGCCAAAATTTCTTCCTTTCATTGAGATTATTCTGGTATCTTCGATTCCTCAATTGCTCTTGCTCAACGAGTTGTTCAGCGGACTTGTTAATGCTCACTTGTGGTTTCGCTTTCTTGTCATAGGTTTCATCCTTCACTGGATGAGGATTGGTTTCATTTTGAACCTCCTTGGTACCACTTGGGCTACCCTTCTCAAATTCTGAGCGATTGTTCAGTGGTTCTTCCACATATCGACCTTTAACTCTCCAAGAGGTTCTTTCAGATAGACCCTTCGTTTCGTCAGCATTATCAGTTGGTACAGACCAAAAGAATTCATCACAACCATCTTTGTTGTCTTCATTAACGATGGACGTTAGTTTGATAGTTTGATTTTTGTCTAGTCCTCTAGTGGAAAACACTTGATTCGGTACAGTTTGGACTTTTGGAAAAACAGTTGCTTTCCCTTTTAGTGTTTTTGGTTCATTTTAAGAAATACACGTGAATTCAACCGAATTTTTAGAAATCAAATCTTTTAATGGTAGAGGTTTGTTTTTAACAAACTCTGAGCAATCCACTTCATCCTCCACTGAAATTTCGCTCATATCACTATCCTCATCGAATTCATAGGTACTTTCAATATTTATTTCATTTTCTGAACTCAATTTGTGTGACAACCCGGAATTTCAATCTTGTACAATTAATCAATTCAATCAATATTCAACTTGTTTTGTCGATTTGTAGTGCTATTCAAGGGGTCATTTAAGTGTTCTAAGCTTGTATATATAACCAACGTTGAGTTTAGGAATGAGTCGGAGTGTTGAATAGTGAAAAATTGGGCCATACACACCTCTTGGAGGAGTGTACGGCCGTACACATGGGTGTGCGGCCGCACACCCACTCCCTTGGCAGCACACTCAAATTTTGGGCAACACCTTTACCCCTATATAAAGGGTAGCCCCCTTCCTTTCATTCCTTTAACACCTTGGCAGCACACAACATCATTTCCTCTCAACTTTCTCCAACTTTGAGCCTTCCAAAGCTTCAAAAACGTGAGTAATCCATCCCTTAGCTTGTTATACTTGAAGAACCTCTTGATCTAGGCCTTAAATCATGAAAGTCCCGTGATGTTCTTCACCTCGTTGAAGGAGTGTGGCAACACACTCATGTGTGTGGCAGCACACTCATGTGTGCGGCCACACACTCATGTGTGCGGTAGCACATTCATTTGTGCGACCATATAGACACACCATAGGACCACAAACCCATTTCTAAGACCCTAAACTTGTACTACAACCAAGTATGGGCCTAGGATACTTAATGGATGCAAGTATGGACCTTGAAAACACCCTTAAAGTGGCCATACACCTCACTCGTTCAATCCTTTGAGGTCTTAACATTTAGTGCAAGTAGTCCCAAGTTCTTAGAATGGTTCTTCGTCATATCTAGTGGTGAAATACCATCATTTGACTCCATTATGTGTCATTCTTGGTTGATTAGGATCAAATCGTGTTCAAGGCTTCACTTGAACATCCCGCATTCCGTATCGGTCCTTCATTCAAACACCCGAGGTGAGTTCATACCCCTACATTTTTCTGTATTTTTAATGTTTTCAGGGGGGAATACAAGCTAAACATAAATGTTTTCAAAACTCATGAAATTCTCATACTTTAACCCTTTTGAACTGTGTGGAGCATAAGGGTCGTTTTTCACTGAAATTTCATAGTTTTCCAGATTCGCTATTCACTACGTTACTCATGCAAACTATAATCGGTATATATAGTTTGGGATTTTTCTAAACATAACAAGTATAGAAACTTTCACTACTAAACGTATGCAATAAGAACAGGAATAGTTTACAGTTTGCACCACTACTCTATCATGTTTTCATAACTATAACAGTATACATTCGGATTTTCACTATGATAGAATGCTACTACACTACATGTAAACAAGATTGTACGATACTGTGAGGCGCTACTTCACTACTGTACCCTTAGGTGTACAGGGATAAATCCTAGCATAGTATAACCAGAGTCACCTGGAGGGAGAGCGTGAGATTTGTGAATAGATCTATTCGGGACTGACAATCCCACACCCGAACTGCTAGCTACAGTTGGGCAGGCATGCCTAGGGTGACAAATGTCATTTAAATCGACGCCTAAAGAACGTTGGAAAGGTCTCTAGTCATATCAAGTATGGTTATACGACTCATATTACGTATAAATCACCTTTAGTTTACAATCTGACACTCTTCAACGGTTTTATTTATACTAAGTAGAACCAAAACACGCTACGTATACTGGCCAAAGCCAGGGTTTTCAAAACAGAACCAATTATGCAATGGTTTCACATACAAAATACTTATACTTCATGATTAGCTTTAGCTAGTCACATGAGGTAGTATTTTCGCATATCACTACAATTTTCAGTAACGGACATTCATGGTTTTATACGAAGTCGATAAAGCTAGATTTTCACTAAAGAAGATATCATATTTTCTTGGAAACATACAAATATTCATGGTTTACTACAGAACTGATAACACTACATTTTCATTAAAGAAAATATCGGATTTTCTTAAAAGTATACAAACATTTCTGCTAGCTCATCAACAAGTTTCATTACAAACTACTGCTTATGAACTCACCAGCTTTATGCTGATATTTTTAAACTGCTTGTATTCTCAGGAAATCAGTAGACAGGTACCTGCTGGGTTTTTGAGGAGTTGGAGAAATAAGAGTTTAATGATTATATTAATACAAACTGTATGATGAAATCCAAACAAGTTTTAGACAATTTCCAAATTGATGTAAACATTTTTATTTAAGTATTCAATGTAATGGTTACGTTGCTATGATTTCTATTATACATTGGTTGTGATGCAATACATGACGTCCTCCACCCCAGAACGTTTCCGCCATTCTTGTTTTGGGGTGTGACAATTTGGCATTCAATGTGTCGAATTTTAGTACAGTCTTTGACTTGATTTGCTTCTTATCTTTTTCATCCAAAAGTTGTTTCAACATATTTTTGTGGTTTTTGGACTTAATGTAAGATTCAATTCGTTCCAGCCAAGCCTGTATGCATCATAAGTTTCTTCTGACAAAACGATGGATTCATAATTGTAACAGTCGGCATTAATTTCGTTTTCCTTTAATTTCAAAAATGATAAGATCATTTTATGAATTTTCTCACCAGTTCCGCAATCAAGGTGCAACTGAGTAATGTTAAAGTAAAGCCTTTTAGCAATAAAAAAAAATGTTACGTTGTTTTAAAAGCTTCAAATTGTCACGTTGCAAATAAATTGATTGATCCCCAAACTTAGCTGACTTCGATTCAATCTTCTCAATCCACATTCGCCTCTTATCACTTTTTGATGAAACCCTGCTCAATTGATCGGTTAGGTTAGAGTTTGTTAACCATGCTCATTTCAAACTATCACTAATGCTTGAAAAAGTGAATTTTAAATCGTTCAGTTCGGTTTAATATTTAGAAACAAGTATGTGTAGAGATTTAAGAATGGAATCTACCTTGTTAATCAATTGTTCGCATTCGTTGATCTATTCTGGAACTGGTCGTGCAGCGAAACAACTATCGCCTCCTCTTCCACTTCCAGTGGCACTCGTTTGTGATCCCTCGTTCATCACCATCAAACACTTTCCTGCAAACTGAGAACCTCCTTCCTTTGCAACGAATCCCATTCCTTGTGTGGGCTTGCGAACTTCATCATCCTCTGAATCTGTTGACCAGACTTCGACCCCTCCAAACTCATCTTCTGCAACATTTTCCTATACAATCAAAGCTAGCATAGAGTTATCAGTAGCTTTCTTCCTCTTGATCTCCTCTATCTTCCGCAAGTGGTATGCCTCATCATCTTCTCCTTGTTTTCTCTCAGTCAACTTCCTCAACATACAATCCTTGGCCAAATGGTTTTTGCCATGACAATAGTTACAATCATAGCCAGAATCACCAACGACCTTTTTATCCTTTTTCTCATCTTCCTTCTGAGAAGTGCTTTTTCTTTCTTCCTTCACCTTTTTTGATTTGTAAGTTCCTTGCCAATTTCTATTCTTGTTCAATGGAAATTTCTTCCTTGTGAATTGCTTGGGATTCGAAACCATCAAGGCATACTCCTCATTAGTTAGATCACATTCAGAGTGATCAAATTCAAAATCATCCTCTGCAACTGTCTTGCCTTTTGCAACAAGAGTTAGAGACCTCATACTTGAAACTACCTTCGCTTCATTTGACACTTCGCTTTCATGAGATTTATGAATTCTAACTAGTTTAGCCAAAGTATAACTTTTAAAGTGCTTGTGCGCCTTAACTGTAGAGACAACTGCCATCCATTCATACCGAAGTTCATTCATAAATGTAACCTTTTGCTCGATCACTTCTCTTCCAATGTCGTGTTTGGTCATCCTGATGAGAAGATGGTTGTAGCGATTGAAGGCCTGACTCAAATTTTCTTTTGGTTTTTGTGTGAAATCCCCAAACTCCGAAAGCATGAGTGTTTCAATTAAATGCTCAAGGTTTGCATCTGTGGAGTAAAGTTCCTTGAGCCTGTCCCATATTTTTTGGTAGTATCACACGAGCTAACCAAGCAAAATGTGTCTGCCTGAAGGGAAAATCTGATGATCCTCATAGCTTTAACATTGCTAACGAGTTTCTCTTTCTCATCTTGGGGCACGTCTTTGACATCGAGAAGCAATTGGTTGTATTCTTTGTGAGTTTTGATTTTTCTTTTGGTCTCTGTGTTAATGAATGGACCTAGAGTAATGGCCTCCCATATCAGATAATCATTGTCGTCTGAACCTAGAACGTAATCTTTAAAATGGAGCGCCCAAACTTCATACTCGTGAGGGAAGAGTATTGGGATCCTTCTTGTTGATCCAATATTGCTCGAGATATTCAAGGAGTTAATGCTTGAATCGTCATGTTGCATTTTAACAAGATCTTTGTAACCTGTTATGAATCAGATGTGCAAACTAAAAAAAATTAGGGTAATATAGAGATCACAGTAAGTCGATAGAAAATCAATAAAGGCGACTAAACAAGATCCTATATCAGCGGAAACCCTAGTATCTCAACAAACAGAAGAGATGTGTATAGATTACAATCTCCTGCTCTGATACCAATTTCTAGGATATAAATCCTTAAAGATCGATTAGATTCATCAAGTAAATAAAGAACACAAAGGTAATCAAACTGATGCTGAATGATTAAAATTCACGCCTCAGATGAACTCGATGAAGAATTTAAAATGTAGAGGCATGCTAGGGTTTACAAGAATATCTATATAAAAACATTAATGAAGTACGGTGCATGCATGCACTATTAATACGCAAACCCTAATTAATGAGACAGCTTGGACAGGCCTAATACCGAATACAAAATGGACTAACTAAACAAGCCCAATGACGCAACACTTAACACCTTATATATATATATATATATATATATATATATATATATATATATACATCACAAAAGTAAAAATATTGTGTCCTTGCGTATTTCAATTGCATCATCATCTTATTAGGAATAGACACACCTACTCTCATGCTATAAGAAAAATTTAAGGAGGTTTCTTCAATCCCTAATAAGGTTCGCTTGTAAAAGCTTTCGTGCTTACCACCCTCACCGCCTTCTTGCAATTTTGTGTGGAGTTACAAAAATGTTTAAGGAGATGATGTGTATCTTTAGAATGTATTAACTTAAAAGTATAAAACAAATATGTTTTAATAAGTAAAATGTGAGTCTTCTTCAGTCCATGAAAAGTACACCTTGTCGTATATCTTGTTGGCGTTGTGTGTATGGCTTACCGGCACATAAATGGGAGAATGTAGTCGTAATACGATATGATAATCACGATTATCAAGCATTACTTGAGTTGAATATTATTGTATTTTTGCATGGTCGATTTAATGTTTGGATTCATGATCCTCGGCTAATCCAATCATGAATGCTAAATAAGTATAGAAGAGATTAACATGTGATTGACATAAATTGATAAATCTCCAAAAATCTAGGAATTTCATAGAATTGAAATGGGAAAAAGTATGTCTACAGAAACTATTTCATTGTGTAATTTCCGCTAATCTACATTGCATGGTGAAGCCAAATACGTATCCTAGCCTTTTAATAAGTAATTTAGGCAACTGGGTAATTATTTTAAAAGGATTTTGATCAAACTAATAACAAACTTTGTCTATTCATCTAGATATCTCGTAATGGTGCACCTACTCCTCTTATTCATCCTCCAACCTTATCATCAAAATTTTCACTACTTTAAATCCTCTCGCGAGATAAGCTTACTATGACATCCCCAAAATCTCGGCCAGAAAAGACCGATTTTCATTTATGCTTTTAAAATAATTTCTGAGTAAATCCTTTTGATTTGAAAGAGTTGCGGAATTTATTCCCAAAAACAAAACATGATAAAACAATGTTTACCAAAGCATTTCATAAAAGAAATGTATTTTCATTATATAATCAAAACTCGGGGTGTTATGTTCCGATACAGACCAATAAGCATAAACGATAACATTACAAGTCATTCAACAAATATATACATATACAGACTTGTAAACAAAACAACTTGATGGTTCATCCATCTTATGCCCTCGCGCCGCTTCCTGTAATACAAATAAAACTGAGTGGCTCAGGTTTGGGAGCCTGGTGAGCATATAGGGTTTTCAACCCACAATAAATAATCATATTTAATTTTCACCAACCAACAATAACCCAATTACCCATTCCCGTTATTCTCACTTTATGTCCCTAAGACAACTAACGTAAGGGACCTAGTCTAAGAATATTTCATCGGGGCGACAACACATGCTTCGGGGGTTCCTCAACAATATAAGTCAAATAAGGCAACCATGAGGGGGATGGAGTACAGCGAATGAACACCCAAGTTCATTAACACCTACAGGTGGCGAACCTGCTAACGTTCCACAAGACTGTCTAGAAGAGTCTGTGGTCGTCATCTAAACTCCGCTAGATGACAGAATCAAACAACAACGAGGCCTCTCATATGTTTATTACACACCAACTATCTAACCATGTTCTACCCAACATATTAGTAGATAAAAATATACATTTTTATACATAGATAAAAACCTGTATAGCATACTTTGATCAATACATATTGCACATAACAGATGAGGCCCACACACATAACACGTATTTCATAGAAAACAAATCAGATCCATGAGATAGAAGAGAGTGAATATACATTCACACATATAACACAAAATCTACACATAACACGTATTTCGTATAGGCAATAATTCCACGTGAAACTTATTCCCATTAAGGTCAATTAAGATGTCTTTCATACGATGGCTAACAGGTACAAACTTGCCACTAGCTACTTCGACTAATAAAGCATTATCTAGTCTATCAACAGGCAAAGCTAGTTTTCTACCAAACTCATGCGAAATAAAGGAGTAGTTGGCTCCAGAATCAAACAAAATTTGAGCAGGTAATTCGTTTACGAGAAAGGTACCTGAAGCGACATCAGCTTCATCTTTCGCAGCCTCAAGTGTCATCTGGAAGGCTCTCGCCTTCGACTTTGGTGGAATGTTGGGCCTAGCTGCCTCCTTCTTCTTCGGACAGTCTTTCAAAATGTGCCCCTCTTCATTGCAACCAAAACACATCCTTTTGTTGTTCGGACACTCATTGGCAAAATGTCCAACCTTTCCACACTTGTAGCAGGTTACATCTTCGCTACATTTCCCAAAGTGAATTTTTCTTACACTTATCACACCACTTCGCTTCGCCTCCCTTTCCTCCAAACTTTTTCGAATCAGATTTCGAAAATTTGCCTTTCTTACCGGAACCCGATGTTCCCTCAAAGTTTATTTTCTCACCAATCTCAACATTGTTGGTGGTTCTCCCTTTAATCATGTTCTCAACAGACTTGGCAGCCCAGATAGCTGCCTCTAGAGTATGTGCCTGACGAACTGGCACCTCATACTCCCATGGGAGTCCCTTCGTATACCGGTCCACCTTTGTCAGCTCATCTGGGACGATGTGCAAGGCAAACTCCATCTTATCGGTGAAGTTATTGGTGAATTCATCAACTGACATGTTGCCTTGCATCAATGCCAAAAACTTGTTCTCCAATTGCAATAGATTTTGAGCCGAGCAGAACTTGCGCTTGAACTGCACCAAGAACTCAGCCCATGACAATTGCAATGGCTCATTAGGGCTCAAAGTCTTCCCTAGAGTGTTCCACCAACGAACGGCTCCACCTCAGAACTGACGCACTGCATAAATAGTTTGCAACTTGCCTCTGCAGCCACAAGTCATAAAGGCTAGCTCCATTTCGGAGATCCAATCCATAACTCCAATCCGATCCTCCTTTCTATTGAAGGTTGATGGTTTGCAAGTTAGAAAGTCCTTATACTTGCATCCCATTCCATCATTCCTTCCATCATGGTTATCTTGCCTAACTATCGGTGGGTTGGCTTGACCAACAGACCTACTGAAGTTTTCACCTTCCGAGTGCCCTTCATTTAATTCGGGCTCTTCCACACGAATTGACAGTTCTTCACGATTCTGTTGAAGCAACCGTCTAGATTCATCCATCTGACGATCCAACATCGTCTAAATCATCATTTGCACACCAACCATGGTTATTGGCTCAGGTGCTGCTGCTACGACAGGTATTTGTTCAATCACTGGTGGTTGATTCCTGTTTTCGTCCGCATTCACAACTCCACTTCTTGTTCTTACCATTTTGATCTAAACACCGAATAAGGTGAATTAGATCCTCAATCACGATAGATATTCAAATCATCCTTATCACTCCGAAACGTTTACATGCTAGTTCTAATATCGTAGACGTACGCTTAGAATCCTATACACATAAGGTTTCTAGATCCGGTCGGCAATAGACCATAGATCCGAACAAATAATATCATATATGGCAACATATAACATTTAGCACATAAAGCATTTTAGGAAACTTTCCTAAAATAAACTAGTGCTCGTGTCTAAAACATAACAGACACACATCTCAAAACTTCACTTAGCATTCTAAGTTTAAGTCTAGAAATCCTATAAATTCCTAGTTCGCTTAAACTAATGCTCTGATACCAACTATGACATCCCAAAAATCTCGGCCAGAAAAGACCGATTTTCATTTATGCTTTTAAAATAATTTCAGAGTAAATCCTTTTGATTTGAAAGAGTTGCAGAATTTGTTCCGAAAAACAAAACATGATAAAACAATTTTTACCAAAGCATTTCATAAAAGAAATGTATTTTCATTATATAATCAAAACTCGGGGTGTTATGTTCCGATACAGACCAATAAGCATAAACGATAACATTACAAGTCATTCAACAAATATATACATATACAGACTTGTAAACAAAACAACTTGATGGTTCATCCATCTTATGCCCTCGCGCCACTTCCTGTAATACGAATAAAACTGAGTGGGTTAGGTTTGGGAGCCTGGTGAGCATATAGGGTTTTCAACCCACAATAAATAATCATATTTAATTTTCACCAACCAACAATAACCCAATTACCCATTCCCGTTATTCTCACTTTATGTCCCTAAGACAACTAACGTAAGGGACCTAGTCTAAGAATATTTCATCGGGGCGACAACACATGCTTCGGGGGTTCCTCAACAATATAAGTCAAATAAGGCAACCATGAGGGGGATGGAGTACAGCGAATGAACACCCAAGTTCATTAACACCTACAGGTGGCGAACCTGCTAATGTTCCACAAGACTGTCTAGAAGATTCCGTGTTCGTCATCTAAACTCCGCTAGATGACAGAATCAAACAACAACGAGGCCTCTCATCTGTTTATTACACACCAACTATCTAACCATGTTCTACCCAACATATTAGTAGATAAAAATATACATTTTTATACATAGATAAAAACCTGTATAGCATACTTTGATCAATACATATTCCACATAACAGATGAGGCCCACACACATAACACGTATTTCATAGAAAACAAATCAGATCCATGAGATAGAAGAGAGTGAATATACATTCACACATATAACACAAAATCTACACATAACACGTATTTCGTATAGGCAATAATTCCACGTGAAACTTATTCCCATTAAGGTCGATTAAGATGTCTTTCATACGATGGCTAACAGGTACAAACTTGCCACTAGCTACTTCGACTAATAAAGCATTATCTAGTCTATCAACAGGCAAAGCTAGTTTTCTACCAAACTCATGCGAAATAAAGGAGTAGTTGGCTCCAGAATCAAACAAAATTTGAGCAGGTAATTCGTTTACGAGAAAGGTACCTGAAGCGACATCAGCTTCATCTTTCGCAGCCTCAAGTGTCATCTGGAAGGCTCTCGCCTTCGGCTTTGGTGGAATGTTGGGCCTAGCTGCCTCCTTCTTCTTCGGACAGTCTTTCAAAATGTGCCCCTCTTCATTGCAACCAAAACACATCCTTTTGTTGTTCGGACACTCATTGGCAAAATGTCCAACCTTTCCACACTTGTAGCAGGTTACATCTTCGCTACATTTCCCAAAGTGATTTTTCTTACACTTATCACACCACTTCGCTTCGCCTCCCTTTCCTCCAAACTTTTTCGAATCAGATTTCGAAAATTTGCCTTTCTTACCGGAACCAGATGTTCCCTCAAAGTTTATTTTCTCACCAATCTCAACATTGTTGGTGGTTCTCCCTTTAATCATGTTCTCAACAGACTTGGCAGCCCAGATAGCTGCCTCTAGAGTATGTGCCTGACGTACTGGCACCTCATACTCCCATGGGAGTCCCTTCGCATACCGGTCCACCTTTGTCAGCTCATCTGGGACGATGTGCAAGGCAAAATCCATCTTATCGGTGAAGTTATTGGTGTATTCATCAACTGACATGTTGCCTTGCGTCAATGCCAAAAACTTGTTCTCCAATTGCAATAGATTTTGAGCCGAGCAGAACTTGCGCTTGAACTGCACCAAGAACTCAGCCCATGACAATTGCAATGGCTCATTAGGGCTCAAAGTCTTCCCTAGAGTGTTCCACCAACGAACGGCTCCACCTCAGAACTGACGCACTGCATAAATAGTTTGCAACTTGCCTCTGCAGCCACAAGTCATAAAGGCTAGCTCCATTTCGGAGATCCAATCCATAACTCCAATCCGATCCTCCTTTCTATTGAAGGTTGATGGTTTGCAAGTTAGAAAGTCCTTATACTTGCATCCCATTCCATCATTCCTTCCATCATGGTTATCTTGCCTAACTATCGGTGGGTTGGCTTGACCAACAGACCCACTGAAGTTTTCACCTTCTGAGTGCCCTTCATTTAATTCGGGCTCTTCCACACGAATTGGCAGTTCTTCACGATTCTGTTGAAGCAACCGTCTAGTTTCATCCATATGACGATCCAACATCGTCTGAATCATCATTTGCACACCAGCCATGGTTATTGGCTCAGGTGCTGCTGCTACGACAAGTATTTGTTCAATCACTGGTGGTTGATTCCTGTTTTCGTCCGCATTCCCAACTCCACTTCTTGTTCTTACCATTTTGATATAAACACCGAATAAGGTGAATTAGATCCTTAATCACGATAGATATTTAAATCATCCTTATCACTCCGAAACGTTTACATGCTAGTTCTAATATCGTAGACGTACGCTTAGAATCCTATACACATAAGGTTTCTAGATCCGGTCGGCAACAGACCATAGATCCGAACAAATAATATCATATATGGCAACATATAACATTTAGCACATAAAGCATTTTAGGCAACTTTCCTAAAATAAACTAGTGCTCGTGTCTAAAACATAACAGTCACACATCTCAAAACTTCACTTAGCATTCTAAGTTTAAGTCTAGAAATCCTACAAATTCCTAGTTCGCTTAAACTAATTCTCTGATACCAACTATGACATCCCCAAAATCTCGGCCAGAAAAGACCGATTTTCATTTATGCTTTTAAAATAATTTCAGAGTAAATCCTTTTGATTTGAAAGAGTTGCGGAATTGATTCCCAAAAACAAAACATGATAAAACAATGTTTACCAAAGCATTTCATAAAAGAAATGTATTTTCATTATATAATCAAAACTCGGGGTGTTATGTTCCGATACAGACCAATAAGCATAAACGATAACATTACAAGTCATTCAACTAATATATACATATACAGACTTGTAAACAAAACAACTTGATGGTTCATCCATCTTATACCCTCGCGCCACTTCCTGTAATACAAATAAAACTGAGTGGGTCAGGTTTGGGAGCCTGGTGAGCATATAGGGTTTTCAACCCACAATAAATAATCATATTTAATTTTCACCAACCAACAATAACCCAATTACCCATTCCCGTTATTCTCACTTTATGTCCCTAAGACAACTAACGTAAGGGACCTAGTCTAAGAATATTTCATCGGGGCGACAACACATGCTTCGGGGGTTCCTCAACAATATAAGTCAAATAAGGCAACCATGAGGGGGATGGAGTACAGCGAATGAACACCCAAGTTCATTAACACCTACAGGTGGCGAACCTGCAAATGTTCCACAAGACTGTCTAGAAGAGTCCGTGGTCGTCATCTAAACTCCACTAGATGACAGAATCAAACAACAAGGAGGCCTCTCATATATCTGTCACACCCCCAAACCTGAACGGTGGAAACGTTTCGGGGGTGGATGACTTCATGTGGTAAAGTAACAAATGAATACATAGTAAAGAAAACAATGCAACCATCATATATATAATTGAAAGTTTACATTTGTAAAAAGTTACATGTTCAAAACTCAATTACAATATGATGTCAAAAATACGGGATTAAACTGGCGCCGCAGCATCCCTTTATCAAAAGCGAAATCAATACCTGAAATTACTGATTTCCTGGGACATACAAGTAATTTTGAAAGAGTATATCAGCATTTAAGCTGGTGAATTTCATAAGTATTTAAGTGACAATGTTTGAATGAAATGAAATGTTTTATCTTTGTTTGTGTGTGTTTAGAAAATCCTATATTTTCTACTAGTATAAAAGTAGCCTTCACTCAAGACTAATGTTTGTTTCCAAAATGTATGTAAATGTAAAATAACCAATGAGTTTGAAAACCTTGTAAATCAATGCATTTTTAATACCCCTTGTGAGTTTTATAACCATACTATTGAATCTGAATGCCTATACACAACGTTCTTCAGGCGTTGGAATGTTATGACGTTTGTCACCCCAAACGGTGGACTGCAGCTAACAGTCAGGGCGCGGGTTGTCAAGCCCGTATAGATCTATACACAAACACCATGCTCCCCCTCCAAGGGATTCTGGTATATAATACAGGACTTGAAATGTGTACTCGAACGTACATGAAGTTAGTGTCTCACAAAACCGTGGTATAAAAACAGATCTACTTGTTAAAATGTTACGTTTGTTCTTGTATACGAAAGTAAACTTCTTGAAATATATGTTTCTAGTACATAAGAGTTAGAAATCTGTTCGTAAAACTATACCTATTATAGTTTTCAAAAAGTGTGCCTTGTTTGTTTAGAAATACCTAGAAAAGAATCACTTGTTTATGAAAGCATAGATTTTTGGTGTAGAGTCTAAGATAGACAAGAATAATCTAAAAACAGTTTAGTTTATACATGCATTACAACAACTTTATATTTTAAAATATAGAATGCTATTGTAACATATGTTATATATATATATATATATATATATATATATATATATATATATATATATATATATATATATATAAGTTCCTTAAAGGTTTATAAATCGCATGTGATTTGAATATATAACAGTATATAAAAGAGTTTCTTTATGTAACACACGATAATACTCGTGTGTTTTACTTGTAATCCCCCCCCTGAAAGCATATAAAAGCATTTAGAATAATTAAAAAGGTTGATTAAGGGGTATGAAACTCACTTGAAAGTTTGAAGATAGCGAGATGGAAAACCGGGCAGAGTTTCGTCTCGGGAAACGGATTTTCCTCGAGATTCTCGGGAATCTCGGGAGTAAAATCGACCTTCGGGACTTGAGCCAAAAAGACCAGAGCTTCGGGTTTGAACGGACACGGAAAACGAGGCAAAGTTGAGAGAGAGAGAGAAGAGAAAGGAGCCCTTTTCTTGGAAACCCTCGCATCCTATTTACAGTAAGGCTGGTCTGCCTCGGTACGCGGGGCGTACGCTCATACGCAGCGCGTACGCGTACGTCATGCATGACCGAAGCCTCGACTGCCTCGGCTTCGGATGGGACGGGTTGCTGGGTACGCGGGTCGGATGGGACGGCAGGTCGGATGGGACGGCGGGTCGGACGGGTCAGGGCTTCGGATGGGTCGGACGGGTCGGTTTCTTCGGATAGCGCGACGTGGACGACCAGAGGCCAATCCTCTCGGTTACGCGGGGCGTACAGGAGTACGCAGCGCGTACCTCGGATGAGGACGCTGACTCCCCTTCGGATAATATCCGAATTTTGAATAAAATAAATAATTAATTTATTTAATAAACTTCAAAAATTCATATCTTCTTCATACGAACTCCGTTTTCGATGGTCTTTATATCCTCGCGTAGGTGAGACTATGCTCTACAACTTTCGTTTAGACTCCGTCGGTAAATTCCGAAATTATTTTTTTATTATTTATTAAAAACCCATCGTGTTTAAGGAATTTCTTTGAAAATTCATAACTTCTTTATCTGATGTCGGTTTTTGCCAGACTTTTTACCGCTGGAATACCATTGTCGAGACCTTCGATTCTCGTTTAGGTCATTCCGGCCAAAAGTCACTCGATTTCCGATTCGAGTTTTTAGCTGTTTGTTGCTAAGTCGAACTTGGAAAAATCATAACTTCGCTATATGAAGTCGGATTTGGGCGTTCTTTTCACGTACGATCATGTTTCAAAGACATTTAAACATAGAAGGAAATTAAATAGAACTATTTGTACATTTTATTATGAAAGTAAATTTTATTATTCAGAAGTGGTTACAATACTTGACCCATTTTGGTCGTTACAAAGAGTTGAAATATCGGGTTGTCACATCATCCCCCCGTTAGAGAGAATTTCGTCCCGAAATTTAAAGTAGTAAAGATACTAGTGAACATGAAAGAGATGAGGGTACTTTTGTTTCATCTGATCTTCGCGTTCCCATGTGAATTCGGGTCCCCGCTTGGCGTTCCAGCGAACCTTCACGATGGGTATGCGACTTTGTTTTGTTTGTTTGACCTCTCGGTCCATGATTTCTACTGGTTCTTCCACAAAGTTGAGGCTCTCGTTGATCTCGATCTCGTCGAGTGGAATAACAAGAGTCTCGTCGGACAGACACTTTTTCAAGTTTGAGACGTGGAAGGTTGAATGGATGTTACTAAGTTCGCGCGGTAGGTTAAGCTTGTAAGCCACAGGGCCGATTCTGGCAAGAATCTCGAAAGGCCCTATGTATCTTGGATTTAGTTTCCCATGCTTTCCAAATCGTATTAAACCCTTCCAGGGTGAGACTTTGAGGAGGACTCGGTCTCCCACCTGAAATTCCAAAGGTTTCCTTCGTTTATCATCGTAGCTCTTCTGTCGGTCTCTAGAGGCTTTCAATCGTTCACGGATCTGAACGATTTTCTCTGTTGTTTCCCGAATGATCTCCGGACCGGTGAGAGTACTGTCGGAAGTTTGCCCCCTGGCTAATTGGGTATCACCCACCTCAGCCCAGCACAGAGGGGATCTGCACTTACGGCCGTAGAGAGCTTCAAATGGAGCAGCCTTGATGCTCGTGTGATAACTGTTATTATAGGGGAACTCGACAAGGGGTAAATGAGTATCCCATGCCTTCCCAAAGTCAATCACGCAGGCTCGCAACATATCTTCCAGAGTTTGGATGGTCCTCTCACTCTGTCCGTCGGTCTGAGGATGGTAGGTTGTGCTCATGTCCAGCCTTGTTCCTAGGGAATGTTGTAGTGATTGCCAAAATCTTGAGGTGAACCTACTATCTCTATCGGAGATAATGGACATAGGTACACCATGTAGCCGTACGATTTCCCTAATGTATGTTCTCGTAAGTTTCTCCATCTTGTCGGTTTCTTTGATAGGCAGGAAGTGTGCAGACTTGGTCAATCTATCAACGATGACCCATATGGTGTCAAGTCCACCCGTCGTCTTGGGCAACTTGGTTATGAAATCCATAGTGATCCGCTCCCACTTCCATTCCGGGATCTCCGGTTGTTGTAGTAAGCCAGAGGGCTTCTGGTACTCGACCTTAACCTTTGCGTAAGTAAGGCATTTACTTATGAAGGTAGCAATTTCTGCTTTCATATTAGGCCACCAGTATAGCTTCTTAAGATCCAGATACATCTTATCTGAACCTGGGTGGACGGAATACCGAGTGTTGTGCGCCTCGGTCATGACCAAGTCTCGGAAACCACTGTGTTTCGGTGTCCAGATCCGGTCCATGAGATAGTAGGCTCCGCCACCCTTGACTTCTAGATTCTTCTCCATTCCTTGCAGGGATTCACCCGCCACATTTTCAGGTTGCAAAGCTTCCATTTGTGCTTCCTTAATTTGTGTGGATAGGTGGGAATGGATAGTCATGGTCAGAGATTTGACCCTCCGACCAGTGTATTCCTTTCGACTGAGGGCGTCGGCTACTACGTTGGCCTTGCCAGGATGATAACGAATTTTGCATTCGTAGTCATTCAGTAACTCGACCCATCGTCGTTGTCGCATGTTGAGTTCCTTCTGATCGAAAATGTGTTGAAGGATCTTGTGATCGGTGAAAATAGTACTCTTCGTTCCGTATAAGTAGTGCCTCCAGATCTTCAGAGCAAATACCACTGCTCCTAACTCGAGGTCGTGTGTCGTATAGTTCACTTCGTGTGTCTTAAGCTGTCGGGAGGCATAAGCGATAACCTTCCCTCTCTGCATAAGAGCACAACCAAGTCCTTGATTTGACGCATCGCAATATACTATGAAGTCTTCTATCCCTTCGGGGAGGGATAGTATCGGTGAGGTGCACAAGGCCTGCTTTAGTGTCTGGAATGCCTTCTCTTGTTTCGCTTCCCAGTCAAAGGCCACACCTTTCTGGGTTAATGAAGTAAGAGGTTTCGCAATGCTCGAAAAGTTCTTTATGAATCTGCGATAGTAGCCAGCTAGACCTAGAAATTGACGAATTTCTGTAGGTGTCTTTGGTGCCGACCAGTTCTCAATAGCCTTAATTTTGGAGGGGTCCATGTGTATACCTTTCTTGCTAACAACGTGGCCTAAAAATTCGACTCTTCGAATCCAAAATTCGCATTTAGAGAACTTCGCATAGAGTTTCTCCGTTCGCAGTGTTTCTTGGACTTTTCGTAGGTGTTGACCATGCTCTTTCTCACTTCGAGAGTAGATAAGTATATCATCGATAAAGACGATGACGAACTGATCCAAGTAAGGGCGGCATACCCTATTCATTAGGTCCATAAATACTGCTGGTGCATTGGTTAATCCGAACGGCATCACCACGAATTCGTAGTGTCCATAACGAGTTCGGAAAGCTGTCTTTGGAATGTCCTCCTCTAGAACTCGTAATTGGTGATATCCGGATCGCAGGTCTATTTTGGAGAAGTAGTTCGGCCCTTGAAGTTGATCGAATAGGTCGTCAATACGGGGTAGAGGATAGCGGTTCTTGACAGTAAGTTTGTTCAGCTCTCTGTAGTCGATGCACATACGGAACGATCCGTCTTTCTTCTTTACAAACAAGACCGGTGCTCCCCAAGGTGAGAAACTTGGTCTTATGAATCCTTTGTGAAGGAGTTCATTAAGTTGACTGGAAAGTTCCTGCATCTCTGCTGGTGCAAGACGATAAGGCGACTTCGCTACTGGGGTAGCTCCTGGAATTAAGTCGATTCTGAACTCGACTTGGTGTTGCGGTGGTAATCCTGGTAGTTCTTCTGGAAAGATATCGGGAAAGTCGCGTACTACCGAGATGCTCTTGATGTCCTTCAGTTCTTGACTTGTATCAACGATGTACGCTAGGAATGCTCGACAATCCTTCCGCAAGCACTTTCGAGCTTGGATGCACGAAATGATGCGAAGGTTTGCACTAGATTTGTCGCCGTAGATAACTAATGTTTCGTTGTTAGAGAGGTTAAGACGGACTGCTTTCTCAAAGCACATGATGTCGGCGCGAAGAAGACTCAACCAATCCATGCCGACTATAACATCGAAACTTTTAATTTGAACCCGCATGAGATTGATTGGGAAAGAATGGCCATCTAATGTTAACGTACAGCCCATGTATATGCAATTTGTGTTTTCGGTTTTTCCATTGGCCATCTCTACAGTGAATGAATTTTCTAACTTGCTAGGTTTAGGTTTAAGTAAATGAATAAAGTTTTGACTCACGAAGCTTCTCTCCGCTCCACTATCGAATAATATGCATGCGTATGAATTATCGAGAAGGAACGTACCAGCAACTATAGTTGGGTCAGCTACAGCTTCGTCGTGGCCTATTGCCAAAACTCGTCCCACACCTCCGGTGCCTGCTGCCTTAGGACAGTTTCTCTTGTAGTGGCCCACCTCGCCACAACCGTAGCAAGCCTGCCCTACACCCGCACCGGGAACTTGAGTGATTGGCTTTGCGGGTTCCTTGCAGAAACGGGCTGTGTGCCCTTTCCTGCTGCAGTTGGCGCACTGCATATCTCGACAAGGTCCATGGTGGTGGTAATTGCATTTGGTGCATTTTGGGAGGTTACCTATATAAGGCTTTGTTGGGTAGGTATTTGTAGGGGCTGTAGCAGGTACAATGGCAGCATTTACTGAAACCAGTTGTTTCTTTGCGGATTCTTGGGAAGACCCACCCTTCCCTTTAATCCACGCTCTCTTCCTGCCATGGTTGTTGTTGTTGTTGTTGTTGTTGTTGTTGTCGTTGTTGTAGTTGTTGTTGTGGTTGTTTCCTTTCTGTGGCGTTGGTGCAGAAGTGGTTGAGTTCTGATGACCTCCGTAGTCGATCAAAGATTGTGCCAGTTCCTTAGCACTTTCAAAGGTGTCAGGTTTAGAAGCTAACACGCTTGACCGCATTTGGGGCGTCAGTCCCCAGATGTACCTTTCTATCTTCTTGCTCTCGGGAGCAATCATATCTGGACAAAGGATTGCCAGTTCGCAGAATCTGTTGGTATAAGTAGCGATGTCGGTACCCACCATTCCGAGAGTCCATAGCTCGTGTTCAAGCTTTTGAATCTCTCCCCGTGGGCAGTATTCTCTCATCATCATGGCCTTCAAGCTCTCCCAGCTTATGGAGTTTGCCACGATTAGGGTAAGTACTTTAACGTGGCCATTCCACCAACTTAAAGCTTTATCGAGAAGGGTGAAAGTTGCAAATTTGACCTTGCTGTGCTCGGGGCAGGAGCAAATTTCAAAGACTGCCTCCGTCCTTTCAATCCACTGCCTCAGGGCCATCACACTACCAGTACCATAAAACATCCGGGGCTTGGCATTAGTGAAGTCCTTATAGGTGCATTCTCGAGGTGGTCCATGACTCTCACCATGGTTGGATGGGTGTGTGCCAGATCCCGAGCCATTAGCACTCGAGTTATTGATCTGTGACATGGCAGCTGCCACCGCTGCGGTGACTGCTGCTTGAAACATTACAGCATCAAATTGGGGTGGTGGAGGTGGTGGTGGTATAGGTGCTTCCTCACCGTTGTTTCGCCTTGGATTCCTACGCGGAGGCATCCTTCAACTATAGATTAAAAAGACAAGGATAAGAATTTCATAGAATGGAAAATGTATGTGTCTCATGAACTAAATCGCTATAGTTCAACAACAGATGATAGTATGAGTCTTAAAATAGAAGAATGAAAGTTATTTGTAAGACTGAAGGTATGAAACAAGTATTTGGGTTCACAAAGACCATTCAAGGTTCGAACGAAATACTCAACATAGTAGTAATAGTGCCACTTATATTAATATAAAAGTTGTTACAACGATCATGAAAATTTGACCCCTATAAGGGTCTCCGATTACAAAGTTCGAGAAATTTAAAGACTTTTAGCCGAGGTCCTAAGCTATAACAAAATTTGAGTCCTTGACAAGCACTACTTGCGTCGAAGGTTGCGCTTGGAGCTTGACTCCGCATCTGATTTCTTTGACTCCATTAGACGCCTATCGAAAGCGGCTTGTTGTTCCCTTAGTTCGGCGAGGGCTGCAATCATTTGCGCTTGAAACGCTTCGGTTTGGAATTGAGCGTTGTCTTGCATCTTGTCCAGCCTACGGATGTCAGAAGTGTGACCCTGCACTTCCACGTTGATATCCCGGAGTCGACTAGCTTGTACTCCAGACTGATAGGACTGATTGGCTAACTTACCCACCATTACCGGGAGTGCTCGATCAGCCGAACCTCCGCCGCGGACATCATAGAAGTCCCGGCACATGCCGTAGGGAGGGCGTAGGTTTTGCTATTGGCTCCAATGGTGGAGGTGACTTCCCCAGACGGGAGTCGGTCCTTGAAAGTTCCTTACGAAGACGGGAGGTTGAATGGGTGGTGGATCGATAACTTCCGGCTCTGAGTCGGTACCGGAGTCATCACCCACTTCTATGGGTTCCTCGTCCTCTTCGGGATCATCTTCGATCCATCCTCCGTTGCCTTGGTTGGGAAAGTATGGGTCGCCAGGGTGGTGAAATCCAGCCATTTGACTGTACGAGAAATAGGGTTATAAGAATTGAATAAAGTCGGAACATGTAAAACATGTAAGTTAAACTAGTTTAGATAGCAAATACTCCTATAGTATTTAAATTCTTGTGTTTGATTCTTGTAATGGTTTGGTAAGTTTTGACTTGTTGCTTACTACGATCATTCCTCGATATACGTTGGTCCAATCTTGGGCAAATATAGTTGATCACGCTATATTTGTCCAAAATCTGATTACATATATCGAGTCTCAATCGTAGTGTCAACTTGTCTAAATACTTGTATAGTTGTATAACATGAAAATAGTTTGTGGTATGCATGTAATTGTACTTAAATGAACTATCAATTTAAGTTGAACGAAATGCTGCTTAAGTGTAAAAAGAAAATTTGTTTTGTCAGAGAGTATTAGTCCCTTAAGCATTTATAGGTTGTATATCTTATGTGGTTCGATATACTTAGTTCACTATAAACATTGCTCTGATACCAATCTGTCACACCCCCAAACCTGAACGGATGGAAACGTTTCGGGGGCGGATGACTTCATGTGGTAACGTAACAAATGAATACATAGTAAAGAAAGCAATGCAAATTGAAAGTTTACATTTGTAAAAAGTTACATGTTCAAAACTCAATTACAATATGATGTAAAAAATACGGGATTAAACTGGCGCCGCAGCATCCCTTCATCAAAAGCGAAATGAATACCTGAAATTACTGATTTCCTGGGACATACAAGTAATTTTGAAAGAGTAGATCAGCATTTAAGCTGGTGAATTTCATAAGTATTTAAGTGACAATGTTTGAATGAAATGAAATGTTTTATCTTTGTTTGTTTGTGTTTAGAAAATCCTATATTTTCTACTAGTATAAAAGTAGCCTTCACTCAAGACCAATGTTTGTTTCCAAAATGTATGTAAATGTAAAATAACCAATGAGTTTGAAAACCTTGTAAATCAATGCATTTTTAATACCCCTTGTGAGTTTTATAACCATACTATTGACTCTGAATGCCTATACACAACGTTCTTCAGGCGTTGGAATGTTATGACGTTTGTCACCCCAAACGGTGGACTGCAGCTAACAGTCAGGGCGCGGGTTGTCAAGCCCGTATAGATCTATACACAAACACCATGCTCCCCCTCCAAGGGATTCTGGTATATAATACAGGACTTGAAATGTGTACTCGAACGTACATGAAGTTAGTGTCTCACAAAACTGTGGTATAAAAACAGATCTACTTGTTAAAATGTTACGTTTGTTCTTGTATACGAAAGTAAACTTCTTGAAATATATGTTTCTAGTACATAAGAGTTAGAAATCTGTTCGTAAAACTATACCTATTATAGTTTTCAAAAAGTGTGCCTTGTTTGTTTAGAAATACCTAGAAAAGAATCACTTGTTTATGAAAGCATAGATTTTTGGTGTAGAGTCTAAGATAGACAAGAATAATCTAAAAACAGTTTAGTTTATACATGCATTACAACAACTTTATATTTTAAAAGATAGAATGCTATTGTAACATATGTTATATATATATATATATATATATATATATATATATATATATATATATATATATATATATATATATATATATATAAGTTCCTTAAAGGTTTATAAATCGCATGTGATTTGAATATATAACAGTATATAAAAGAGTTTCTTTATGTAACACACGATAATACTCGTGTGTTTTACTTGTAATCCCCCCCTTGAAAGCATATAAAAGCATTTAGAATAATTAAAAAGGTTGATTAAGGGGTATGAAACTCACTTGAAAGTTTGAAGATAGCGAGATGGAAAACCGGGCAGAGTTTTGTCTCGGGAAACGGATTTTCCTCGGGATTCTCGGGAATCTCGGGAGTAAAATCGACCTTCAGGACTTGAGCCAAAAAGACCAGAGCTTCGGGTTTGAACGGACACGGAAAACGAGGCAAAGTTGAGAGAGAGAGAGAAGAGAAAGGAGCCCTTTTCTTGGAAACCCTCGCATCCTATTTATAGTAAGGCTAGTTTGCCTCGGTACGCGGGGCGTACGCTCGTACGCAGCGCGTACGCGTACGTCATGCATGACCGAAGCCTCGACTGCCACGGCTTCGGATGGGACGGGTTGCTGGGTACGCGGGTCGGATGGGACGGCGGGTCGGACGGGTTGGGGCTTCGGATGGGTCGGACGGGTCGGTTTCTTCGGATAGCGCGACGTGGATGATCAGAGGCCAATCCTCTCGGTTACGCGGGGCGTACAGGAGTACGCAGCGCGTACCTCGGATGAGGACGCTGACTCCCCTTCGGATAATATCCGAATTTTGAATAAAATAAATAATTAATTTATTTAATAAACATCAAAAATTCATATCTTCTTCATACGAACTCCGTTTTCGATGGTCTTTATATCCTCGCGTAGGTGAGACTACGCTCTACAACTTTCGTTTAGACTCCGTCGGTAAATTCCGAAATTATTTTTTTATTATTTATTAAAAACCCATCGTGTTTAAGGAATTTCATTGAAAATTCATAACTTCTTTATCTGATGTCGGTTTTTGCCAGACTTTCTACCGCTGGAATACCATTGTCGAGACCTTCGATTCTCGTTTAGGTCATTCCGGCCAAAAGTCGCTCGATTTCCGATTCGAGTTTTTAGCTGTCTGTTGCTAAGCCGAACTTGGAAAAATCATAACTTCGCTATATGAAGTCGGATTTGGGCGTTCTTTTCACGTACAATCATGTTTCAAAGACATTTAAACATAGAAGGAAATTAAATAGAACTATTTGTACATTTTATTATGAAAGTAAATTTTATTATTCAGAAGTGGTTACAATACTTGACCCATTTTGGTCGTTACAAAGAGTTGAAATATCGGGTTGTCACATGTTTATTACACACCAACTATCTAACCATGTTCTACCCAACATATTAGTAGATAAAAATATACATTTTTATACATAGATAAAAACCTGCATAGCATACTTTGATCAATACATATTCCACATAACAGATGCGGCCCACACACATAACACGTATTTCATAGAAAACAAATCAGATCCATGAGATAGAAGAGAGTGAATATACATTCACACATATAACAAAAAATCTACACATAACACGTATTTCGTATAGGCAATAATTCCACGTGAAACTTATTCCCATTAAGGTCGATTAAGATGTCTTTCATACGATGGCTAACAGGTACAAACTTGCCACTAGCTACTTCGACTAATAAAGCATTATCTAGTCTATCAACAGGCAAAGATAGTTTTCTACCAAACTCATGCGAAATAAAGGAGTAGTTGGCTCCAGAATCAAACAAAATTTGAGCAGGTAATTCGTTTACGAGAAAGGTACCTGAAGCGACATCAGCTTCATCTTTCGCAGCCTCAAGTGTCATCTGGAAGGCTCTCGCCTTCGGCTTTGGTGGAATGTTGGGCCTAGCTGCCTCCTTCTTCTTCGGACAGTCTTTCAAAATGTGCCCCTCTTCATTGCAACCAAAACACATCCTTTTGTTGTTCGGACACTCATTGGCAAAATGTCCAACCTTTCCACACTTGTAGCAGGTTACATCTTCGCTACATTTCCCAAAGTGATTTTTCTTACACTTATCACACCACTTCGCTTCGCCTCCCTTTCCTCCAAACTTTTTCGAATCAGATTTTGAAAATTTGCCTTTCTTACCGGAACCAGATGTTCCCTCAAAGTTTCTTTTCTCACCAATCTCAACATTGTTGGTGGTTCTCCCTTTAATCATGTTCTCAACAGACTTGGCAGCCCAGATAGCTGCCTCTAGAGTATGTGCCTGACGTACTGGCACCTCATACTCCCATGGGAGTCCCTTCGCATACCGGTCCACCTTTGTCAGCTCATCCGGGACGATGTGCAAGGCAAACTCCATCTTATCGGTGAAGTTATTGGTGTATTCATCAACTGACATGTTGCCTTGCGTCAATGCCAAAAACTTGTTCTCCAATTGCAATAGATTTTGAGCCGAGCAGAATTTGCGCTTGAACTGCACCAAGAACTCAGCCCATGACAATTGCAAGGGCTCATTAGGGCTCAAAGTCTTCCCAAGAGTGTTCCACCAACGAACGGCTCCACCTCAGAACTGACGCACTGCATAAATAGTTTGCAACTTGCCTCTGCAGCCACAAGTCATAAAGGCTAGCTCCATTTCGGAGATCCAATCCATAACTCCAATCGGATCCTCCTTTCTATTGAAGGTTGATGGTTTGCAAGTTAGAAAGTCCTTATACTTGCATCCCATTCCATTATTCCTTCCATCATGGTTATCTTGCCTAACTATCGGTGGGTTGGCTTGACCAACAGACCCACTGAAGTTTTCACCTTCCGAGTGCCCTTCATTTAATTCGGGCTCTTCCACATGAATTGGCAGTTCTTCACGATTCTGTTGAAGCAACCGTCTAGTTTCATCCATATGACGATCCAACATCGTCTGAATCATCATTTGCACACCAGCCATGGTTATTGGCTCAGGTGCTGCTGCTACGACAGGTATTTGTTCAATCACTGGTGGTTGATTCCTGTTTTCGTCCGCATTCCCAACTCCACTTCTTGTTCTTACCATTTTGATCTAAACACCGAATAAGGTGAATTAGATCCTTAATCACGATAGATATTCAAATCATCCTTATCACTCTTAAACGTTTACATGCTAGTTCTAATATCGTAGACGTACGCTTAGAATCCTATACCCATAAGGTTTCTAGATCCGGTCGGCAACAGACCATAGATCCGAACAAATAATATCATATATGGCAACATATAACATTTAGCACATAAAGCATTTTAGGCAACTTTCCTAAAATAAACTAGTGCTCGTGTCTAAAACATAACAGTCACACATCTCAAAACTTCACTTAGCATTCTAAGTTTAAGTCTAGAAATCCTACAAATTCCTAGTTCGCTTAAACTAATGCTCTGATACCAACTATGACATCCCCAAAATCTCGGCCAGAAAAGACCGATTTTCATTTATGCTTTTAAAATAATTTCAGAGTAAATCCTTTTGATTTGAAAGAGTTGCAGAATTTATTCCCAAAAACAAAACATGATAAAACAATA
The DNA here is from genome assembly GCF_002870075.4 of Lactuca sativa. Classification (NCBI taxonomy): domain Eukaryota; kingdom Viridiplantae; phylum Streptophyta; class Magnoliopsida; order Asterales; family Asteraceae; genus Lactuca; species Lactuca sativa. Next base: position 140,217,152 of record NC_056626.2, read on the forward strand.
TTTACCAAAGCATTTCATAAAAGAAATGTATTTTCATTATATAATCAAAACTCGGGGTGTTATGTTCCGATACAGACCAATAAGCATAAACGATAACATTACAAGTCATTCAACTAATATATACATATACAGACTTGTAAACAAAACAACTTGATGGTTCATCCATCTTATGCCCTCGCGCCACTTCCTGTAATACAAATAAAACTGAGTGGGTCAGGTTTGGGAGCCTGGTGAGCATATAGGGTTTTCAACCCACAATAAATAATCATATTTAATTTTCACCAACCAACAATAACCCAATTACCCATTCCCGTTATTCTCACTTTATGTCCCTAAGACAACTAACGTAAGGGACCTAGTCTAAGAATATTTCATCGGGGCGACAACACATGCTTCGGGGGTTCCTCAACAATATAAGTCAAATAAGACAACCATGAGGGGGATGGAGTACAGCGAATGAACACCCAAGTTCATTAACACCTACAGGTGGCGAACCTGCAAATGTTCCACAAGACTGTCTAGAAGATTCCGTGGTCGTCATCTAAACTCCGCTAGATGACAGAATCAAACAACAACGAGGCCTCTCATCTGTTTATTACACACCAACTATCTAACCATGTTCTACCCAACATATTAGTAGATAAAAATATACATTTTTATACATAGATAAAAACTTGTATAGCGTACTTTGATCAATACATATTCCACATAACAGATGAGGCCCACACACATAACACGTATTTCATAGAAAACAAATCAGATCCATGAGATAGAAGAGAGTGAATATACATTCACACATATAACACAAAATCTACACATAACACGTATTTCGTATAGGCAATAATTCCACGTGAAACTTATTCCCATTAAGGTCGATTAAGATGTCTTTCATACGATGGCTAACAGGTACAAACTTGCCACTAGCTACTTCGACTAATAAAGCATTATCTAGTCTATCAACAGGCAAAGCTAGTTTTCTACCAAACTCATGCGAAATAAAGGAGTAGTTGGCTCCAGAATCAAACAAAATTTGAGCAGGTAATTCGTTTACGAGAAAGGTACCTGAAGCGACATCAGCTTCATCTTTCGCAGCCTCAAGTGTCATCTGGAAGGCTCTCGCCTTCGGCTTTGGTGGAATGTTGGGCCTAGCTGCCTCCTTCTTCTTCGGACAGTCTTTCAAAATGTGCCCCTCTTCATTGTAACCAAAACACATCCTTTTGTTGTTCGGACACTCATTGGCAAAATGTCCAACCTTTCCACACTTGTAGCAGGTTACATCTTCGCTACATTTCCCAAAGTGATTTTTCTTACACTTATCACACCACTTCGCTTCGCCTCCCTTTCCTCCAAACTTTTTCGAATCAGATTTTGAAAATTTGCCTTTCTTACCGGAACCAGATGTTCCCTCAAAGTTTATTTTCTCACCAATCTCAACATTGTTGGTGGTTCTCCCTTTAATCATGTTCTCAACAGACTTGGCAGCCCAGATAGCTGCCTCTAGAGTATGTGCCTGACGTACTGGCACCTCATACTCCCATGGGAGTCCCTTCGCATACCGGTCCACCTTTGTCAGCTCATCTGGGACGATGTGCAAGGCAAACTCCATCTTATCGGTGAAGTTATTGGTGTATTCATTAACTGACATGTTGCCTTGCATCAATGCCAAAAACTTGTTCTCCAATTGCAATAGATTTTCAGCCGAGCAGAACTTGCGCTTGAACTACACCAAGAACTCAGCCCATGACAATTGCAATGGCTCATTAGGGCTCAAAGACTTCCCTAGAGTGTTCCACCAACGAACGGATCCACCTCAGAACTGACGCACTGCATAAATAGTTTGCAACTTGCCTCTGCAGCCACAAGTCATAAAGGCTAGCTCCATTTCGGAGATCCAATCCATAACTCCAATCGGATCCTCCTTTCTATTGAAGGTCGATGGTTTGCAAGTTAGAAAGTCCTTATACTTGCATCCCATTCCATCATTCCTTCCATCATGGTTATCTTGCCTAACTATCGGTGCGTTGGCTTGACCAACAGACCCACTGAAGTTTTCACCTTCCGAGTGCCCTTCTTTTAATTCGGGCTCTTCCACACGAATTGACAGTTCTTCACGATTCTGTTGAAGCAACCGTCTAGTTTCATCCATCTGACGATCCAACATCGTCTGAATCATCATTTGCACTCCACCCATGGTTATTGGCTCAGGTGCTGCTGCTACGACATGTATTTGTTCAATCACTGGTGGTTGATTCCTGTTTTCATCCGCATTCCCAACTCCACTTCTTGTTCTTACCATTTTGATCTAAACACCGAATAAGGTGAATTAGATCCTCAATCACGATAGATATTCAAATCATCCTTATCACTCCGAAACGTTTACATGCTAGTTCTAATATCGTAGACGTACGCTTAGAATCCTATACACATAAGGTTTCTAGATCCGGTCGGCAACAGACCATAGATCCGAACAAATAATATCATATATGGCAACATATAACATTTAGCACATAAAGCATTTTAGGAAACTTTCCTAAAATAAACTAGTGCTCGTGTCTAAAACATAACAGACACACATCTCAAAACTTCACTTAGCATTCTAAGTTTAAGTCTAGAAATCCTACAAATTCCTAGTTCGCTTAAACTAATGCTCTGATACCAACTATGACATCCTCAAAATCTCGGCCAGAAAAGACCGATTTTCATTTATGCTTTTAAAATAATTTCAGAGTAAATCCTTTTGATTTGAAAGAGTTGCGGAATTTGTTCCCAAAAACAAAACATGATAAAACAATGTTTACCAAAGCATTTCATAAAAGAAATATATTTTCATTATATAATCAAAACTCGGGGTGTTATGTTCCGATACAGACCAATAAGCATAAACGATAACATTACAAGTCATTCAACTAATATATACATATACAGACTTGTAAACAAAACAACTTGATGGTTCATCCATCTTATACCCTCGCGCCACTTCCTGTAATACAAATAAAACTGAGTGGGTCAGGTTTGGGAGCCTGGTGAGCATATAGGGTTTTCAACCCACAATAAATAATCATATTTAATTTTCACCAACCAACAATAACCCAATTACCCATTCCCGTTATTCTCACTTTATGTCCCTAAGATAACTAACGTAAGGGACCTAGTCTAAGAATATTTCATCGGGGCGACAACACATGCTTCGAGGGTTCCTCAACAATATAAGTCAAATAAGGCAACCATGAGGGGGATGGAGTACAACGAATGAACACCCAAGTTCATTAACACCTACAGGTGGCGAACCTGCTAAGGTTCCACAAGACTGTCTAGAAGAGTCCGTGGTCGTCATCTAAACTCCGCTAGATGACTGAATCAAACAACAACGAGGCCTCTCATCTGTTTATTACACACCAACTATCTACCCATGTTCTACCCAACATATTAGTAGATAAAAATATACATTTTTATACATAGATAAAAACCTGTATAGCATACTTTGATCAATACATATTCCACATAACAGATGAGGCCCACACACATAACACGTATTTCATAGAAAACAAATCAGATCCATGAGATAGAAGAGAGTGAATATACATTCACACATATAACACAAAATCTACACATACCATGTATTTCGTATAAAATACTTCATATTTATGCGTTAGAAGAAAGTAACCACACACTCACACCTATAAACAACAATATTCTTAATACACTCGAACCATACTTGTATTATTATAGTGTTTATGAAAGGTAGTATACACTCACTTGATCAGAAGATGATCGGACATCACTACGACTTGCAGAAGTAGTAATCCTCAGCAGATCTGGAAGATCTTCACAAAAATCGAACTTCTCGCGGGAAGAGCTTCGGCTCGGGAACCGCACTTCTCAGGATCTTCGGGATCTCGGGACTTGCTTCGGGGCTCGAGAATAATATCGGGGCTTCGGGGTATTTCTGGCACGCAAATCGATGCAAAACGGGAGAGAGAAGAGAGAAAATAGCAAAAGAACTCGGATGCCCTCGCATCCTATTTATAGGAGGCTGGAGCCTCGGAGTACGCGGGGGGTACTGCTCCGAAATCGTCACTGCTTACGTATCCGAAGTGCTCGAGTGCGAGTGTCGACATTCCTCGGTGTACGCGGGGCGTACTTTGGATGAGTCTGATGACTCCTCTTCGGATAATGTCGGTTTTTCCAATTAAATTTAAATGCAAATTATTTAATAAACTTTGGAAATTCATATCTTCTTCATACGAACTCCGTTTTCGACGTTCTTTATATCCACGCGAAGGTAAGACTACGCTCTATAAATTTCATTTAGAATCCGTCAGCTAATTTTAAATTTATTTTTATTATTTATTTTTAATTGGCCGGGATAGAAAAACTTCGTTATAAATTCATAACTTCTTCGTTTGACATCCGTTCTCGCCTAACTTTTTATCACTTCGATACCAACAACGAGACCTTCGATCCTCGTTTAGATTGCTTCGGCTAAAAACCCCTCGATCTCAAATCAAGTATAACAGGCTGCATACCGCTAAGCCGAAACTTCGATAAATCATAACTTCTTCATACGAAGTTAGATTTGGGCGTTCTATATATATTCGGAAACCTCGTTTCAACTACTACAACGTTATCAAAAGATATCAAGTTTATTTTACACTTTAATTTTGACGCTTATTTTTATTCTTAATTAATCAAACCACATAATTAAGCAATTAAGCACAAAACACACATTACTCAAATAATAAAATCTTATTATTTCAAAACGAGTTACAAAGGTTAACCTAGACTATTACATTGCTAAAAATGGCAAGCCCGGAAACAGAAGCGTTACACTTACTGATCCAAATGATCTGGACTGGATTCATTCTCTAAGGGTCACCCTTAGATATGAAAAGAAAAAGTATGTCCTAGATGAGTATCTGTTTGAGTAGTCTTTTGAAGATGCTATTACTGAAGATTTTTTCGATTACACTAGGCACTATAATCACACAATTGAGTTCGCATGTCTCATATTGGTGACCATGTTTCCTGAGATCCAAAAGAGCTTTGAAGACATTAGGGTGTATGACATGAATAAGTAGATCAAGAAAATGTTCCTAGAGCAAGCTCGGCGTGAGCGATTCGAAGTTATGAAGTCTCTTCTTGGTTGCAAGCTTCAATATGGTTTTTTTGTGAGTACCCATGTGTTGAAAATGAGAGGGTACTTTAACAGACTCAAGTGACTAGGGATTCCATTCCCTTAAGAGTTGGCCATTAACATAGTGCTTAACTTGTTGAGTAGTTCATATCATCAATTTATTTTGAATTTCAATATGAAAAACACGGGAAAGCCCTTAATATAGTTACATGACATGTTCAAGACTGTCGAAGGAATTATGGTTAAACCTCATAGCACCAACTCAAACACCCTAGTTTTGGCTATTAGGGAATGCGGTGTAAAAGGAAAGAAAACTTCTTATCCCAAAGGCAACGAAAAGGGAAAAGTTGAGGGTCCAACACAAACCCTAAGATGGAAAATTCTAACAAAGCGCTAGTTACTTATCCTAAATAGGCCATGTTCTTCTACTACTAAGAAAAGGGGCATTCGAAACGTAACTACCCAAAGTACCTGGAGGACATAAAAATCAATATGGCCAAAGGCATTGGCACATCGGGTATGTATATGATTGAAATCAATGAAGCTTCAACTTGTAAATCTTGGATTCTTGACACATAATATGGTGTTCAAACTTGCTCTAATATTTAGGGACTAAATCGAAGTAGGAATCTAAGGTGTGGTGAGCTTGACTTGATTATGGGAAACAAGAGCAAAGTAGCCACTACTACGATTGGGGATTATGATCTTCTTTTGTCTAATGATTTTTCAATTAGTTTAATAGATTATTGATATTTTCCATTAAAAGAAAGAACATTACGTCCTTCAATGCTTGTATTATGACAGTTTCACTTTTAGGTTTGATAATAATAATGATTGCATTTTGGTTTACAAGTATGATGTTCTTTACTTTAATGCAAGTCTATGCAATGGCATTTATAAAACTGTTATAGGATTAAAGAAAAATGATAGCTTAATATTAAACATTGGTTTATCAAAAGATGCTTTGGATAAGTCATGTCTATGACATTTTGGGCTTGGACTTATTACTTAGAGTTAGATGATGTATGTGAATCTTGCTTACTTGGAAAGATGATAAAGGCACCATTCACAAGTGACTACGAAAGAGGCAATGATTTGTTGGATTTCATTCACACAGATGTATGTGGACGTTTAAGATCTACCACATGACATGGTGAAAAAAATACTTCTTCACATCTACTGATGACTTCAGTAGATATGGATATGTCTATTTGATTTGATACTATTGCTATATTTATACATATATTTATGTATTATTTTAATACATATTAGCTATAAAATTTTATATTTTTAGATATATGGTACTTAATATAATTGAAATGTTAAATTACAGTTAAAATGGAAGTTGGGATGCAAAAGGAAGCAAATGGAGCTGAAAAAGACATAAAAATGATGTTGATGGCAACTTGCCCATTGTCATTGTTTTGACCGTATCTCATGACTCGTAACTCTGATTGATGAGATTCAAGTTGTCCCAAAAACTAGAAAATTTTTTGGATGACTTTCGTGTTTACGAAAAATTATGATTCCAAGGTCCCACGTCGTTGCAAAACAAAAAATTTCGTGGACAGGAGTATTCAATCTCCCATGGCATGGCAAGTTGTTTACCATGCTGTGGTGCCAAAAAATCTATAAAAATGCAAGATTTACAACCCCAATCAATGTACATCCTTTAGGGGGCTATAGGTGTGACTTTTACTTCATTTTGAATTCCAGATACCCTCCAAGGTTCACGTTTGAAACTAGATATTTGATTGGAGCAACGATTTGAAGATTCAAATGCGATTGTATCGAGATTTCACTTCGAGTGTTCTTGATGATCATGTCTTGAAATCTTTTGGTGATGTTTTTCTTCTTTAATTTATTAAATATGGTGTAAAAACCTTTACTTTCACTAGATCTTGATGAACCCTAGTTGAATATGTTTTAATTTCGTTAGTTGGATTATGTGAGTTTCGTTTTACTTGTGTTCGATTGAACACCTTACTTTTCAAGTTAAGTTTTGATTTTTATTTCATATTTATGAGTTATGTGTAGTTGAGAGGAACAATCTAATTACATTAACTTGAGCTTAATTACTTTACGATCGTGAAACTGTTAGGACTAGAGATTGACCATATCCTAGGGTTAGGTAAATATTATTTCGTAATTGTGACTGTGTTAGAGAGTATTAGATATTCATGTTATGATTTAATTGATTGTCATGACCATTGATATGAAATCACTAGATCATATCTTTCATAGTTCAAATATATTTAATTAATTATGTGTTTACTAATTGCATGATCATTTGTTTAGTTGTTCATTAATTATTAGTACTAGGAAATCCGACTAAGATAACTTGTTGTTAGGCCCCAAAACCTGAACGGCGGAAACGTTCGGGGGTGGAGGACGTCATGTACAGTATCACAACAATGCATAATAGTAAACAAGCAACAACATCATCCATTGCATTAATAATATAATTTTAATACAAGTGTGTTTTGTATAGTTTATAAGACACCTAAAACATGAATCAAAATAGGTGATGAGTCTTGAACGTGCTCCATCTTCTCAAGACCTGGTCATCGGTACCTGTCTACTAGTGACATGAGAATACAAGTTATTTTGAAAGCGTAGATCATCATTAAAGCTGGTGAGTTCATAAGTATTTAATGTCATTGCTTGTATGAAAGTGTTTGTAAATGTTTGATGTAAAAGTTTGTAAGTGTTTGTAGTAAATGTTTGTATCTCCTAGAAAATCCTATATTTTCTACTAAAAAGTAGCCTTCTACCAAGGCCCTAATGTTCTGTGTGTTGTGTTGTTTGTAAAAGTGTGTATCTTTCCCAAGTATGACTATCATTACCAAACTATAGTTTACATTACTGTTTATGTGAGAAGATCACAATATGAATGCAATGGGAAAATAATAGTGTACAGTAGTATTGTATATAAGTAACTACCAATGTACTAACTACCTTAAACCAGTTTGTTAATTAAGGTAAAATTTGATATGATTGTAACCATACTTGATCGACTAGTATAACACAACGCTGGAAGATGTCGAAATGGTATGACATTAGTCACCTGTAGACCTGAAGGTCCCACTGTAGCTAGCAACAAGGTGTATGATAGTCAATCCCGTATAGATCTATACACCAATTCACGCTCTCCCTCCAAGAGACTCTGGTCGCAAAACGTGACACAACAGTAGATTGCCATGCCATGAAGTAGTGGCTCACATTAATGTTATAGTGTTTTAGTGTTTATATACTATGTTCTAGTGTATTATATGTTCTAGTGTATTGTATATTCTCTTGTATAGTGTAGTGTATGTTGTCTTTGTTTCTCATCATAGTATGTTCTTTCTATTTCTCATAATACTCTGTTCTTTATGTTTCTCATAATAGTATGTTCTTTCTGTTTCTCATAATAGTATGTTTGTATTGACTCATGAATGAACTGACTCTTCTATGTTTCATTGTTCTAGTAATAGTAAGTAGTGACTTCCTAAACTATACCTATTATAGTTTACTAGTAATGTTGTTTGTATGAATGAACATGTTTGTACACCTTTGCTACCCAAAGGTATTGAATTGAATGAAGAACTTTAATGTTTATATACATACACATACTATATAACTAAAGATTCAAACGACCTTTAGACAAACAACCGATACCCTAAGTCCACAACCAAACAAGGAACACGAAATAAGCACTACTAGAAAAAAGACCTTTTACGACGCGCAAAACACGACGCTCTTTGATTTATGTTACGCATTAGAGAGCGACATTAAAAAAGTGTCATCTCTTCAAAAATTTTAAGGATTTAGGTCGCGCATTACTGAGTGCCCTTAAATTAGTGTCTGATGTAAAAATATTAAAAACACGGAGGGCACCTATAATAAAAAGGGCGTCCTCTACAAATGTCGCTTTATAATTTTAATAAACACGCGTTTGGACTCAGGGGGGAAACTAAATCCCCCAAAATTTTGAACACCCGCTTCCTCTTCCTCTCTACTCTCTACACCCGCCAAATCAACTTCATTCTCTTCCTTCTTTCTCTCTGCAAACCCCTTCTTCTCCGATCGACTTTCACTTCCTTCTATGTGCAAACCCTAATCAAACATAACACATTTGAAATAGTAATATCTTCTTTCATTTTCTCCCCTACTACTCTCTGTAAAACCTAGCAGCCGCCACCACTAGAAACATGGAAAATCCCCCAAAATTTTGAAGTACCCCGCTCACTCCTCTCAATATCTCTTGCGCTTTCGTATTTATAGCCAGAGTTGGAGAGCGAAAAGAAGAAAGAAGAAAGAAATGATGTGCGTATTCTTCCTCTTTTCTTCCTCTAGCTCGATCACAACCCTTCTTCTCCCTTCTTATTATTTCTTTTTTTATTTGCAGGTGAGGGTGTGAGGTGGCGTTCAAAGGTTGTCAAGGGGTTGTGAGGAGCTATAGGGCTCAAGTTCGAGGTTGAAGATTAGAAACCGAAGGTTGAAGATCAGATTTGGGATTAGATGAGTCGCTGGTACAACTGACGTCGTCGTGGTGTAGGTCAGATGAGTCGCCGGAGTCCAGGCCAAGTAACAGTGTCGCTGGAGTTTCGGGAAGCTAACGATGTCATCAATTCGAGTGCAGGTGATGTGCCGATTATTGATTTTGGATCAATTACTAACTGTTTGCCATTTTCTTTCTAGAAAATCAATGTAGTGTCTGCTTCTTAATCTTGTTCTCTATGAGTACCATTGTTACCGTCTCTGGTAAAAACATCTAACCATATGCCAGATTCGTTGATTCAGGTTCTCCTCTTCTCCTTTACGTCCCTAAACTTCTTTTCAGTCAACACAATTAAGTTTTTACTGCCCACTAAGTGTTTGATTATTTGCTTCACTGAGTATTGCAATATTTGATTATCAAATCAAGGCCCCTGTCTCATCTTGTGTAATCCATTTTTGATACTAGTATTGTTGTTGTATGTTAAAAGGCTACAAAAGTACCTGTTAAAGAGTATAAGTTTGATGAAAAGAAGATGGCAAATGTGCAGTCTCATCTGGTGCGTATCAATAAGGGCATTATTGTACTTTTTAAATTTATTATTATTTTTTAATTTTTAATAATTGGGTTATGCAGGAAAAATTGGTTGCCAATAACTATTACTTGAACAGGTCTCCAAAAGATGCGTACAGATAAATATATTATTCATGAAGTGAAGGCAAGAATAGTTGAATGGTATATGATTATGAACAGGGGCAAATGCGTAAAACAAATTATGATTTTTTTTATTATGGATGGTGCACAGGACAAGGGCAGGCTGGTCAAGACTGGAAGCTTTACACATTCATATCCATTTTGTTGAAGATCTGATACCCCTCTTATCTACAGAGCAGTTCCCATGATGAGCAGGTAATAAACAATAATAATATTAGTAATGACCTTCTTTCTTTTTAGCATACCCTTTTTAATATGTTTTAATTTTTATTCTGGATCCATAATACAGTTGCTTGAAGCAGCTTGGTGTCTTACAAACATAGCTGCTGGAAAACCTAAAGAAACAAGAGCTTAATTGCCTGCATTACCTTTACTCATTGCTCAAATTGGAGGTTAGTGTTAAGTACTTATTTTTTAATATTTCTTGATTTTTTCATATCACTTCAATGGCGTAATTCTAATTTTGTAATTGTTATCCAAAAAAGAGTTCAGTGCCTGTTGCAGAGCAGTGTGCTTAAGCATTAGGAAATGTTGCAGGAGAAGGTGAAGAACCGAGACAAATTCTGATTTCTCAAGGGGCATTACTTCCTCTTGCAAAAATGATGTTGCCAAATAAAGTTTCAGTTAACGGGTGAACCAAGTTTCTCTGAAATGGTTAGTTTTTGTAAATTTTTTATACAAAATCCAATTCTGTTCTTCAATATTATAAAGATCAACGGTAAATTGGTAATTTTTGCTTTTGTTTTCCAATTTTCAGGCGACAGCATTGTCAGGGCCTCCTTATATCTTTGTTTCTACTCCAGCTTGTGTCCAAAGATGTCTTTCATCAGGTGTTCTTCAAGCAAAATCCGTTGATGATTATCTTTCAATTATTATTCTTGATAAGGTATGGATTCTTTTCTTTCTGTAACATTTATAATACTCTTTATTAAAGTACTGATTCATGTTAGTAAATCAGGCAGATCTTATTTTTACATATGGATATGAAAAGAATCTCAAAGATCTCAAAACTCACATTCCTAAAAGATGTCAATGCCTTCTCATGGCTGCTACCTCAAGGTTTGTTTGTGTCATTATCACTTCTTATAAGATGGTATTTCCATTTCTACCCCTGCAATTTCTTCATTCAATTAATTCTGATGAAATTTTTGCAGTGATGATGTTGAAAGCTTGAAGAAGCTTTATCTACACAATCCCTATATTCTTACTTTAGCAGAAGTTGGTGATGGAAAGGACGAAATTGTCCCCAAAAATGTTCAGCAATTTTGGGTAAGAGCTTAAGAGCTAAAATCTTGTATACTTATTTAACAAACTTATTTTAGGGCATTTCTTTAATACATTTTATAGTTTCTTGAATCTTTATTTATTTCTTTTACTTTTATATTTAGATACAATGTAGTTATCGAGATAAGCTTCTTTACATTCTTGCAATTTTGAAGTTGGATCTTGTTCAAAAGAAAGTCTTTATATTTACAAATACAATTGACACAAGTTTTAGACTAAAACTTTGAGCAAGTATTATTTTTCCCATTAAATAAATCTTTTTTTACCTATTATAGATTTTAATAAAACTTTTTATATATTTTTTGACAGTTTGGTATAAAATCTGCTGTGTTAAATGCTGAATTGCCTGTGAATTGACGTCTACATATTCTTGAGGTATTATTCCCTTTGACTTTTCTTGAAGTTTTTATAATTCTATATAATGTTTTTTAGGGTTTTGGTTCTTAAATGAATAAAGAAAACAAATTTCCTGGGCGGGAAAGAAGCAGACATACTTGCTGGTAAGATGAGTATGGTACAGTTGCAAGGGCGGGACCAGTTGCTGACAGCACAAAATGAAATGCTCAAGGTACTCTACTCTACTGCTTCATCATATATGTCTGCAAGTTTGGTTGGCAGTTTCCCTTATTACAGATGCGTTGGCTGCATCTGGTCAGGTATAAATTCACCAAATGTTGACTTTGACTTGACTTGACATATAGTTTAAGGAAAATGTTTGACTATTTGTCAGTTAGTTGACTTCTTAACCATTTTTTTGTTTTGTTTTGTTTTAGGCGTTGATTGCTAGTTCGGTTTCAAAAGGGAATTATAGATCTGTGAAGGATATCACATACTTCGTGTTGACTGTAATGTTAATTAATAATTATTTTGTTTATATAATATATAAAGATGTTTTTATTTTATAAAAGTTAATTAATGTTTTATTATTTTCTTTAGATTGGTTTTGTGATGGGTGTTACTTTGGCTGCAATATTGGGAGTTTCATTTGGTTCCATAGTCACACTGTTCACTAAGGACATTGGAGTATTGGCGATTGCTAGAACCGGGGTTTTGGTAAACTCCCTATAATACCCTTGTTGTTAATATATATATATATATATATATATATACATACATACATATATATATATATATATATATATATATATATATATATATATATATATATATATATATATTTCTGATGCGTTTTGATTTTGTGAAAAAAGTTTGTGAGTGCTAGTCAGCCTTTGAATGCTTTTGCTTTTATTGTTGATGGTTTGCATTATGGAGTTTCAGACTTCCCGTATGCTGCTTATTCCATGGTATGCTTTTTTTTAGACATGAATATAAAATTACATATTTGCCCTTGGATTAATATGTTTTCACTGTAGATGCTTGTTGGGATTTTATCGTCTGTAATTGCAACTTGTTATGAGATGGTATTACCACATTTTTCATACTAATACTAATTACTAAGGCAGATTTCATTTGAAGTGTCTCTTGGATTAATAATAGCACAATGTTTATCAGGCCAAAACCATTGCATTTTGCAATAGTTGATGAACTTGATTATGTCCTAATTGATGAGGGAAGAAACCCATTGCTGATAAGGGGTGAGGTATGTCTTCTTACTTTGAGTGCTGTACGGATAAATGATGTTTAAAAAATATTTGGGAAAGTAAACAAAAGGAACTAGTTACTTAACAACTTTGATATTTTGATATGCATCTCATTCTCAGGCTAGCAAGGATGCTGCACGTAACACAGTTGCTGCTAAAGTAGCTGAGCTTCTCATGCGTGGCCTCGTATTTTACTTTTTTGCCCTTCTTTTTCCTTTTTGATGTCTTGTTATCCATCTCCATTGTATACGTATCTCATTGTTTGTTCCACTACACATCATGTAAATTTATATATTGTAACAAATAGAATTGTAAGACATTAAATTTTATGAAATGGATTATATTTTTTGTATATGATATTTTATTTTATATTGTGAGGCATTAAATGCAAATTTAATTTGAAAATTAGTAAATCTATAAAAAATATTTTTTTTTAACATTTAAAATTATGATACGCAAACATGCGTGTCATCTTCATTTATGACATGGCCTTTCTTGACAGAGGCTTTCTTGATACGCATTGCGTGTCATTAACACGCGCGTCGTAAGGTTACGACACGCGAATGCGTATCGTCTTCCTTTATGACAGGGCCTTCCTTGATACGCATTGCGTGTCGTAACCGCGCGTCGTAAATGCGCGTCATAAATGCGCGTCGTAAATGCGCGTCGTCTATAGACGACGCGCAAAAGCGCGTCGTCTCTCTTTATGACAGGGCCTTCCTTGACACGCATTTGCGCGTCGTCTGAGCGTTTTACGACGCGCAATGAGCGTCGTAAAAGGCCTTTTTTCTAGTAGTGAAGGCGAGTTATCAGTCCTAAGTTTTTTCAATCCTATTTATATAACTATATCTATATAGACATGACTTGAAAAAATATAAGTTTGAAAGAGTTTAAGTAAGGAATTTAATGTGTAAAAGAGTTTATAAAGCGGGTTGCAGTAGTTTGTTTGATATCACAGTTTTGAAATATAAGAAATCCACTTGCTTGATAGTTATTAATCACATGTGATTTATATAATAACTATGATGTTTCTACTTGTATTCCCCCCATAAAAGCATTTAAAATCATTTAAAAGATAAGTTAAGGGCAGTATGAACTCACCTGTAGTGAGTGACACGAATGAAAGATCGGTTTGTAGGATGCTAAGTGTCAAGTGAAGACTTGAGTACAACGGATCCTAATAAGCATATGATGACGCATATATGTATATAATTAGAGTTTAAACAACTAATCATGAAAGGAAACACACCCTAGCATATAGGAAACACTTAGATTGAAGTGTTAGAAGTACCAAGGGTTGCATATAATGGGTGTATGTCCACACATAGGTGTGTACGGCCAGAATTGTATGTTTCATGTGTGTGTACGGCCAGAGTGTATGGCCCTAGTGGGTGTGCGGCCGCACACTCATGGTGAAACATGCCATTGACTGATTTAAAGTCCTATTAAGCATCTAGGAAGTGTGTTTTGACCAATGCTTAGCCTTAATGGAGGTATATTACCATTTTGGACCTCAAAAAGGGTGTGTACGGCCACACAAGGAGTGTACGGTCATACACCCTTGATGATCTTGTAAAAATAATCAAAAGTGTATTCCAAGGTTCTATCTTGCGTCCCCTAAGTGTTCTTGATCATGTGCTAGCATAGAACATGAGTTTGAAGCCAAATAGCACTAAACAAAGGGGTGCACGGCCACATGGGGTGTGTACGGCCGTACACTCCTTGATGATCATGGTTTGGACGATTTCTAAGGAGTATAACTAGTAAGTAACAAGCATAAGGAGTGGTACTTACGATACATAAGCCTTTAGGGGTGTTTGAGGTCCAAAAACTTAGTAGGTTTT
This sequence comes from Lactuca sativa, assembly GCF_002870075.4. Taxonomy (NCBI): domain Eukaryota; kingdom Viridiplantae; phylum Streptophyta; class Magnoliopsida; order Asterales; family Asteraceae; genus Lactuca; species Lactuca sativa. Next base: position 140,232,209 of record NC_056626.2, read on the forward strand.
CTTGGTGTTCTTGGAGAACACTTGAGGATCTAAACAAAAGGAATAATTTCATGGATGAAATCATGTATCCTTACTAGATTGTGTAATGAATCATTAAATCAAAGGAAGAAACACTTACAACTTGAAGATCTAGATGAAAAATCGGATGATACTTGAGAGAGAAGTCGATTTCTTGGCTTAGGAGTGTGAAAAGAGGTAAATGAAGGCTAAGACTCTCATTTATACATGAGAGTGTACGACTAGGATGGGTGTACAACCATACACCCATGTGTGCAACCGCACATACCTCATGAAGGGGTGTTTGGCTTATTTGAAACGTGTTGAACTCAAATACACTCATCCCTAGCCACATACCTTGATTATACTAGGTTTAGAACACTCAATTTGAATCTAAACAATTCTAGAAGATAGCAAAAACGAGTCTGACCTTGATTGATTTGAATAACTGTACAAGATAGAAATTTCGGGTTGTCACACTTGTCATATTACAATTCAAAAATCAACTTGCACTTCTAATAAATCAAACATAGAAATTTCGGTGATTCGTATTCTGGTGGAAGTACTTCTTATCTATCGTTTTCATTTAGTTCTTTAGTTCCGTATGATTACTTGAGCGTTAAAACAAGTTAGTTATTTTAAACAACAAAAACCCCATTTTTAATTTTCGATTATTAATTTAATTAACATTTGAATTATTTGATCAAAACCATTCTCGTTCCTTATGTTTGACACCCTTTCTTGCCTTAAACTATCTTACTTCACGACTAGGTACATTACCTATTTGTGTTTAAGACTAGTTGAGATTTGATAGGACTTTAAAAATAAAAAACTCTAGTGCGTAAGAAAACATATCAGTAGACATAAGTCTGGATCGTTTGAGACGTTCAAGACATTCCAACAAGAAGTAGAAAACCAACTAGGGGAGAAAATAAAGATATTCTAATCTGATAGAGGCAGGGAATATCTTAATGATGAGTTCTACGCTCATCTTCGAAGATGTGGAATAGTTTCACAACTGTTTCCACCAAGAATAACACAACACGATGTGTTGCCCAAAAGGATATGTCAAACTTTATTGGACACGGTTCGATCTCTGATGACGCGTGCTACATTTCCAATAAGTTTCTAGGGATATGCCTTAGAAACCGTTTCTTACATTCTAAATTGTGTACCAGCTAAGAAGGTATCTAAGACACCATTCAAGATGTGGAAAGGGACTCGTCCTTTTCTTACATGAATGAAGGTATGGGGTTGTGACAATTTGTTCGTCATGAAGCAGTTGACAAACTTAAACCCAAATTTGAAAGGTGTTACTTCGTTGGTTATCCTAAAGATTCCTTTGGATACTTTTTTACAGGCATAATAAGAAAAAAAATTGTTGCTCGTACGACAGTTTTTTGATCGATAGAGATAATATATCAAGAATTTAGTGAGAGCTAGAGTGATATTGAGGAGATACAAGATTCAAACATTGAAGAACATGAAGTTAGCAGTAGCCCTCAATAAGAGGTATAAGAACCTGTTGAGGAATCTAACGTCCTTCCACCCCCACCTCATAGATCTGATAGAGAGCGTCACTTACCCGAGTTTTATGGTTTCCATATTACATAGGATGATGAAATCTTGTTAGTTGATAATGAGCCACACAAATATAAGGAATTCATTGAGCACAGAGGATGCAAAATGGAAAGAGGCAATAGAAAACAAGATTCAATCCATGTACGACAACCAACTTTTGAATTTGGTTAATCCCGCAACTAGCACTAGAGCCGTAGGGTGTAAATGGGTCTTGAAGAATATAAATTGACATGAATTTGAATGTACAGACATTCAAATATCGACTAGTTATGAAAGGTTATACTCAGACTCAAGGAATTTACTATGATGAAACTTTCTATCTAGTGGCAGTAAACAGATCTATTCGGATACTACTTGCCATAACCATTTACTAGGACAATGAAGTACGGAAAATTGATGTAAAAATCACTTTCCTTATGGAAAACTAACTGAGGATGTTTACATGACTCCACCAGAAGGTCTTGTATAGTCCAAGTATCTGAATAGAGTGTGCTAGCTTGATATTTTCATTTACAGACTCAAACAAGCATCTCATAGATGGAACATCTGCTTCAATGAGATGATCAAAGAGTTTGGCGATGGTATTCTACTCATAGCAAACAAAATCCCAACATTGAAAACGGTAAAATCTTGTCTTGGGAAATTTTTTTCTATAAAGGACATGGAAGATGCCACCACATGCTTGGTATCAATATCTACAAAGATGGATCTAGGTGATTAATTGGATTTAGCCAAAGTATATACTTAGGCAATATCTTAAAGAAAGTTAAGATGGAAGAATCTAATAATGTATTTGTACCTATGATAACAAAATATTGAGTAAGAATCAATGTCCCAATAGTAGTGAAGAACTGGATATAATGATTCGAGTCTCATATGCTTCTTTAATTGGATAGATCATGTATTCCATGATATCTCGGCCTGATGTTTCAGATGCCTTGTGCCTGACGAGTCAGTTTCATGACAATACCGGCGAAAGTCATTGGATTGAGGTTAAGAACATTCTTAAGTATCTCAGAAGGACTAAGGACATGTTCTTAGTCACTAGTGGTAAATAAGAACTAAATGTAAAGGTTTATGTGGTTGCAAGTTTCTAAATTGATAGAGATGATTCTCGATCTCAATCTGTTTTTGTATTCTTCATCAATAAAGGATCAATGACTTGGAGAAGTTCCAAGCAGGAGATTGTAGCAGATTTGACGATAGAGTCGGAGTGTATAGTAGCTAGTGAAGCTAAAAAAGAGGCAATGTGGTTGAAATTTTTCATCAATGATTTGGGTGTTATGAAGAAATGGCCAAGGTGCTTTATATTTACTTATGTAATAAATGTCACCTAACCATTAGTGAAATATAACTCACAAGTTTTAAAATGGATGACTTAATCAAGTTCTTAAGTGATAAAGATCACCTAAGCATAAGAGTCTTGAGGCATAGGTAGGATGAACATGCCATTAAAAACAAAGTAATATTTTTTTGGATCCCATTAATCTAAAAATTACATAAGAGTTGTAACTGGTTATCGCAATCTATCAATCAACAAAATCACTAGTAGTGGGTCACCGGCTCAAGTTATTTTGGGTGATGTGGATCATAGTTTTTCAAAATATAATTTAAACGGTAATTAATTGTAAAAGAAACTATATCAAAGATATTAAAATGAATCTTATTATTTTATAGATGAAAACCCCAATTGTAACCACCTCATCACTCACCATCAAATCCTGTCACACCCCCGACCGAGGCAGCAAAACACGTTGGGATATCCGACCGAGTTCATGGATCACATGTAAATTGAATATATAGCACAAGTACAACAATAAACAACATAGCATTTGTGTTCCATCTTGATATTTGAATACAAGGTTTCTACAAATAATAATACATGAATTGCCTTAACAGATATGCATATAATACAACAACAAGTAAACTAGGTCACTTATAATCTAATCCGTGTTGAATATTTGTGTAGTGATTTCTTGACAATACATGTAATTTTGGGGGTCAAGACAAGGTTGATGAGAGTTACAGGTTTTCTACTAACAGCAATAATACTTTTAAAAGTCTAGAAAGTATTTTCTTTGTAGGTATAACAATAGTTAAAACTGTGTTTGGAAAGAATTTTTGAATGCCAAAATGTATCTTTGTATAAGTAGATCCATACTTAAAATCGTATTTGTAAAGAATCTTTGACAGACAAAGTGTATCTTTGTATAAGTAAATTCACATTTAAAATGGTTTTGAAAGCAACCAAACCCATGGTTTGTAGTGAGAGAAAGAGATATTCCAGTTAATGTTTATAGTGAGTCCTATAACCGAGTTATGTGACTGAATGTACCCCCTTACAACGCTTCATTGGACGTTGTAGTAACAATTGTAGACACTTATCACCCACTTTGATTGATCGGTTGAGGTTGTAGCCAGCAACCGCAGGTGGGGATGTCAACACCGTATAGATCTATACATATGTATCTCGCTCCGAAGATTAATGGTTATAGTAGTGTGGGTATGCTAAGTGTTTAGACTGAGCTAATGAATAATGTCTCACTAAAAAGCCCTTAACTAAAAAGTATGTGAATAACTCTCAGCCTCAACTTAATTGTGGTTAAGTCCTTAGGCATAATGAATTTCATTGTGTAAAGTTTATAAAATCCGAGTATGCTTTGTATGTATGTAAAAGTGTAATGTACTCGTTTTTATAAAGATGTATGTTTCAAAGTAATGTACATATGTACATGTTTAAACTTTATGTATTTAAATATATAAATAGATACGAACAATAATAGCTTGAATCCTTGAAATACTACAAAGTTTTATAACGTGCTTGTTATAATGTACAATATCATACAAATATCATAAATTTTTGTATCATGTAGCATTTGTTATGTGGAATAGTTATTTCACGATAAAATAACCATAATACGTATACGAAAAGTTTACTCTAGTTTATTCGTAACAATATGCTAAATTGTTAAATAACATTTTTATAAACTAGATTTATTGTATTTTCGCATAAAGGATAATATATATGTATAAACAAAGTATATAGACACATGTATCCCCCCCTCCCGAAATAATTAAAAAATTAAAAATGGGGCGTAAACACTCACCCTTAAAAAGTACGTTCGATTTGTATGAAATCGGATTATTTTGAGAAGCTTGACGCGAGAAAATGCAAAACCTCGATTCTTGAACTTTGAAACACCTTCGGGACCGTTTTGTGACAAATTTACACTATAAGGGTTGTTTTTTAACTTCACTAAACTATAGTGGTTGTTTCGTAATTTAACTAATCAAAGTAGAACTTCTTTGGTTAAAATAATTCGAGGGAGGGACTAACATAGTATAAATTTAATTAATGTTTGTGTCTTGGACAAAACTACATGGGATGGACTGTTTTGACTAAATGGAGTCAAGGTTTGGAAGTTGGGACTTATTTTGAATAAGGGAAAATTTCATCCATGTCCTTCCAAAACTTAGATAATTACGTATATATCCTTACAAACTTCAAAATTACATATACGTCATTCCAAAACAATAAGAATTACGTATATATCCAAAATCATATTTATTTATTAAGAAACTCATTTTATTATTTTAAAACATATCTGAATTCATATTTATATGTGATGAGACCAGAATACCCTTTCTTAAATTAAACAGAAACTAAATCATTCTGATCAGGAATAATACGATTTAATTAGATGTGATTGCATTCCTTCTTTAGCGCGAACAACTATCAGCGATCAAGGCAAGGCAGTTGCTTTTCTTATCGCAAAAGGGAACCATCTTCTCTGGATTAGGTTTAATTAAATGATTGATTAGTTTTTACGTTCTAATAATCGTGGTTCTGTTTTTGATTTTGATTATCTTCTCCTCTACCACTTAGAATCGCAGGTAAACTGATTGTTGTATCGAACTACCTGCGATGGATGATGAAGTTGGTACACTTAGATGGGAGATCAGTGAAGACTCAACAGTAATTGAGTACGTTCTTACCAACTAGATAATTGGTTCATTACATTACTTTCAATTTTAGTAATTGATTTTTTTCACTGTTGTTCTCAGGCAACTAATATCCAAATACAAGTTTAATCCGAAATATGGAGGCTACTTTCGATTAGCTAGGAACTCATGTAGGCAAGTATACTATTTTGGCTTTAGAAAGTCTCTCTATATAGACACTTGCTCATACAACTGGACTCAACTAGTTAAAGAGGTGAGAAAACATTATCCATCAGAAAGTGATATTGTATTGTCGATAAACTTTGTAGACAAGAATATAAAAAAGCAATGTTTCGTTGAACTTGATTCTAATGAGAACTTCATGGTGATGCTAAGCATGTATAAGGAGGAAAAAGAAGTCACAATTTATGCGACGACTGAAAAAATTACACAGCAAACATATAATCCTTTTAGTATTCAAGATGAGGTTATTGATGAATCTGATGACGAAAATGATTCAGAATCAAACTGTCCAAGTGAAGAAAGTTATCATAGTCGTCATAGCTCTGATAACGAATATGAGCTTTTAAATTATGATTGTGAAACTGATGCACAGAGTAGAAGCAGTCCAATTTTTAAACTGAATTCTAAATTTCCCAATGTGATTGCTTTTAGAAGAGCATTAAACCATTATGCAATAATCAAGGAATTTGAGTATGTCATTGAGAAAAGTGATTTGACACGACTTATGGCATGTTGTGAAGATAAAAAGTATGAGTGGAGAATTTATGCTTCTGTTACGCAAGATGGGGTTACTTTTGAAGTAAGTATGCAATTTAAAAATACATGTGTTGACACGATTATTTGGTTAATGTAATTATATGTTTTTATGTGTTGTGTAGATTAAGAAATTTGTAGAAACTTATTCTTGTACTCGAAGCAACAAGTGTGGTAACAAACATGCAACTCAAGGATGGATTAGTGATGTTGTAACAGACAAGTTGAAATCTGATGGTGATGTCTCTCTTGCCAACCTACAAACTTGGCTAATGCAAACCTACAATGTTAATGTGCGATATATGAGATTCTTTATGGGAAGAGAACAAGCTTATAAGGATATGTATGTCAATTGGGATGACTCTTACGTAAATGTATATGATTTCAAACAGGAGCTTGAAAAGAGAAACCCCGGAAGTGTCGTGGAGATCGATTTGCAGACAATTGGTGACAAGAAACATTTCTAGCGCTTTTTTATGTCACTAACAACATGCTCCAAAGGGTTTCTTGCTGGATGTCGACCTTACATTGGGATTGATGCTTGTCACTTGAAGGGGAAGTTTAATGGAGTCCTTGCTGCTGCCACAGGTATTGACGGTAACCGCACATGTTTCCAGTAGCATACGGTGTTCTTGAATCAGAGAATACTAAATCATGGACTTGGTTTCTCAAGTTTCTACAAAAAGCAATCGGTACACCTGACGGTCTTGTTATCTCCTCTGACATGCAAAAAGGGTTGGGAGCAGCTATTACACAAGTTTATCCTAGTGTTGAGCATAGAGAATGCATAAGACATTTATATAACAACTTCAAGAAGCATTTTCGAGGTGACTTTTTCGTGACAAAGCTATGGGGTGCTGCAAGGACCTACTCTGTTAGCAAGCATGACAGATTGTTAAACAAAATTGCTAGTAAAAGTGAAGATGCAATTTTATATTTGAATGAGAACCATAACAAGATATGGAGTAAAAGCAAGTTTGACACACTTGTGAAGTGTGATTACATTACCAACAATATTTCAGAAACGTTTAACTGTTGGGTAGGTGCCATACGTTATAAACCGATACTTGATCTCCTTGATGCAATTAGAGAAAAGCTCATGAAACGGTTTGACAAGAAAAGGAGGATTGTGAGAAAATGGACAAGAAATTTAGTTTCAAAAGCAAAGGACTATCTGCAGCACACCTCTATGGCAAGCTCAACGACTTTCATGTATTGCTTATTTTTTTATTTAAGATTGTAAAGAATGGCAACATTTCCTACTAATATTTATTTTGTTTCATTTTATCATGTAGAACTTGGGTGAGTTTGAAGTTTGTAGAAGCAGTGACAATCGAGCAGAAGTGAAATACAAGGGAAAACGTTGGGAGGTTATACTAGATGAGAAAAAATGTAGTTGTCAAAGATGGCAGGTCACAGGCCTTCCGTGTGTGCATGTTGCTGCTTTTATTGCTTTCAAAAGGGAGCCTAACTGGGAAACTGTCACACCCCAAAACCACGAACGGCGGAAACGTTCAGGGGTGGAGGACGTCATATACAGTATCACAACAGTGTAATATAATAAACAAGCAACAACATCATCCATTGCATTATAAGTAGAGCTTTAATACATGTGTGTTCTTTCATAATGTACAACAATAAAATGAATAATCAAAATAAGGCGAGTCTTGTCTATGCTCCATCTTCTCAAGGTCTGGATATCGTACTTGTCTAACTAATGACTTGAGAATACAAGTTATTTTGAAAGCGAGTATCAGCTATAAAGCTGGTGAATTGATAAGTATTTAGGTGTTATTGTCCTGTTTTGGAATGCTGTTAAGAATGTCGTATAAATCCTTACTTAGAACAGTTGATATAAGTATGAAATGTGGTCTTCTACCAAGACCCGAATGTTTTGTTATGACAAAGTAAAATGATAGGTTTTCCTTTCTATTGACTAGTACTGAGAGTACTTAGTCTAACTCATCGTTTATGTGAATATATCACAAAATAAAGTAAAATAGGAAAATGATATGATGGTCTTCTACCAAGACTCTAATATTCTGTAAGTAAAATGATAGCTTTTCCTTTCTATTGACTAGTACTAAAAGTACTTAGTCTAACTCATCGTTTATGTGAATATATCACAAAATAAAGTAAAATAGGAAAATGATATGATAGTCTTCTACCAAGAGTCTAATATTCTGTAAGTAAAATGACAGTTTTTCCTTTCTATTGACTAGTACTAAAAGTACTTGGTCTAACTCATCGTTTATGTGAATATATCACAAAATAAAGTAAAATAGGAAAATGATATGATAGTCTTCTACCAAGACCCTAATGTTTTGTTATGACTAGGTAGTCTTCTACCAAGACCCGAATGTTTTGTTATGACTAAGTAGTCTTCTACCAAGACCCGAATGTTCTATTGTGGCTATGTAGTCTTCTACCAAGACCCGAATGTTTTGTTATGACTAAGTAGTCTTCTACCAAGACCCGAATGTTCTATTGTGACTATGATAGTTTTCCTTTCTATCGACTAGTACTAAAAGTACTTAGTCTAACTCATCGTTTATGTGAATATATCACAAAATAAAGTAAAATAGGAAAAATATAATCATGCAAGTGTTATCCCTGGGTGACCAGGATTAACACGACATCGCCGAAGCGAAAGATAGACCCTATGGACATCCGAAGAGTGTCCCCTCATCCTCTGTAGTGGCAGCAGGGTGGAGGGAGGGTTAGTCCCATAACAACGTTAACCTAATGATCCTCCGAAGATTCACATCTCATCCACTGTTGCAACAGTTGGACAGAGGGATGGTTAGTCCCGTCACTGAGTACTAAATAAGTGACAACCTTAGACATCCGTGGACATTTATCGACCACTGGTGTTAATTGGTGGGGTTCAGAATGGTAAGTCCCGCCGAGATATCCCATTGAACCGGGATAGGAAAGACAATTTACACAGTAAGTACTACTAAATCATCCTTGTAGTTCTAAGTACAAGTATCCAGGTAAGTAAATACAAGATAATGCACCTATGTAGAAGTGTTCCTGAATGGTATTCATGTAAGTCTGTTCATGTAACAGGTAAGTATATGTAAACATATTCATGTATCATGTATTCCTAAGTACGTGTACTCATGTATCATGTAAGGTACTGTATAGACTCATGAATGAACTGACTCTTGTGTGATTCCTTGTAATAGGAATAATGTTCTGTTTCTTCTAACTATCCCTATGATAATTAACTGGAAAGTAAGTGGTTGTTCAAGTAGATTTATGCACCCTCGATACACCAGGGTGTGGGAAACTGAACGAAGGATGAAAACTATAATCTCTAACATATAAATGAACATATGCGCATAAGTATAGTTTGATTCAAGAAGGTAAAATAATGGTTTTGCAAGATATCTAGGAGTTTTGAACAATAATTAAGAATGACTGGATGTCATTTTAATAAATATTTCAAAACTAATACTTTTATTATCAAGGTATTTTAAGATAGAAAACCACTTCATGTGTCACCTTTTGAAATATGTGAAATCTACTGAGTGAAAACATAGTTATAAAATATATAAGATTGATTTAACAACATATTGTTTTCTACTTGTATTCCCCCCCCCCATTAAAGCATTTAAAATCATTTAAAACATTGATTAAGGGGTATGAACTCACCTGTAGATGGTGATTTGGATGAACCGGACGGTGTAGGATTGTTAGGTGTCAAGTGAGGACTTGTACACACACTACGATCCTAATGAACATATAATCACACATATATGCACTTAATTAGTCTTAAGTTACTAATTGATAAAGCTAAGACATCCTAGAACATATTAAACACTTTATATAAGTGTTATAAGCCCTAAGGGTTGCATCTAAGCTATTGTGGGACAAGGTACTTGGGTTTAGGGTTCCAAAGGACCCTATATATGAGTTTACTCTCCATATATCATCACACATTGAGTTTAGGGACGTAAACTCCCAACCATGGGGTATTGTGTGTTTTGAAGTCCCAAATGATTCCTAGAATTATTCCAACTTGGTGGTTAAGTCCTTGGAAGGGTTTAAGGTCTAGAAACACTCCCTAGAGGAGTTTACGGCCCCAAGGCCATTTCCTTTGAAGTTTACGGCCGTAAACTCCCTTGGAATGGTGTTTTTGTTGTTTTCAAGTCTCTTGCATATGTAGGATAGGTTCTAGACTTTTATTCCAAGCATATGAAGGCATTAGGCACACTTTGGTGCCCTTCTTTCATGTTTACGGCCCATGAACCATGTCTTGGCCGTAAACTCACTTTGGAGGGTGGTTTTAATGTGTTTTGGTCCTTGATTTAAGTGGGAACAATTCCTAGTAAATGTCCAATGCTTTAGGTGCCTTAAAAGCACCATTTAAGCTTGAATTTGGAGTTCACGGCCTAAGATATTCTTGGGCCGTAAACTCCCAAACTTGGGTGATTCTTGGTTGTTTACTTGTTCCTAACACACATACATATGAGTCTAAGGCAGTTGTATATCACGGGGGATAGTCTAGGCTTCGTTTCGGGAGTTTACCGCCCAAGAACACCTTGGGGAGTAAACTCCTAAATCTAGTGATTTAGCTATGTAATCTATGTTATGAACACATTTAAAGCTATATAACACTACTAGAGAGGGGTACTCGCGATTTGGGATAAAAACCCAAAGATCCGTGAGAGAGAAAATGGCTTTTCTCTAGTTGGAAATGCGAATAATGAATGAATTTGGTTCAGAATTCTATTTATAGTCCTGAGATATTTTTGGCAGAAAATATTTTTATTCCTGAAATAATTTCTCATATAACAGAGTGTTGGAATAACAGTGTTGCAGAAAACCCTAGTGCAACCACTCTCCTGATATTTCCTTAGGTGTAAATCCTGAAAAACTGCCAAACTTATACTCGAAGTCTGGAATTTCCCTGAAATTGTTCTAAGCTCTATTGTCTTGATATGGGTTGTTCAGAATGGAAATTTCCGGTTGTCACAGAAACATATGTTCATACATATTACACAGTCGGTAAATTTCAAGAAGCATATGCTTTAGAAGTTGCTCCGATGCCCGGAAAGGATCAATGGCTGCATATAGAGACAAATGAGAAGATATACCCACCAACTATAAAAAGACCGCCTGGACGACCCAAAAAGAATAGATTTAAACCACTTGATGAGCCCACCAAGAAAAGACGTAGATGTCATCGTTGTGGTATGTATGGACACTAGCAAAGGACTTGCAAAAATCCCGCACGTGAAGGTTTTGATGATGCATCGACTAGCAAGAAGAAAGAACATAAAAGATCATGATTTGTGTGTTGCTAGTTTAGGAAGACTATAGTGCTTTAATGCTTTCTTTATGGATAATTTGATGCTTTAATTTATATTTTTGGAATGATTAAAAAAGATTTTAGTACTTTAATAATTTTTGGACCAAATTTTTGTGATCTTGCTCTGCCATAGGGACTAATTCAGTACTTGTGTTGGTAATTCATTATTGTATTTGTTTATGCTAAATGAACGGTTTTGTCATTCTTTTTTCACATGGACCAGTGAACCTCTATTAAGTCCACATGTGAAAACTCATATGCATCATTGCACAATGGAGTTAATATCTTTTAGCTTTATGAAAACTTAAAAAGGTCATTTTTGTATTTGTTAGAGAAATATGTTTTCATTAGCCATTGCATTTTCAAATTTTGATACACCAAATGTCGATTCCAATAGTTTCTTTAAACTCCACAAATCTTGCATTGTACTACTACAATAGAAGATATACATAACGAGCTTATGGCCACCACTAACTGCTACAAAAAAGACAAAACTACCCTTACTCCCTCTTTTAATAAAACAGTGTGCAGGAGGAATAACTTCTTGCATTAGGGTTGTGCAAGATACGAGTAATGGTTATGTCTTGTTCCACACTTTATGTGATGATCATGCCTTCCAACTTTATGAACCTAAGATTGGGGCGCAATCAGAAAATATAAATCCTATGGAACCTTTATTTGATTCTGGTCGAATTTGGACTTGTTGCCCCTCTGCTTGCTCAATTGATTCTCTACCTTGTTGCTCTCTTCGAGCTCAATTGCTTCTCTACCTGGTAAAGAAAATCAAAATAAGAAAAATCAGTAAAACCTAAATTAAAGGCCCTCCTCATAAAACAGGTGTTGAAACTTCACTCTGTATTAATTGGACAACGAATTTTCCTTCTTGTTTCCATTCTGATTCTTGCGAAGATCGAAAGTGGTTTTGGCGTGATATTTGATCTGCGAAACAGGTAATTGTGATTTGTGATCCGGCTCTTTTGATAATTAAAATGATTAAATCTTATTTTTAATTAAGGAGGGGTATTTTAGGAAGATCAAATATAATATTGAGTTTTACAGAAGTTTTTAATTGATACTGATTTTAAATTGAGTTTGTTAATAAATAAATATGATTTTGGATATATACATAATTCTTATTGTTTTGGAATGACTTTACGTAATTTTGAAGTTTGTAAGGATATATACGTAATTATCTAAGTTTTGGAAGGATATAGATGAAGTAAAGGGTTTAATAGTGGGGGTAGTTTGGTCGTTTCATAAATAAAATAACTTAGGGCTTATATGCATCCCGTCTTTTGTTTGATCGGGAAAAGAAAAGAACGACTGCAAGCAGACGAACCAAGAGAGGGCAAAACGAAGACTCGTAGGTGGTGTAGAAATTGGCGATTGCGGATCGATTTCTGGCGAAGGGATCATCTCCGAGATCGACAAGGCCGAAGAACGAAGGCGTATGAACGAAGGTGATTGAGGGTAACACGATGGAAATTGACCACTCACCCATGGCGCTACCTCGATTTGGGGGAACAAAGAATGGAAACAGAAGGAGGGTGGTCTCAGTGGTGGTAATCGATTGAAATGAGGAAGCTTCTCCGGTGTTTGACCGAACCGAAGGAGGAGAAGAGACGAAAGCAGCGAGATTTTTCTTTCTCTTGTCCAGCTGCGAGGTGCGAAGGAAAGGAGGTCCGAAGGCGAGTCCGGTCGGTCAGTAGCATGTTGCAGGTGGTGACAGGTGTGTGGATGGGGGCTGCTTTGGCAGCCTCCTTGGTTGCTTTCCGTTTTCTTTTCTTCTTCTTCTCTTTTTTTTGTTTGTCTTGACAGAAATCGATAGACCTAAGTGGGTGTTTGGGTTGATGTTCGATAGGAAAAAGGAAAAGAACGAGGGAGGGAGAGGAAAGGTGGTGGTGATTGACAAACCAGCAAAAGGGTTGAGGAGGGTGGATGGACAGTGGTGGTTCAATGGTGGTGATTCTGTAGGGCAAAGGAGGGAGGCAGTCGACCTTTAACGACTCTCCTTGTGGTTTCTTTCTTCTTTTGGTCCGATTGGTAACAATACAAATGGGTAAGCGAAGAAAACACACACTTCGGTGTGTTCTTGGTATAAAATGAAGAAGAAGAAAAGAAAATGGCAGCAAACAGCTTCATCGATTTCAGGAGGTGCTTGATCATCCATATCTCCACAAATACGATTTTATCATTGTACAGTTGTGTTTGAGTGTTCATTTTAACATTGTACAGGTTTTGTTTAAGTGTTGTATTGGTGATTATAATTCTACAGATCTTTACAAGATCTGGTTGTACCCATGTACTCAATATAGTTTGATTTAGAGTATCATTGTATTATTTCTTTGGGCTTCAACAAGTGTGCATAATCCTTTGAATGTGCATTTATATAACATAATCCTTTGAGATTTGGTTGTCATTTTCTTTGTAGTTGGTAGTTTAAAGGTATGAATTTGGTGGTATATACAAAATTTATATACAATTTTAGATTTAATAATATTGTGTGTGAATTTGTTGAGACTTTTTATGACAATAACATGTACACAATTATTATACACTCTCATGTTAAGAGTTTATTTCGTGTGTTTCTGAGATATATAAATGATTTGAGATTTGTAAATAGTCAGTGTTCAATTTGTTAGTGTTCAATTTGTCGTATATACTATTAATTGGTATTTGGATATGTTACATGACATATATAAATATTTATATATTTAGTGTTGTTATGATATTTTAATTATACAATATATACACATTGTGATCATTTAAAGTTTATTTAAAGTTTATGGATACATAAATTATTGTATAATTTAAAAAATATATAATAATTTATCTATAGTTGATCACAAGTTATTAGTTATGTATCAATATAAATGGCTAAACTCAAAAATAAAAATAAACTGTTATCTTAAAACTCACATTTGTTGGATTGGATAATAATATATTATTTTTATAATATATTGCCAATAATTGAAATCATATCGAAATCAATAGTTTAAGGTTTTGTGATTTATTGATTCAAAACGTCTGATTTTTTTTTTTTGTTTTTACTTTTATAACTATTTTTACTAAAATATTTGAAGTGTAAAATTAAATAATAGACTATGACCTGAGTCCAAAAACGCTTTCGAAATTTCCATTTCAGGTGTGCAAGTCCTTCAATGGATAGAAACTGTTTTAGTGGTTTTAAGAAAATTAGTATAATACTGGTTGTGGATTCTTAAAATGGTCGTCTATTTTGCATACGAACTCTGTTTTGGACGTTCTTTATATTTTTAGAAACAGGAAAACACGTACTACGAGTCTAGAGTGTTTGCATTAACTATGGTTGCAGTTTGAGATGTTTGATTTGTTTGCCAGATTACATATTTGGAAGTAAGATACCATCTGGTATCTTATAATAACTGAAATGAACTCATTTATTTCACGTAAGATACACTAAAACTCAATGAGTCAAATTACCAAAAGATTTATTGTGAACTTGACTGTTCACAGTCTTTGAACTCAAACTTGAGAAAAACCGACTATGTCCTTGATGAATCTATCCCAGAAGAGCTTCTTCAAAATGCGACCAAGGCATTGAAAGATTCTTGGGCGAAACGTATAAATGATTCGGCCGAAGTGGCATGCATCATGCTTGCAACAATAACTCATGAGCTTTAGAAAACTTTTGAGATCCATGAAGCATTTTACATGATTGAGCAACTTAGAATCATGTTTCAAGTTCAGACTTAGCAAGAGATATTTGAGAGCTTAAATTCTTTTATTGGTTGCAAAATGACTGAGGGATCTTGTGTGAGTGCACATGTACTCATAATGAAAGCTTATATTTAGCAACTTGCCCACCTCAGATTCCCTTTTGGGGATGAGCTAGTGACCGATGTGATCTTCGCCTTATTGCCTAAGTCATTCAACAAATTTATTTTGAACTTCACTATGAATGACAGGGAAAAGAGCATTATTGGGCTTCATTCAATGCTCAAGTATGTCAAGGAAAACTGATGGGTTTGAGCATCACAATAATCCTATGGTGCACATGCAAACCCTAAAACTTTGGATCTAGGTTTCTCTATTGTACATGCAAATTATCCATAGCTTACAAACCCTAGATCTAGCATACAATAACCGAAAATAATAAATAAAACAAGTTAGGATTATTACCTTTAGATTATTGCAAGAATCTTCAAGCTTTGAGAGCCTAGTATCACAAATGTAATAGCTCTAATCGATCACAAACACCATGGCAACAAGAATGATCTTGGAGAGAGAGGATGGTCGCTCAAAATCGGCTCTAAGGACTCTAGGTTTCTTTTTGGTAGCTGATTTTAGATGCCCTAAGGTTCCTTATATAGCTGTGACAACTCGAATTTTTTTTTTTTTTTTTTTTTTTTTTTTTTTTTTTTTTTGCTTTGAAAGCTCAGTCAGTCAATTCAACTTAGAGTCAGACTCATTTCTAATGAGTTCTAGCCTTGTTAAAGGCCTTTCTAAGGAGTTTTAGCCCGGTACACTTAAGGAATAAGTGTTGGATTTTATCTGCTAAAAGCCACAGTACAAGATTGAAGCCCTAAACTCCATCTTGTGGAGTTTACGACCGTAAACATGGAGTTTATGGCCGTAAACTCATGTAGGCCGTGAACTCCCTCCCCCCCCATATATATATATATATATATATATATATATATATATATATATATATATATATATATATATATATATATATATATGAGTCTTGATCATTTCTATCGATTTCTCACATTTCAAACCCAAGAACTCGAGTTTTCTCTCAAGTATCATCGGGTTCTTCATCCCCGAGCTTCCAAAAGTAAGTGTTCTTCACCCTAGTTGTTGTTATCCCTCCTAACCTAGCATCATCTAATGATTTCATCCATGGAAATCATCCATTTTTTCTAGATCTTCAAATCTTCAAGTTTCACCAAGAACACCAAGGACACACACTAGTGTTCTTCGCCAAAATCTACCATTTCAAGCTTCTATATCGTAAGTAGACTCCCCTATACTTGATATCTAGTTAAGAAACATGCTTAGGACCTTGAAATCATCAAGAATGCAAGACCAAAAGGAGTTTACGGCCAAGCCATCTCCCATGGCCGTAAACCCCTATAAGGGTGCCATGTGAGCCCTAAACTTTTCCTAAGGCTTGGATTTGAGGCTAGAACACTCCCATGTGCTTTGTAAGACCTTGAACCAATACGAAACTCACCATTTAGAGAGTTTACAGCCCAAGAGTAAACACCCCTGGCCGTAAACTCCAATTAAGGTCAAGTCTTGGACCTTAAACTCATCTAGACTCTTGCTAAACCTTAGAACACTTAAACCCTTGAGACTACGAACCTTTAAGACCTTAAATGTGACCATTTAGAGAGTTTAAGGCCAGGAGTAAACTCCCTTGGCCGTGAACACTTCAACACTCTCCATAGAGTTGGCCTTTCTCATCCTTGTGTGGAGCAAAAGTCCCTCAAGCTTCCCTAGCCTTCAAACAAACACTTCTGCATGTTTGACCATGAGTTTACGGCCGTAAACTTATTTGGGTCGTAAACCCATGGTAGTAAAATCATGTTAGATTCATTCCACTTTCCTTAGTCCAATCACATGTGATACCAACACTTTGTCAAAGTGTTTCCTAGTCCTGGAAGGTGTTTCCTTTCATATAATTGCTTATAAACACTATATTCATGCCAATATATGTTATTTAGGACTTATTGTGTCTCGGGACGTCATTCATGGAACTTCTCATCCTTACACGCATATTTGTTGAGTCACCCACATCAGGTGAGTTCATACCTCGTAATGGATCTTTTAACTGTTTTAAATGCTTTAAGGGGGGGGGGGGGGGGAATACAAGTTGAACACTATGATAATTGTGTAATTATTTGTTATAAACATCTTTCAAAATGTTGCTAATGTCATCTATAAGTGGTCAAAACATTTCAAAAACTATTTTACAGTTATGTTGCTTTATAGTTTAAAAAACTCCATTTTTAAAGTACAAGCATAACTTGGTAGTAAAATGAGTCTTTTCAATAACAGTTCAATTAGAATACTAGTAAACTATAATGGGTATAGTTTAGGGGTTCAATTCATACTAGATACAATACACAATAATAGAAAGAACATACTAAGATGCTATAACAAGAGAAGATACTAGATACTATAACAGAACGAACATACTAAGATGCTATAGCATGGCACTATTACAGGATCTAACTATACCAATGAATCACTAACACATTGTTTTAAAAAAAAGGTGATAGTTATATTAGGTATACATGATCATATAATTTTAATGTGGATGTTCACGGCTTGCAATTGATTGCAGAGGTTGCGTTTGGTTCCCATAATCTTTTGACAGGGAGAGCGTTTAATATGGGATCTAGCCATCACATTATACCTTAATAATCAATTTAACGCAATTAGTACAATAGTAGTTACTATATACAATACTATAGTACTTACATTTTACAAATGAAAACAGAACACTCAGGCCTAGTACATTCAGTAGAAAGGGACCATAATGCTAACCTTATGATTCCCTAATGTATACATCAAGGGATATATGTAAATAGGATCTGACAGGTAATAGGATGTGTGCTTTCCACTTCATTTCCTTTTCCTTGTTTGGTTGTGGGCTTAGAGTAGATTCACCCAACCTATTATCTATTCGATTTTAGTTATATATATGTCCCGTACACATTACGTCATCATAAGGGGTACCAGGTATGGGTCAAGTATAGGACACTAATTCAATGCACAATTTTCTAGTACAAAGCATACTTTTGAAACAGAACTTTTGGTACTTAAAACTAGAAACTTACCAGTAAAGGGTTTAAACCAATTTATTAAACTAGTGTAAACTTAAAGGACTTTAGGTGATTGACTCTATAATACCCTAGTTTATACATCATGGTTATATATCATGAATACCCAACATGTAGTTGGATGTGTGCTTTGCGCCTTATTTCCTGTTCCTTGTTTGGTTGTGGGCTTAGGGCAGATTCATCCAATCAACTATCTATTCGATATTAGATTATATATAGCCAGTATAAACTAAGTGATTATAGAAGTAGTCACTATGGTCACTATTTATTATCAGAAATAAGGGTTTTCTTAAAGGATCTTTTCATTAAATATAAAGGAACTATTACAATTAACTCCATGAGTAACAAGTGAATACACCAGGGTTATATACAAAGAGGACGTGACAAATGTAACACCGTGAATTTCAAAATAATTTTTCACAAATTATAAAAACATTTCTCATTTAATTTTCATAAAACATTAAGTTTAAAATCCCAATTCACATCATACAAAATCCCAAGATCATATATATCAAAAATCCCATGCGTGTGTATAGATCAAGCCGACGCCTTCCGACGGTCATCGCTAGTACCTGAAACAACAACACTGATACTGTAAGCACAAAGCTTAGTGAGTTCCCCAAAACACCACACATAACACATATTAGCCACTCGAGGCTATAACTCTATGGGTCCGTGCACCCTAACTCTGTGAACCCTCAGGTTCTAACTCTGTGAACCTTCCGGTTCCAACTCAATAAACATGCACAACATAAATCACATATAAATAATGCAGTACAACACATCACATACATATAGCATACAAATACTCTGTCACATAACTCTGATTACCTACTCAAGGTAAAGTATAGTGAGAAGACTCACCTCGTGTATCTCGATAATTCGCGAATCCTGGAAATCACTCGTGCTCGATCCTCCGAGCTATAATCCTCCTATAACATCATATGTCTCTAATTAACACTTTTACCACTAAGGTTGACTACCCCTATCAAGTCAACACTGGTCAACTCTGGTCAACGGTCAACGGTAAACTTTGACCAGACTCGGCGAGTGCACTAGGGTGACTCGGCAAGTCTAAGCATTTTCACCAACTCTCTAGGATTCCCTTTTTGACACGTCGAGTACTCCCCTGACTCGACGAGTTCCACCTGGCATGAATCGCGGGGCTACCACGACTCAACTCGCCGAGTCTCAAGAACAACTCAGCGAGTTCCAGTTCGACTCAGACCACCTGTCAACCCTCTCTAGCTCTCCCTGACTCACTGAGTTAACCCATAACTCGGCAGGACCACTCGCTGAGTGGTTAAGGGCAATCTTCATGCTACTCGCCGAGTCTGTTCTTCGGACTCGGCGAGTCCAAGCCATGCATCAATTCAAACTTGCTTCTAAGGTCAGATCCGCTCCAACAACTCATAGATCTGGCCCTCCTAAGCTCATTCATCACGTAAAGTTCATATCTTGGTGCTCATAACACACCCTATGACTCATAAATGGTGTTTTGACCTCAAGCACAAAGACTCCAATCCAAAACCCCCATGGATTCATAAAAAGCTTGGACAAAGGGACACTCTGGACCTCCAAGGGTCTAGATCCAGAACCTAACTCGCTTAAGGGACCAAGGAAGCACTAGATCTGGCCACAAAAGGGCTCAATAAGCCCTAAATCAACATAAACATCAACATAACAGAGAATGGCTCGAAGATAGTACCTCAAATGTGATGTTCTGGACCTCAAATCTTCAAGAAGTGGCTCCTCTTGTTTCCCCTTGGCTATTGCTTCCTTTCCCTTGCTAGATAACACCTCCAAGGTCAATAATGGCTCCTTAATTTACTCCAAACACTCAAGCTCGCTAGGGTTTCACTCAGGGGACTGGTGAGCACAAATGACGGCCTTAAGGCCCTTTAAATAGGTCCCACACCCGAGAAATTAGGGTTTCATTAAACAGCGTGGACTCGCCGAGTCCAGGCGCGAACCCGCGTCCAGAACTGCGATCCTACTCTTCGAGTTTGAGCTCCAACTCGCCGAGTCCCCTCACAAAACACCAAAAATATATGGATAAAAGATACCTGGAAATCCAGGCTGTTACAACAAACAATGGGATGTGTGTTATCCACCTTACTTCCTGTTCCTTGTTTGGTTGTGGAGTTAGGGCAGATGCGTACAATCAATTTTTTATTTACTCTGAGTTTTACAAAACTTGTATCTACTTAGTACTCATATAACGGATTGTAGGATCATTTTTTTTACGTATCTATCATCAAAATAGAAAATATAGGATTTTCTAGGGGAACAGGCGAACTTATCAAAAATCAGAACTTGTAACTTACTACATTTCAACCACATTTTTCAACAACTTTCTACAACTTACATACATCACTAAAATCTTATGAAATCATCAGCTTAATTGCTGATAAACTCTTTCAAATAACTTGTATTCTTAGGAAACTAGTAGAGAGGTACTCGCACTGGGAATTTAGAAGATGGAGCAGTATAACTCAAGTCTTGTTTTGTTATTTGCTTATGTATTCTATGTTTTGTGAACACATACTTTGTAAATAATTTCTTTCTAATGAAATGGTTGTTCATTACTTGCTTACTATGATACATGTCTTGTGATACTAAACATGACGTCCTCCACCCCCGAACGTTTTCACCGTTCTGGTTTTGGGGTGTGACAGATTGGTATCAGAGCATTGTTTATAGTGAACTAAGTATATCAACCAATAAAAGATATACAACTATAAATACAATGGGGGCTTAGGTGCTCTGGATAATGATATATTTTAAGAGTACAACGATAAGTTATAAAAATATTCCTACTTGCTTATACATGTACATACTAGAACAAGTATCACAAGAAGAACAGAACTAAAGTAGTTAAAGGTTGAACACTGTCGTCAAACCCGAACAGTTATGTAATCATAGATAGAATCAATATAGCCTGATCAACTATATTCATTCGAGATGTGACCGACATGTTCCTGGGAGTGATGTGGTGTTTCCACGATGTTAAAACTTACCTAACTCTATACAAAGGATCTCTAGATCAAAACATGAAAGTTAGAATACTATAGGAGTATTTTAGGCTCTATATAAATAATTTATGTGATAAATTAAAAGACCCTTACGGATAGGTCTATAATTTTGCAATGTATACTCCCAAGGTTATATATAATTGGGGTTTTATAGACTTAGAATTTGTGATCTACGCTTCATTACTTGTTCCTTGTTTGGTTGTGGTTTTGGAGTAGGATCACTTATTCGAAGGTCTATTTAATCTTGAATTATATAAAACTTGTATACATTGTGCAATTATAAGAGGAATCTGTAAGGATCACCCCATAAAGTTACCTTAAACCTCATAAGTTCTCTAGTCACATCCGTTCTCGCACGAAAAACCCAGATAGATGTAACCACTTCCTCATAATAGACAACAGAAGAGTCAAGAAGGAACAAGGACAAGCTCATGAGAAGCGTTCAAAGAAGGATCAACCGGAGTAACCAAAACGTCATATGCGTCACACTAATAAATAATAATCTTGGTTAACTTAATGAGTTAGTGGAAACACTACTCACCCTATGTGTTAGGACTATTTTCTTACATGCAACTTATTATAGTTATTCAAGTAACAAATATTCATTCGAGGATAGCCATTTCAAATTCATAGAGTTTATTAGGTATAGAATCTTTTATGAATTGTTTCTAGAACCCTATGGAAGTGAGGACCCGATACACCAAGAACTAGGATAACCTTGTCTTTTTAGCTTTCGGGTTGTGTCCATTGCTCTAGACTTATTCCGTCTCATCTTTGTATTCTTTTAGCAAAGATGCCTCCTCGTAGATTAAACAGACGTACCACTCCGATAACTCCAATACCTTCTCCATAAATCGATGTGGCAACTTTAAATGCTGCAGTAGTTGTGGCTGTGGCAATAGCCATGGCTCAATATCATCCTACCAGTTTCAGCGGAGGTGGAACACCCGTTCAAGCTACTCAAAGTGAGGTCCCTGTGCGCTCGAGAGAGTGTTCCTACAAGGACTTCATCAACTGCAAATCCCTTTCCTTTGACGGAAATGGTGGAGTCATCGCTCTAATGCGATGGTTCGAGAAAACATATTCGGTCTTCGAAATCTATTCGTGCCTAGAAGGGAGCAAAGTAAAGTTTGCTGCCTGCACCTTCTGCAATTGAGCCCTGACATGGTGGAATAGCCATGTTAAGTCACTGACCCTATTAGTGGCTAACTCAATAGGTTGGGAAAACCTAAAAGAGTTAATATTGGAAGAGTATTGCCCAAGGGGCAAAGTACAAACGATGGAACAAGAACTATGGGAGCTCAGGATGGTCGGCTCAGACATAGTGACCTATGATGATAGGTTTTGCGACCTGGCAGCACTATGCCCTGAAATGCTTACTCCGTTGAGTAAGAAGATAAAAAGGTACATTAGGGGTCTGACTGCCCCAATCCAAGGAGATGTGTTGTCTTCTAACCCAACCACATTTGATAGCGCCAAACGCCTGGCACAGCGACTCATTGACCATGGTGTAGGAGTCCTCGTTCCCGAGCCATCAAAGGGAGAGGATTATAAACAGAAGTCGGGGAACAAGAGGAAGAAGAAGCGAACAATCCAGGAAACCCCACAAGGGCAACAAACGAGTGCTATATACGCCGCTACAACGCCTGCTGCTCCAGCACCTGCCAGTAGGTATGCTGGAACCCTCCCGAAGTGTGGAAAGTGCAACTATCACCACACCGGAGTATGCCGAGAAATGCAATGTTTGAACTGCCACAAAAGGACACACAGTCCGTTTCTGCAGGGCACCAGCTCAACCGATCTCCTAGGTCCTCGGAGTTGAAGAAAATCAAGCCTGCTATGGCTGTGGTGAGACTGGACAATACCAGAGGGACTACCCAATAATAAAGAACTCAGGCACGGACGGACGAATCCTGATGATCACTGGAGGAGAATCAACCCCAGAGTTGTCAACGAGCAGCAATACGTCTTCGATCTAGTAATTACTTTAAAAATTAATTTATATTTATATAAGATTAAAACTTGGGGAAAACACTTAAAAAGTAATTATAATCACTCACTTATTGGAAAGGATCACAGTATTCAAGAGAACTAAAAGGTCCGTTTAGAGAAGCTATGATGGTTAGCATATACACCAGGGTTGTGCATGACTAAGATTATGCAAACTTAGAGTGAGTGATTCCACCTTAATTCCTGTTCCTTGTTTGGTTGTGGATTTGAGGCATATTTACTCAGTCGACTGTCTTATATATCTTAAATACTCATAACTTGTATATGAGAGGCGATCGTAGTGGTACCGAGGAGGATCATGATATTAAGTATCATTACCAGTTATCAAAGCACTTTCATTCGTATGTATGCGCACATAGCGGTATGATACGTAGGAGTGTTAACATCAAAAGGAGAACAGAAAGCACTATAGCAGTTACAAAGAGTACATTGTCGAACCCACTAGGAGTGCATTGTCGAACACACTAGGGGTACATCATCGGATAACAGACGTTTCTTACAAATTGGCCAAAACTTTCTTCAGTAAAGAGTCCGTTACTATCATTCGTCATGATTTGGCGTGGTCCTCACCATACTAAGTTCATATATTTCTATCGCCTCGATCATCAAATTCTCAGAACCTTTGTCTTTCGTATCGACAGTCCGACCTAAATTTCCAGTCTCATCTTTCGTATTCTAAACCCCAAAGTACTCGTGTGAAGGGTACTTTGTCCTCCAAAGCCTTGTCGTCATACGTTCACAGACCGTCACGAAATACCACTCATCCAATAGACCAAGTTGGAGCACAGAGGCTAAGGACAAATACCGCCCACCTATCACTATTCAATGTATATACGAGGCTAGTATATGATTATGATTACACATATTTAGTATGTGTGTTTCCGCCCTATCTCTTGCTCCTTGTCTGGTTGTGGACTTGGGGCAGAGTCGCACATCCGACCAACTTCCTAATCCTAATTATATACGACTTGTATACACGAAGAAATGATAGATGGACCAAGTATGAATCCTATCATGAACACTAGGGCAAAATTGCAAGGTCTACGAGTGGGTATTCTGCAAATCAAAGGTGCGCAACCCATGTAGTACTGTAAGAAAGCTAATTTCCGGACGAAATTCCATCTAACGGGGGAATGATGTGACAACTCAAAAAAAATTTGCTTTGAAAGCTCAGTCAGTCAACTCAAATTAGAGTCAGACTCTTTTCTAATGAGTGGTAGCCTTGTTGAAGGTCTTTCTAAGGAGTTTTAGCCTAGTATACTTAAGGAATAATTGTTGGATTTTATCTGCTATAAGCCACAGTACAAGATTCAATCCCTAAACTCCATCTTGTGGAGTTTAAGACCGTAAACATGGAGTTTACGACCGTAAACTCATGTAGGTCGTGAAATCCCACCTATATATATGAGTCTCGATCATTTCTATCCATTTCTCGCATTTCAAACCCAAGAACTCGAGTTTTCTCTCAAGTATCATCGGGTTCTTGATCCCCGATCTTCCAAAAGTAAGTGTTCTTCACCCTAGTTGTTGTTATCCCTCCTAACCTAGCATCATCTAATGATTTCATCCATGGAAATCATCCATTTTTTCTAGATCTTCAAATCTTCAAGTTTCACCAAGAACACCAAGAACACACACTAGTGTTCTTGGCCAAAATAAACCATTTCAAGCTTCTATATTGTAAGTAGACTCCCCTATACTTGATATCTAGTTAAGACTTATGCTTAGGACCTTGAAATCATCAACAATGCAAGACCAACAGGAGTTTACGGCCAATGCATCTCCCATGGCCGTAAACCCCTATAAGGGTGCCATTTGAGCCCTAAACTCTTCCTTAGGCTTGGATTTGAGGCTAGAACACTCCCATGTTCTTTGTAAGACCTTGAACCAACACCAAACTCACCATTGAGAGAGTTTACGGCCCAAGAGTAAACACCCTTGGCCGTAAACTCCAAGTAAGGTCAAGTCTTGGACCTTAAACTCATCTAGACTCTTGCTAAACCTTAGAACACTTAAACCCTTGAGACTCTGTGACAACCCGAAATTTCTATTCTATACAAACAAATCAATTCAATAGAAGCTAGAACAGTTGCTGTTAATTTTCAGACTTTATAGAATAAGTTTGAGTATTTCAGGATTCACACTTTAGAGATATCAGGAGATAGGATGCACTAGCGTTTATTGTGCAACACCGTTATTCCAAAACTCTAGGAAATTAGAGTTTACTGCCCGAATAAAATATTTTCAGCCAAAAACCCTAAATTTGGGAGTATATATATATATATATATATATATATATATATATATATATATATATATATATATATATATATATATATATATATATATATATATATATATATGAGAATTTGTCATTATTTACACTTTTTCCAAAAACTCAAGATCCAAACCCATTTCTCTCTCAAGTATCATCCAAAAGCTTTCCAAGATCTTCAATCTAGTAAGTGATTCTAGCTTTCTTAAGTGATTATATGACTTAATCTAGTGTTTTAACACACTTCTAACCATGAAATCATTCCAAAAGGTTGATTCTTCAATTTACACCAAGAACACACACTAGTGTTCTTGGACTTTTAGCTCATTTCAAGCTTCAATATAGTAATTACTTCTATCCTAGAGTCTTGTAAATCTTGTTACATTACATTACATCAAAAAATAGTCCCAAGAACACCAAGAACAAGGTGTTTACGGTTCAAGAAGTTCTGGAACCGTAAACCCCAAGTAAAGGTGCCAAAGTGTGCCTAAGTCCTTCACAAGCCTTAAAAACATGTCTAAATCCTTTCCTTGATGAGCTAAGGACTTGAAAACCCCAAAATACCATAAACCATATGATTTTATGGTAGTAAACTCAAAGGAAAATGGTTTAGGAACCATAAACTCCAAATAGGAGTGAAATGGTGCCCGAGTTCCTTCCATAGACACATACTTCAAGTAGAAAAGCTTCTACGGACTTTTAAGGCTTCAAACAATCAAATGGTCAAAAGAGTAGGAGCTTACGACTGTAAACTCAAGGTTTTATGACCGTAAAATCTTTTGTTAGTGACCACAAAACTGTAAACTCCATAATGGAGTTTTCCTTGAACCCCAAGCACACTAACCTTTCCCTACAACACTTAGATGCAATCCTTGGGACTTATAACACTTGTATAAGGTGTTTAGCATGTCCTAGGATGTCTTAACTTTGTTTATTAGTTGCTTAAAGACTAATTGGATACATATATGTAATATTATATGTTAACTAGGATCATAGAGTGTGTTCAAGTCTTCACTTGACACCTAGCAATCCTACATCTTCAGTTCATCCATACCACTCACTACATGTGAGTTCATACCCCTTTAATCAATGGTTTAAATGTTTTTAAATGCTTTTATAGTGGGAGGGAATACAAGTTGAATACTTATAGTTATTATATCTATCACATGTGATTAATAACGACCAAACCAGTAGTTTTCTTACTGTTCAAACTATTTACTAAATTGTTTTACTTCAAACTGTTTTACAAACTCTTATACTTGTCAAATAATTTTACTTGAACACCTTTTATACTTATTATCAAATACATGCCTATGTATGTATAGTTATATAAGTAATGTTTAAAGGGCTTCGGAAGGCCAACTCGCTTTATCTCCTTTTCCTCGTTGGGATGTGGCTTTAGGGCATCGGTTATCCCTCCGAAGGTCGTCAAAATATTAGTTGTATATTATGTATACATATATAGACATAAAAGTTCTTTCAAACAGTTCCATACCTTTGGGTAGCAAGGGTCTCACAAACATGATCATACATTACTAGTAAGCTACCACAGGGGTAGTTTAGGAAGATACTAAAACTATTACTAGAACAAAGAATCATACAATGAGTCAGTTCATTCACGAGTCAATACTTGCTACATAGAGAGAGCACACATTACCGCTAGTACACACAGTACATTACTATACATGCTAGATAGATAGAGAACACATATTATAGCTAGCACACGCAGAACATTACAGTACATACAGCCTAGACAGAGAAAGAGTACACTTTACAGTTAGCACATTCATTACATGTACTTTCATGCAGTTATGTGAACCATTAAATGGGTAATGGCACTTCCTTCCATGACCGTTTTTGTATCCATAATCTCCTTAATTGGGGAGCGTATGAGTTTGTGTATAGATCTATATTGGATTGACTATCCTACACCTTGCTGCTCGCTACAGTGGGACTTGCAAGTCTACGGGTGCCAAATGTCATTTTCTTACGGCGTCTTACATCGTCGTTTTACTAGAGTCGGTAGCAGGATACAGGTCGATCACATGTTACTTTAAACGCCTTTTGTTTTTAAGGTAGTTAGTACAGCAGTAGTCACTTATTACAAATACTACGGTACTATGATATTTTCCCATTACATTCACTTCGTGAATATTCACACAATGCACGGTAATGTAAAAACTATATTTTTGGTTAATGATAGTCAGAATTGGGAAAACACACACTCTTACAAGAGACACATGCACAGACACTAGAAGCCTTGGTAGAAGGCTGCAATTAGTAGAAAACATAGGGTTTTCTAGGAGAGTACAAAACATCTTACAAACATTTTACAAATGCTTTCATACAAACACAGACACTAATATACTGATGAGCTCACCAGCTTTAAGCTGATACTCGCTTTCAAATTAACTTGTATTCTCAGGTCACCAGTAGACAGGTACAGGTGCCAGGCTTTTGAGAAGATGGAGTTCGTTCAAAACTTGTCTTTTATTTTGATATGTATATTTTGGTGTCTATAAAACTTGACAGAACACACTTGTAAGAAATTATATTATTAATGCAATGGATGATGTTGTTTCTTGCTTACTACTATTCATTGTTGTGATACTGTACATGCCGTCCTCCGCCCCAGAATGTTTCCGCCGTTCATGGTTTTGGGGTGTAACAGATTGGTATTAGGGCATTGTTTATAGTGAATTGAGTATATTAACTCATAAAAGATATACTAACTATAAATACAATGGGATAAAAATACTCTGACCAAGAGTTTATACTTTAAATATTAAAATATTTAAATAAGTATACGTGCCTGCATTCATACTAAAATTAGTGTCACTAAGACAGTACAAAAGTATTACGATTGTTGGGCAAACAAGTAGACTTAGAGACACATAGTCAAAACTGGAAAGATATAGTCTAATCTGATGGGTTTTGAGCATTCTAACACTTCCTAAGTGTACATGCAACCCTAATAACCTTGGATCTATGTTTGTCTAATTATCATGCAAAGTTGAATTCCAAGGTTATATTCCTATCTAGCATACATGGGGAACAATTTTAACTTAAAGTATAGATAGAATAACTTACCTTGTTGTTGTTTGTATTCCTTGAAACCTTGTGTGCCTAGCACCCCAAGTGTGATGCCTCAAATGCTTCACACAACACCAAATGCTTTTGGAAAGACTCTTGAGATAACACACACTTCTCAAAATCGGCCAAGCCCTCTTGTTTCTTATTAGTGCCGATTTTGGTGGAGAATGGGATCCTTATATAGTGTTGACACATCTAGGGTTACACCATGTAAACCCTAATGTGTCATGACTCTTCATTTTCATGACCCATGGGTTTGTAACTCCCATGGAGCATCCATGGAGCATCCTATGGGTAGAACCCAACTTGATAATCCATGGAGCCTCTTAGCCCACTATACAAGACATGGATGAACCCATATATTTAATTAGTTAACCTTTGATCACTTAATTAATTCCAAATTAATTCTTGATCAAACTAATCAAATAATATTATTAATATATTAGAACTTATAATATATTAATAATCTCCAAGTGTTATTTCTCTCATTTAGTCTAACCAATTGCATGGTGCCATGCAACCCAAATGGACCATGTCGGGTCGGGTCAAGTACAAGCCCGAAATAGTTATGGACTTAGACACCTTATCCAACAGTCTCCCACTTGGATAAGTCTAATAACTATATCTCTAGTACTTCAGGAACCGACCGGCAATCGTAGCTCTTTCAAGGTCTCTCGGAACTGAGAAGATGATGGTACGCCATTTAAGATAAGTGATCATATAATCCTCCGTTCTAGATATCAGCCGGACAAATACATGGAACAATGTCTTACTTATTGTCCAGCAGTTGTTTCCCGATTTCCGATTTGTTTGACATAGAACTTAATTGAACACATCAATCTAGTTCTGACCGGGCCCGGTACATGGGTCAAAACAAAATCATCGAGGGGCCCAGATATCAGCTTCTAATCGAAGAAGGAACAGATAAACTTCGACTCATATGTTTGTTCTACCACTCATTGAATTACACACAAAAGTACGTTTTATAACATCGAGTTACCAATGCGGTTTCGTACAGTCAATGCATAACCAACTTGTAAGTAACAAATCATATCTCTAGGTTTGAAGACTTATATGATATTACCGTCTCACGATCACTCGAGATAGAATTCCATGAAGTGATTCCAGTGAGCGTGGGTTGAGTCCAATGCTCAGAACTTATGAGCACTCATGATTGTTGTAGCCTTGTCCAACACCTTAGACCTCTACAACCCATCATGACAGTCTTGATTCATACCTACTTCCGACATATGACCGACTGTGGAGGTTTGAATAATATGTTACACCAAACAAAATTATTCTGGAAGTCAAAACATGCAAAAGAAATATAGTAAACGATTGACAAGAGATAGCAACACTTTACTCATAAATAAAACACCTTTTATTCATCATCAAATGTCAATTACACTTTACAAATTTCTGGGTTATCTAACTACTAAAACTTATATCATCCTTCAGCCCTATGCTCCGAGCATGCTGGAGATGCTTAACCCTACTCAGTCCCTTCGTGAGGGGATCTGCTGGGTTCTCATCTGATGATACCCTCTTTGCCACGAGGAGTCCTTCTTCGATCCGATGTCTAATGAAATGGTATTTTCTGTCGATGTGTCTGGATCTCCCATGATCCCTTGGTTCCTTGGCTAAGGCAACAGCACTTTCACTATCACAGAAAATTTCCATTGGCTCTTTAATAGCTGGTACAACTCCAAGGTCTCCAATGAAGTTCTTCAGCCATATCGCCTCTTTTGCTGCTTCGCTAGCTGCAATATACTCTGATTCACAAGTAGAATCAGCCACTGTCTCTTGCTTGGAACTCTTCCAAGAAATTGCTCCTCCATTTAGGGTAAAGACCCAGCCCGACTGAGAGCGGAAATTATCCCTATCAGTCTGAAAGCTAGCATCACTATACCCTACAACTCTCAAGTCATCATTTCCACCAAGGGTAAGAACCCAGTCCTTAGTCCTCCGTAGGTACTTGAGGATATTCTTTACCGCAGTCCAGTGTGCCTTGCCAGGGTTCGCCTGATACCTGCTAACCATGCTCAAGGCAAAAGCTACATCGGGTCGAGTACACGTCATAGCATACATGATCGATCCTACAGCCGAAGCGTAAGGTGTTCGACTCATTTCTGCTATCTCAGCCTCAGTGCTAGGGCTTTGTGTCTTACTCAACCTGGTGTTACTCTGGATGGGTAACTCTCCTTTCTTGGAATCCTGCATGCTGAATCGCTTCAGCACTTTATCCAAGTAGGTACTCTGACTAAGTCCAATTAGTCTTTTACTCCGATCTCTCAAGATTCTTATCCCTAGAATATAGGCAGCTTCACCAAGGTCCTTCATAGCGAAACACTTCCCAAGCCAGGACTTAACTTCCTGCAGGGTTGGAATGTCGTTTCCTATGAGTAGTATGTCATCCACATACAATACCAAGAAGCTAACTATACTCCCACTAGCCTTGACATACACACAAGATTCATCTTCACTCCTAGAAAAGCCAAATTCCTTGACCTTTTCATCAAAGCAAAGATTCCATCTGCGAGGTGCTTGCTTCAATCCATAAATGGATTTCTCAAGCTTACACACTCTATTTGGGTACTCGTTGCTGACAAAACCCTCTGGCTGACTCATGTAAACATCTTCAGCCAACTTCCCATTAAGGAAAGCGGTTTTGACATCCATCTGCCATATTTCATAATCATGAAACGCAGCTATGGCTAACAGAACCCGAATAGACTTAATCTTGGCTACTGGAGAAAAGGTCTCATCATAGTCCACTCCAGGAATTTGAGAGAAGCCCTTTGCAACCAGTCTAGCCTTATGAGTGTGTACTTTACCATCCATGTCGGTCTTCTTCTTGAAGACCCATTTGCACCCTACTGTCTTACGACCTGGTACATTCTCAACCAAGTTCCAAACTTGATTGTCATACATGGATTGTATCTCGCTATCCATAGCCTCTTTCCATTTAGCAGACTCGGGGCCTGCCATGGCTTCCTCGTAGCTGTTAGGGTCATCTTGACTTACTAGTGTCTCATCACTAATAAGTGTCTCACCTTCTGCAGTAATATGGAATCCATAGTAATGCTCAGGTGCACTCCTAACTCTCGTGGAACGTCTCAGAGGTACAGATTTGTCAATTTGCTCAACAGGAGTTTCCTCCTCAAGTTGAGGGCTAGAGTTTGAAGTTCCTTCACCGCTTGACTCTTGAATTTCTTCAAGATCAACTTGCCTCCCACTGTCTCCTTGGCTTATAAACTCTCTTTCTCGAAAGACTCCTCTTCTTGCTACAAAGACCACATTGTCACTAGGTCTGTAGAAGAGGTAACCAAAGGATCGCTGTGGGTAGCCGATGAAAATACACCTCTTGCTTCGAGGTTCGAGCTTATCATGAGTCTCGCGTCTCACGAAAGCCTCGCAACCCCAAATCTTGATGTGGTCTAGTTTAGGTACTTTACCAGTCCACATCTCGTGAGGAGTTTTGGCAACTTTCTTTGTAGGGACTAGATTGAGGATATGGGCGGCAGTCTCTAAGGCATACCCCCAGAATGAGATTGGTAGCGTAGCTCGACTCATCATGGAACGAACCATATCCAATAAGGTTCGATTACGCCTCTCAGCCACACCATTCAACTGTGGTGTCCTGGGAGGTGTCAATTGTGAGACTATCCCACATTCCCTTAGATAGTCGAGGAACTCTGAACTAAGATACTCACCACCACGATCGGATCGAAGCATCTTAATGTTCCTGCCCAATTGATTCTCGACTTCCTGTTTAAATTCCTTAAACCTCTCGAAAGTCTCTGACTTATGCTTGATCAAGTAGACATATCCATATCTACTATAATCATCAGTAAAAGTCAAATAATAACGATTAGCATCCCTTGTGGCATGTTTGAATGGTCCACACACATCCGTGTGTATAAGGTCCAACAAACCTTCACCCCTCTCACATGAACCTGTGAAGGGTGACTTTGTCATTTTTCCAAGTAAGCATGATTCGCAACTATCATCTGACTTTAGGTCAAACGACTCCAAGACTCCATCCTTTTGGAGTTGGCCTATGCGTTTCTTGCTTATATGTCCAAGACGACAATGCCATAAAGATGCTTTATCCAAGTTATTATTAGTAGAATCAATACACAAAACATTATTTCCCAAGTTATCTACAACAGATACAGCTTCATACACACCATCACAAGGTAATGCTTTAAAATAAAAGACATTATTATAGAACACATCTATAGAGCCAACTTCATTATTAAATGAAAAGGTAAACCCTTGTTTGTACAAAGCATGAAAGGAAATAATATTTCTTGCCATTCCTGGCGAATAACAACACTTATTCAAATCTAAACTAAACCCACTACTTAGCGATAAAGTATAAACTCCAATCTTGGTAACAGGTATAGCTTTCCTATTCCCCATGATCAAGTTTATCCTTCCTTGCTCCACATCCTCACTTCTTCTTAGTCCCGGCAAGTCACAACAAATGTGAATACCACAACCGGTATCAAGGACCCAAGAATTAGAATGGGGTGAGTTATTAGAAATGATAGTGTAAATACCTGCATGGTTGGGTTTAACTTTCCCATCCTTCACATCTTGCTGGTATTTTGGGCAGTTCCGCTTCCAATGAGCTTTTTCATGGCAATAGAAGCATTCAGCCTCTTTTGGGTCAGAAGAAGGAGTAACGAAACCTTTCTTGGTTCCATTTGAAGAAGAGCCATCAAGGGTCCGAACCTTGGTACCCTTAGAAAAGCTCTTTCTCTTCCTCCCTCGACTTTTCCCGATTGCCAAAACCGGAGTAGAGTTTTGAGTAGGAGTGATAGCAACCGACTTCCCCTTAAGACCTGTTTCTGCGGTCTTGAGAAGTCCCTGAAGTTTGCTGAGGGTGACTTCTTCCTTGTTCATGTGATATGTCATGCGGAATTGATCATAGCACGATGGTAAGGAATGCAAAATAATATCTATTGCAAGATCCTCCGGGAAGTTCACATTAAGCTTCAGCAAACGATCCACATATCTTTGCATTTTCTGCATGTGGCTCGTGACGGATTCCCCGTCCTTCATCATGGTTGTTATCATGGAGCAGATGATTTCATACCTCTCTTGTCTTGCACTTTGATGGTATCTTTCCATCAAATCTTGGTGCATGTCATAAGGGTAGAAATCCTCATAAGACTTTTGGAGTTCCGCTGTCATCGTGGCCGTCATGATGCAAGCCACTTTCGTAGCATCCCTTTCATGTGCCCGAAATTCAGCGATCTCCTGAGGAGTTGCAGTGGACTCATTAATCTCCTTAAGCTCCTTGTCAAGGACATATTCTTTGTCCTCGTAGCGGGTAATCATCCTGATGTTTCTGATCCACTCATTGAAGTTGGATCCATCAAAGGTGACTTTCCCACACAAGTTCATAAGGGAAAAGGAGCCATTAGGATTAGAGCCAGAAGCATTGTTGAAAGACATCTAAAGGAAGGAGGACAAGATTAGTTTAGATATAAGAGAGTCCTTAATAAAACACCCAAATGTAATATTAAGGCTAGGATCCAATCACAATATAATATAACTTAGAAGAGGTATGCCGTAATCTAAGCTATATCATATTTGAAAGGTAGGTGAATGACGATTCACCAATTTCCACCACGAAAACCGCAATATTTTTAGTATTAGGTTTTGAATGGTTCTTAGAAATTCCTAGATTCTTTGAGATTCAATGAACTTTTCAAAGGCATGTTTCAATCTCGAGTGTGCCCTCCAGGTTTTGTGACTGGGATGCCGAGGATCACAAAACGAGGTGTGAAGTAACCATGCAAATCACTTGGTACCCTTAAAGTTTATCACTCAATCGATGTGCCGGTTAACCACACGCGCTCCATCGATACTATAATAAACCCTAAGTCACCCTTTACCTACCTTGTTAAGTCCAAGTTAGTGTGCCGGTTAACCACACACGCTCCACCAACGACTTAATCAAAGTGTAAAGTGTAATTTCATGGAATAGCACCTTATTCACATTTTTCCTAAAGTAACTAAGATTGGGAATTTAATAAAACATTTAGTTACTTTATAATATTCATCATACTTTGAATGAGAATTAATAAGTCCTTGTCTTACCCGTTCGGCTAACGACCCTCCACCGATCAAGCAAGCGGTGGGTGAGAGTGGACACCCATTAAGTCACCATTTTATAGGCAACAACCTTATACCCACCTTATAGACCGGCTTCGTGAATGAGGCGTACTAGCGGTAAGACGACTTTGTTCTTATACATATATATATAATTATTAAATCATAATAATATAAGTATAAGGGTTGAATTTTAACTTTTAAAATTCTAGGGGTTGGAACTAAAGTTTTACTTAACTTTACTTGTTCCAAAACTTGAGGGCAAGTTTTGTAAACTTTCAAAACTTTTCATTTCTTGTAACTTATGAGTTTAATAGAGTAATAAAATGAGGACTTTTCATTTTTCTAACTCTTGTGTTCTTTTAATGGTTTTTTAATCCAAGAGACTTTTGGTTTTCCATAACTTGAGGACAAGTTATGGACTCCATTAAAACACATTATGATCATGAATTAATCTACCACATAGGTTACAAATAATTCCTATGATCATCTAAACATCATAAGAACAAGAACATGAATATGAACACTTTCAAGAATCAAAATCACATTTAATCTTTGTAATTTTGATAATTTGTTGTTGTAAATGAGTTAGAAAAGACATTACACCTTCTAAAATAAGTTTTCAAGTACCAAAACATTTTAGGGTAATGATTCTAATCCATTTCCAGCAACACAAGTCGAAATTCTGCACTCTGTCGACCCTACTCGCCGAGTGCATAAACCTACTCGCCGAGTAGGTTGAAGATACACATGAACTCGTCGAGTCCTCCCCATGGACTCGCCGAGTCCATCAGTCAGACAGCAAGATTTTCGACTTTCTTCAACTTTTAAGCACAAATAACAAACAAACAAGCCTAGGCTCTGATACCACTGATGGGTTTTGAGCATTCTAACACTTCCTAAGTGTACATGCAACCCTAATAACCTTGGATCTATGTTTGTCTAATTATCATGCAAAGTTGAATTCCAAGGTTATATTCCTATCTAGCATATATGGGGAACAATTTTAACTTAAAGTATAGATAGAATAACTTACCTTGTTGTTGTTTGTATTCCTTGAAACCTTGTGTGCCTAGCACCCCAAGTGTGATGCCTCAAATGCTTCACACAACACCAAATGCTTTTGGAAAGACTCTTGAGATAACACACACTTCTCAAAATCGGCCAAGCCCTCTTGTTTCTTATTAGTGCCGATTTTGGTGGAGAATGGGATCCTTATATAGTGTTGACACATCTAGGGTTACACCATGTAAACCCTAATGTGTCATGACTCTTCATTTTCATGACCCATGGGTTTGTAACTCCCATGGAGCATCCTATGGGTAGAACCCAACTTGATAATCCATGGAGCCTCTTAGCCCACTATACAAGACATGGATGAACCCATATATTTAATTAGTTAACCTTTGATCACTTAATTAATTCCAAATTAATTCTTGATCAAACTAATCAAATAATATTATTAATATATTAGAACTTATAATATATTAATAATCTCCAAGTGTTATTTCTCTCATTTAGTCTAACCAATTGCATGGTGCCATGCAACCCAAATGGACCATGTCGGGTCGGGTCAAGTACAAGCCCGAAATAGTTATGGACTTAGACACCTTATCCAACATAATCAACTATATTATCCGAGGGTTGACTAGCATGTGCCTAAGTGTGGTTGTGAGGTTGCAACAAGTCTAAAAACTTACCCACAATACCATAATGAGAACAATAGAACCTAAACTAAAAATACTACAGGAGTATTTTGCATTACTATAAGTTACTTATGTGCTAGATTCTTATACCTCTCTTATCACGTAGATTTAATGGATGGATTCCACCTTCCCGAAGACCCGTACTATGCTAACCACGGAAATGCAGGATGGCTGGAAGAAGAACCAGAAGATGATTTCCCAATCCTTTTGGATGATCATGAAGCTGAAGGCTTTTCTGATGGTTCTGACTTAGAGCCAGAAGTTAACAACCTACCTCCAGCTGATCAAAACCCAAACCCTCGTCCAGCATTTCAAGGAACCAAACCTCTATGGGCCACAAACTTGAGTAAATGGAGTCAGGAACAAGGTCAACCCATTCCCTACAATGGAGACAAAAGTTTCTAAAACCTCACTGAGGGAGGTTCTGCTGACAGAGTCCTACCAATCGTAGTTCGTAGGATTGCTCGGAACACCGAGCAAGGTCGAGCAGCTATCTACCGAGTCATGGAGATTGACGCCAACTCTGGCGTTAACAATGTCCACATTCGCCAACTAGAGTCTGCTCACGAAAGGGCTCTGGTTCGCAATGCAGCTCTTCGGAGGGAACTCGCTGAAACCCGAGTTAAAGTCAGAGAACTTCAAGCTCAGCAAGCAAGAGCTGATAGGCGCATGAGGGACATAGAATGTCCCCTGTCAGGATCAAGAACTCACTCTGGTAGTTCTCGTCGCCGACAGATTCTCATCAACTTCTCTCTTTTGGATATAACCTAGTTATGTAAAACTGTGGTCTAATTCCCTATCTTTGTAAATCATAGGCCTGTTAGGTGTTGGTTAGGTTGTAATTCTATCAAAATTTTCCCATTTTGGTTGATGTAAGGCCTCCTTCTGTTGGCCGTTTTCCCGAAGTTGTTACATCTGTAATTCCAGTAATATTGACATGTACCTAATCTTATGGGAGTTATTATCCAAATGTGATCATCTATTAGTTCTAGATCTACATTCAATCGTATTGTTGGGCTATGAAGAGTTAGTCCATGAGTCATTCTCATCAATTCTTCCATTAAATTCTTATCAATGTTTTCATCTTCATAAACTTTTAGATCAAAGATGCTGCTTCGCAGAAATCCAAGGAGAAACCCTAATAACGAAACACCACCTCCTCCACCTCCTCAACCACCTACTCCTCAGTTCGACACGACAACTTTAAATGTTGATGTAGCTGCAGTTGTGGCTACAGCCATGGCTCAATATCATTCATCTGGTTCCACGGGAGGAGGAACCCCTGTCCTGTCTACTCATGGTGAAATCCCGGTGCGCTTGAAAGAGTGCTCCTACAAGCACTTCACC
This sequence comes from Lactuca sativa, assembly GCF_002870075.4. NCBI lineage: Eukaryota > Viridiplantae > Streptophyta > Magnoliopsida > Asterales > Asteraceae > Lactuca > Lactuca sativa. The sequence continues at coordinate 140,270,254 of NC_056626.2, forward strand.
AACTGCAAGCCATTTTCCTTCAAGGGAAACTTTGAAAGACCTCATGATTGAGGAGTACTAACCAAGGGGCGAGATCCAAAAGCTAGAGGAAGAACTGTGGAGCCTAACCATGAAGGGCTCCAACGTAGTCGCCTACACCGCCAGATTCTGTGAGCTGGTGACCCTCTGTCCCAACATGATTCCTATAGAGGGAAAGAAAATCGATAGATACATATGGGGGCTGGTGCCACCATACCAGGGAAATGTATTGGCATCACACCCCGCTACATTTGATAGTGCCAAACGATTGGTACAGCGGCTCATAGACCATGGGGTTCGTACCCCGGCCGCAACAACTACCCTGGCCATCTCAGAACCTGAACGAACCACTGATTCCAAGAGGAAGTTTTGGGATGACAAAAAGAAGGCTAAGACTGCCAAAAAGCAGCAGGTCGTGGCAGTACATGCCGTGACAGCACCTGCCACTGCTGCTCCGGTAAAGCAGTATGCTGGAAGTTTGCCCAAGTGCAACAAATGCAACTTCCATCACATCGGTGCCTGCCAGGAGATGCAGTGTATGAACTGCAACGGGAAGGGGCACACTGCCTGTTCATGTAAAGCTCCGGCGAAGCCAATCAACCAAGCCCCCGGTGCTGGAGTGGGCCAAACTTGCTACAGATGTGGCGAGGTAGGCCACTTCAAAAGAAACTGCCCAAAGGCAGGGTTTACTGGTGGAGCGGCAAGAGTTCTGGCCATAGGCCATGAGGAAGCGGTTGCCGACCCCACAGTGGTCACTGGTATGTTCCTCCTCGATAACTCTTATGCATGCATTCTATTTGATAGTGGAGCGAAGAGGAGTTTCGTGAACCAAAAATTTGCTCATTTACTTAAGTAAAAATCACGAGCACTTAATGAACCGTTCACTGTAGAAATGGCTAATGGAAAGACAGAGAGCAGTAGCAGTATATTCATAGGGTGTACCCTAACTTTAGATAGTCATTCATTTTCGATCGATCTCATGCCGGTCTACATTAAAAGTTTCGACGTCATTATCGGCATGGATTGGTTGAGTCTTCATCGTGCCGATATCATGTGTTACGAAAAGGCTGTTCGCCTTAATCTGCTGTCTGGCGAAACCTTAGTAGTTTATGGCGACAAACCCGACACGAACCTTCGTATCATTTCGAGCATTCAAGCTCAGAAATTCTTGCGAAAGGAATGTCGTGCATTCCTTGCTCATGTGGCCGATGTGAGACAAGAAACGAAAGACATTCAGAACATTCCATTAGTACGTTACTTCACCAACATTTTTCCAGAAGAACTCCCAGGATTACCTTCGCAACGTCAAGTCGAGTTCCGAATCGACTTAGTTGCAGGGGCTAACCCCGTAGCCAAATCGCCCTATCGTCTAGCACCTGCAAAGACGCAAGAACTGTCCGGTCAACTTAATGAACTGCTCAACAAGGGCTTTATAAGACCAAGGTTATCACCCTAGGGAGCTCCAGTCTTGTTAGTCAAGAAGAAAGACGGATCGTTTCGTATGTGCATCGACTACAGGGAGCTCAACAAGCTGACCGTAAAAAATAGTTATCTGTTGCCTCGTATTGACGATTTATTTGACCAACTTCAAGGGGCGAACATCTTTTCAAAAATCGACTTGAGATCCGGATATCACCAACTACGAGTGCTAGAGGAGGATGTTCCAAAGACAGCCTTTCGGACTCGTTATGGGCACTACGTATTCGTAGTGATGCCGTTCAGATTAACAAATGTGCCCGCTGTATTCATCGACTTAATGAATAGGGTGTGTCGTCCTTACTTGGATCAGTTCGTCATCGTCTTCATCGATGACATACTTATCTACTCTCGAAGTAAGGAGGAGCATAGTCAACATCTGCGTCAAGTCCTCGAAACATTACGTTCGGAGAAGCTCTACGCGGAGTTCTCGAAATGCAAATTTTGGATTCGACGAGTCGAATTTTTAGGGCTCGTGGTTAGAGAAGAGGGTATACACGTGGACCCTTCCAAAATCAAGGCCATTGAGAACTGGTCAGCACCGAAGACGCCTATAGAAATTCGTCAATTTCTAGGCCTCGCTGGCTACTATCGTAGGTTCATTCAGAACTTCTCCCGCATTGCGAAACCCCTTACAACACTGACCCAGAAGGGTGTGGCCTCTGACTGGGAAGAGAAGCAGGAAAGAGCGTTTCAAACGCTCAAACGAGCCTTCTGGACCACACCAATACTATCCCTTCCCGAAGGAATAGAAGTCTTCGTTGTCTATTGCGATGCGTCGAATCAAGGACTCGGATGTGTTCTGATGCAGCGAGGTAAGGTCATCGCCTATGCCTCAAGACAACTGAAGACACATGAGGTCAATTACATGACCCATGATCTTGAGCTGGGAGCAGTTGTGTTTGCTCTGAAGATGTGGAGACATTATCTGTACGGTACGAAGAGCACTATCTTTACGGACCACAAAAGGTTACAACACATATTCGACCAGAAGGAGCTCAACATGATACAACGATGGTGGGTCGAGCTACTTGGTGATTACGAATGCGAAATTCGTTATCATCTGGGTAAAGCCAACGTAGTAGCTGACGCCCTAAGTCGGAAGGAATATTCTGGTCGTAGAGTCAAATCATTGACTATGACTATACATTCACACTTGTCCACACAAATTAAGGCGGCTCAGCTCGATGCTTTGAAGCCTTAAAATGTGGCGGGTGAATCGCTGAGAGGGATGGATAAGAACTTAGAGGTTAAGTGTGGCGGAGCTTATTATTACATGGACCGGATCTGGACCCCGAAACTTGGTGCTTTCAGAGACTTGGTCATGAACGAGGTGCACAACACTCGTTATTCCGTGCACCCGGGATCAGATAAGATGTATCTGGATCTTAAAAAGTTATACTGGTGCCCTAACATGAAAGCAGATATTGCTACCTTCGTGAGTAAATGCCTTACTTGCGCAAAGGTCAAGGTCGAATACTAGAAACCCTCTGGTCTATTACAACAGCCTAAGATACCGGAATGAAAGTGGGAGCGGATCACTATAGATTTCATAACCAAGTTGCCCAAGACAACGGATGGACTTGATACCATATGGGTCATCGTCGACAGATTGACCAAGTCTTCACACTTCCTGCCGATCAAAGAAATAGACAAGATGGAGAAGCTTACAAGAACTTACACTAGGGAGATTGTACGACTGCACGGTGTTCCCTTATCCATTATCTCGGACAGAGATAGTAGATTCACTTCGAGGTTATGGCAGTCGTTACAAAGTTCCTTAGGAACTAGGTTGGACATGAGTACAACCTACCATCCACAGACCAACGGGCAATGTGAGAGAACTATCCAAACCTTGGAAGATATGTTGCGAGCCTGTGTGATCAAATTTGGGAAATCATGGGATACTCATTTACCCCTTGTCGAATTTTCCTACAACAACAGTTATCACACGAGCATAAAGGCTGCTCCATTCGAGGCCCTCTATGGCCGAAAGTGCAGATCCCCAATGTGCTGGGCTGAGGAGGGTGATACCCAGTTAGCTAAAGGACGAGTTCCTGACAGCACTCTCACAGGTCCGGAGATCATACGGGAAACGACAGAGAAGATCGTTCAAATCAGTGAGGATTGAAGGCCTCCATAGACCGACAGAAAAGCTACGTTGATAAACATAGGAAACCGTTGGAATTCCAAGTGGGTGACCGTGTTGTATTGAAGGTCTCACCCTGTAAGGGATTGATACACTTCGGAAAGCATGGTAAGCTAAATCCAAGGTACATTGGGCCTTTCAAGATTCTCGCAAGAATCGGCCCTGCAGCTTACAAACTTAACATACCACGCGAACTCAGTAACGTACATTCTACCTTCCACGTATTGAACTTGAAAAAGTGTCTGTCCGACGAGACTCTTGTTATTCCACTTGACGAGATCGAGTTCAACGAGAGCCTCAACTTCATGGAGGAACCAGTAGAGATCATGGACCGAGAGGTCAAGCGAACGAAACAAAGCCGTATCCCGATAGTGAAGGTTCGCTGGAACGCCAAACGAGGACCGGAATTCACTTGGGAACGTGAGGATCAGATGAAACTAAAATATCCTCGTCTTTTTACTTAGTTATTTGTAACTACTTATTTTCTTAAATTCTGATTTCGAAACGAAATTCCTTCTAAGGAGGGGATGATGTGACAACCCGAAATTTCTATTATGTACAAACATATGAAGTCAATAGAAGTCGGAATAGTTGCTGTTAATTTTCAGACTTTTTAGAAGAAGTTTAAGTATTTCAGGATTTACACTTTAGAGATATCAGGAGAGAGGATGCACTAGGGTTTATTGTGCAAAACTGTTATTCCAAAACTCTAGGAAATTAGAGTTTACTGCCTGAATAAAATATTTTCAGCCAAAAATCCTAAATTTGGGAGTATATATATGAGAATTTGTCATTATTTATACTTTTTCCAAAAACTCAAGATCCAAACCCATTTCTCTCTCAAGTATCATCCAAAATCTTTTCAAGATCTTCAATCTAGCAAGTGATTCTAGCTTTCTTAAGTGTAAATGGTTGCAACTATATTAGGCAAGTATTTGACCCGGTTGTGCATGGTCCTTTTGGGTTGCCTTCACCATAGCAACTTGATAGGATGATTTATTATGAGAGAGTAAATATTATTAATATATTATGAGAATAATATAAAGAATAATATATTGTTATTTGATTAATATAAGTCATAGAATTAATTGGAATTAATTTGGTGACTTAAAGAGATTAATTAAATAAGAGGGTATAAACTGTCAATTGTTTGATGGTTAAGCTTTAGACTGTAAATCCATATAGATATACAAGGGACGGATTCTAGAAGCTAGGATAGCTTCAAAATCGTCCAAGGGGTTATCTATGGAATGGATTTGGATAGCCTTAAGAGAAGATTATCCAATTTGGGTTTAGATTGTAACCCTTAAGGAGTCTACAAGTATAAATAGACCCTATGGCTAAGGGAAATCGGCACCTCACCTAAAGTAAGAGAACCCTGGCCGATTTCCTCCCCTCTCCTCTCTCCAAAATCATCTTTCTTGCTATTGGTGTTTGTAAGCCATTAGAGGAGTGACAATTGTGACTCTAGAAGCTCCAAGACAACAAGATCAACTAGGAATTCAAAGGTATGGTTCTAGATCTGTTTCAATGTTGTTATTTAACCTAATTAGTCATTAGAAGTCTTGGATTCAAAGCATGTTTAATTAGAAAGCCTATATCCACGCATTAAGGTTTTGCATGCGCACATAGGAAAGTTCTTATGGCTAAAACCCATCAGTGGTATCAGAGCCTAGCCTTGTTTTCATTAAATTGTTGCTTGATTATCTAAAAATAAACTGCAAAATTCGATTTTTGTGTTTCTGATTCATGGACTCGGCGAGTTCCAAAGTGGAGTCGGTGAGTTGGCCTAACTCGGCGAGTCTCTTTGTGCACTCAGCGAGTCCAGGCGTCAGGAATGGCCAGATTCGGGATTTCTTCATGATTATCTTATGGAAACTTACCTTAATCATATTAGATCAACCCTAATCCGATTTTTTTGATATATATGACTATAATCTTGATCTAATTAAAGATATTTATCAACTAATAAAATATTTAATTTCCTTATATGATAATTAATTAATTATTTTGATTATTTTGGTAATTATCTTGAAAGGAATCTTGAATAAAATCAAATATAGATAATTAGGATATTAATTGTTAATTGGAATTATTCATTTGATCCTCCATGTTTTAAATGTTTAAAACTTGTCCTCAAGTTTTGAAATTTATATTTTGTGATTAAAAGTTTTAATTTAGACAACTTCAATTTCAAAACCTAGATTTTAAAAGGTTTAAAATACAACCCTATACTAATATGATATTACTAGAATAATATATATATATATATATATATATATATATATATATATATATATATATATGTATAACTAAATGCTAGTCTTACCGTTAGTAGGCCCCATTCACGAAGCCGATCTATAAGGTGGGTATAAGGTTGCGGCCTATAAAATGGCGCTTAATGGGTGTACACTCACACCCACCGCTTGCTTGATTGGTGGAGGGTCGTTAGCCGAAAGGGTAGGATAGGGCAACCTCATCCTCTCATTAAAAGTATAATAAGTAATACAAAGTAACTACACATATTTTAAAATTTCCCAATCTTAGTTACTTTAGGAAAGGTGAATTGATGCAATCCCATGAAATTACACTTTGCACCCTTGCTAAGATGTTAGTGGAGCGTGTGTGGTTTACCGACACACTAATTGGCTCTAAGCAAAGGTGGAAAAGGGTTATTCATTGTTTATCATAGTTCGATGGAGCGTGTGTGGTTTACCGGCACATCGAATAGGTGATCGTTACAATGAAGGCACCATGTGAATTTGCATGGTAATTCACACCCGCTTTGTGATCCTCGGTATCCCAGTCACAAACAAGAGGGGCATATCGAGATTTAAACATGTCATTGAATAGTTTCAATGAATCTCATCCGAACCTAGGAATTCTCAATACACTTAGGACTAATAGTTTAAGTTTTGTGATGGAGAATTAGTGAATCGTCATTCACTTACCTTCAATTTATTTGCATGTTAGATTACGGCATCCCTTTTCTAGTATGCAAATGTTATTGTTGGATCCTAGCCCTAATTTTCTTATTGGGTGATAATTAGGGATTCTTATTCTAATCTATCTTTGTCCTTTCTATTTGTAGATGTCGAACGCTAACAACGCTGCTGCTAGTTCTTTCACGTTGATGAGCCTTTGCCAAAAGGTCACTTTCGATGGAACGAACTTTAGTGAATGGATAAGATACATTCGCACCATTGCTCGCTATGAGGATAAGGAGTATGTCCTCGATGAGAAGCTTGAGAAGATCAACCCCGAAATTACTACTCAGGCTGAAATCACCGCTTTTGAAACTCATGAGCGAGATGCAACGAAGGTACATTGCATCATGATTGCCACCATGAACTCCGAATTCCAAAATTCCTACGAGGACATGTACTCGTACGAGATGCATCAAGACTTATTGGAGAGATACCACCAAAACTCGAGACAAGAGCGTTATGAGATTTTCACCAACATGATTTCCGCCAAGATGGGTCATGGAGAATCTCTTACCGTGCACCTGCAAAAGATGCAAAGGTATGTCGACCGCCTTCGCAAGTTAAATGTTGACTTTGGGGAAGACTTGGCGATCGATATGGTGCTTCACTCTTTGCCTCCGATGTACAACCAATTTAGGATGACCTACCACATGAACAAAGAAGAGGTCACCCTAAGCAAACTCCAAGGTCTCTTGAGGGTTGTTGAGAGCAACTTCAAAGACAAGTCTGTTGCACCAACTCCCAATCCGCCTGCTGCTCCTGTCTTGGCTATTGGTCAAGGAAAGGGAAAGAAGAGGAAAGCTTAATCGAAGAACTATCGCAAGGTTAAAGCCCAAGATGGTGCCTCTTCTAGTGGGACCAAAGTTGATCCCGCTAAGCCCTGCCCTAACCCGAAGGAGGCAGAGTGCCACCACTGCCACAAGATAGGACATTGGAAGAGAAGCTGCCCAGAGTACCTGCAAGCCATCAAGGAAGGAAAGATCAAGCCATCTTTCGCAGGTATATACACAATTAAATCTAACGATTCTAATCATGCTATTTCTTGGGTTCTTGATACAGGTTGTGGTTACCACATCTGTTCTAATGTGCAGGGACTAAGAAGAAGTAGGGATGTGGAGCAAGGAAGAATCAATCTAATCATGGGGAACAGAAGATCGTCGCCTGTGACCAAGATTGGAGTGTATTCTTTAGTGCTTAGGAATAATTTGTGTTTAGATTTGAACAATTGTTGCTATTCGCCAGAAATGGCTAGAAACATCATTTCATTTCATGGTTTATATAGACAAGGTTTTAGATTTTCTTTTGATAATGAGAATGGTTCTATTTTAGCTTATCTAAATGGTGTCTTTTACTTTGAAGCTATACCATGTAATGGAATTTATGAAACTATTGTGATTGTTGATAACTTAGGAGATGATGTTTTGAACACAGACTCTTCCAATAGTATGGATAAAGCATCCTTGTGGCATTTTCGTCTTGGACATGTCAACAAGAAACGCATAGCCCAACTCCAAAAGGATGGAGTGTTGGAGTCATTCGACCTTAGGGAATATGACACGTGCGAGTCTTGTTTACTTGGAAAGATGACTAAGTCACCCTTCACGAGTACATGTGAAAGGGGTGAGGGTCTATTGGACCTAATACATACCGATGTATGTGGACCGTTTAGATCAACCACGAAGGATGGGAACCGCTTCTACGTGAATTTCACCGATGATTATAGTAGATATGGGTATATCTATTTAATCAAGCAAAAGTCAAAACCCTTTGAAAAGTTCAAAGAGTTTAAGAATGAAGTGGAGAATCAATTGGGCAGAAAAATCAAGATGCTTCGATCCGATCGAGGAGGAGAGTACCTAAGTCTTGAATTCCACGATTATCTCAAGGAGTGTGGAATAGTTTCGCAATTGACGCCTCCTAGGACACCGCAGTTGAATGGTGTGGCAGAAAGGCGTAATCGAACCTTATTGGATATGGTTCGCTCTATGATGAGTCATGCTTCACTACCTATCTCTTTCTGGGGGTATGCCTTAGAGACTGCCGCCCATATCCTTAACCGAGTCCCTACCAAGAAGGTTGCCAAAACACCTCACGATATGTGGACAGGGAAAGCTCCCTCGTTGGCACATATCACGGTTTGGGGTTGCAAGGCTTTCGTAAGACGAGATACTCACGAAAAGCTCGAACCTCGAAGTGAGCGATGTATTTTCATCGGCTACCCGCAGACATCCTTTGGATATCTCTTCTATAGACCGAAGGACAATGTTGTCTTCGTTGCGAGGAGAGGAGTTTTCCGAGAGCGAGAACTCATAAGCCAAGGAGACAGTGGGAGGGGACACGTATTACTACCGAAGGGGACACGTATATTAGTGATGGTACACTAATAAATCTTGATGAACCTAATAGCTATAAGGAAGCCATGGCAGGCCCGGAGTCTGCGAAATGGAAAGAGGCAATGGATAGCGAGATCCAATCCATGTATGATAACCAAGTTTGGAATTTGGTTGATTATGTGCCCGGACGTAAGACTGTTGGGTGCAAATGGATCTTCAAGAAGAAGACCGACGTGGATGGAAGAGTACACACATATAAAGCACGATTGGTTGCGAAGGGCTTTACTCAAACTCCCGGAGTTGACGATGATGAGACCTTCTCACCAGTTGCGAAGATAAAATCTATTAGAGTGATGCTAGCAATTGCCGCATTTCATGATTACGAGATTTGGCAAATAGATGTCAAGACCGCTTTCCTTAACGGAAAGTTGGCTGAGGATGTTTACATGGCTCAGCCAGAGGGGTTTGTGGATCCGAAGCATCCTAATAGAGTGTGTAAGCTTGAGAAGTCCATTTATGGACTTAAGCAAGTGTCTCGCAGATGGAATCTTTGCTTCGATGAGAAAGTCAAAGAGTTTGGATTTGTACGAAGCGAAGACGAATCATGTGTATATGTCAAAGCCAGTGGGAGTATAGTAAGCTTCCTCGTTCTATATGTCGATGACATATTACTCATAGGAAACGACATCCCGACTCTGTAGGAGGTTAAGTCCTGGCTCGGGAAGTGGTTCGCTATGAAGGACCTCGGAGAGGCTTCTTACATTTTGGGAATAAGGATAGTAAGAGAAAGAAGAGACTAATTGGACTTAGTCAGAATACTTACTTGGATAAAGTACTAAAATGATTTAGTATGGAAAACTCGAAGAAGGGAGAATTACCGATACAAAGTAATGCCAAGTTGAGTAAGACTCAAAATCCGAGTATCGAAGCTGAGATAGCAGAAATGAGCCGAGTACCATACGCTTCCACAGTTGGCTCAATCATGTACGCTATGACTTGTACTCGCCCTGATGTAGCCTTCGCTTTGAGCATGGTTAGCAGATATCAAGGGAACCCTGGCAGAGCACATTGGATTGCGGTGAAGAATATCCTTAAGTACCTTCAGAGGACGAAGGAATGGTTCTTAGTCCTCGGAGGGAGTGATGACTTAAAGGTGCGAGGGTATAGTGACGCCAGTTTTCAGACCGACAGGGACAACTACCGTTCGCATTCGGGCTGGGTCTTTACCCTAAATGGAGGAGCAGTGACATGGAAGAGTTCCAAACAGGAAACCGTAGCTGATTCAACGTGCGAATCAGAGTACATTGCAGCGAGCGAAGCGTCGAAGGAGGAAATATGGATAAAGAACTTTATCGGTGATCTTGGAGTTGTACCTGCCATAAAGGAGCCCATGGATTTTCTGTGATAACGAAGGAGCGGTTGCCTTAACCAAGGAACCGAGGGATCATGGTAGATCAAGACACATCGACAGAAAATATCACTTCATTAGACATCGTGTAGAAGAAGGACAACTCGTAGTGAAGAGGATATCATCAGAAGATAACCCAGCAGATCCGCTTACGAAGGGACTGAGTAGGGTTAAGCACTTGCAGCATGCTAGGAGTATTGGGCTGAAGGATGATATTAGCATAGATTAGATAGTATTAGAAACGTGTAATAGATAAATGTAATTAACATTTGATGATTAAATAAAGGAGTTTTATTTATGAGTAATGTTACTATCTTATGTTAATTGTTTAGCTATTGTTTCACTTTGCATGTTTTGACTTCCAGAATAATTGAGTTTATTAGGAATAATCGTATTGTTCAAATTGTCCACAATCGTTCATATGTTAGAAGTAGATATGAATGAAGATTGTCATGAATTGGTGTGTAGATTGTCTAAATGGTTTTAGACATAGCAAAGGGTTGCTGCAACGTTCATGAGTGCTTATGAACTAGTTTTCAGCATTGGAACAAACCCGCGCTTGCTGGAATCACCTTATGGAATATGATATAAAAGGGTGATCGCAAGACGATAATATCATATAGTCTTAAAACCTAGATATATGGTTTGTTATTTGTTAATTGATTGTACATTGATAATGCGAAAACGCATCAGTAACTCGGTGTTATAAAACACATTGTTGTGTATAGTTGGTTAATGAATAAGTAAACACATATAATTCGAAGTTTATCTGTAACTTTTATCTCAGAAGGTAAAAGCGATATCTCGGCTGCTCGATGATTTGATTTGACTTATGTGTCGGGCCCGATCAGAACTGAATTGATGTGTTCGATTAAGTTCTATGTCGAATAAATCAGAGATCGAGAAACCTAAATGTTTGACTAACCGTTCCATAGGATTGTCATCATGATATCTAACAGAGGACTGTACGATCCCTTATCTAAAGGAGAAGATTGATTAGATCAGAGTTTGACAGCGTCTTTGAGAGCTACGATTGCAAACCGAATTGTACTTGTGCTTATATTTACTAGACTAATCCAAGTGGGAGACTGTTGGAATAGTGTCTAAGGCTGCAACTATATTAGGCAAGTATTTGACCCGGTTGTGCATGGTCCTTTTGGGTTGCCTTCACCATAGCAACTTGAAAGGATGATTTATTATGAGAGAGTAAATATTATTAATATATTATGAGAATAATATAAAGAATAATATATTGTTATTTGATTAATATAAGTCATAGAATTAATTAGAATTAATTTGGTGACTTAAAGAGATTAATTAAATAAGAGGGTATAAACTGTCAATTGTTTGATGGTTAAGCTTTAGACTGTAAATCCATATAGATATACAAGGGACGGATTCTAGAAGCTAGGATAGATTCAAAATCGTCCAAGGGGTTATCTATGGAATGGATTTGGATAGCCTTAAGAGAAGATTATCCAATTAGGGTTTAGGTTGTAACCCTTAAGGAGTCTACAAGTATAAATAGACCCTATGGCTAAGGGAAATCGGCACCTCACCTAAAGTAAGAGAACCCTGGCCGATTTCCTCCCCTCTCCTCTCTCCTAAATCATCTTTCTTGCTATTGGTGTTTGTAAGCCATTAGAGGAGTGACAATTCTGACTCTAGAAGCTCCAAGACAACAAGATTAACAAGGAATTCAAAGGTATGGTTCTAGATCTGTTTCAGTGTTGTTATTTAACCTAATTAGTCATTAGAACTCTTGGATTCAAAGCATGTTTAATTAGAAAGCCTAGATCCAAGCATTAGGGTTTTGCATGCGCACATAGGAAAGTTCTTATGGCTAAAATCCATCAATTATATGACTTAATCTAGTGTTTTAACACACTTCTAACCGTGAAATCATTCCAAAAGGTTGATTCTTCAATTTACACCAAGAACACGAAGAACACACACTAGTGTTCTTGGACTTTTAGCTCATTTCAAGCTTCAATATAGTAAGTACTTCTCTCCTAGAGTCTTATAAAGCTTGTTACATTCCATTACATCAAGAAATAGTCCCAAGAACACCAAGAACAAGGTGTTTACGGTTCAAGAAGTTCTGGAACCGTAAACCCCAAGTAAACGTGCCAAAGTGTGCCTAAGTCCTTCACAAGCCTTAAAAACATGTCTAAATCCTTTCCATGATGAGCTAAGGACTTGAAAACCCCAAAATACCATAAACCATATGATTTTACGGTTGTAAACTCAAAGGAAAATGGTTTAGGAACCATAAAGTCCAAATAGGAGTGAAATGGTGCCCTAGTTCCTTCCATAGACACATACTTCAAGTAGAAAAGCTTCTACGGACTTTTAAGGCTTCAAACAAACAAATGGTCAAAAGAGGAGGAGCTCATGGCTGTAAACTCAAGGGTTTATGACCGTAAACTCTTTTGTTAGTGACCACAAAACCGTAAACTCCATAATGGAGTTTTCCTTGAACCCCAAGCACACTAACCTTTCCCTACAACACTTAGATGCAATCCTTGGGACTTATAACACTTGTATAAGGTGTTTAGCATGTCCTAGGGTGTCTTAACTTTGTTTATTAGTTGTTTAAAGACTAATTGGATACATATATGTGATATTATATGTTAACTAGGATCATAGAGTGTGTTCAAGTCTTCACTTGACACCTAGCAATCCTACATCTTCAAATCATCTGTACCACTCACTACAGGTGAGTTCATACCCCCTTAATCAATGGTTTAAATGTTTTTAAATGCTTTTATGGGGGGGGGGAATACAAGGTGAATACTTATAGTTATTATATCAATCACATGTGATTAATAACTACCAAACCAGTAGTTTTCTTACTGTTCAAACTATTTACTAAACTGTTTTACTTCAAACTGTTTTACAAACTCTTATACTTGTCAAATACTTTTACTTGAACATATTTTATACTTATTATCAAATGCATGCCTATATATGTATAGTTATATAAGTAATGTTTAAAGGGATTAGGAAGGCCAGCTCGCTTTATCTCCTTTTCCTCGTTGGGATGTGGCTTTAGGGCATCGGTTATCCGTACGAAGGTCGTCTAAATATTAGTTATATATTATGTATACATATATAGACATAAAAGTTCTTTCAAACAGTTCCATACCTTTGGGTAGCAAGGGTCTCACAAACATGATCATACATTACTAGTAAGCTACCACAGGGGTAGTTTAGGAAGATACTAAAACTATTACTAGAACAAAGAATCATATAATGAGTCAATTTATTCATGAGTCAATACTTGCTAGCTAGAGAGAGCACACATTACAGCTAGTACACACAGTACATTACTATACATGCTAGATAGAGAGAGAACACACATTACAGCTAGCACACGCAAAACATTATAGTACGTATAGGCTAGACAGAGAAAGAATACACTTTACAATTAGCACATTCATTACATGTACTTTCATGCAGTTATGTGAACCATTAAACGGGTCATGGCACTTCCTGCCATGACCGTTTTTGTATCTAGAATCTCCTTAATTAGGAGCGTATGAGTTTGCGTATAGATCTATATTGGATTGACTATCCTACACCTTGCTGCTCGCTACAGTGGGACTTGCAAGTCTACAGGTGCCAAATGTCATTTTCTTACGACGTCTTACATCATCGCTTTACTAGAGTCTGTAGCAGGATACAGGTCGATCACATGTTACTTTAAACGTCTTTTTTCTAAGGTAGTTAGTACAGCAGTAATCACTTATTACAAATACTACGGTACTATGATATTTTCCCATTACATTTACTTCGTGAATATTGACACGATGCACGGTAATGTAAAAACTATATTTTTGGTTAATGATAGTCAGAATTAGGAAAACACACACTCTTACAAGAGACACACGCATAGACACTAGAAGCCTTGGTAGAAGGCTACAATTAGTAGAAAACATGAGGTTTTCTAGGAGAGTACAAAACATCTTACAAACATTTTACAAATGCTTTTGTATAAACACAGACACTAATATACTTATGATCTCACCAGCTTTAAGCTGATACTTGCTTTCAAAATAACTTCTATTCTCAGGTCACCAGTAGACAGGTACAGGTGCCAGGCTTTTGAGAAGATGGAGTTCGTTCAAAACTTGTCTTTTATTTTGACATGTATATTCTGGTGTCTATAAAACTTGATAGAACACACTTGTATGAAATTATATTATTAATGCAATGGATGATGTTGTTGCTTGTTTACTACTATTCATTGTTGTGATACTGTACATGACGTCCCCCGCCCCAGAACGTTTCCGCCATTCATGGTTTTGGGGTGCGACAGACTCCTTACCTTTAAGACCCTAAATGTGACCATTTAGAGAGTTTACGGCATGGAGTAAACTCCCTTGGCCATAAACTCCTCAACACTCTCCATAGAGTTGGCCTTTCTCATCCTTGTGTAGAGCAAAATTCCCTCAAGCTTCCCTAACCTTCAAACCAACACTTATGCATGTTTTACCATGAGTTTACGGCTGAAAACTCCTTTGGGCCGTAAACACACAGAAGTAAAATCATGTTAGAGTCATTCAACTTTCCTTAGACCAATCACATGTGATTGCAACACTTGGTCAAAGTGTTTCCTAGTCCCGGAAGGGGTTTCCTTTCATATTGTTGCTTATAAAAACTATATTCATCCCAATATATGTTTTTTAGGACTTATTGTGTCTCGGGACTTCATTCGTGGAACTTCTCATCCTTACACGCATATTCGTTGAGTCACCTACATCAGGTGAGTTCATACACCATAATAGATCTTTTAACTGTTTTAACTGCTTTAAGGGGGAATACAAGTTCAACACAATGATAATTGTGTAATTATTTATTATAAACATCTTTCAAAATGTTGCTTATGTCTTCTATAAGTGGTCAAAACATTTCAAAAACTATTTTACAGTTATGTTGCTTTATAGTTTAACAAAACTCCATTTTTAAAGTACAAGCATAACTTGGTAGTAAAATGAGTCTTTTCAATAACAGTTCAAGTAGAATACTAGTAAACTATAATGGGTATAGTTTAGGGGTTCAGTTCATACTAGATACAATACAAAATAACAGAAAGAACATACTAAGATGCTATAACAAGAGAAGATACTAGATGCTATAATAGAACGAACATACTAAGATGTTATAGCATGGCACTATTATAGGATCTAACTATACCAATGAATCCCTAACGCATTGTTTTAAACAAAAAGTGATAGTTATATTGGGTATACATGATCATATAAATTTAATGTGGATGTTAACGGCTTGCAATTGATTGTAGAGCTTGCGTTTGGTTCCCATAATCTTTTGATAGGGAAAGCGTTTAGTATGGGATCTAGCCATCACATTATACCTTAGTAATAAATTTAAGGAAATTAGTACAATAGTAGTTACTATATACAATACTACAGTATTTACAGTTTACAAACGACAACAGAGCAGTTGGGTCTAATACATTCAGTAGAAAGGGACCATAATGCTAACCTTATGATTCCCTAATGTATACATCAAGGGATATGTGTAAATAGGATCTGACAGGTAATAGGATGTGTTCTTTCCGCTTCATTTCCTTTTCCTTGTTTGGTTGTGGGCTTAGAGTAGATTCACCCAACCTATTATCTATTCGATTTTAGTTATATATATGTCCCGTACACATTAAGTCATCATAAGGGGTACCAGGTATGGGTCAAGTCATAGGACACTACTTCAATGCACAGTTTTCTAGTACAAAGCATACTTTTCAAACAGAACTTTTGGTACTCAAAGCTAGAAACATACCAGTAAAGGGTTTAATCCGTTGTATTAAACCAGTGTAAACTTAAAGGACTTTAGGTGATTGACTCTATAATACCCTAGTTTATACATCATGGTTATATATCATTAATACCCAATAGGTAGTTGGATGTGTGCTTTCCACCTTATTTCCTGTTCCTTGTTTGGTTGTGGGCTTAGGGCAGATTAATCCAATGAACTATCTATTCGATATTAGATTATATATAGCCAGTATAAACTAAGTGATTATAGAAGTAGTCACTGTGGTCACTATTAATTATATGAATTAAGGTTTTTCTTAAAGGATTTTTTCATTAAATATAAAGGAACTATTACAATTATCTCCATGAGTAACAAGTGAATACACAGGGGTTATATACAACGAGGACCTAACAAACAATGGGATGTGTGTTATCCGCCTTACTTCCTGTTCCTTGTTTGGTTGTGGACTTAGGGCAGATGCGTACAATCAATTTTTTGTTTACTCTGAGTTTTACATAACTTGTATCTACTTAGTACTCATAGAAAGGATTGTAGGATCATTTTTTTACGTATCTATCATCAAAGTAGGAAATATAGGATTTTCTAGGGGAACAGGCGAACTTTTCAAAAATCAGAACTTGTAACTTACTACATTTCAACAATGTTTTTCAAGAACTTTCTACAACTTACATACATCACTAAAATATTATGAACTCACCAGCTTAATTGCTGATAAACACTTTCAAATAACTTGTATTCTCAGGATTCTAGTAGAGAGGTACTCGTACTAGGAATTTAGAAGATGGAGCAGTATAGCTCAAGTCTTGTTTTGTTATTTGGTTATGTATTCTATGTTTTGTGAACACATACTTTGTAAACACTTTCTTTCTAATGAAATGGTTGTTCATTACTTGCTTACTATGATACATGTCTTGTGATACTACACACGATGTCCTCCACCCTTAAACGTTTCTACAGTTCCGGTTTTGGGGTGTACCAATAGCTGAGCTGCTAGGGTTTCATTCAAAGGGCCCATAGAAGCGGATTGTATCCCTTGTGGCTGATCTAAAGGTTTCTTACTTGTGCTTGAGTAAGTAGATATACCAATATCAGTTATAATCATCGATGAAAGTCACATAGAAGCGACTTGCATCCCTTTTGGTGGATCTAAAGGACCCATACACATCGGTGTGTATGAGATCCAGTAAACCCTCACCCCTTTCAAAAGTACCAGTGAAGGGTGACTTGGTCATATTTTCTAGTAAGCAAGACTCGCACATTTCATCGTCCCTAAGGTCGAATGACTCCAACACCCCATCCTTTTGGAGTTGGGCTATGCGTTTCTTGTTGACATGTCCAAGATGAAAATGCCACAGGTATGCTTTGTCCAAACTATTGGAAGAGTCAATATGCAACACATCATTTGCTAAGTTGTCTACAACCATCATAGTTTCATATATTCCATTACAAGGTAATGCTTCAAAATAGAAAACACCATTAAAGAAAGCATTAATAGAACCCTTTTCATTATCAAACGAAAATCTAAATCCTTGTTTATATACACCATGAAAAGAAATGATGTTTCTTGCCATTTATTGCGAATAGCAATAGTTATTCAACTCTAGTCCTAACCCACTACTAAGAACTAAAGAGTAAACTCTAATCTTGGTGACAGGCGACGCTCTTCTGTTACCTATGATCAAGTTTACCTTCCCATGCTCCACATCCTTATTTCTTCCTAGGCCCTACAATTCAAATCAAATGTGAAAACCACATCCTATTTCAAGAACCCAAGAAATAGCATGCAATGAGTTATTAGATTGAATAGTATAAATACTTGCTAAGGACGAATTGATCTTCCCATCCTTGATATCTTGTAGATATTTCGGGCAGCTTCATTTCCAATGCCCTTTGTCATGGCAGTGGTAGCACTCTGCATCCTTAGGATTGGAGGTGGGTGCAACGGGACTAGCCTTGTTTCCACTAGTAGAGGTGCCATCATGTGACTTTCCCTTATGGTGGCTCCTAGAAGGATCCTTCCTCTTCTTACCCTTCCCCTGCCCAATAGCCAAGATGGGGGCAACTTTAGCGGGAGTTGATGCAACAGATTTATCCTTGAGGTTGCTCTCAATAGTCCTCAACAAGCCTTGAAGCTTGCTCAAGCTGACCTCCTATTTGTTCATGTGGAAGGTCATACGAAATTGGTTGAAACATGGTGGCAAGGAGTGGAGAATGATATCAATCGCCAGTGTGACATCCCCAAAATCTCGGCCAGAAAAGACCGATTTCATTTATGCTTTTTAAACATTTTCAGTTGTCCGATGTCGGTTCTCGCCTAACTTTTCATCGTTTCGCTACTAACAACGAGATCTTCGATTCTCATTTAGATTGTTTCGGCTAAAAACCGCTCGATCTCAAATCGAGTATTCGGGCTGCATACTGCCCAGTCGAAACTTCAGAAAATCATAACTTCCTCATACGAAGTCAGATTTGGGCGTTCTATATATATTCGGAAACCTCGTTTCAACTACTACAACATTATCCAAAGATATCGGGCTTATCTCACACTTTAATTTTGACGCTTATTTTATTCTTAATTCATTAAATTATAATAATTAAGAAAATACACACATAAATCACATAATTCACAAATAATACATTTTATTATTTCAAATTGAGGTTACAAAGATTAACCTAGACTATTACATTGCTAAAAATGGTAAGCCCAGAAACACGGGCGTTACAATTCTCTCCACCTTAGAATGATTCCGTCCCCGGAATCACACACCAGCAAACAAATGCGGATAGCGACTCATCATGTCACTCTCCGTCTCCCAGGTGAGATTTGGCCCATTCGTGTGTTTCCATCGGACAAGCACTAACTCAACCATCTTACGTCGCAATTTCTTAGTCTTTCGGTCAACGATTGCCTCCGGTTCCTCAATCAACCTTTTGTTCTCATCGATCCTCAACTCCGAAAGTGGAATTATATCGGGAACTTCTCCCGTGAATTTCCTCAAGTAACACACATGAAAAGTGTTATGAATTCCATTCAGTTCTTCTGGTAGTTCGAGCTTGTAAGCTTGGTTCCCAATCCTCTGAAGAACTTTAAACGGTCCAATAAACCTTGGACTTAACTTTCCCCTTTTACCAAATCTTATAAGTCCCTTCCACAGCGAGACTTTAAGCAAAACCGAATCTCCAACTTCAAAAGTCATAGGTCTTCGCTTTTTGTCAGCATAGCTCTTTTGACGGTCCTAAGCTGCTAACATTCTTTCCCTAATTATTTTCAACTTTTCAGCAGTTTGATGGACTATCTCCAGTCCCATAAACTGCTTTTCCCCAGCCTCAAGCCAACAAGACGGCGTACGACACTTCTGTCCATACAATGCTTGATAAGGTGCCATCTTTATGCTCGAGTGAAAACTATTATTATAGGAAAATTCTACCAAAGGTAAATGTTCATCCCAATTACCTAGGAATTCCAAGCTACACGCTCTCAGCATATCTTCAAGTGTTTGTATCGTCCGTTCGCTCTGACCATCATTCTGCGGATGGTAAGCTGTACTTAAACACAACTTGGTACCCAATTCCTCTTGTAGACTTTTCCAAAATCATGAGGTGAAACGGCTATCACGATCCGACACAATCGTTAGCGGAACACCGTGAAGCCTCACAATTTCCTTCACGTAAGAACTCACAAGCTTTTCCATAGACCATTTCTCATTGGCTGCTATGAAATGCGCACTCTTAGTGAATCGATCAACGACCACCCAAATCATATCGTGACCACTTTTTGTTCTGGGAAGTTTAGTGACAAAATCCATAGCAATGTCTTCCCACTTACCCATAGGCATAGGTAATGGTTCTAAACTCCCGTATGGTTTCTGATGTTGTGCCTTGACTCTTGCACAGGTCACACACTCCGCCACATATTTCGCAATGTCGAGCTTCATCGTCGACCACCAATAATAGGGTTTCAGGTCCCTATACATTTTAGTGCTACCGGGATGAATCGAGTACATGGTTTTGTGAGCTTCTTCCATCAGAAGATCTCTGACTCCTGCTGTCTTAGGTATCCAAATCCGATCTTGGAACACCTTCAGTCCGTGATTGTTTACACCGAACACCAACGTTTTGCCCAAACGTTCCTCCTTCCGGTCATTCTTCTCAGAAGCTTCGCTTTGAGCTTTCTTTATACTTTCCAAAATAGTCGAGACAACTTCAATTCTCAACGCTCTTGGCCTTTTCCTTTCAAGATTGACTTTCCGACTGAGAGCATCAGCGACAACATTGGCTTTACCGGGGTGGTAAAGTATCTCACAGTCGTAGTCTTTAAGTAATTCCAGCCAGCGTTGTTGCCTCATATTCAATTCTTTCTGACTAAAGAGATATTGGAGACTCTTATGATCAGTGAAAAGTTTGCACTTCGTGCCATAGAGGTAATGCCTCCATATTTTCAGAGCGAAAACTACTGCTGCCAACTCCAAATCATGAGTCGGGTAGTTCTTTTCATGCTCCTTCAGTTGTCGAGACGCATATGCGATCACCTTATCCTAAAAAGCTTTGGATCTCCGTGGGACTTTTCGGTTGTTCCCACTTCATCACAGCTTCGATCTTTGTAGGATCAAACATTATCCCTTCTTGGTTGACCACGTGACCCAAGAATTGGACTTCACGAATCCAAAAATCACATTTGGAGAACTTCGCATACAGCTTCTCCTTCTTCAAGACTTCCAACACTTCTCGCAAGTGTCTTCCATGCTCTTCTTGGCTTTTTGAATAAATCAGAATGTCATCTATTAATACTATCACAGATTTATCAAGGAACGGATTACAAACTATGTTCATTAAATCCATGAATGTTGTTGGAGCATTGGTTAGTCCAAACGACATAACCAAGAACTCATAGTGTCCATATCAGGTTCTGAATGCGGTCTTCTCTATATCCTGCTCCCTTACTTTCAGCTGATGATATCCTGACCTTAGGTCGATCTTTGAAAAATAACTTCAACCTTTTAGCTGATCGAATAGGTCATCAATCCTCAGCAACGGATATCTATTCTTTATTGTTGCCTTATTCAACTCTCGATAATCAATGCACATCCTCATGCTTCCATCTTTCTTCTTTACGAATAACACCGGAGCTCCCCAGGGTGATGAACTAGGTCTAATGAAACTCTTGTCCAATAACTCCTGAAGTTGCATCATTAGCTCCTTCATCTTTGTCGGTGCTAATCGATAAGGTGCTTTTGCAATTGGCGTTGTTCCGGGCAACAAGTCGATACGAAATTCTACTTGCCGATCGGGTGGTAATCCAGGAAGATCTTCGAGAAATACTTCCGGATAATCACACACAACAGGAATATTTTGCATCACCTTCTTTTCCTTCTTAGCATCGATCACGAATGCTAAGTATGATGTACACCCCTTAGTCAAACATTTTTTGGCTTTCATTAGAGAAATGATTCCAGAATTTACTATGTGTTTATCTCCGTACACCATAAACGATTCCTTCCCAGGCGGATTCACTTTCACTATTTTCTTCTTGCATAAAATTTCGGCATCATTGGCGCTAAGTCAATCCATTCCCAAAACGATGTTGAAAACGTTAAGTTCGATAGGCAATTATTCCTCATGGAACTTATTCCCATTTAAATCAATTAAGATGTTTTTCATGCGATAGCTAACAGGTACAAACTTGCCATTAGCAACTTCGACTAATAAAGCATTATCTAGTCTAACAACAGGCAAAGCTAGTTTTCTACCAAATTCATGCGATATAAAGGAGTAGTTGGCTCCAGAATCAAATAAAATTTGGGAAGGCAATTTGTTAACGAGAAAGGTACCTGAAGCGACATCAGCTTCATCTTTAGCAGCTTCCAGTGTCATCTGGAATGCTCTCGCCTTCGGCTTTGGTGGAATGTTGGGTCTTGCCGCTTCCTTCTTTTTCGGACAATCCCTTGAGATGTGCCCTTCCTCACCACAACCATAACAAACATTCTTGGTGAAAGTGCAGTCGTTGGCATAATGCCCTGGCTTTCCACATTTGAAGCATGTGGTTTCCCCGCCACACTTCCCATGATGCTTCTTCTTGCACTTGTCGCGCCATTTCGCCTCTACCTTTCCTCCACTTCCTCTCAAACTAGACTTCGAGAATTTACTTTTCTTGTTTGACCCTGAAAATCCATCGATTTTCCTCTTCTCACCAACCTCCGACCTTTCTAGACCTTTTTCCCTGATCTGGGTCTCAACATTTCTAGCAGCCCAGATGGCGGCCTTCAATGTGGTTGCTTGCTTAACCATTGGACCATAGTCCGATGGTAGTCCAAGGGCAAACTTGTTGACCTTGGAGAGTTCTGTAGGCACCAAATATGGGATAAACTTCATCTTTTATGTGAAACTTGCAGCGTATTCAGTAACGCTTAACTTCCCTTTCTTCAAATTCTGAAACTCATTACTGATTTCCAGAAGGTCCTGCTCGAAGCAGTATTGCAGTTTTAGTTGTTCCACAAAGTCTTCCCAAGACATTTTGCTTGCTTCTCCCTTGGGCATAGAGTCAGCTAACAGCTTCCACCAACTCAACACGCTAGATTTTAGCAGAGGGATCGCAAGAGCAGTCTTCTGCCTGTTGCTGCATTCGCAACTTTCAATGAAATCCTTGTATCGGCGTCGGGCTTCCGGATAGACATGGTGGTTTGGATGCCATGAAATCCTTATACTTGCACCCACGACCATCATTTCCTCCATACTGGTTATTGCGTCTAACCACTGGTTGTTCGTCTTGACCAATGATCCCACTAAAGTTTTCTCCTTCATATTGCCCTCCATTCTCCTCGGGCTCTTCCGCTTCAAATTGACGGTTCTTCACGATTCTGCCTAAGCATACGTCTTGTTTCTTCCATCTGACGATCCAACATCATTTGAATCATCATTTGTACACCAGCCATTGTTATCGGCTCAGGTGCATCAGCTACAACAGGTACTTGTTGAATTACAGGCGGTTGATTGTTGTTTTCATCAGCATTTCCAACTCCGCTTCTTGTTCTCACCATTTTTGATCTATACACCGAATAATTTCACCTTATTACTCCAAAAGATTACATGCTAGTTCTAATATCGTATACATACGCTTAGAATCCTAAACACATAAACCTTCAGATCCGGTTGGCAACAAACCGTAGATCCGAACAAATAATATCATATATGGCAACATATAACATTTAGCACATAAAAGCATTTTAGGCAACTTTCCTAAAATAAACTAGTGCTCGTGTCTAAAATTAATCAGACACACATCTCACAATCTCCACTTAGCATACTAAGTTTAAGTCTAGAAATCCTACAAATTCCTAGTTCACTTAAACTAATGCTCTGATACCAACTGTGACATCCCCAAAATCTCGGCCAGAAAAGACCGATTTCATTTATGCTTTTTAAACATTTTCAGAGTAAATCCTTTTAATTTTAAAAGAGATGCGGAATATGTTCCCAAAAACAAAACATGATAAAATAGATATTTATCAAAACATTTCATAAAGAAATATGATTTCATTTCATAATCAAAAGTCGGGATGTCATGTTCCGATACAGATCATAAAGCATAAACGATAACATTACAAGTCATTCAACAAATATATACATATACAGACTTGTAAACAAAAACAACTTGATGATTCGCCCATCTTAAGCTCTTGCGCCACTTCCTGTAATGCAAATAAACTAAGTGGGTCAGGCTTGGGAGCCTGGTGAGCATATAGGGTTTTCAAACCCACAATAATTATATTTAATTATAACAATCCACAATAAACCCGATTACCCATTCCCGTTATCCTCACCTTACGTTCCTAAAAATAACGTCTATTATAAGGAACTTATTTCAGGATTTTCATCGGGACGGACATTACTGCAGAGGGGCTTCCTCAACAATAAGTGTCCTAAAGGCAACCATGTGGGGGATAGAGTACACCAGTGAACACGTCGTTCACAACACCTACAGGTAATGAGCCTACTAGTGTTCCACAAGACAGTCTAGAGTAGTCTGTGGTCGTCATCCATACTCTGTTGAATGACTAGAATAACACCAATAACGCCGAGGCCTCTCATCTGTTTATTACACACCAATTATCTACCCATGTTCTACCCAACATATTAGTAGATAAAAATATACATTTTTATACACTGCTTAAAAACCTGTATAACATGCTTTAATCAATACATATTCCACATAACAGATGAGGCATACACACATAACACGTATTTCATAGAGAATATATCAGATCTATGAGATAGAAGAGAGTCAATATACATTCACACATATAACCACAAAATATATACACGTAGCACGTATTTTATATTAAATACTTCATAATATTGCGTTGGAAATGAAAATAACTACACACTCACTTGATCAAAAGCTGATCAGGCAGCACTACGGTTTGCAGAAGTAGTGTCTCTCCGTAGATCTGGAAGATCTTCACAAAAACCGGGCTCCTCGCGGGCAGGGCTTCGGCTCGGGAATAACGCTCTTCGGGATTCTCGGGGCTTCGGATCTTACTTCAGGGCTCGGGAATATTACCGGGGCTTCGGGGTACAAACGGCATGCAAAACGAGGCAAAAGACTAGAGAGAAGGAAGAAATTGTAAAAATAAAAGAGTTGCCTTCGGATCCCCTTTTATAGGTGCTGAACCCTCGCAAGTACGCGCGACGTACGCCTCGGATCGTAAGCGCTTGCGTCATCGGAGGTACTCGAGTGCTGGTTTTGTCATCCTTCGATGTACGCAGGGCGTACATCAGTACGCGGGGCGTACTTCGGATAGACCGAATGACTCCCCTTCGGATAATATCGGAGGTTTTAAATTAAAAATAAATATTAAATATTTAATAAACTTCAGAAATTCATATCTCCTTCATACGAACTCCGTTTTCGACGTTATTTATATCCACGCGAAGGTTAGACTACGCTCTACAACTTACGTTTAGACTCCGTCGGCTAATTTTCACTTTTATTTTTATTAATTATTTTTAGGAGGCCGGGACAGAAAAACTTCGTTATAAATTCATAACTTCTTCGTCCGACGTCCGTTCTCGCCTAACTTTTCATCGTTTCGCTACTAACAACGAGATCTTCGATTCTCGTTTAGATTGTTTCGGCTAAAAACCGCTCGATCTCAAATCGAGTATTCGGGCTGCATTGCCCAGTCGAAACTTCAGAAAATCATAACTTCCTCATACGAAGTTAGATTTGGGCATTCTATATATATTCGGAAACCTCGTTTCAACTACTACAACATTATCCAAAGATATCGGGCTTATCTCACACTTTAATTTTGACGCTTATTTTATTCTTAATTCATTAAATTATAATAATTATGAAAATACACACATAAATCACATAATTCACAAATAATACATGTTATTATTTCAAATTGGGGTTACAAAGGTTACCCTAGACTATTACATTGCTAAAAATGGCAAGCCCAGAAACACGGGCGTTACAGCCAGCCCTTCATCGAAGTTAACATTTAACTTCAGTAGGCGATCGATATATCTCTGCATTTTCTACAGATGAGCAGTGACATACTCTCCGTCCCTCATCTTGGTCGAGATCATCAAAGTGATGATCTCGTACCTCTCCTTCCTGGCACTTTGGTGGTACCTGTCCAACAAATCCTGGTGCATCTCATATGGGTAGTAGTCCTCGTAGGACTTTTGGAGTTCTGCAGTCATCATTGCGAGCATGATGCAATGGACTTTCGTTGCATCTCACTCGTGGGCCTCGAAGGCAGCGATCTCCTCGGGAGTAGCAATGTTTACATTCACCTCCTTCAGTTCCTTTTAGAGGACGTACTCTTTGTCCTCGTAGCGGGTAACCATTCGGATGTTGTGGATTCAATCATTAAAATTGGACCCATAGAGAATTACCCTCCCACACTAGTTCATGAGTGAGAACAAGTCGGAAGAGGTTGAGCCTGAAGCGTTGTTATTGTTTGAGTTAGACATCTGAAAGGAAAAGAGACAAAGTTTGATTAGATAAGAATCCCCAATTAAACACCCAAAAGAGAAATTAGGGCTAGGATCCAGCAACATTATTTGCAATTTAGAAGAGGGATGTCATAATCCAAACAACAAATAATTTGAAGGTAAGTGAAGGACGATTCACTAATTTCCACCATGAAAAACAAAAGGAATTAAGTTTTAAATGTATTGAAAACTCCTAGAGCTTTTGAGATTCATTGAACTTTTCAATGGCATGTTTAAATCTCGATATCCCCTTCAAGTTTGTGACTGGGATACTGAGGATCACAAACAAGGTGTGAATAACCATGCAAATGTACATGGTTCCCCCCAATGTTACAGTCACCTCATCAATGTGCCGGTTAGCCACACACACTCCATTGATCTATGACAAACATCGATTCACCCTTTGCCACCTTTGCTTAGAGATAAATTAATGTTTCAGTTAACCACACACGCTCCACTAACGTCTTAGCAAGGGTACAAAGTGTAATTTCATGGAATAGCATCAAATTCACATTTTTCCTAAAGTAACTAAGATTGGGAATTTTATAAAAACATTTAGTTACTTTATTAATCATTATACTTTTAATGAGGAATTAGTTGCCCTATCCTACTCGTTCATCTAACGACCCTCCACCAATCAAGGAAACGGTGGGTGAGAGTGGACACCCAATAAACTGTCATTTTAAAGGCAGCAACCTTATACCCCCTTATAGATCGGCTTCATGAATCAGACCTACTAACGGTAAGACCAACGTTTATCTTATACATATATATATTAATTACTCTTATAATATTATAATAGTATAGGGATGAATTTTAAACTTGTAAAATTGTAGGGTTTGAAATTTAATTATTTCAAAATTAAACGTTTAATCAAAAAATAAATTCCAAAGCTTGAGGACAAGTTTTGAAACATTTCAAAACTATCTAGATCAAAATTCAAATAATATAATTAAACAATTAATTGGTGATTATCTAATTTTGACCTAATCCAATTTCATGCAAGATAATTGATCAAAAAATTCAAATAATCAGGGTTTATCAAATAAGGAAATAATTATCTAATTAAATGATAAATATATGTTATTTTGACTAAGATAATCACATGGAATCAATAAAAATCGGATTTTATTAATTAAAAACGTTTTTGGTAATTATCCCAAGTGAAAATAAGCCAAAATCCTGAAAATCCATATGTCTGACAACCCGACTCGCCGAGTCCCCATTTAGACTCGTCGAGTTCATCTGACTCGTCGAGTTCATAAGGGGACTCCACGAGTCTGTTTTGATTTTAAACAATGAACAAACACTCAATGCATCAAATACAATAGAAATCAATCAAAGCTCTGATACCACTGATGGGTTTGAGCATAACAACAATCTTTTGGTGCACATGCAAACCCTAAAACTTTGGATCTAGCTTTCTCTAATGTACATGAAAATTATCCAAAGCTTACAAACCCTAGATCTAGCATACAAAATCCAAAAATAATAAATAAAACAATTTCAGATGATTACCTTTAGATTATTGCAAGAATCTTCAAGCTTTAAGTGCCTAGTATCAGAAATGTAATACCTCTAATCGATCACAAACACCAATGCAACAAGAATGATCTTGGAGAGAGAGGATGGTGGCTCAAAATCGGCTCTAAGGACTCTAGGTTTCTTTTTGGTATCCGATTTTGGATGCCCTAGGGTTCCTTATATACCTGAGCTGCTAGGGTTTCTATCAAAACCCTAATTGGATAGCTTAGGCCTTAAGCAGCCCCAAGAACCTTCTGGAACAAGGCCTTGGACGATTTCAAGGTGGGTTCCACCCTAATTTCATCCACCCCTTTATCCAGATGATCCACAGCCCAAAATCCAATTATCTTATAATTGCAATTCCAGTCCCCTAAGTTTAATTAATATGTTTTGATCACAAACTTAATTTCTTAATTAATTCATGACCAATATTAGTTAACTAATATGATTTCTCTTAAATATATTATTCTTATAATATATTAATAAACCATAATAACCTCTTTCGCCATTAATCATCCAGTCCAGTTGCTTTGATGAAGGCAACCCAAAAGGACCATGCTACAACCGGGTCAAGTACATCCCAAATATAGTTATGGACTTAGACACTAATCCAACACAAACATCAAGAAATATGGGAATGAAGTGTTGATGTGTAACATCCCAATCTTCAGGTATGAATATAAATCTTTATATTTATATTTTTAGGGCAACTCGACGAGTGGGAAGGCTTTAACTCATCGTGTAGAGTATTTAATACCCACGTATTTTTCAATGTCTACTATACTAGTTTGAAGGCCCCAACTCGATGAGTTGAAGGCTGAACATGAAAACCCTTATTTTTAGGGTTTGTACCCTATTTAAAGGCCTTAACTCTCATTTTTGGCCTTCCTCGTCATCCCCTCAGTCCATAGAAAACCCTAATCGTGCCTCATTCCCCATTTTGAGTGTGTGAGGTTAAAGAGTATTCTTTGGTGCTTTTCTTGATGGAGCTTGAAGTTGGTGGTGCAAATTTGAAGGTAAAAGCTTTATATCTGGGATTTTCAGTGTTGTTGCAGCTACTTGGAGGTATAAAGTTGTTATCTTGATCATCCATTTTCTAGATCTCTTCTTTTGAAAATTATGACCATTAATAGCTTATTTTGGGACCATTCTTGGATTTGAGCATGTTATGAAGCCATGGTTTCAGATTTGGACATCTCATGGCCTCCATGGACTTAAAGTTGCTAACTTTATCAAGTCTTGGCCCTCCTACATGCCCTAGGTCCCTTGATAATCCTTATTTGAGTGTTTTAGCCCTCTTGATGCCATGTATGGACGTAAAACTAACAAGTTTACGTGGTATTTAAGTCCTAAGGGACCAGATCTATAGTTTGGGGCTTTGGTTTCGCTTGGAAGTGTCTGAATGCATTAAGGCTAGGAAAACTCGATGAGTTGCTCTTCCAACTCGATGAGTGGTTTTGGTTTTCCCGCTTTCTGGATGTTGAAGAACTCGATGAGTTACTATGGTAACTCAACGAATTGCCTCGAGCTGTTCACGATTTTCTGAGACATGAAGGAACTCGATGAGTGAAATGATGCACTTGACAAGTTGGGTCAACATGGGTTGTTGACCTTGACTGTTGACTTTGACTTTGACCATGGTTGACCAAGTTTGACTTTTGAGGGTATTTAGGGGTTTTAATGAAGTAGTCATTGGTGATTGTAGGCAGTTGAGTTAGAGTCGTGAGTTGGGATTGATATTACCGGTTCATCACTACTTGAGAGGTGAGTTTTTCTCACTATACTTGCGGGTTGAAAGCACCAATGTCGGGCCTTTGAATTGATATTTGGATATGTGTGTTGCTATGTAGTTATGATCTATTAAATCGGTATCCTTGTAGATAGGATAATGCTATGCTTAGCGGCCTGTTAGGTCTGTCTGATTTTATGTAGACTTTTATATGATTATCTGTTAGATGTGCACATATTTGATTGGTGACTGAGGCTTCTCTGCTTTGTGTATAAGCCAACATGTTGGGGCATTCCAACCCGATGTTTTTGGGCCGAGGGTATTCCATCCCTACGATGATTGGACCCATAGTATGTTGGCATTCCAACCTGATGGTTGAGGGTCAGGGGTATTCCAACCTGAAGGTTAATTGGACCCATAGTATGTTGGCATTCCAACCTGATGGTTGATTGGGTCCATAGTATGCTATTATTATATGTGTATTGTTATTATATTGGTATTTTGGGGGAAGTCACTAAGTTTTGGGCTTACAGTTATGGATTTTGTTTCAGGTACTTTGAATGATCACTAGAAGGCGAATGCTTGATTGTGCACATCCTCGTATTTTATGTTATGACTTCTAGGATTACTCTGATGACAAACTATTTTGAAAACAATTTGTAATAAAAGGTGGTTTTTGGATATTTGAAAAAGTTTAAAATTTTTATGAATTTTATGGATGTTACATGATGATCCATGATCGTATAAATCTCCAAGAAGAAAACCGGTAACGCTACCAGTAAGGGGAAAGACAAATTTTCCAAGAAAGGAAAGGGCAATGGAAAGGGTCAAGGGAAGCCTCCTGCTATCAACCTAACTCCTAAGCCCAAATCTACTATTGACTCTGATTGCTTTTACTACAATGAAAAAGGACACCAGAAACACAACTTTCCCAATCACCGAGAGGAAGTTAAGAAAAACAAGGCTCACCAGGTTGGAACCTCAGGTATATATGTAATTTAATTATATGCATTCCATACTAATTCTTGGGTATTCGATATCGACAATGATTTTTATGGACTAAAGAATGTTAGAGAACTTAGAAATGGCGATTCGGAACTTCACGGGGGAAATGATACTCGAGTAGCTGTCAAAGCCATAAGAAAATATCATCTTTTGCTTCCAAATGGTCTTAATCTTATTTTGAAAAATTATTGTTATGTACCTAGTATAACTACAAATATTATCTCTATTTTATGTTTATATGAACAAGGTTTTCGTTATAAGTTTGACTTGTATTCTAGAAACATATCTAAATTTAAAGATAATGTCTTCTGTTTTAAGACTTTCCCTAATATTGGCAAATATGAAATCGATTTAAATGGTTCATACCAAAACGACAATTCAATGTACAACTTAACAAATAAGAAAACAAAGTCGGACTTAAATAACATTTATTTATGGCATTATCGCCTTGGGCACGTAAACAAAACTCACATTGCTAAGCTTCAAAAGGATGGAATCTTAGAATCAACTGGCTCAAAGTCTCTTGATGTATGTGAATTATGTCTACGTGGAAAGATAAACAAATATCCTTTTAGTGTTGTTGGTGAAAGATCTTCGGGTCTATTAGTACACATACATAATGATGTACATGGACCTTTTAGCACAATGACTAGAAATAGTGAAAGATACTTCATTACATTTATTGATGACTTCAATAGATTTTGATATCTGAATCTCATGAAACACAAACATGAACCATTTGAAGTCTTCAAGATATTCCAAAATGAAGTATTAAATCAGCTTGGTAAAAATATTAAAACCATACGATCTGATCATGGTGGTGAATATCTAAGCTATGAATTTGATGAACATTTTACGAATTGTGGCATAGTGTCACAACTCACTCCAACAGGAACACCCCAAAATAATGGTGTTTCGTAAAGGAGAAATAATACTATACATGATATGGTACAATCAATGATGATTCATACTTCCCTTCCTCGTTCGTTTTAGGGTTATGCCCCCGATATTGCAGCTCGAATTGTAAACATCGTCCCAACTAAAAAGGTTAGTAAGACTCCTTACAAGTTATGTCATGGAAAAGTTCCATCAATATTTAACGTAAAGATATGGGGTTGTGATGCATATGTTAAAAGAGAGACATATAAAAATCTTGATGCTAGATCTCAAAAGTGTATCTTTAAGGGATACCCTAAAGAAACCATGGGTTATTAATTCTTCTACAAAGAAGAAAATTGAGTGTTCATAGACTGGAAAGCAGTGTTCCTTGAAAATTACTTTATCTTGTATAAATAAAGTAGAACCCCCACTGATCTTGAAGAAATTCGAGAAACATAACCTTTAGTTGAGAATGATAATTGATAAAGCATTGTTGAACCTGAAATTTTTTAGAATAAAATGATCATCAAACTCTATATTATAAGATGAATTAACGAATTTGAATGATAATGATTGAAAATAGTCTCACTTAGCATTAGAATTTTTTTTTTATAAAAGATCAAAACTATTCTTTCTATGCTAGTTGGAAGTTTCTAGAAAAGACAATAACAATACTTTATTTATAGACGCAACAGATAATGATTCCAAAAATAAACATGCCCATTTCAAAATCGAAACAAGACTAAATTATGAAAACAACCATTTTGACACAACAAAAATGATGACTTAACTATCTCCCCCTTTGTGTCAAATTGGAATTAAGTAGCCTTTAATGCTTCTGGTCTTTAAAAATCTTCGGCATTATCTTCATAATGGACGCTCTGATAGATAGACACCATCAGATAATGTCTGAAACACACTTCACATTAGCAGCAGGGTTGGACTTGTTTGCTTCGGCCCTAGACATGATTGAGTTTAGAGCACTTGTAGGGTATAAGTGCTTATCCCTCAAAAAGAACATATAATTCTTAATCTCTTCACCTTCCTTCTTCTTGTAAACAATGCTCTAGTATTCTTTGTCAATCAATCCTCCCCTTAGATTTTCATTGTTTTGGGGTTGATAAAAAGGCTTCAATATAGGTTTCCTTTTTCAGAACTAAAGCAATTTCTACATCCATCTTTGTTATCTCCTGGATATAACATTTGATCATCCTCTTCAAATGTTCATAGATTGGTTCGTACTTCTATATATCCTTTGCAACAATGTGGAATAACAAAATCTAATCGTAGGGGTTCATAAATGGTAGATCATCCAATGTGAACTCATGAACAATATGATTATGACCTTGAAATCTTTTGAATTGAATGTTCAAAAAGTCTTCTTTTTGAATGGGTAGACCAACCTTCAGACCTACGAATCTTTTCATACTCCATGAATCGTACTAAGGTTTCACATATGTCAAGTAGAATGAGAAGAGCTTTTGGTTTTTTGTGTTGTTGGTGATTAAAGATTTCTTTATCTTCTGAAAGCATCGGAAGAGAAAATCCCTTGGAGTGATAGGGAAAGCGAACTTATTCAATTCTAGCCATAGAAGCAAATGTCTCTTCGTAATCGATACCTTTTTTCTTGAAAATATCCTATAACTACTAGAAATGCTTTATTTCTAATAACATTTCCTTCTTTGTCCATCTTGTTTCTAAATACCCATTTCAGACCAACCATAGATGTATTTTATGGAGTAGGAATCAATCTCCAAACTTTGTTCCAATCAAATTCATTAAGTTCTTCTTGCATTGCATGAACCTAATATGCATGACGAAGAGCAATTTTAATGGTTTTAGGTTCTATTCTTTAAATAAAAGAATTAAACATGCAAAATTCTAATTTAGAAAATAAAGCAGTTTGCTTCTCTTTTTGGTGAGCACATGTGAGAACCCCTGAAAAAGCATCTCTGATCACTTGAGAGTGCGGATGATATTTAGTCAATTTTATCAGTAGTGGGAATTTTTATTGTAAACAGGATCAATCTTAGCAACGATTTCTTCAAATTCCGACTGAGCATGTAATCCATTATTTTCATTATTCCCCCCCCCCCCCCCCATGGAAATTTGCACTTGAACCATCATTCAGATTTGAAATCTCCCCTAGAGTTGAGCATCTGAATCGATATTTGGAGTTGACCTCTCCCCTAGATTGGAGCATCATGAGGTTTCGATTAGGTTGGTAATTAAGTTGTATTCGGAATAGGTTGCTCGTTACGAGTCTCTGTTTCTTGAACAACGTCATCAACAATCTTTAGTAATTCATCCTCATGATTATCCTTAACATTTGATTCTGAAGAAATTTCCCGTTCAGGTTCATCAAACGAATCTAGAAAATCCTCACATAGATTCATAAGAGGAATAATCTTAGAATTTGTTGATAGAAAAATTTGCAACAGTTTGACAATCTTCCTTTTGATATTTCTTTATGTAATTGTCATAAAACATAACATAATATCTTTCTTCTATTTTCTTTGATTTCTTGTTTAGAACATGAGACACCTTGGATGTCAATGAGTATCCCAAAAAGATTCCTTCATCGTCTTTCACATCAAATTTGTTTCGATGTTCTTTTGAATTGAACAAAAAACACTTGGATCTAAACACATGAAAGAATTTAATGTTTGATTGTTCAGAATTTCATAAGGAGTAATCAGAAAACGTTTGTTAATGTATGAGCGATTCTGAGTAAAACAAGCAGTGACAATAGCATCAGCCTAGAAATATAAAGGAAGATTCGCAAATAAGAGCATTGTCCTCATAGCTTCACAGAGAGAAAGATTTTGTCTTTCAACTACACCATTCCGCTGTGGAGTGTAAGGTGAAGAGAAATTGTGAGAAATTCCTTTGCTTGTCAAGAATTCTTCAAATGCTTTATTTTTGAATTCTGAACCATTATCACTTCGAATTTTCCGAAATAGCTTTCGCAATTGTAGCTCAACTTGCTTGATGAGATCAATTAGCTTCTGAGTCGCTTCAGATTTCTGCTTAAGAAAGAATACATAAGCAAATTGAGAAAAATCATGAACAATCAACACAATGTATTTGTTAACGCCAATGCTTTCAATAGCTAATGGAACACAAAGATCAATATGCATTAATTCCAATGGTTCAATGATCTTGGTATTCATTATGGAAGAATGAGTCTTTCTGCTTTGTTTTCCAAGTTCAAATGCAGCACATAAATGTTCCTTTCAAATTTCAGAAGAGGAAGTCCCCAAACAAGATCACCAATTACGAGCATGTTGATATCCTTGAAGTTCAGGTGAGAAAGCCTCCTGTGCCACAACCAACTATCATCTGAAGATGTTGTTGTAATCAAACAGACTAATGGTTTTTCTTGAATCAGATTTAGATTGAGAACATACATTTCTCCTTTCCTTTATGACTTCAGAAGTACTGTTTTAGATTCATTTTGAATGATTTTTGAACCTTCTTCATCAAAAGATACTTTGAGACCTATACCTACAACCAATTAAGAAACTCTAATTATATTATGTTGTAAACCTTCAACGTAAGATACCTTCCGAATTGTGAATTACCCATTAGTTATCATGCTATATCACTTTATTTCTCTAGTAGAATTGTTTCCATATTTCACTTTTCCTCCATCTTTCAAAGTCTGATACTCTCTTAATTCAGATTTCCTTCATGTCATGTGACAAGAACAACCGCTATCAATATACCATTATGAATCATATTGCTCGTCACGCACAACCTAAAAAATTTAAACAAATTTAGGAACCTAAACTGGCTTGAGTCCTTGTGAGAATTTCGATTAAACATGAAAAATATTTGTTTTGTCAACCCAAAATGATTTTCTAATAAAAGTATTGTTTATCCCTTTCTCCATTTTGAAAACTTTAACTTTATTATCGAAAAGATTTCTTTCAACAAAATCAGATTTTCTGTGAATATTTTCTTTTTATTGTAAAGCCATCTTTTTCAAAAACTCATTTTCTTCCTTTTTCAACTTTGCTTCGTATTCTTCGAGAGTGACTTCTGGATTTGAAAGAACTTTGTTTTCAGCATTGTCATCTTTTGATTTAACAATCTGTTTTGAAAAATGTGATTGAGGTGAATGACTCGATTTTGGTTTCTGAATTTGAGATAAATCATTATTTTGATTAAAAGATCATGGTGAATTGATAGAACTTTGATTTGAATTCTTTCCATATTTCTTCCAAATTTGTTTTCTTTTAGCCAATTTTTTTTGTATCTCACATTCATATGCCTTTACTTCGCAATAATTTCCTCAACATATTTCTGAATGTTTGCTTTCGGTTTTTCTTTTCTGTTAGGTATTTCATTCTTTTCCAATGAAGTTTCACTTGAAACTTCTTTTGTACCACTTGGTCAAGCCTCATCACAAAAATAGCTCACACGATTCAATGGTTTAGAAACGTATTTTCCTTTTGATTTCCAGGTAGTCATCTCTGAGAGACCTTTCGTTTTATCAGCATTGTCAATTGTCTTTAACCAAAAATATTCATCACACCCTTTTGCATTAT
Source organism: Lactuca sativa (assembly GCF_002870075.4). NCBI lineage: Eukaryota > Viridiplantae > Streptophyta > Magnoliopsida > Asterales > Asteraceae > Lactuca > Lactuca sativa. The sequence continues at coordinate 140,306,116 of NC_056626.2, forward strand.
CAAGAGAAACCATGGAAGCTAATTCATAAGTTTCATTTTTGTCCAGTCATTATTTTACAAAAACTTGAGTTGGAGTTTTCTGAATTATTGGAAAAATTGTTGCATCTTCTATCAAAATTTCCGAACCTTGATTTTCGACAATTTGAACAAATTCGATTGAGTTTTCAAAAACTGTTTGATTCATCAAGAGTTTTCACAAAAATGGAACAATCAATTTTGTCTTCTACAGAAATTTCACTCATTTCGCTTTCATCAAATTCAGAAATATTCTCAAAATTAAGATTATTATCAGAATTCAATTTCTTGCATAATAAGTTATATTTTTGCATTTCGCTCATTTTGATTTCTTTTTTATCTTCTTCGGTTAAAATATCTTTCAATATGTTATTTTCTTTGGACTTAATATATTCTTCAATTTTCTCAAGTCTAATTATGTAAGAGGCTCTCCTGAAGATACAATTGATTCACATTTATAACATTCAACATCAATCTCATCTTCTTTCAGTTCAAGAAAAGGCATAATCATCTTATGCAAACCCTTAACTATTTCGCAATCCAAATGAAGTTAAGTTATATTGAAGTACAAACGTGTAGCAATTAAATAGAAAATATTTCATTGTTTCAAAAGTACTCTACTATCTTTCTTAAGCAAAATGATATCATCTCGAGATCTATTTAGCTCAACCTCTAAGGCTTCTATTCTTACTCGTCTCTCCTCAATCTAAAATGTTATCCTGCTTAGATTATCATTCAGATTAGAATTACTGATACGAGTCCTTTTTAAGCTACCACTAAAATCAAAAATCGTATAGCGTAAATTATTTAATTCGGAATCATAACGTGATGTAGGAATATTAAGAGATTTAAGAATATAATGTACATTGTCGACAACCCTCACATATTCACTCATTTGCTCTATGATTGATTTCGTTGTAAAACAGCTAGCTGAAGCTTTTCCACTATCCGTGACGTATCCTTTTCCTTCTGAGCTTTGAACCATCAAACATTTTCCTGCATACCCTTGCTTTTCAGATTTCACCATCAGAAAATCACTATTAGCAATTTTCCTAACTTCATAATCTTCTGAGTCAGTGGACCATACTTCAACCTTTCTGCCATCACTATCTTCTTATACCGTCATCACTGGTTTCACAGTTGTTGTATCTTTCTTTTAGAGTTCTTCGATTTTCTGAGTACAGTAAGCTTCATCCTTATCTTTCTACTTCTTCTCACTCTGTTTGTGTAGCATACACTCTTTTGCAAAATAATTCTTACCATGACAATAGTTGCAGTTATATCCAGAATCACCTAGCAGCTTCTTGTCGTTCTTCTCATCTTGATTTTGAAAGTTCTTATAGCTCTCATCTCTTGGCTTCTCATAATTAGAATTTCCTTGCTTATACTTCCTTCGGAAACGAGAAAAATTCTTCTTGAAGAATTTCTTTGGGTTAGACACCATCATCACTTTATCTTCCTTAGAAAGATCATCATCATAAATGTCAAATTCGGAATCATCTACAACTAACTTCTTTTTCTTATCACCTTTAGCAACCAACGCCAACGAGCTAACACCAGAGATTAGTGTCGCTTCTTTTGTGACGTCATCTTCATGTGATTTCAAAATTCCTACCAGTTTACCCAGAGAATAGTTTTTGAACTGTTTACGAGACTTAAAAGTTGAAACTATCAATTTCCATTTAGATCTGAGACTGTTCATGAATGTTACTTTTTCTTCAATAACTTGTCATTGAAGATTGTGTTTAAGCATTCTGGTCAACAAGTGATTAAAGCGATTAATAATTTGATCAATATTCTCTTCTGATTTCTGCACAAAGGATCCAAACTCTAACAAAAGTGTCGTTTGTAGAGAATGTTTCAAGTCGTCATCACTAGAATACAATTCCTTCAGTCTGTCGCAAATTTTCTTTGTAGTGTCGTATGAGTTGACAAGACGAAATGTGTCAGGAGCAAGAGCAAATCGAATGATTCTCATTGCCTTCAAATTACACATCAGCTTGTCCTTTTCATCATTCAAAATTTCTATATTTTCAGCAATGATTGCATCATAGTGAGTTTGAGTTTGGACTTTTTCTCTCGTACCAGAATACTTGTATGTTTCAATCGTCATTGCATGCCAAATGCTAGACCCATGTTTCTCGATTCCCAACACATAATCTTCAAAACGAAGAGACCAAACTTTGTTATTTTTAGGAAAAAGGATATGAATCGTTGTTGTTGATCCAATGCTACTTGGAAGATTTAACAAGAGCGAGTGAAGATCATCTTCAGACATTTTTGCGAGAATTCAACGAAACTGAATATGGAATTAGATGTGTGAGCTTGAATCGAGTCTAAGGGAAAATGAAGGATTTAGTTCTGAGATATACAATCTATTTGCAACAAAGAGATTGCAAAATGCGGAAATGATTGAGAGAAAAAATTAAATCTAAAAGAACTGAAAAAAAACCCTTGACTCGACAGAAGAATAGCGATTAGATTACACTATCTCATGCTTTGATACCAATTGTTAGAATAAAATGATCGTCAGATTCTATATTAGTAAACGACTTAATGATTTGGAATGATAATGATTGAAAAGAGACTGATCTTTATTCACTTAGCATTATAACAATTTGTATACAAGATCGAAACTATTCTTTCTATGCTAGGTGGAAGTCTCTAGAAAAAGACAATAACAATACTCTATTTATAGACGTGAAAAGATAACGATTCCTAAAATAGACATGCACATTTTGGAATTGGAACAAGACTAAATTCCGAAAACAATCATGTTGACACAACACAAATGATGACTTAAAAAAATTAGCGTTTAGATGCCAGAAACCACACTAACTGTACAACGCTCCAGTACACCTCGTCAGGAACCTGACAGATTTGGATTTGTAATTCCTGAAGAGGAAGTCTTCTTGATGGATCAATATGACCACATCAATTTCAAGGCAGCTACTGCAGATCTAGATCTGATGAATGGCTTGAAGCCGTGAGAGCTAAAATTCAGTCCATGAATGACAATCAAGTATGGGACCTGGTTAAATTACCTCCTAACAACGGGGTTGTTGGAACCAAGTGTATTCTCAAGAAGAAGATGGACATGGATGGGAATGTACAAAAATTTAAAGAACAGCTTGTCATAAATTGGTATACTCAAATTCAAGGCGTTGATTATGAAGATACTTTCTCTCCAGATGCCAAGATTAAATATATTAGGGTTATCATGTCCATTGTTGCATATTATGACTATGAGATATGACAAATGGATGTCAAAACCGCTATCCTCAATAGATATCTTGAGGAAGATGTCTATATGGAATAAACTGAATGTTTGATCAACCTAGATAACCTAAAGAAGGTGTGCAAACTCAACAAGTCTATTTATGGATTGAAGCAAGCATCTAGGACTTGATATCATCATTTTGATGAGAATATCAAAAGGTTTGGTTCCTCAGAATGTCTTGATGAACCATGTTTATATATCAAAGAAATTGGGAGCCAAATCATTTTTCTAATCCTATATGTCGATGACATATTACTGACCGGGAAAGATATCCCAACACTAAAAGAAACAAAGGTTTACCTTAATAAGTCCTTTCAAATAAAAGATCTAAGGGATGCTGCATACATACTCAGTATTAGGATGTATAGAGATAGATCCCAAAGACTCATTGGTTTGAGTCAGAGCACATACTTTAACAAAGTCTTAAAACGATTTTCAATGGATAACTCAAAATGAGGAATTGTACCCATACCGCCTGACACCATTCATTTTAAGGCTGACAGCCCTTATACTGAAAATCAAATCAAAAAAAGGAGTTGATACCGTACGCTTTAGCAGTAGGTTCAATTATGTATGTTATGACAAGTATAAGGCCAGATGTAGCTTATGATATTGGTTTAACTAGTAGGTATCAACCCAATCCTGGTGAAAAACATGAGATGGTTGTAAAGAACATACTTAAGTACTTGAGAAGGACTAAATACATGTTCGTAGTTTTTGGAGTAGTTGAGGAAGAGCTTACTAAAAGAAGTTACACTAACGCTAGCTTCATCACTGATCGAGATAACTGACAATCACAGTCAGGATACGTGTTCACACTTAATGGAGGAGCCATTACCTGGAAAAGTTTAAAGAAAGAAGTGGTTGCACTTTCTATAACAGAATCTGAGTATACAGCTGTGTCTGAGGCAAATCAAGAAGTTGAGTGGATGAAGAAATTAATTGGTTATATGAATGTTGTTTAAAGAATAAAAAATGTCATTGAGATGTTTTGTGAAAACACTAGTGCTATCGCTATCGCAAGAGACCCGATGGTTACCAAGAAAACTAGTCACGTTCAATTTGAAATTCAATTTCATTTGTCAAAAATTGGAATTTGGAAATATACGCATTGAGAAGGTTCATATAGATGATAATCTAGCATATCCGTTTACGAAGCCTCTTTCTTAAAACAAGTTTGTGAGCCATGCAAAAGGAATCGGTCTTCGATTAGCTAGTGACCGGATTTAAAATCTATACTTTACTAATCTTTGGATATTCTGAACTATGTAGCAATGATATGTAATCTGTTTTTTGTTAAATATTATTGTGTTCTATGTTAGTAGGTTATTTAATCCTTGAATAATGCCATTATTCAAAAAATGTCCATAGTTAGTCATTGTTGTGGGAGCAACTATGAATTACGACTAATATGAATGAGATTGGTTGATTTCAAGTGGTGAAATAGCAAAGTGTTGCATCTAAATTCATATATACATGTTAGAGAACAACTATTGCATATGACCTGTATCAACAGTCACTTCATGGATGGTTATTATAAGTTAATCTTGAACACATGTAAAGATCTTTATGTGTTTCGACCTGAGATACATATTGGAGAACTCTGATGTAGAGATTGTTATAATTTGACATGGTTAAATGTTGTTTGTAATTCTGTAGTCATAAAAGACTTCATTAGGTATATCATGAACTATATGAGAGTGTGTATGTAGTGAAGATTGGATTTGTTCCTCTTGTGTGTTGATAGTTACACATCTAACGCGCCTTATTAAAGTTGGATGTCAAATGAGAATGGTTACATTCCATGTCTCAAATCCAACATGATGTCTGTGACAAAGAGAATATTGATACACTTACCTTATACTTCAATTGTAGCTTTTGAACTCCTAGAACTGAATGTTAATTGATGGCACCCCTTCGTGTTTTGTTAATTGCAGTAGCCCGTTACTAGACGCCAACTACTGTATATGTCAGTCTGTAATGAATCTTGTGTAAGTGGGAGATTGTTTGATCTGTATAATCAAGAATCATTATTGACTGGTATTGTTAATGACATATGATCCTATAGGGCCACACATTAATCAAGTAGGTACTTATTGATTATTTATTAAAAATTTGATTATTAATAAATAAATTCAACTATCATATTTAATTAGGAATAATTATTCATTTATGAAAACAATAATAAAAGTAAGAAAAAACAAGTGATTATATCATATGGTATAATTAGTAAGTCACGTACAAATATTTTGGACACTTTGGATACTCATCACTTAACTAGCTTATCAAAACATTTGATTAAAGAATTTTGGAGGACAATTTTTGTCTTCTAATGGCCTCATGGCCATAAGTTTCCTAGAGGCATGGAGGTTACTTGTCCAACTCCATTCTCTTGTCCCCCGTGTCTAGTTTTAATTTATATACTTTAGAGTATACTAATAGGTTGGAGCTTACCTTGCATGGGATACATAAGTGAGACTAAATGGTCCTTATTTTCCTCTCAAAAGTCGTAGGTTTTCCTCTCCATAAAAGCTCTCTCTTTTGAAGTTTGGTGCTTAGATTTTGGTGCCTTTTGTGTCTTCCTTTTAATGCTTATATGAGCACTTAAAGTCTTAAAGAATAAAACATTCAAGAAAAAAATCTAGCATTTTGGGTATCTTAATCTTGGTGGTGGATACTTGTAGGGAAGTTTAAGCTCCTTGTTCTTTCCATCTTCATTAACACCCCAAATCCAAGAGGTTCCAAAGGTTGTTATTCTAAAACACTCTATGGTTGGTTTTAATATCATTCTAACCTCTTTCAAAGGATCCTTGGTGGTTTTGTTTTGAAAATATATTCAAAAATTTATAGTAAATTTTATAGCTTCCGTTGCCTACTTTTTAGGAAAAATTCACTAATCTCTAAATATTATTAACAGATAACCTTTAATTCTAAAGTGAAGAAATCAGGGTCATTGATTGCATTTCAATCTTATATTTTCTATCATTGGATTATTTGATGACATCATCTTTGTCATCCCCTTTATTTTTGTCCACAAATTTTATAAAACATATATTATGTTTTAAATTAGAAAGTCTATTAATGACAATTAACTCTCACCAAAAATAAAATGAATCAAATTAGGAATTCTATTAATGACAATTAAATCACGAAAAATAAAATGAGTTAAATTAGGAATTTTATGAATGACAATTAAATCTTACCAAAAATAAAATGAAAAATGTCCCGCCCCATCCTTCACTCTCTTTCTTTTTTCTTTACATAATTTATCTAACCTAAGCTTTGTAGTGGGAAAGAAAATGGGGAAAGAAGAAATAAAATATATGTGGGCTTCGATCTGTGTAGACCAGTCTTGTGTTTGATCGTCATGAAAGAAGGAGGAATGATATGGAGATAAATTTCTTTGGATTCTAGTTGAATTTGATTGTAGTTTAGATCGATTTTGGGTACGTTTTAGATTATGTTTCTTTTATTCTGTTTCAGCAATGAAGTTCCCATCTATAAAATCTTTCGATTTAAGTTTTAATGCATAATGGTTACATTTTTTGAATCTACTTCGATTTTTTTTCTTATGATCGGTATTGATGATTTTGATTTTTTAAGTCATAGGTATCTGGAGAGCAAAATGATGGACACAGCAACACCGCTATCTCTCATCCATTGTTTCGATTTGGAAGATATGTGCACTAGGTAGTGAATTTGTATATGTCAATTTTCTTTTTTATTTTTATATTTTTTGTATATGCATTTAGTCACTAGTGAGTGATCCACATATTCTACAACTCAGCAAAACCCAGTGGTGATATGTGTTTTGATTTATTGTAAAAAACATCTTTTAAAGATACAAATTGGGCTCTCATAAATAAGTTATTCACCTATACTTTTTTAATATTATAATAAAGCATCTTTTAGACTCAATAGCAAAGAAAAATACAAAGTTTTAGTATACCATGTAAATAGATTACATCGATAAATCTTATTGGAAAATGTTTGGGATTGATTAATTTTGGTTAATTAGCAGGTTTTTTTTGGTTAACTTTCGTTGTGTGGGCAAGCCGAGAACCATAGTAAAAACCTTTCACAACCTTATTCTTTCGTTTAACTGGTTTGAATCTTCTTATTGAGTTTACTTTCTCAAGGATAAATGGGTACACCATACACTCTTGAAAATAAGGTTGGGAACATTGTGAGTATCAAGGTTTTCTTGGTATAAGAGAAGATATTAGTATAAAAGTTGCAATATAAATCATTTTTAACTACGTAATAATAACTAAACAAAGATATATGTGAAGGATTATCTTTATAATTTAAATTGCAATATATAACATAAAAATTGTACGAAATTTTCATTAGTTCCATTCCATGCCTCGCAAACATGTTTCTTGAATGGAATTACTTATTCTATCATCTTGGTTTTACGATTACCTATCCATTCCATTTCTTTGTTGTTCCATTCTTTGCAACCTCACATATCTCAAAAAAGTAATTCAGAAATTCATCATACAATATAAAATGTTTTATAAACTCCTATACGGGAAGAAGAAAGATAAGACTAAATGGGTGTATGATGTTAATCTAATTATGATGTTCTTTCGTCTCTATTTGCATGTTTCTAGCTTGTTTGTAGTATTGTCTATAAAAGATTATTGTTATATTTGAAAGTTCATTTTACCCTTTTCATCTTTTTCTATGTATATTTTAATCTTTCAGTTTTTTTTAGAGTATTTGAAGGATTGTTTCTGCTTGGGAGTGGGGTGAAGTCAAGGGCCCTAAAACCGGAGGGTAGTTGTATTTAGAGCCACTTAAATATTGAAGATTTTTGTTGGCATTAATTTCAATAATCATATGTACTGTAGAAGATATATCATAAGTATAGTTTAATTTTTAAAACGTTTTTTTTGCATTTTTATTAAATGTTGTACAGGTGATGTCTACAAGGTGTTGGTATTTTTTTGTTGGCAAGTTATTACGCTATCTAACACCCTAATAATCTATAATATTTGTATAAGATGGTGACAATTATTATTTTTTATTGCAGCTTATATTCATATTGATTATCTAATGTGGTCTAAGTTCTGGAATGTTGCCACTGAGAGGATTCCACATTGTAGGGCGTTGGAATTCATTACAAAATAAGCATGATTTATATGCCTTATTGGGTATTGATGGAAATGTTTAATTCTTGCTCATGTAGATCGATAAGTATTTTATAATATGCTTTTTGAACCTTATTAGGACATTTTCTGGAAAAAAAAAAATTGCTTTTAGTATTGAACTTTGAAAAAAAATTCATATATAGCATCGTATTCTTAAAAAAATAAATTTTTTGGATTATTTTTAGTTGATATGGAAGGTTACATTTTTTTATATTGAAGACCATTTAAAGGATTGTTTTCTGGAAAAAAATATTCATTAATAGCATTAAACTTTGCAAAAAAATTCATTAATAGCATCGTAGTTTCAAAAAAGGATTGTTTTCATGTTCTTTTTGGCTAATCTAGAAAAGTTTTATTTTTATGAATATTAGAGCTTATTAATAGGATTTTTTTTTGAAAATATTTTGTTAATGAAAAGTACATTTTCATTTTCTTTTATGTAAAAAAAACATTTTAAATATGGACCATTTATGTACTTTTGTTCACAAGTGAACTATTTATGAAATATATAAATTTAAATGTTAATTAGTAGGTCATTAATATGACAATTTTCTAGGAAAATTTTGTTTTTAGTATTAAAATTTGCAAAAAAAAAAAAAGAAAAAAAAAAAAAGAAAAGTTCATTAACGACATTGTACTTTAAAAAAAATATATTATTTTGGATTATTTTTAGATGATATTGAAACATTTCATGCTTTCCTACATTGAAGCTCATTTGTAGGACAGTGTTCTGGAAGAGAATTTCATCAATAACGTTGAACTTTGATTCTTTAACTGTAGGTAAATTCCTTGAATGTCTACCTTGATGAACATATGTGGAGAAATCTTTTTGGAAAATGATAAAATCCTGATATGATAACCAAACAAGAAAAAGAAAAACCAAGTTTTGACTAACCCAAATTATTCAAAATCTTTATTCATTTTAGTAGCTTACATACCATTTAGATGCTCTCAAAATAGCATATGAAATAACTTATGTAATGATGGTAAAATGTTATTTGACATGTTTTGTACTTTCTAATGATCATTACCAGGAAACCTTTGAAGGATTTTTTTACCAGAAATAATGTGATCAATATACAAAACAATGTTACATATTCAGAACTTAATGTTCTTAATTTACTGTAATAAGCTCTTCTTATAATAGTTGATTGGCCCTACCCAACTATCCTATGCAAGGTAATGGATTTATGTTGTTCTAAATGTGTTAAAATGCTTCACTTAGGTGTTACTCAGCATATGGTCTGCGGACTATCCACATTGATTTCATGATTGAGAAGAATACATCATATCGACCAAGATCAAACCATCAACCATATTAGTGACCCCCACTGAGATTAGCAATGTAATTTGAGTAATCATCCAAAACAGACAATGAACTTTGAACTGTAGTAAATCTAAATTCAATTCCTAAATTGTACATCGAACTTCTAACATTAAACCTTGAACATTTTCAATTAATGTTATCGAGTTGATATGCATTTGATTATCTAGGTATATCGTAAATTGTTTAGCTTCCCCTGCTGAATTATGACGTCAATGTAAAGTTTTACGTTTAACCGTAAATATGAGGCTTTAGTTTGGTTGTCTAACTAATGATTTGGATGAGACAAAAGCATTTGAAGAGTGGATTCTTAAAATTAGGGAAGGCAATATTGGTGGCCCTAATGATGGTGAAGCTGAAGTTGAATTTCCAGAAGACGTTGTTGTTCGCTCTAGAGATGAGCATATTCATTCAATTGTATCCACCATTTATCCAGCATTTGAAAACCATCTTAATGATCCATCATATTTTCAAGATAAAGCTATTTTGGTACCTACAAATGAATAATTCGATGCTACCAATGACTACATGTTAGGATTGATGAAAGATGAAGAGAAAACATATATGAGTTCAAATTCTTTATGTGAGATAGAGTTACCAGGTTTTTTTAAGGAATCAATCTACTCTCCAATTGTGTTGAATGGTTTTAAGGCATCTAGAATTTCCAACCATAAACTTACACTAAAAATAGGTGTTCCAGTCATGTTACTTCATAATATTGAGCAAACCAAAGGACTATACAATGGTAGTAGATTACATATTGTTAGGATTGGAAGACACGACATTGAAGCCTGAATCATATATGCTAGATTCTTCAACGAGACTACTTATATACCTTGCAGGAAGTTAACTCTGTCTAATAAAAGAATCTCATTACGTTTTTAGCGGAGACAAATCCCCAAAGTTGTTTATTTTGTTATGGTCATTAACAAAAGTCAATAACACTAATTATCAAATGTTGGATTATACTTGTGTAGGCCCGTCTTCACTCATTGTTAGTTATATGTTTTTTGTTTCTCGCATCACAAGTGAAAAAGGATTGAAGTTACTCATATATGACGAGGAAGGTCATCCAACTAATAAAATAAAAAGTTATGTCTACAAAAAGATCCTTCAACGATTATAGAAATTCGGCTGTTTCATTGGTTTTTTTTTTGAAACATTTCAATGTTACAATAATGCAAAGTCTGATCTGTTACTTTATTTTTTTATAGTGCCAATTTTTTATATCTTTATTTATACATTTTTATATGTTTCCCGCGTTTTACGCGGGTCATAATCTAGTTTCATGTATCAAAACCCATCACTTTTGTTGTGTATAAGTAGAAAAGTTGATCAAAGAGTACTCATCAAAAGTAAAAACATAATATAAGTTAACTTATTTTCTCATAAATGACTTGGAATTGAGAATATAAAGTTTGTATGTGATGCTTACCTATAGAAACAACAAATACCATCATTACTCCAAAGATGCAATAATTAGATTTCTTGCATAAGGAAAACAATAGCCTATCTATATGAAAACGATGATTCTCAAACAACTCCACAAAACATTATAAAACTATGATAAGTAATAGAATATGACTCCTAAAAACCATATTTTGTATTCCATCAACAATAATCACTGTGAATGTTTCAGCTGCCACTTGTATTGCTCAACAGTTATATGGTACAATAGTATGGAAGTTTACAATGTATGCATTCCTGAACACAAACAATGGTTATGATCTTTACATAACTTTTAATAGGGAGAAGATTTACAGATTCTCTAAGTTACCATATACACGTAATTCATAAGTAAACTTGTGATTATAACTTAATTTGTTTAAAAAATTCCCTAAATTATAATATACTTAGTTTTCTTGCTTGGTTGTGTTTACTTCTTTATATTGTTAAGACAACAATGAAGCATAATTATTGTATCCGTAGTTTTCTTGCTTGGATTTGGTTATTATTTTGTTAACAAATCACAGATCAAGCCTAAACAATGTACAACTTCATAACAAGTCACAAACCCGATGTAAACATTGCAAAACTTCAGAAAAATAGAAGTAAAAAGGATTTAATTTATTTCACTTGTTCATAAGAAGGTTTATCAAGCATTAAAAAGACTAAATTTAATGGGGCTCCACATTTGATTCACCACATCCAAGCAAACTGAATAAGACCCAAGAAAACATAAACATAAACATATACATCAAGAAGAGAATAAAGGACAATGGTTTGGGTATCACTAACTTAGACAAACACATACTCATATAACAAATTATATACTACATATTACCTTTTAGGACTTATAACAGATAGAAGTTTAAACACAAAACACGCCACTACAAGGGATTTCTGACCGAATATAAATTAACAATGTATTTATACATATATTGTCGCTAATTTGTCTGAATTCAATCAAGAATTAAAAAAAAATTGATCATTTCAAGCTCTGTGTGTTAACTAACTAGAGGCCTCAAAAATAAAGCGAAGACATATACAAATGAGATACGTGGATGAACAAAATCCTCTTTGAATTTTATCTTTTCATTAAAAGGGGTTCGTACATGTTCTATATGTATATGTTCTATATAAAAACGACATATTAAAACTGTTGCTAAATCCGTCTGTTCATCAAAGGATACTCTATCAAATAATGTTCTATGATTGAGGTTTTTAATTTCACAGTAAAACAAGACCCACTTTTAGATAGTACTCTATGTCCTAGGGGTGGAATTGGTACGGTACCAATTCATTTTTCTCTAAACCGTGTACCGTACCAACTATAATTGGTATAAAAAATTTTCTACCGGTACCGTATCAAGTATACTTGGTACCAATTTATTTGGCTACCAACATATTTAGTTTGTACAAATTGGTAATGGTATATATCAACTTCTTTTAATTTTCTATTGTAACATTAAAAAATAAGCAAAGACATCGAGATTTTGATGTTTAGTATAAAAATTAGTTACGTAGTTCTTTTAGTTTACAAAAGAATTCTACTAAAATAAAGACATCGAGATTTTAATGTTTAGTATAGAAATTAGTTACATAGTTCTTTTTGTTTACAAAAGAATTCTACTAAAATAAAGACATCGAGATTTTAATGTTTAGTATAGAAATTAGTTACGTAGTTCTTTTTGTTTACAAATGAATTATACTAAAGTAACGTTTTAATTTTGTGCTTTAATGTGGTAATAACTATCGACTAATACAATCAAATGACTAATATAATGTTATTAAAACTGTAAACACTAAACACAATTAATAGTTGAAATATACGATTTCACATATATATATATATATATATATATATATATATATATATATATATATATATATATATATATATATATATATATATATATATATATATAATTGGTTGGTACGGTATTACCATGGTATTCAAATTTTTGTACCATTACCATACCAATATTGATCAATTGGTACGGTACTACCAACCAAACATGTTGGCTACCAAATATCTTGGCTACCAAGTTTATTGGTTCGGTTGGTAACATGTTGGTTGGTTTTCCGTGGTACAATTTTATCAGCCCTACTATGTCCTATACAAAAATAATAATAATAATAAACAATAAAAAAAATTCTTAGAAATCGAACATAGAAAATAAGATAAGATTACAATAATATAATATAAATTTTCAAATAAAACGAATACAATATAATTGTAGTAAAATAATACCCTTTTTCACACAAATAAAATACAATATGGTTACGGATAATATAACATCATCTGGATGTGCCATACATAGAGAATACAATAAGCTTATAGGAATATAACACACTTTGAACATAGTTATAGTAAGATGACACTCTCTGTCATATCACATTGAGAGAATACTATAAGATTATAAAAAAATTATATCGTGTCATTTTGTATTAAAAAAATCATGATTTTATATGTAATATAAAAAGAGAAATTGACAAAAATAATCATTTACACTAATTACATTATAAAAATAGCCAAAAAAACCGAAGTTGCAAAAATAACCATGAATTTCGCAGATAGAATAGTTCCATCTGTGAAATGGGTTTTCCATCTGCGAATGTATAAAGCAGCTAAAACACAACTGTGCTTTAGCTGCTTGTACATTCGCAGGTGGTTAATTTTTTTTCTCTATATATATTGAAATTGTAGGGTAAATTCGCAGATGGAATAGCCCCATCTGCGATTTACTCTGATTCCATCTATGAAATTGCGTTTTTTATTTTTTTAATATTAACTATGAAATCAATTGGTTTGACTACGAAATAATGTTGCCAAACAAGAAGTTAAAGTTATGAATAGGCGTGTGGTAGATAAAACTAAAAAGAAAAAAAAATCAAGTCAAAAAAATGAAAAAAAAAACATGTTTATGGGCATTATGTTGATGTTGGTGATGTACGTTTAGATATAACCGAGCTACAAACCAATTGATTTCATAGTTAAACTTAATATATATATATATATATATATATATATATATATATATATATATATATATATATATATATATATATATATATATATATATATATATATATATATATATATATATATAAAATAAAAACCACAATTTCACAGATGGAATCAGAGTAAATCGCAGATGGGGCTATTCCATCTGCGAATTTACCCTACAATTTAAATATATATAGAGAAAAAAAAATTAACCACCTGCGAATGTATAAGCAGCTAAAGCACAGTTGTGCTTTAGCTGCTTGTACATTCGCAGATGGAAAGCCCATTTCACAGATGGGACTATTTCATTTGCGAAATTCATGGTTATTTTTGCAACTTCGGTTTTTTTGGCTATTTTTATAATGTAATTAGTGTAAATGACTATTTTTATCATTTTCTCATATAAAAACATTTATGAAAATTATTGTCTAAAATCCCATAGTACCGGCTACATTCCTTAACTGCTCAAATGATGTCGTTTGATGTATTTTTTTCGAGTAACAATTGTTGTTTTTTGGTTCTTTGTGAAACAAATGAAGTTATAGACCTTACCTTAATCAGCCAATAACATTATAACTCCTCTAAAGATATCCCAAAAGTAACAGGTACAGTTATGTAGGATTTGCCAAATCTTTTTTTATCTTAGTTTAATTTTTATATCTATCTAACAAGTATTAAAGCTCCACCTTATGTTATGCCTTCTCATTTTCAATCCAATCTTAAAAGGTAAGATTTGAAGACCTAATTAAAACGACATATAAATTAGTTTAAACTAACAAGATACATTTTATGAGGATGTTTATTATACTTAAAAGTATCGCGTTAGTAAAAAGTCTATATAATTTTTTTAAAAATACAAAAATATTGTTAGTTTACTATGTGGACTTTTCTTTTCAATCAAGAAATAAAATAAAAATTTTAATAGAAGAAACAAACATCTAATGAGTTGCGGAATCTTTTTGAAAACATCTCCAACAAATATCCTATATTATTCTCCAAGTAAGATATCATACCCAAATAAGCTACAAAATAAAGCAAGCGCGCTGTTATTTTTTTTTAGGGTTTTAAAGGGTTAAAAGCAGTTATGGTTATTTACAATGATACCCTCAATTTGTGTTAGATTTACAAAAACATGTCCTGAAGTAAAGGTTAACTTTTGAATATGATTGTCACTGGCACTGACTTCTCAGTGAAGCAATTTCATTAATAGATTTTTTAAATTGATTCGAACCATATACTAGCACGGGGTAAAGGCCGACAGGTACAATCGCCCCAAACACTATAATAGCCATTCAGTAATATCAGAATATATTCTAGAAATATATCCATCTCGTGACCAATTTTTAGCACTTAACACTAAAATGATCATGTGTTCGGCGAATATTACATCTTGAATTAGCAATGGACAATTTTGTGAAATTTTGTGACAAAAGGTAAATCAGGAATTACTCACGAGATTCATGGTAGTCGCGGAGTTGCTTCATGTCAGTATCAACCACCCTAAATTAACAATTAATATCGTAAATAATGTTTAATTAAATAGTATCTTTTATGCATAGATATATTGGAGACAACTTCACCAAGTCGCATGGGCCATCCTTTGCCACTGTCTGGCCTTTCGGATAACATTCTTATATGGTGTGGGTCGTCTGACAAACCTAACAAGTTTGGGCACGTCTCTTAGATGCAAAATCATGAGAATGAGAGTCGGTAGTTTCACTAGTCCTAGTGTCCGTAGTGGGTATCATAGGAGGAGTGCAAGACTCATGAAAGGTGTGAATAATTGGGTGTCATGGAAAGAACGAGGAATGATGTCTCATTGAATGTAACATGACGAGAGAGAATGATTTTGTGGGTTGAGAGATCGAGACATCTATATCCCCGATGTTGGGTTGGATAACCGAGGAAGACACACAAGGAGTACATAGAGGGGCGAGTTTATGAGGTGGTGTAATATATGGCTAACGTATGCATCCTAAAACCCATAGATGAGAATAATTTGGGGGTTTTCTTGAAAAGTTTAGTGAATGGGATGACATTGTTGATTGGTGTGGATGGAATGATGTTGAGGAGATGGATTGTCATATGTAAGGCATCAACCCAACCCAATATGTGGGTGGAATGTGAGCATGAAACAAAAACGTACAACCGATGTTATTTATAATTCTAATCATTCGTTCGGGCATCCCATTTTATTGGGATGTTTTGTGACACAAAAAACGAAGCTATGTTGACAAAAAAAGATTGTGGAATTAATTATTATTGAACCCTCCCCTGTTATCACAATGGAAAGATTTAAGTTCAAAATTGAATTGGTTTTTGACATAGGCACGAACATATAAAAAATTGACAATAACTTCATACTTGTTTCTAAGAGGATAAACTCAAATGAAATGCAAATAATGATCTAAAAATAAGGCATAATAATTTATTACAGCAATGCTCGGAATATGAAAGGTCTAAATATGCAAGTGAATAATGTCAAACGCATGCGAAACTATAACAACCCTAAACTACTAGGTAAAAATTTCATTTTAAATAAATCAAAATCATTTATTCATTCGTTCCAAAAGACAAACAAAATTAAAGTATTATTAAAACATCAGAGTAAAATCGAAAATAGTCAATGTGGAATAAATTTCTAAGGGATGAAGTGCGATCAAGCCAAGCCCTTCCATTTGGAACCAGAAATGCTTGAAAATATTTTGTACATAAACTGTAAGCACAAAGTATAGTGAGTTCCTCAAAATCTCACATACCATATATAACATCGGGCCCCAACCACATAACACCCCCCCCCCCCCCTCTACATAACGGGCTTCGCCCAACACAATGGGTCACGCCCAACATAATGGGCACTAACCAACTTAATGAGTGCCGCCTAAACTAATAGACCCTGCCCAACATATAAACGGGCCCCACCCTGCACACAATGCAAGAGTCAGAAAGACAACTAACATCTTACATAGTTCAGTGAGAAGACTCACTACACACTCCCAGTCAAACAACCACAACTCGAAAGTCCGAAAACTGGTGATGCAACCCACCTATTGAAAAACCCAAGGCCAAACCTCAACCCACACTCTAAGACAAGTAATTTGACCAAAAGTCAACCAGGTCAAAGTCAACGGTCAAAGTCAACGACAATTGACCTCAACTTCATGGCAACGTCCCACTAAAACAATTGTGATTCCTTCTTTCCCCATGTCGTGACAGCCAACCCGTTACTTCGTGGGTTTAATACATGGACAATCTAATGGGTTTTGTTCTTAATCCATTAAGTACTTAACCGGTACTCTCCAGAAG
The DNA here is from genome assembly GCF_002870075.4 of Lactuca sativa. Taxonomy (NCBI): domain Eukaryota; kingdom Viridiplantae; phylum Streptophyta; class Magnoliopsida; order Asterales; family Asteraceae; genus Lactuca; species Lactuca sativa. The sequence goes on from NC_056626.2 coordinate 140,323,647, forward strand.
TCTTCTAGGGACCCCAATGGTCCGTAAACACACCTTAAACTCTAAATCTTCATCATCTAGAAATGTTCTTAAAGGAAAACCCAAAAATCCTTCCTTCTCTTTTCATTTTACCTTTATTTCTCTAAGATTTTCATGCATATCTTCTTCTTCTACCTCTTTCTAATGAAAAATCATGAACACATACACACACATACGGTTTTGATAATGATGGTGGTAAGATTTCACCCAAAAACAACAAGCATGTTGTAAATGGTGAAGTCCAATGACCAAAACCTATGTCAAAATCAACATAATGCACTTTTCTATAAGTTTTTGTGGAAAATCACCAAATGCACCTTAATTTTTCTTTCAAAAATGACTTCTGAACATTCCAAACTAATGAATGGTCTTCAAACCAATATGCATGTGATGATCTTCAAACTTAGATGTTAGATTATCAAAGTTTGTTGTTAACAGCTTTCAAATATGTTCATAAAAGATTTATTCCAATATCTAAAACTTCTTTTTTGATCAAATCTGATTTTCCCCAGGATCCCACCAACAAAATGAGAAGTTCTACAAATTTTAGAAGATAACTTAATATTCTCGAATTATTATAGTTATTGCAAGAAAATATAGCAATTATTCACAGAAAATACTTTTTGAGGTTAGTAAATTCTGGAAAATATCTGATATTACACATACACTAATTAAAGATGTCCCATGAAGTTTCATGCATTTATGTGATAGCTTTCTGTTGATTTCAAATTTATTTTTGTTGAAGAGAATAAAATAGTAAAATTAAGTTATAAATGTCCAAAGTCATATTTAATAATTTTCACATCTTATGGACATCATAAATACTACATGAACAAATGTACATATTTTATCATGAGTATTTCTCATTTTTCCCGATTTAGTAAATGTTTAGGGGATTAAATTGGTAATAAATAGCTACACGTGTCCACAAATTATAAAACTTTACCATAATATCTTATAAGACATATTAATCATGAATAAAAAGTTTAATGAATTTCTATTATTTTTTATTAGTTTTTCATGAATTAATGTTTATCTATGAGAATAAATCAGGGAAAAATAATCAAACTATTCTAAAAGTTAAAATAAATTTCCACACCATAGTGTATTAAAGTTTAACCACACATAAAAAGTTTGGGAACTTTTATAAAAAATTTATTATTTAATTTCATTTTTAATAGAATAAATACACAAAAATCATAAAAATAGGTTAAGTTGTTCAAAAACCCATTTTGATATTTTTCCCAGTTTGTATAAATCAAATAAAAATAAATTTTTTTTTTGGAAGAACTATGGAATCATTTTGCTATTTATGTTATATTTCTTATATTAAATACTCTTAAATCCAAAACTCGGACTCCAATATATGAAAATCAATTTTGGTAATTTTCCCAGCATATATATACTGTATATGAATTTTTCAAAAAGTTTGATAATTTTCATTTATAGTTTAATAATTATTCACGAACTAATGTTTATTTAAGTGGAGAAAAGAAAGAAAATATCTACACTATTTGGAAACCAACTTTTAGGTTTTTTCCAGCTTTTATATGTCTAATAGCACTAGTACAAAAAGTTTGGGAAATTTTAGAAACTGTTTTCTAATTATCTATATTTTTGTTAGAATAAACACACAAAAATCATAAAATCATGTTAAACTACTTGAAAATCAATTTGAGTATTTTTTTTCCCAGTTTATATACATTGTATAACAGTTTTACAAAAAGATTGGGAATTTTTATTAGCTGTTTATTATTTTTCATGATATTGTGATTTTTTAAAGGAAATAAATGGTGGAAAAATAGTTAAACATATTTAAAAATCATGATAATTTACAAGAGGGATCTAAATTATAGTTAGAACTGAAATGTAATGTTTGGAATTTTTAGAACTGATTTGATTTAGTTTTGGATTTTTAGCTTGTAAAGCCCTTCCGAAAGTGCTAAAATGCATTACAAACAATAACACATAAATGAGATTTCTCACTTACAAATGTTAATAAGTCAATTGGTATATGAAAATATGACTTTTCATAAAAGTATTTGAAACTTATACAAAACCTAACTTTGACACAATATTGACATAATTCTATTGGCATAATTCTGTTGTAACAGTTAAGTATACTAGTATTAGATTTCGATTAGAGACTCATTAATATTCAACATCATTGTAGGAATCAGTAGTGGTACAAGTGGAACTTAGTTCAAAGCAACATTTGCATCATCTCAAAGCATTGTGAGTATTCACGCCTCCCCTTATTTTCGGTTTTTACGTTTTGAGGTGGAAAAACATGTCCTAAACTATTTATGTTCGTTGTATTTATTTTGACTCGTATAAACTTGGTTGCTATATTTTGCATGTATGTATATGTTAATTTAACTCATGAGGACTGTATCGCGGTTAAGTCCCTGGAATCATTTGACACAACTCGTTAACTCTTTTGAGCTTATGGTCATTATGGATAGCGCTATTATGAGGTAGACAACTCCTCACTCACATGATTTGCTTGAGTACAATTTACCATTTTATACACTATGTTTGCGATACACACAGTAGTCAATAGAGCACGATTCGGTCATTAGGCTTGGGTTGTGAACTCATTAATGGAAGCTTGATGCACATACAAATCTTATATCGTATTTTAGCAACAAAACATATATACTCATTTGAGCAACGAAACTTGTATACTCATTTTAACGATGAAATTTGTATACTCATTTTATCAATGAAACTTTTCTACTCATTCTATCAACGAAACTTGTTTACTCGTTTTTGCAACGAACTTTATCTCCCATGAGAATATGAATTTTGCATCTCATTTTGGCAACATAATTTATTTCTCATGATGACAACGAACTTTGTTTATGCAAACTTATTTACTCATTTTAGCAATGTAGTTTTATTTTTGGAAACATCTGTCAACACTTTGATTACGATTCATGAAACTAATATTATTTTTAACTTGTGAACTCACCAACTATTTCGATAGTTGACCACTCATTTTACATGCTTTTTCAGGAGCATCTAGTAAGAGGCACCTAGAGACACATCACTTGTAGGATCAATTACATGTGTTATATTTCAAATACATTATAATTTATTTTGAAAAGTTGTTCAAAATCATTGTAAATTGTAATACTTTTTAATACAATGGTTGGTGTTTTCTTTTAACTTTTGCTATGAGACCCTTTATACTGTCGTGTCCAGTGTTTCCGCTTTAGAGGGGCGTGACAGTTACCATAGGGAAAGCTAGTTGTAACCTCCCTAAGGAGGTGGATACCAAGGCTATGATATCCGATACGAATGATGAGGAAGAGAGGTGCGAGGATGAGCGCCGACAGTTGGATGTCAGTGGTTGTTGTTAGATGGTTGATGACGGTAATTAAATGAGCCTCTGCGACTATTGAGGTTTTGATTGCCTTGATAATTATTGTTGCTGCATTTTTAGATGATGCTTACAATTCGAGGTTCTTATAGTAAAACTATAAACATGCTTGGCATAGGGTAGAGAGACGCTCCTTGTGAAGAATCATAGTTGCGAAACCAAAGAACCATTATTAGCATGTAAATCGGCTATTACCTTCATTTTTTTGTAGTACTCAAGGAACCAATCGGTCTCCCGTAGTAAATAGATGGAACTTCTTATCGAGTTTATTGATGCAGGAATCTTTGTTATCATGGAACAATGCCTCAATATCCAGCCATGGAGAGTTAGCAGTTAACCCAGGTTTGATGACCATGTTGAGGAGAGATTGAGTTAATGTTCTATAGATCCATATCTTTACTAGTGAATCGATAGTGTCCCATTCAATGTCTTCATTTCCAGTAGGTATTGAAGTACCATTTAAGTTTCAAAAAATACCAAATTGGTACCAGACTTTGGAATAATTCCCTCCATGAATCACAATTGAGTACAATCAAGTCAATGGTAAGAGGTACGTACACTTTGATGTTTGTTATCCTGTGGGGCTTCATGTTGACAATAATAGAATTGGAGTTGGAGGGATCATCAGTGCCTGCATAATGAAGAGGGAGAGATGCTTGATAGAAAAGTAGAAGGATAAGATCGAGAATAGCTTTGGTAGGAGTGGCTAGAAAAACAACAGGGACAACAATAGGGTTGAAGGGAGTCCTTTAGGGCTCTATAACCATGAAAGGATATTGAATTATTTTTCTATTACTGAGGAGTTGTATTCAACAAATTATATAAATATATGTACAACATAATTGGCTAACATGGCTATACAGATAATGGGCTACACTAAATACAACACAATAATATACAATAATACAAATATGTCTCTAAAGCCTTTTACTAATAGAATAGCAACGGGTTATGTCGATCAAATCTACTTTGCCAACAATATAAGGATGGAACTAATAGCAGAGCTAATAAATATTACCACAAATTGAAAGTGTTGGTAATAGCGCCCACAGTCATGACAGCAATAATGTTACTATTAATCGTAGAATTGAAAGTCTTGGTAATAGTGCCCACAATCATGACAGTAATAATGTTACTATTAATCGTAGAGTCCTTTTACATTACATGCAAGGACATAAATAATGAACTAATGAGAAAAGTATTTTATTGGGGTCTAGTTTGTTAATTAATTAAGGATTTAATTAATTAATTACAAACTCATAGACATAAGGGTTTGAAGTGTAAAGATTTGAAAGTCAAATCATTTAGGATAATTAAATAATGACCATGTAATTATCCTGAAGAGTTCAAAAAACTCCATCTCTATAAATAGATTGGTCTATGGCCGGTTTTGATGATGAGTTTTTGTAACATCCAAAAATCAAGGCAAAATTTTTATTTTACAAAACCATTTCAAATCCATTAGTTTTACAAAAACAAATTTTCTAAAGGTCACAATCATATATCAAAGTATCCAAAATCATAAATCATGAGAAAGACCAGGATGATGTGAACGATCAAGCCTTTGCCTTGCCCCTGTCCTATGAAGTACCTGAAACCTTACAATCAAATTGTAATACAAAGTATAGTGAGTTACCCCAAAATACCCCACACATTAAGACAGATAAAACATGCCTCGGCACAATCAATTATCAGACTAGAATTCCAACATGTAACAAGTTCAATCAATCATCGGATTGAAATTCCCTGTCCCAATCAGACATCGGACTAGAATGCCTTGGAAAAATCAGTCATCGGACTGGAATGTCTCGGTTTGTTGGCTTACGTACATAGCAGTAAAGCCTCAACCTAAATACACTATGTCGAAATATGAAATAGATAAAACATATAACAACAAATAAATAATCATGAAGATCTAACAGATAACTACAATATAACAACATCCTATATAGTAGGATACATAACCTAATGGGCCGACGTTGGTGCTTTCAAGCCACAAGTACAATTAGGAAAACTCACCTCACAGTCTGAAAAATATTTGAACAGATCACTACTCTAAATACTACCTCTACGGATCACATATACAATTAAAAGGGACCCAATCTCAAACTACTATTTAAATTTCCCCAAATAACTTCAAGTCAAACTTGGTCAACAGTCAAAGGTCAAAAATAAAAAGTCAAAATTCCCACATTAGGCTGAGTACACCCTACATACTCTATCACTATACATGGCGTAGTGAATTCCTCTCCTGGCTATGGGGCTCTAACTCAGTACGCATTGCGTACCACTAGGTATCCCCTACGTACATGATCATCTCCTACTTTCCTCATTAAGTGCTTCTTCCTAAAAGTCCTTACATGGACGTAGTCCAATTAGTCATCAAACTAGAATTCCCTATTTTAATCAGTCATCGAACTAGAATGCCTCGACAAAATCAGTCATCGGACTGGAATGCCTCGGTCAGTTGGCTTATGTATATAGCAGTAAAGTGTCAACCCAAACTGCAATATGTTGACATATGCAACAGATAAAACATATAACAACTAGAAAATAATCATGAAGATCTAACAAATCACTACAACCTAGGAACGGCCTATATATACTAGGATACATAACCTAGTATGTCGACATTGGTGCTTTTGACCCATAAGTACAGTTAGGAAGACTCACCTCATTGTCTAAAAAATAGTTGAACAACTCATTGCTCCAAGTACTACCTCTGCAAATCACCTATACAATTAACAGGGACCCAATCTCAAACTACTATTTAGATTTCCCAAAATAACCTCAAGTCAAACATGGTCAAAGTTAATGGTCAACGGTCAAAGGTCAAAAAATCAAAGTTAAATACCCCACATCAGGTTGAGTACACCCTACGTACTCCATCACTATGCATGGCGTAGTGACTTCCTCTCATGGCTACAAGGCTCTATCTTAGTACACGGTGCATACCACTAGGTCGCTAGGTACACCTTACGTACTTAATTAGCTCCCACTTTCCTCATTTAGTGCTTCTTCCTTTAAGTCCTTACATGCAAGTATCAGATCTAACCCTAAATAAAATCTTAAATCATTATGTTTCCAACTTTATGAATTTTCATGACTAGAAAGTATCCAAATCTAAAAATCCCTAACATAGCACAAGATTCTAAGCCCTAATACTCATGTATGGATGAAAGGAAAGGATCAAGATCACATTTATTGACTCTATGCACCCCAAAACATCTTAAAAGGCTACTCATAAGGTTAGGAGTAGCTCATACTCAAGTAGACCAAGATTATGGAACTAAAATGCACAAAACTCAAGAAGTAACAAGATCTAGTGAAGAATTAATCAACTTCAAAACCTTATACCTTATGGATGTTGCTTGAGATATGCAAATCGTAGATCTTGTAACACCCTATTTTTACCATTCCATAGGATTCAACATAAACCGTTGATTATAAAATTCAAAGTAGAGATATATTACTCTTTATCCCAAGTAGTCGTCACAAGCATGTAGGAAACATCGATACAATTTCCGTAGATATATAGAACGCGTATATTTGACTTTGTATGAAAAAGTTATGCGTTTTCGAAGATTTGCGATTAAACTGACACGGCTCAGTGTATCGTAAAAGTGAATTTTTGATAATCATTTTTTAGCCTTAATACATCTAAACAAATGTCATATTAGTCAATAAAATGAGAGCGTCCATATAAAGAACATCTAAATCTGACTGTGTGAAAGGAGGTTATGATTTTTCGAAGTTTCAATGCAAAAGTTGTTGGGTTATGAGCATTCTAACACTCCTGAGTGTACATGCAGCCCTAAATACCTTGGATCTATGTTTTCTCTATTATCCATACAAATATGAATATTCAAAGGTATTACCCTTTCTAGCATACAATCTTTTATACTTGGGTAATATAACAAGTTAGAATAGATACCTCTTGATGTAGTTTGACTCCATAAAGCTCGAGAGCCTAGTGTCCCAAGTGTGACACCTCAAATGGTTCACACAACATCACCAACACATGGAATAACCATGAGAGAAGACACATCATGCTCAAATTGGCTAGCCCTCATATATGTATCACTAGTGCCAATTTCTTGAGCTAAAGGGGTCTTTCTATGGGTTGGGTCACCACATGGGTTAAACCCAACATACGAAATCTTGGATAATAAGCCCACATATATAAGAATGAATGATTTACACAATCAATCCCCATATATTTAATTAGTCTCTTTTGATTACTAAATTAAGTCTAAATTTATTCTTGATCAATACTAATTAAATAACATGATTTCATATTAATATATTAGAACTTATAATATATTAATATGTCACAAATGTCCTCTATTCACAAACGGTCTATCTAAATGTTCTAATGCCATGCAACCCAAATGGACCATGCCGAGTCGGGTCAAGTACATACTAATTATAGTTATGGACTTAGACACTAATCCAACAGTCTCCCACTTGGACAAGACTAAAACTATTATTGCGTATGACTTCAAGAACCAACTGGCAATCGTAGCTCTCAAAAGCCGCTGTCGAACTCTGACCTTGCCGATGAACTCTAACCTTTGTCAATGACTTGTCCATTAGATAAGGGATCATATATTCCTAAATTCTAGATATCATATGAACTGAGACATGGATTAAAATCATTGTCTCTATCCATTTGTTGTTTCCCGATTTCCGATTTATGACGACCGACTAATTGAACAAATCACATTAGTCCTGGCTTGGCCAAACACTTCGGGGTGTCATCACTAAATCATCGAGGGGCCCACAGATATCGCTTTTATCCCAAAGGTAAAAGGAATGGATAAACTTCGACTCATATGGCTTGTTCTACTACTTGTTGAATCATACACAAAGGCACGTTTTATAACTTCGAGTTACCAATGCGTTTTCATGCAATCAATGTATAACCAACTCATAGTAACAACTCATATCTCTATGTTTGAAGAATATAAGATATTATCGTCTCATGATCACTCGTGATAAAATCCATTAAGTGATTCCAATGAGCGTGGGTTGAATCCAATACTCAGAACTTATGAGCACTCATGAGTGTTGTAGTACCACTTTGTCCAACATCTTAGACCTCTACAAGCCAACCCATGATAGTCTTGATTCATATCTACTTCTAACATATGACCGACTGTGGATGGTTTGAATAACTTAGTCATTTAGGAAGAACGACCTAGTTATTCTGGAAGTCAAAACATGCAAAGTGAAACACAAGAATAATGAATCCAATATGGTCTCTGAACTTATGAATATAAATAAACCATCTTTTATTTATCACCATATTGATTACTGATGCGGGCCCTAGTGTGGAGGATCGGGCCCTTGCGTTCGTAGAGGCCCACGATCGTGTGACTAAAGGGACTTCACAGAAATGGCCATAAATTTGGCTACGGATCTCCGTTTTGGGCGTACGACCAGTCAAATCGAAGCTTGAAGTAAGGAACACGTCTAGATAAGTTTTCAAAGGGGACTTACCCATTTTTGAGTCCAAAAATCATTTTCTAAATTGGACTTATGGACATTTTTGTGTTTTTTCATAATTTTTGGACTTTGTTTTTGCGTTTGTGTTTGGGCCATGTCTCTTTAGGGTTTCCTTTAAAATTATGCTTCTTATTTAGGTCTTTCTAATGTAATTTGGATGGTCATTGATCAGTTTAAAGAACTTTACTTTTCTCTCAAAATTTTGTGTGTGTTTACCCAATTTTGAAGCCAATCCCACGGTATTCATTGAATCAACGTGGTTTGGACAAGATTATATTGGGTATTCTTTTAGAATGAATAGTTTTGATCATGGGTCATTGGTACGCTGCATCAGTTGGTATCAGAGCCGAATTGCTGGTTTAGAATGCCTCCGAGAAGAAACAGGACACCCGCCAATGTTCATGAGCAAGAACTGGAAGAACGTATTATAGCAAGAATGGAGGAGATGATGGATCAAATGGTTGATCAATTGACTAGTATGATGGTCGAACTAATGAATCGAGGAGGTCAAAGGTCTCAAACTCATTTGCAGGTGGAAGATGGTGATTTTGGTAACTCGTTCGGCGTCAGTGACGGTTCGTATTCTGAAGACGATCTAGAAAAGCGGCCAAGGCGTGAACGTGGGGGTGATAATAGGCGTTGGGAGGCTGGAATGCAAATTGATATCCCGGAATTCGATGGGGTTAGTTTGAATCCGGAGGGGTTCATCGAGTAGTTGGCTACTGTTGAGGAAGTTTTTGAGTTCAAAGAAGTCCCTGAAAACAAGAGAGTGTCGTTGATTGCCACTAGGCTATGTGGTAGGGCATCTGCATGGTGGCAACAATTAAAACTGACACGAGAGAGGATGGGAAAGTCAAAGGTCGTGACTTAGAGGAAGATGAAGAAGTGTTTACGATCTAACTTCAATTTTCAAAGGTTGATGTACCAACGCTTGCAAAATCTAAAGCAGGATACCAAGTCTGTTGACGATTACACAATTGAGTTCTACCAATTGATTGCCCGAAACGATATCCAGGAGACAGAGGAACATCTCATTGCTCGATATATTGGGTGTCTACTGGTCCAAATCATGGACTCCGTAAATATGTTTGACCCGGTGTCTATTTCTGAAGCGCACCAACGGGCATTAGCTTTTAAGAAACAAAGTCGTCGGGTGGGCGGTTCGTCTTCAACTGCCATTGCTGGAGGAAGTTCCAGGACAGGTGGTGTGGTACCCCGTGTTGTGCCTAATCGACAAAGACCAACATCTAATAGTGCTGGACCAACTCCTAGGACAACTGGTAGTAGTAGCTTGAAGTGTTTTAGTTGTAGGGAGACAGGTCACTGACAATAAGAGTGCAAGAAGGTCGGAAAACGTCATTTTTTTGATGAGCAAGATGATTGGAAAAATAGTGATGCTGGTGAAAATTATGAAGATTCCCCTGTGTACGACGAAGAGCTTCAATTAGAAGAGGAGGTTGTAACTGGAGATGTGGGGGTGAATTTGGTGGTAAGGCGCTCTTATTTTACACCAAAAATTATTGGTGATGACTGGGTCAAACACAACATCTTTCAGTCGACATGTACTATTTTGGGAAAGGTTTGTACTTTTTTATTGATTTAGGAAGTTGTGATAACCTTATATCTGAAGAAGCAGTTCAAAAGTTGGCTTTGAAAACAGAAAACCGCCCTAAGCCTTACAAGCTACAGTGGCTTAAGAAGGGTGGTGAGGTCATTGTATCTAAACGAGCCCTTGTTCAATTTTCTGTTGGTACCACGTATAAAGATGATGTGTGGTGTGATGTGGTTGCTATGGATACTTGTCATTTGTTGTTAGGAAGACCTTGGTAGTATGATTGTAACATAGATCATAACGGGCGGACTAATACTTACAGTTTCTTGTTTGATGGTGTGAAGAGAACATTGGTTCCCAGTTAGCCAAAGGAACCAGTTCATAAACCTTCGGGTACTCTATTAACTCTTACTCAGTTTGAAGACGAGTTGGAGGCGAAAGGTGAAATTTTTGTGTTGTTAGGGAAGGAAGTGGATAAGGAGGTTGAAATTCCTGAGGCTATGGTTCCTCTTCTCAAGGAATTCGCTGATGTTTTCCCTAATGAATTAACTGATGGCTTGCCACATTTACATGGCATCCAACATTATATTGATTTACAACCAATAGCTCAGTTGCCTAATAGGCCACATTACAGAATGAGTCCCGGAGAGCATGAGGAGTTGTGACATTTGGTGGAGGAATTGATTTCAAAAGGTCATGTCCGGGAGAGCATGAGCCCGTGTGTTGTTCCTGCTTTGTTGACTCCTAAAAGGGATGGTACTTGGCGTATGTGTGTTGATAGTCGTTCCATCAATAAGATCACAGTGAGGTACATATTTCCAATTCCTCGACTTGATGACTTGCTTGACCAGATTAGTGGTGCCACTATCTTTACCAAACTGGACTTAAAGAGTGGGTACTACCAGATTCGACTTAGACCGGGTGATGAAAGGAAAAGTGACTTCAAGACTCGTGAAGGATTTTATGAGTAGTTGGTGATTCCTTTTGGTTTATTAAATGCTCCTGGTACATTTATGCGTATGATGAACCAATTGTTCAGGCCCTTTATTGGTAAATTTTTAGTCGTCTATTTTGATGACATACTTATTTACAGTGCTACTTTTGGAGAGCATGTCAGCCATGTGCGGCAGGTCTTGACCTTACTTCGAAGGGATAGTTTGTATGCAGCTGTGAAGAAGTGTGTGTTCATGGTCCCAAAAGTCCTGTTCTTGGGTTATGTTGTTTCTAGTGAAGGAATACAGGTAGACGAAAGTGGCAGCTGTCAGACAATAGCTAACTCCAAATACCATCACTGAAGTACGAAGCTTCCTTGGTCTTGCTTCATTCTATAGGCGTTTTATTCCAAACTTCAGTTCTCTTATGTCACCTATGACCGATCGTATGAAAGGGAAGACCTTTACTTGGACAGAGCAGCACCGATTCTTGTATTACCAGATTTTTCTCAAGTTTTTGAATTACACACGGATGCTTCAAAGGTTGGAGTTGGAGCAGTTTTAAGTCAAGGGGGATGATTGGTTGCCTATTTCAGTGAGAAGTTCACGGGGCCAAAGTTGCATTATAGCACTTATGATGTTGAATTATATGCAGTGGTCCAAGCTATAAAGCATTAGCGTCACTACCTGTGTCATAAAGAGTTTGTTTTTTTACAGATCATGGTTCTCTAAGGCACATTCGAAGTCAAGATAAGGTGTACCATAAGCATGGGCGGTGGATGGCATTCTTGGAAAAGTTCACTTTTGTTGTGAAGCACAAATCTGGAGTGTCGAATCGGGTGGCAGATGCTTTGAGCAGAAGAAGTAATTTGCTAGTTTCCATGAGGGTTGGTGTTCCAGGGTTGGATGTCCACGTGGAGCAGTTGGCTGTTGATCCTTACTTTTCTGTTATTTTGCAGGATATACAATCTGGGCGGAGGTCTGATTTTCTAGTTCATGACAGTTTCCTTTTCAAAGGGAATCAATTTTGTGTCCCCGATTCTAGTCTTCGTCTTCAAATCATCAAGGAGTTGCATGGTTAGGGGCATGTCGGGCGAGATCGCACTTTACAGTTGGCGCAATCATCTTACTTTTGGCCTATTATGCGAAAGGAGGTGGATCAATATGTTAAACGGTGTAGAATTTGCCAGGTTTCGAAGGGCACGACTACCACTGTTGGACTCTATATGCCTTTACCTATTCCGTCTCAACCTTGGGTGGATATAAGCATGGATTTTGTGTTGGGGTTACCACAGACTCAACGGGGCAATGATTCAATCTTTGTAGTTGTTGATCGTTTTTCAAAGATGGTGCAATTTATCCCTTATAAAAAGACGACGAATGCAGTTAATGTGGCTCAATTATTCTTTCGAGACATATACCGTTTGCATGGCTTGCCATCTTCTATTATTTATGATCGAGACACTAGGTTTTTGAGTTATTTTTGGCGTAGCTTGTGGAAAATGGTGAACACTTAGCTTAGCTTTAGTAGTGCTTATCATCCTCAAACAGATGGGTAAACAGAAGTTGTCAATTGGTCCCTTGGTAATATTTTGCGGTGTTTGGTGGGTGATCATGTGAAGGGCTGGGATCAGAAACTATGCCAAGCTGACTTTGCTCATAATCATGCAATCAACCGAAGTACTGGATTCAATCAATTTCAAGTGGTCTATTCTGCTCAACCTCGAGGACCACTTGATTTGATGTCGCTTCCTATTTTTGGTGTTGTTCCAAAGAAAGTGAAGGATTTTGTTGAATGTCTACATGATGTTCATAAGGCTGTTCATGAAAACTTGATTCGATCCAACTCCAAGCACAAGCAAGATGCAGATAAAAAAACGTAGGCAATTTGATTTTGAGGAGGATGATTTTTTTGGGCTGTTTTGACTAAAGATCGTTTTTCGATTGGTGAGTACAACAACCTATCAGCCAAGAAGATTGGACCCATGGAGATCATGGAGAAGATCAATTCCAATGCTTATCATCTGAAGTTTCCAAGTCACATTCGATGTTCTGATGTTTTCAATGTGAAACATTTACTTCCTTTTCATGAAGAGTCTTTCGATGATGAGCCCATTACACATTCGAGGTCGAATTTTGTCTACCCAGGAGGGGATGATGCGGGCCCTAGTGTGGAGGATTGGTCCCTTGCGTTCCTAGAGGCCCATGATCGTGTGACTAAAGGGGCTTCACGTATGTGGTCATAACTTTGGCTATGGATCTCCGTTTTGGGCCTACGACCAGTCAAATCGATGCTTGAAGCAAGGAGCACGTCTGGATAAGTTTCCGAAGGGGACTTACCCATTTTTGAGTCCAAAAATCGTTTTCAAAATTGGACTTATGGACATTTTTGAGTTTTTTCTCATAATTTTTGGACTTTGTTTTTTGGTTTGTGTTTGGGCCATGTCTCTTTAGGGTTTCTTTTAAAATTCTGCTTCTTATTTAGGTCTTTCTAATGTAATTTGGATGGTCATAGATCAGTGTAAAGAACTTTCATTGTTCTCTCCAAATTCTGTGTGTGTTTACCGAATTTTGACGCCAATCCCACGGTATTCATTGAATCAACGTGGTTTAGACAAGATTATCCTGGGTATTCTTTTAGAATCAACCGTTTTGATCTTGAATCATTTGTACGCTGCATCAATTACCCATCATTCATTACATACTATTTCAAACTATCAACTTTATACTTGAATTAAAACAATAGTTGTCCGATGCTCCAAGCATGTACACTATGTTTTCTAAACACTAGTCATGCCATACACCAAGTATGCACACTATGTTTGTGTAAATATTAGTTATGTCATACACCAAGTATGCATACTAAGTTTGTCTACGATCTTGACTTTGTGAAATAGATCGATTGAACATAATTCCATTGATTCTCATTTCACAGTCCTAATTCCTTACCGCAAATGCAAGAATTCCAAATTCCTGCCATTTACCTAAATATTTTAGATTCTAAACATATATGCATTGATCATCTTGTAATGATTATGCACAAAGTAACAAAGACTTGTCAACAGACATTACAAAGTATTTCAATGGAGATCAACTCCATGGAACGAAGTCTCAAATTCAAAGTACATTCCTTTGAACATCCTTCTTGCATTAAGTTTCTTAATCATACACAGATTTGATGAATAACTTCCACTTATGGGAATATGAATATTTCCATATTCTCATTTTGACTATCACTTCTGAACAACAGTTGCCTCTTTTCAGAATATGTCAATATGGTCCTTCCAAAATTAACATTATACTTCCAACTGTCCATGAGCAACCGATCTTTGGTAAACCTTAGATTGTACTCGACAGTTGCTTAATCAAATTAGTCATATCCAGTTCTAGTACTTTTTCCCTTTTAATGCTCTAGGCATTCGGAAAAATTTAGAACATATGAATATTATAGCACATGCAATCGATCCTATATCCGAAGCATATGGGACACGATTCATGATGTCTCACATAAAGACATGATACTAGATCAATCTTTTTGCTATAATATTCTATTTCTATTTGCCAAGTTCTCCTAATTCAGATTATGAAAAGGGATGTCGTAATCATAATCGAGTTTTAGAACGCAAATAATGGACTCATATATAGAATTTCCTTATGTTGATCCATTCCAACATAAAATTCATATATATATATATATATATATATATATATATATATATATATATATATATATATATATATATCCTTGACTAAAGATGATTAAAACCTTAATCTAAGCTTTTAGAATTGAAATGAAGTATTATTTCCTCTCCCTTAATTATAGCAAAAACAACTTTTCCAACCCCTATGACTTGAAGAATTGAAACTTTGTTTTCTTTAATTAACATTGCTAACTTGCAATCCTTATCATAATTATCATGCTCCCACAAACATGATGATTATTAGCATAACACTTATGCTCCCACTAGCTTTGACATGTATCAGAAAACAGTTGGACTTCTAGAAGTCAATACTTTATTAACTTTCTTACTGAAGTTCAGATTTCTGATACGAGACGCTTTGATAAAAAAAACTTTATCAAAATCATACACCTTTTCTTAGATAGCTCACATGTGTGTCTAAACAATTTCAGAACTATGAAAAGGGATGTCATAATCATAGTCTCAATTGTTTAGATCTTTGTCATTTCTCATATGTCCATGTTAGTGTGCTGGTTAACCACACACGCTCCACTAACGACTTTGAGAATGCAAAGATCACAATTGCTATCTACTTAAAATCTACTTGGTGAAAGCATTTCCTCACCATCATTTTCATGAATCGGAGAGAAACCTTATGACACTTAGACTTTTTTATGGTGTAAGTGTTCCTATCCATGTGAATTTGTCAAAACCATAATTATAAGACAAGGTTAGTGACAAATCACAACTCTTATGGATTGAACTTGTGTAATCTTAACTTCTTGCCACCTGGAAGCACAAGGGCCTGCCATTGCTTCCAAGTTGTAATGCAACCAATTGAGAACTCTCAGAACTCATATGCAAAGCCAACTTTCACTGGAATGGGCACAGAAGTAGGAATATGGCAACACGATAGGTTATAAACCTCATGTCATGTGCTAGTGTCAAACTACAGGTTTTATTCTTGATTAGATCTTGAAGCTTTTTCAAGATCTTTAAGACTCCCACCGTCCTCTTGACATATAAGACTCTCTTGCCAAATATTCAAGAGATAGTGCAGATTCTTTATCAAGGCAAACACTTCACACAATTGGCCTAAGTTGGTCTTTGTTTTATCAAAAACATCACAACATACCAATTTCAAATGTACAAGAGTAGAACACTTTTATTCTTACATTTGACAAGTGTTTTAAACCTTTCTTTAAGATATGTCACTCAAGTTATAGTCTTGGAGTATGACTCTAAGACTTGTTTTTGGAACGAAGTATGACTCATCTTCTTGATTTAACCATTCCAATAATTCAAGATTCCTCTTCTTAGTCATAAGAATGCACTAAGATTTCCTTAGAGGACTAATTGTGACATGATTTCTAAATCATTAAAATGATCACAAAACCTGATACTAAAGTACTCTCCCATCTTTTCAGATTTGAGAAACTTTTATCCTTCTACCTAATTTGATTCTTCTCATTCGTTCTGCCATACATCGAAATTTTTTCAATGCTTCAGAATTATACTTAAACTTGTAAGTATAATCATATTTACTAAACTTTAGTAAATCTTGACGAATAGTCTTAACAATCTTTTGCGGTGGACTGGACTACTACATAAGAATGTGTACTTGATCCCTTAGTCCTTCACTTGACTCACATATAAATGTGAACAAGGAATTAGTCGTAATTTTCCAAAGGTGAAAATTTTCATTCATCATAATATACAACTTGTATGATTCCAAGTTTCTGTCCAACTGAAAACTTGGGTGACGAGAATCTTTCCTTATTTGGTAAATTTAGACACTACCACAAATGAAAGAATCAAATTCATATTTCCATTATTGCTATCAATGGAATCATATAAGCAATAATTTTTCACAAATGCCATTGTAAGGATACTTAGAATAAATGGAATCAAAACTTTTCCTTTTATTTTAAAACTTTGCGGAAACATTTATCCTTACAGTACAAAAGCATATGAAAAACTTGTTATCTATTCCTAAGTAATATATCATAACTCCTAAGTAACATCTCAAAATTCTGATCACCGAACCATGAGATCGAAATCCATCTTCGCGATCAGAATCAGCATATACTTCTTTTAATTTTCTTCACTTTTCTTTGATTCTTAAACCTTCAACATGTGACCAAGTCACGTCATGTAATAAGAATCTCATAATATAAACTTAACAGAGTTAGATAGTGGACTTTACCTAAAGTAGAGTCAAACTTCTTGACTTGATCAACCTTATGATCTTCCAGGTAAATAGGCAGCTTCGCAATCAATGCCCCTTACTTTGGCAAGAGAAACATATGGACTCTTTGGGAATGGTACATGAGACTATCACAGACTTGCCTTTCTCTTTACCATTTGGTCAACCGATTTGACTATGGTCAATCCCTTTCCTTGGGAAGAGAAGGCTTTTCTAGATATCCAATGTTTCCATTGTCAATGTCCATGGTATTTTGGGAAGTTGATCTTCCTAATCAATTTTTCTTTACAAAAGCTCCAAATCATTGCTGATTCAGCAGCACCAAGCAAATAGATACGATCATTAAGGGTCATGTAATAGTCTATTTCATAGTAGTCCTAAAGGAACATACTATGTGACTTAGAAAGTGATGGACCATCCAACTTTCTTAAGACTTTGACACCCAACTCTCCCGGCTTGTCAATATGTGACTTCATCTCCAAAATGTGAGCACACATAGACCTTGCTTGCCATTAGGGCTTAAGTGACCTTGAACTTGTGGGTTAGGGATAATAATTGGAGGAGGTGGAGGAAGTGAAGTTCCATGAGATTTGGGAAGATCATAGATGACTAAACCAGACATATTTTTGGGAGATTTTCAAGATAGTTGATTTAAAGTCCTTAATATAACACCCAATATAAAGTATTAAGGCTAGGACCCAACACTACTTTTATAACTTGGAAAAGGGATGCCTTAATCCAAGCTATAAAATATTTGAAGATAGGCGAATGACGATTCACTAATTTCCACCATGAAAATGAAATAATTTAATTA
The DNA here is from genome assembly GCF_002870075.4 of Lactuca sativa. NCBI lineage: Eukaryota > Viridiplantae > Streptophyta > Magnoliopsida > Asterales > Asteraceae > Lactuca > Lactuca sativa. Next base: position 140,341,742 of record NC_056626.2, read on the forward strand.
TGTTTTACTTTGATTTGAAACTCGTAGATCTTTTGAGATTCATTGAACTGTTCAATGGCATGTTTCAATCTCGAGAGTTCCCTTCAGGTTTTGTGACTGGGATGCCGAGGATCACAAAACAAGGTGTGAAGTAACCATGCAAATTGCTTGTTACCCTTAATATTTACCCCTTAATCGATGTGCCAGTTAACCACACGTGCTCCACCAATACTATGATAAATATTGAGTTACCCTTTGCCTGCCTTGTTAAGTCCAGCTAGTGTGCCGGTTAACCACACGCGCTCTACTGACTGACTTAAGCAAAGTGCAAAGTGTAATTTCATGGGTTAGCACCAAATTCACATTTTCCTAAAGTAACTAAGATTGGGAATTTATAAAAGGGTTAGTTACTTTATATTTATCATTAATACTTTTAATGAAGGGAGAATTCTAGTCCTTGTCCTACCCGTTCGGCTAACGACCCTCCACCAGTCAAGGAAGCGGTGGGTGAGAGTGGACACCCATTAAACTGTCATTTTATAGGCAGTAACCTTATACCCCCCTTATAGACCGGCTTCGTGAATGAGGCCTACTAACGGTAAGACCGACTTGCTCTTATACATATATATAATTAACTTATAATACTATAAAGTATAAGGTTTGAATTTTAACTTTTAAAATTCTAAGGGCTTAGCTTGGAATTAAAGTATTCATATGGGAAAACTTTTCAAATTCCAAAACTTGAGGGCATGTTTTGAAACTATTCAAAACTATTCAATTTCCATAACTTATGTGTTTATAGTAGTTTTAATCCAAAAACTTTTCAAGTTCCATAACTTATGTGTTTAAAGTAGTTTTAATCCAAAAACTCTTCAAGTTCCATAACTCGAGGACAAGTTATGGAAGTCTTTAAACTATTAAAAGAATATTATTTTTCTTTGTTCATAACCTATGAAATATTTATGAGTTTTATGAGTCTTAAATGTGACTTTTCATATAACTTGAGGACAAGTTACAAAAACACATTTTAGAATCAACTCTTAGATTAATTTGGATTGAAAACAACAATTTCACATAACTTTTCCTATTAATCTAAGGAACTCATAAGAACAAGATAATTCAATCAAACTTTTTCATGTAATTAGCCTAGCCATTAAACTAATACAAAACAAGAATCTATTGACAATTATCTTTTAAATTGGATTAGCATGAACATTACCACACCAAAAACAGGTTTATAAGTTGAAAAACAGCTAAGGGTAATGTTCCTAGTCCATTTCCAGCCAAAACAAGTCGAAGATATGTTGTCTGGGGGTCCAACTCGTCGAGTGCACGAACCAACTCGGCGAGTTGGATGAGTTTTTCCTTGGACTTGGCGAGTCCCTTCATGGACCCGGCAAGTCTGCTGTCCAGACTGCTTAAAAACTTCAATTTTCAGCCAAATTTACAAGTATAACAAGAAAACAAGCCTAGGCTCTAATACCACTGTTGGGTTATGAGCATTCTAACATTCCTAAGTGTACATGCAACCCTAAATACCTTGGATCTATGTTTTCTCTATTATACATACAAATATGAATATTCCAAGGTATTACCCTATCTAGCATACAATCTTTTATACTTTGGTAATATAAAAAGTTAGAATACATACCTCTTAATGTAACTTGACTCCATGAAGCTCGAGAGCCTAGTGCCCTAAGTGTGACACCTCAAATGGTTCACACAACATCACCAACACATGGAATAACAATGAGAAGAAGACAAATCATGCTTAAATCGGCTAGCCCTCGTATATGTATCACCAGTGCCAATTTCTTGAGCTAAAGGGGTCTTTATATAGTGTGGCTATTAGGGTTACACCATGTAACTCATGACTTTACCCATTCCTTATGCTCCATGGGTTTTAACCTCCATGGAGTATCCAAGGGTCACCATATGGGTTAAATTCAACATAAGGAATCTTGGATCATAAGCCCACATATATAAGAATGAATGATTTACACAATCAATCCCCTTATATTTAATTAGTCTCTTTTGATCACTAAATTAAGTACAAATTTATTCTTGATCAATAATAATTAAATAACATGATTTTATATTAATATATTAGAACTTATAATATATTAATATGTCATAAATGTCCTCTCCTCACAAACGGTCTATCCAAATATTCCGATGCCATGCAACCCAAATGGACCATGCCGAGTCAGGTCAAGTACATACCAATTATAGTTATGAACTTAGACACTAATCCAACAGAAGTGTAGGCACATAAATTGAATCTTAGATCGATAGATTATTAAAAATCTAAACGAGAATTAAAGATCTCGTCGATATGATTGACTCAATACAAAGGCAGTAGGAAACATAGTCTATATGTAGGTGTTATGCTTTCAGCAACAATCTCTAATAGTCTAAGCCTCTCAAAAATATAAATTTCTTATATATTGATAATTACCTGTTAGGATCAAAAGGTGAGTTGTACATCTCGTCGAGGTCTTTTCGGTAATACAAAAAATGTTGAAAATAGAGCTCGTATGAAGAAGTTATGTCATTTTGAAAGTATGGAAAACACGATGCATGAGATGACGTGGCACCATAGCTAGATGACACGTGGCATGATAAGGCAGACGAATCTCTCTGGAGACAATGCGACATAGCCCCACAAGGTCGTGACATGTGGCACCACAAATGGGACACATGGCAAGCTTCTAGAAGTGCTGATATGGACGAACCCGAAAGAGACACACCCTATAGTGCACAAAAGGCCCATATATATGCGTGGTACGCATCACTTTTCTTGGCTATATATAGAGCTTTCCATATATTCTCAATTCCCTACATACCTACACATATTTTCACTTGATATTCTCTCTTATATACCCTTTTTCCTTCGTTTTTAGACTACAGTAAAGGTCTGCGACACTGAGTACTCATCTGAGTAATAGCCTTCGAGTAGGAGATATCTCGAGTCAATATTATGCCCGCTTAGATCCCGGTTCTCATCTAGGATACTCTATAAGTGAACTACACTTACTTTGCTTCCGTGTAATTAATTATAATTATATCTATCATAAGGAACCGATAAATGCTAGATCTGTCAGTAATTCCAGTCATAATACTGATCGATCTACTTATGGGAGAGGTGTCTAGAATGGTCATGTTGGCATGGTTGTTGGATTTCAGAAAAACTATATGCCGAAATGATCTTGCCTCCCAACTGTCTTGCCTGGTTGATCCTCACTTTATAGAACTATCGGTATTCATTGGGATTAGTGATAGGTCTAGCCTACATTACCAAATTCCTTTAGGATCTAATCAGTTATCGTATTATAGGTTAATACTTGTTAGGCTCTTTCCTTTCCAGTAGGATCATCCGAATAGTTGTTAATCTTCAAAGTAATTGTCCAGGTGAGTTCATATTACTATATTTTGTATTCCAGTATATATCCATGTATGTCAGGGTATAGGAACCATTTGAGTAAATCCTACAGTGTAGATTCTATGTGTCTGTATTGGTAGACTTTTTAGGATGTTTCTTTCAATGTTAATTGTGTATGTGGTTGGTTAAGGGCTGAGGCATTCCCTATTTGTGTTTAAGGCCAAGATGTGGGTGGACTAGCTTTATGCTAAAGGCCAAGGGTGAGATGATGCGATCGTGAGCCAGATAATGGCAATAGCATCTGAAGCGATTGGGAGCCTAGATAACCAATGTATGCATGTATATGTATTGTGAAATTTGGTATTTTGGGGAACTCACTAAGCCTAGTGCTTAACTAATTGTTATAAAAAAAATCAGGCATTTCATTGGTTCATGAGAAAGGCAAAGTTCGACTGTACTTACGCGCGTTCACAATCATTTTCAACATTATCCTCTGATGTAATCGAAACCTTAATTGATAATTGTGGAATACTTAGAGAATAGATTTTCGATGTGGGTGCAGAGAGAGAGAGAGAGAGAGAGAGAGAGAGAGAGAGAGAGAGAGAGAGTTTATAATAATGGTAAATATTGTACGATACGAATTAATTATTTTTTCTTCAAACTGTGTATTGTATTAATTATAGTTGGTTCACAAATTTAGCTACCAGTCCTGTACAAAATGTAATTGGTATCAACTTATTTGGTTACCAAGAAGTTCCATTGGTATGAATTTGTAATTCTATATACATACCAAAAAAAAAAAGAGTTGATATGAAGTTGAATACAAAACATAAAAAACAAGAGTTGTTCCATACTTAAAAATCTAGCATGTATCCACATTTGAGATAGTCTCGTTCTTATGTTTCTCACACAATACTCTTTAAAGTTTCAACCTAAACATTTACATTTACACCAATGTTGGAACTATTCCGTCCGAATTTAAATATGCCTTTACTTAATTGGTAAAGTAAAAAAAAGTTTAACATATATATAAAAACTAGGGTTTAGACCATCCGCGCGTTGCTGTGGAAGATCCGGTATGTTAAAAAATATAGTTTGACACCATATATACCATTGAGATAATTAAATCATGTAAAGTGGAACACAAAAATATCAAAATAAAATATGGACACAAACAATTGACATTATAATGTATTAAATACTAATAATTTAACTTTAAAATTATAATGAGCGAAAACTGTTAAATAAAAATTAATTAAGGAGAAAGAATATAAATATATATAAATTTTAAAACTATAAGGATAAAAATTGTTATATCAAAATTAGTTCAGGGTACAAAATATAAAAAAAAAGATAAAAGTAAAGGTAGTAAAATGTAAAAAGAACCTCAAGTATGAAAACTTAAAAAAATGACTATGCTTACGTGGAATGATTACGTGGAATGAATAGTGAATTGCCTCACATACCTATTTTGGTAATTAATATATATATAATTAGCAATGTGAAATCTCTAATAAAAACAATTTTGAAATCCGATAAACAATCACATAATTTTAGTAAAAAGTTTTGCTGGAGCCGCTACTAAATAAATGTTGGCTGCCTTTATTTTACTATCAAAATACATCTCTAACCATTTTAAAGAGTAAATTACATGGACAGTCCCTCTGGTTTGGGGTATTTTGCACGTTTGGTCCGTAACTTATTTTTTTAACTTGTAAGGTCCTTATGAAACATTTTTCTTGCACGTATAGTCCTTGACCTGCATTAAATGAGCTTTTTATCCTTATTATTTATTTAAACTTTTCTTTTATCATTTATGTATATTTATATTATTATTATTTAATAAAAAAATTAATATAACCTAAAAACAGTTACCCCACACATTTTATCTTGAAGACCTCTCACCTCCATACCATCTCTCATCGGAAAAAAGCCCACAACCTCTTCTCCATCCCCCTAAACCTCTATAACCTCCGGCCGACATCTAGATTTTCCTCGTTGGAAAGGGTACCATTTCTCCTTCATCATACCCTTTCCATACAAAATCAAACTGTAGCTGACATCCAGTTTTTCTTGCCGACATGTGACTATAAGATCAAAGATCATAAAAGAGATTTTCATTTCTTTTTTCCAAACATGCGACTATTGGACTCGATTTCAGTAGAGGGATCACTCTTCTCCTTTTCTTTTGTATGTGATTTTTTCAGTGTTTTGTTCACTTGTTCATCCTCTTATAATATTGATGATCAAGGTTATTATTTTGTTTTTTACTCTACTAGTCAATGGGTGTTCCCATATTCTTTAATTTCTTACCAAAACCTTTATCCATTCAGCACAACACAACACAGGACAACCGATACCAACACAACCCCAAAATACACACATAAAGAACAAAAGGAAGAGTACATTAGATCGAGAAGAGATAAAGAGATTTGAAAGAGATGAAGAGCTAGGATTGTTTAGTCATTTTCGGGGTTTGGACGTTTGGAGAAATTTTGATACATTTCTTACTCAATTTTTGATATTCGTGTGATTTTGTTATTCATTTTTGGAAGTCAATCAATTTTTCTTTTTATTTTTAGAAATCAATCAATTATGCATTTGTATTATAATATGTTATTTTGATTTTGAAGTTTGAGTTTCATATATGAGGTTTGTGTAGGTTTTGTTTCGAGTTTTGTACTGATGTTATTTGAGGTTTGTACTGAGACGGTTTCCGGAGGAAAATTGGTGTCGATGGTAGTTGTCGTAAGGGAACGAGGTGCCACCAGTAATTGTTGTATGTGATGATTTGGAATAGGTCAAACTTGAACAATTTACAGTTAAGGTTGGATAAAAATAATGGGTCCCAATATAATATTTAGATAAAAGCTTCAAAAAAATAAGACAAAACTACACAAATGGTCCATGTGGTTCGTTGAAAATTATCATTTTGGTCGAAAAAGTTTTGGACTAGCACCAAAGGTCCAAACTTTTCATTTTGTGGCGACTTTGGTCCATTTTGGTTTTAACTATTTTATAATGATGAATTTGCCCCTGATATTTACTTTTTTTAATTACTTTTATATTACAATAGTTAAAAAAAACCAATTATTTTTTGAAATAACCACTAGTAAACAAAATTCTTACAATAATCTCTCTCTCTCTCTCTCTCTCTCTCTCTCTCTCTCTCGGGTAGTGTTTGATAAACACTTAAACTGAAGAACATCTTCCGGGTTCGATCTTCAAAACACATACCCCATAACCATTGATTTTGACAACCATTAGTCTCCACCACCATCCTTCACCTCCATCTCCAAGTAGATTTTTCTGCCACTCAAGACCATCCCTCTCCATCGCCAGATCTAAAGCATCTCTCATTCACCAGTCTCATCACCTACCCAAATAACCTTCACAGACGTCGATCAGAAAACCCAAAAACTTTATTGTCGATCTGAAAAACCTCATCGTCACCGCCGACCAGAAAAACTGCACCTTCATCGCCGATCTTAAAAACCTCAAGAAATAGTTTAACTTCTCATTCCTATATTCTTCAACTCACACTCTCATCACCAAAATTAGAGCTTCGATTGTTATTCACCATCACGCACCTGCAACATACATCAGATTATGGAGAGTTTTTGGTGAGATGAGAAAAAAAAAACCTGTTGATATGCCATGTCTCTGTCTCCGACTGCTCATACGCCATGTCTCTATCTCCGGCGACTCTGACGTCTGGCACGAGAATGTCTTCGGCGACTCCAGTGTATGGCAACCAATATTGTTGACGTATCTGCTTAGATCGAGTGGTTTCTAGCATCATCTTCATCTTCCCCACTAAGAAACCTTCGACCATAAGTGTTGCAACTACTGTCATGAAACCCTAATGCAAATGTGAAAACCCTCAAAGGAAAATTCGTTTCTCTCTCCTTCTCTATCTTCCTCAGAAAACCCTACATCTTTCATATCTTCGTTCTTCTCTATCGATTCTGGGTTTGTTCGATCGACGCACAAAAACCCCCATCTCTCCATCTTCGATTCCATGTACTCTTTGTACTCTTCTCATTTGGACCTGAAACCTAAAATCGAAAGGGAAAAGGGGTGAGTTTTGAAGTCTTTTAGTCTAAACCAACAAAAACTACACATAGCGGTTGCAAAAAAGCAAAGCATACATGTAGATGATGAACAGTGAATCGATGCATAGAAGGGTGGGATACATAACATGTTATGGTGATTAATTATTTCTTCAAATGAGTTATTTTTTTGTTACGATGAAAGAAAAAAGGAATTGTTCTCTTATGCGAGAGAGAGAGAGAGAGAGAGAGAGAGAGAGAGAGAGAGAGATTGCATATTTTATTTATTTATTTTTATTCTTTTATAAAAAAATTATATAAACAAAATAGAAAATGCAATTTTTTCTTTTAAACAGATAAATATTTAAATAAATAAAAAACTAAAAAAGAAACAAGTAAGGGGAAATCGTCATCATGAAAAAGTTCAAAGTAAGTTTTACCAAACTAGCAACAAAATGAAAACTTTGAACTCATGGTGCTAGTCTAAACCTTTTTGGACCAAAGTGACAATTTTAAGCAAACCATAGGGACCATTTGTGCAGTTTTGTCAATAAATAGTAAAAACTAATATATATATATATATATATATATATATATATATATATATATATATATATATATATATATATATATATATATATATATATATATATATATATATATATATATATATATATATATATTCAATAAGCGCAATATAGTCTTTTTATTTGACATAGGGACCAACGCATAATAAAAATGTAACAAGCGAACGTCCAAGTTTAAAAAATAAGTTATGGACCAAACACGTAAATTAGTTCAAACCACAGGGACCATCCATGTAATTTGCTCTTTTTTAAATAACATGGCACAAGAATGAATTGGAAACGTTAGAGTTTCCTAATAATTTTTAGGGGTTTGTGTTTCGGTTTAATGGCGGGCAACTCTCTTGAACTATTTTTAAAATCATACTACTCTTTCAAAAGGGAAGCATCAGACCCCATTCCATTCAAAAAGACTAAAAGCACTTTAATAATTCAACACTAAATTATCATTCTCTCCAACACAACTTTTACAAAAGAGACATGTAGTTAAAGGTCCTACAGTAAAGCTGCATGCGATAGAAGAGAAAACCAAGATAATCTCCCTTTTTCTTCACTATAAATAACACCACATCCATTGCCCTATTATGTTCAGCCATATCAGCTACAGATTGATCATTACATAAACATAACGAATATCTCTAATGGATTCTCTCAGTATACATGCTTACAAGAGTCATGCTATCAAGAAGCACAAGAGGCAGCAGTTTGTGGGTACAATTCTACTATACTCCTTGTCAACATTAGCTTGCACCTTATTCTGTTCTAGTCCCTTATGGTACCCACCCTTTTGCGCTACTTTCAATGTCCTTTTCTTTTTCTCCCTCCCAAATATATGTTCCTTCTTCTTCACTAGCAAGGTTTTGTTCGTTGTGGGCAACCTCATTGTCATCTTTCTCGTGGGACAATCCAAGTTCTTTGCCTCCAACTCTAAGGCTTCGCATGCTAGCTATAGTGATATATGTTATGATAAGTACAAATGCAAAACCTCCAAACCTCGAGCTTTATCTCCACCACATGCTAATAAAGGGAGGGGATTCCCTAAATGCTCATCTGAATCACTCAATGAGGAGAAATGGTTGGAAACAAAACACAATGAGGACATAGCAAGGTGTAGTAGAGTAAAGATAGTTCATGAGAAACAAAAACAAGAGGACTTAGAGAAGGATGATCAAGAAGTAATTCTGCCCGCAGAAGAGTTGAACAAATTGGCTGATGATTTTATTGCTAGAATCAATAGACAAAGAAGACTCGAAGCTGAATTTTGTATGAATTAAAGTTATCACAGGGTGATGAACAATATTAATAGCATATGGGAGGAATGTAATGATGTAGCTAGTGACAACCCGTCCCACATTGGTCAAACAGCATGAATTCTGAAGCCTTTGTAAGTCCATGGTCGTTGCTTAATAATTTTGATCATGATTTTAGTTGATCGATCTTAGAGTTTATTTCATCAGTATCTGTCATTTCAGATTCGAAGTATAAGCTAGTGTTACTGTATTTAGATAGCTTGTATGGTATAGATATATTTACTAAATAATTATGAAACACATCCAATGTATCGATTATGTTGTAAGTTGTTTATATTCAAGGTAGGGGTGCAAACGAGTCGAGCCGAGCCCGAGCCTGGCCAGGCTCGGCTCGGGCTCGTTTAAGTTATATAAGGCTCAGGCTCGAGCTCGAGCTCGGCTCGATTCGAGCTTTCTTTTACTGAGCTCGGCTAGAGCTCGTAAAGAGTTATACAAGCTCGGCTTGGGCTCGGGCTTGACTCGTTTTTATCAGGCGTGCCTAAATAAGCTTAAGCTTGGCTCGAGCTCGTTAAAAAGCTCGTTTACTAATACCCGAAATTCATGATTCCCCTAATATGTTTTTATTTTAATATATATATATAAATAGTAATAAATAATATTATATAAAGGCTCGTTTAGGCTCGCGAGCCTAATCGAGCTTTGTGACATAGGCTTGAGCTCGAGCTCGTTTAATAAACAAGCCTAATATTAAGCTCGAACTCGGCTCGGGCTCGTTTAAAATCGGTTTCGAGTCGAGCTTTTAACGATCCAATCTCGAGTAGCTCGCGAGTAGTTTGGCTCGTTTGCACCCCTAATTCAAGGGAAAGAAAGGAATAAAGTTTTACTGTTCTACATGAAGACCACTTATGATTTACCTTTTGATGCCGAATGAAAGTAAAAGCACATATTCGTTAGACATGTGAGTTGGTTATATTTTTATCGGGTATATATATAGCTAAAATTTAAAGATTAGAAAACGAAGAAAAATAAGTGATACCAAATAATTGCTTATAAATTAAAGGTTAGACTAAATTTCCATACACTTCTCACGATATATACATAAAAGTGTCTCCTCATTTTCACCACAAATTTATGGTTTCTTGCCACAAGGAAATAGGAATGGTGGCCATGATATTATATATTTAATTTTTTTCAACTATTTAAACAAAAAACTTCAATTTCATTAATCTAAATTAAAAACACATAACATGAAATTAAAAATAATAATAATAAAAAGTATAACATGAAATAAAAAAAATACCTAAAAACTCTAAAAAAACACACAACATGCACTTAAAAACAAACAAAAAAGCTAAAGATTATATTTTTTTTTCCTAATTTCGGCTTTGATCACCAAAACCAAGTCACCGTGCTCTCCGATTTAGTTACTTGTAACTTGTAATCCTATTCTCATGTTGCTATCTTTTTGTTTCATATGTTCTTTTTTGGAAACATCATTTAAAAATTTGTCAATTCTTGCATATAGACTCTTCATCTCGTCTCCATCACTTTGAAAATTTGTGAATCATACACCCGATATGATATTTATCACGATTGAGCTGATAAACCGTGTGCGAAACCGCATACACTCTCTATGGCCTTATGCTTCCATTCATCCATAACTTTTAGCTTTGGCTATATGGATACCAAGTAATTCGCACATGATAATACTTTTGAGTGTATTTAAATCTCGCATGCTAGAAGGCCGTGTTTTGTTTATTGCATCTAAACCACTAAATATGTATTAACAATAGAAATAATAATTAAAAATATTATGATAACAATAACAAATGGAAAAGAGAAAAAAGTAGCAAGTGGGAGGATGGGTACAAATAAAGTACGGAATCCTATACTCTAGCTTTACCTTCTTTGTCAGCATCGATCTTCTAATGATTTTTATACATTCGCTTTTCGCTCTTTCAAATATTTCTAACGGAAAATAGCTTTATATAATAAATTTATAAGATAATGATTATTACTTTTATACATATTTAATCAGTTGATTTATATGATACAAATAATTAATTATATATTTTATAGATATTTAATCATTTTTTTTTATACATTTCATCATTAAATCTATATTTATTGTTCAGTAAATATGGTTTTGATCGACTATTGCAAATCTAACCAATTAAACTCTTAAAATAAATCATCAAACTCATATTGTTATTAAAAAAAACACTATTAAACTTACATTTTCATACACGATTTATGTGCAATTTATATACCTATCTAGCTTTAAATTTACAAACCTAACTACTTAGCTAAATTATACATTTATAGGCAGTGTACCTACTCAGATTATAGAATAGATTGTGTAAATTGGGTGCCGATCATAGGAAACGATATTTAATTAATAAAATAACTACTAAAAGCTAAACTAAGAAAAAACAACTAAAAATGGGGATTTTATTTGATTTTGCAAGTTTAGTAAAACCTAAGCTAAGATATCTAATTATTAACTAAAAAGATGATTTAAAATCAACAATAAAAGATACTCTCGTTTAGCTTCGAATTCCACCTTTTCCTATGGTTAATTTCAAGACAATGGATTAATTATGTTAGTTACCAAATAAAAGTTACTGGTCATCATGGTCAGACTAACTAGCATAAGAAACAACTTTAACCCCAATGATCATGCAAGTTAAGGGCACTAAATTGAGTTTAAAGGTAATTTGGACTTTGAATGATAGATTCTACAAACTATTATTTTTTGGTCAAGTCTAGTAATCGAGCAAATATTATGATCAAATACTGCTCTCTAACTCAGTTAAGCAACTAACTTATCACTTATACTAGGATATGGCCAATCATATCTCTAGCAATATAATGATCATAAACAACTAGGTAAATCAATTTCATACAATTAACTGCAGTTTAACTACACAATCTTGAGATAAGACAATAAAGATAAAAACTTTAACAAACTAGTTTTAGATTTATCAGAAAATATTTAAAGCAAAAACTAACTTCATCTATCCATCAAGCAAGAAATCAACACATAGTAATCAAGAGTTCATCTAATCCAAACGAAAGCAAGGGCTATTAGCCCTTAATCACTGCTGGAAAACACATAAACAAAAGTAAAACTAAGCTAAACATGATTAAACTAGGCAAACTGAATGAATATGTGTGAATCCTTGCTCCAATCTCTTTATCATTTGATCTCTAGTCGAATTTTACCCTCCAAGGGTTTTTTTCGTAAATAATCGCATCCTTATGCCCTCTACCTTCTGAAATCGACCTAATGTTTGGAATATTTATAATTACCGAAAATATGGTCACCATATCGTGGTTGACCGCAACCATGTCATGCTCCTTATGTTTATCTCGTATTCTCCAAGTCAGTGCCAAGAATTGTGAAGACTCCATTCACCACATCGTGGTGGTGTCACCATGTTGTGGTCGTTGGGAATCAACATTTTCTCAAAACACAAAAGTCGTCCAAAATTTTGTCTAGTTTTGAGATCATTTTGAATCACGTCAATTAGAGTTACTAATCATGAGCTACGGTCAAAATACCAACGATGGGTCAAGCATTCCAGCAACATCCTTTTTGTGTCTTCTTCTTCCCTAAGCTCGCATTTTACTACTTCCATCTCCTCGTTTGTCCCAAAATAATCATAATTGTAGCTAAAAGTATTAGAAATATGTATTGAATACATAGTTAAATATACACATATCAAAATACCCCACACTTGGCTTGTGTTTGTCCTCAAGCAAAATTAATTTTATTATTATCATATCAAGACTTTAGTTACCAACATCGTACAAGACAATCCATTTTGATCCTCTTCATTACTCCAAGACCGCAATGTATGTATTTGTATCTAATTTTTCCTAAGAACTTCCCTAATCCTAAATACTCACAATCTTCATAAACGCTTTCCTGCTTATTTTGAACAACACTCATTTTATGCATCCCTTCGAATCCATCCCCAAAAAACTTTCTTAACCTCAATGTATTTTTGGATAAACCCGCAAGCATACATATGGAAAAATAACCAAGAAAATAAAAATACAATAAACAACTTGGCAAATTTCGCCTTATTCTTAAGTGTTCAATAATTTGGAGCTTTTCTTCATGATATTTCTTGATCTTCATAGCTTTATAGATTCTTATTCTCTTAAAATTTTGCAATTTTTTTTCTTTTCTTTTCTCACTTTTTTCACTCAAAACTAAAAATCCTAAAAATAAAAAATATATGTTTAATCAAGGGAACTTAACTTCAATACTTATTGGTTAGAGATATTAGACAACATAAGCTCTCCTAGATACATTTCTGGTATGTGATGCTAAACATATTGTGGTCCTCAAACTAAGTAAGATCGTGTTTTTGTTTCATGATTTCACTAGAATAGGGAAGCGACAAATACACTATAACATATATTGGCTTAAATAAACATTGAAACTCACATCGGATCATCACACACAATGCTAGCAACCTAGATCTCAACATAACAGTTTTTAAACTAGGTTCAATTTTTTATTATTATTTCCAATCTTTCTAATAATTTTTTTAAATCCTAGTCATTTTTTTCAATTTTTTTAATCAGTACGCTTGCATTCCAATATTCGACCCCCTACCCCACACTTAAATGATGCAATATCCCCATTGCATGCTAAAACAATAAAATAACATAAATTTAAAAGGAAAAATTGGAAAAACTCCCCTTAGGTAGTAGTGGTGAGATCGAATTCTTGAGAGTGTGTGGAAAAGCTTAGATATCTCATATAATGGCTAGAAACAGTATATCTGGACTCTTCTCTCGTGAGTGTGAATGTAAATGTGTCGGATCGAAATAAATCAAAGAACCATTCTTGAAAAATATGTTGAACTACTGTCACGTCGTAGGAAAGAATCGCCACGACATGGTATAGTGCTCAAAGTTGTAATGATCGTGAATTTTAAAATCTCCATGTTGTTGGCTAAGGACACCACGTCGTGATTCATTCGAATGCATTCGCGATAAAATAAATTGCCACGATGTGGTGATGATGGCCACGTCATGGTGTCTTCTCATATCGTCTTGCATGATCGATGTAATGCATCGACTCTTCGTAATGTTTTGGACCATTCCTGATCTTCTCTTTCTGTAAATTTCTTCAAAATTCTTCTCTTCTTCAAGTGGGAACCCCACACTTATTAAAAAACATGGTCTTTAATTATAATCTTCCAAAAGTTACACGACTTCTTATCCATTAAGTCACTTCACCGCTTCACTTTTGTTCAATACTACAAAATAAGATCAAAAGAGTAAAGAAGCAAATGATCATTCGTTTAAACATAAAATAAAAACTAAAAACTTTAAACAAAAACTAAAAGGAAATCAAATAGAAATTGCAAACTCTTAAAAATCGGGTTGCCTCCTGAGAAGCACTTCTTTTTGAGGAGTCGTGAGCCGGACTCCTTCCCACTCTACATTGCGTCAGTTGGAAGTGTAACCTCCCTATTATCCATCATCTTGAGCCTTGTTTGTTGTGACAACCCGAAGTTTATTCCATCGCTGTAACCCGTATTTGTCAATAAAACTCGTCTTTATCGATTTGTTCCGTTTACATCTTGAATTAGGTTATTTAATTTAAGATTTTTATTTTAACCTCGTAAGTGTCTAAACCCATTTGAAACAAGTGAAAACGCCCCAAATTATTATTTGGAAATTTTTTAGTTTCGACCACGTCGGGTTACAACAACTAAATCGGGTATGACCATAAGCCTCGTTTAACGTCAGTATCGGGTAGATTTCCACTGGGTCTCAAATTCAAACCATATTTAAGGTTGAAAGGACCTCATTTGAAGCCTTTTCCCTCTCTCTCTCTCTACTCTCTCTCTCTCTACAAACTCAATCTTTGATCCAAAAATCACCCATTTCAAGCTCCAATTTGGTAAGAAATCCATCCTAGCTCATAGTATAACATGTTTGGCTTTCAAATTCGTGTTTAAATCATGAAAAGGACTAAGAACTTGTGTTTACGGCCCAGGAACAGCCCCAAACCGTAAACACACATAAATGGGGTTTTGGAGCCCCAAAACCCTTCCAAACCACTTCTGGAGCTTAGATATGACTTAAGGGCTTACAAGATTGGACTTAGAACACCGAAACCTTAAAATTTGAGGGTTAAACATGAGTTTACGGCCCAAGACCATGCTTGGACTGTAAACACCCTTTCTTATGCCGCAAACACCTTTTAAGGTGTTAAGATGCCCCTTAAACACCTCCTATGCCTTGGAATAATGTCTAGAACCATCCACCTTTGTGTTAGGGACCTTCAATATGAAAGAAACCATCCCCTAGGAGATTACAACCGTAAACCCCCCAATGAATGGTTCCTGGGCCGTAAACTCCTATAAGGTGGTCAAATGGTGCCCTAA
The DNA here is from genome assembly GCF_002870075.4 of Lactuca sativa. NCBI lineage: Eukaryota > Viridiplantae > Streptophyta > Magnoliopsida > Asterales > Asteraceae > Lactuca > Lactuca sativa. The sequence goes on from NC_056626.2 coordinate 140,357,405, forward strand.
CTTCCTCCCATGGCTTGTATTTTGAGCTAGAATCACATTTGATTAACCTAGGACCACCAAAACACAAAAGGAATGAGTATTTGAGAGTTCACGGCCGTAAAATCCTATTTTACATCCGTCAACTCCTTAAAATGGTCCATGTGTTGGTCAATTCACTTCCAATGCCTTAGAATTAAGCCTAGCATCATCCCACAAGTGTTGTAAGACCATTTAGCAACCAAGAACCCACCACCCATGAGTTTATGGACGTAAACTCATGGGGATATGGTCTTAGGGCTGTAATCTCCTTTAGGAATTTACCCTTGAAGAGCAAACTCCATATTTAGGCCATTCACACCCTTAGATGCTACCCGGATCACTCCTAACACTTGAAATGAAGTGTTTTCATGCCTCGGAGTGTATATTCTTATCTAATTAGTAGTTCAAAGTCTAATTAGATACAATTATGTATCTCTTCATATTACATAGGAACACCGTGTGTACTCAAGCCCCGAACTGACACTTAGCATCCTAGCCGACACATTTCTCGTCTGGTGAGTTCATACCCCTACACCTTTTTCCATGTTTTTCAATGTTTTCAGGGGGGAATACAAGCAAAATTAAAAGGAAATCTTGTACTCAAACTTATTATTTCATTTGAAATGTTTCATATTTCGTATGCTTTTAACACTGAAATCCGTATTAACCAACTGTTTAACTTGCAGAGTTAGTTTTCAAACTGTTTGTGAAACCCGTTATAAAATGTTATATTTTATATTTCACAAATGATTTTCCACATCTTTTTTGTTAAAAGCATTAGCTTAGTACTTTTGATTTGTCCTGGGTTACACTCCATAGAGATACGCGAGTGGAGGACCACCTTTTTGTAATAGGGTTTTCCATATTATTACTTGTAAATTTGTTATTCTTAAAAATTGGAGACACGTCCTCTGAAACACTCCACAGAGATACGCGAGTGGAGGACCGCCCCTGTAACCAGAATCTCCTGGAGGGAGAACGTGACTTGAGTGTATAGATCTATACGGGGCTGACTACCCCGCACCTGGCTGCTAGCGACAGTTGGACCGAAAGGTCCAAGGGTGACAAAAGTCATAAAATGATATTGGACTTCTTATCGCCATATCTAGTCTATCTTATGGTTATAGAACTCACAATTTAGATAACAGAGATTTACTTGTTAGTAATAATAAACCTAGTAACTAGTTTACTTCCTACTTATTAGTTTTATATACGTGTTAAAACTAATGCACTTTACAAGGATAACCAGGTTTTCAGAATACTTCTCTTAACAATTAAAGTATGGTAGATACTTGTACACTTCATTCCGGATCGATAACCAACCACCAAGTTTTAGGAAAATAAGGGTTTTTCCTGGGATAACTTAACTGTTCTTAACGAAACTGGGTAACATTGGATAACTAGACTTTATTATAAGAAAATATGGGATTTTCTTGGATAACAACTTTTTCAGAAAACCAAAGGAAACGTGTTCATTTTCAGAAAACAAACCGCTTATGAACTCACTAGCTTTGTGCTGATTTTCAAACTGCTTGTATTCTCAGGTCCGCATTAGACAGGTACCACATGATCTTTTGGAGAAGACGGAGCGTTTAGAAGTCACGTCTTAACTTTTATTCATTTTGGGATGTATATATAAACATGTATAACTTTGTTTTCAAACAAATGTAAATACTTCTATGTAATGTAATGGTTGTGTTACTACGCTTACTATGTACATTGGTTGTGATACTACATGACGTCCTCCGCCCCGGAACGTTTCCGCCATCAGTTTTAGGGTGTGATAGATTGGTATCAGAGCCCTTGTTTATAGTGAACTGAGTATACCAAACCTTACATGGTATAAGACTATAAACACTAAGGGGCCGAAGTGCTCTGAACTAAAAGTATACTTTAAAAGATAAGTATTTTTCAAAAGTATACAAGAATACCTAAACGTCAGAGACCGTAACCTCGAGTAGAACAAAACATAAGTAATTGGGTGTTGTACGCTGCGGTTAAACCTGGGCAGTTATGTAGTCGTGTCTAGGGTCAATATAGGCTGATCAACTATATTCATTCGAGACACGGCCAACATGTGCTTGGGAGTCACTGTGGTATGCAGCATGCCTAAAACTTACCTAATACCCAAACAATGAGTCATCGTCGCAGCGAAACATAAAATACTATGGGAGTATTTTAGCCAAAGCCGAATACGTTGTAGAAGTTCGTTCCGAGTGTTGCTACTCGTTCCTTCCTAAGCGATAGTTTATCTGCTTTGATAACTCCTTCCTGTTTTAACGCTTAATAGATCATTATACCTGTCATAATGAGATATCTCTTGTTCCATATCTCTTGATTCAATTCAGAGGACTTATGATCCTCTCTTTCCTGGCTAATTATAGATCAAGATGCCTCCAAGGAAAAGACCCAGCTCAAAGAACAACAATCCTCCTCCACCACCACCTCCCCCTCCATTTGATCCCGCCATGTTCCAAGCAACTGTTGCTGCTACTATGGCAGCTTCCATGTCGCAAATGAACCCCAGTGGTTCAGGCGGGTCAGGAGGTGGTACTCAGTCCCAAAACCAGGAAGGTAGCCAGGGACACCGGAAGGAGTGTTCCTATGAAGACTTTATGAACGTGAAACGACGGCACTGGAGGTGTCATTACCCTAACTCGATGGTTCGAGAAAATTAAATCTATTTTCGAAATCTATGCCTGCTCTTAATCTGATAAGGTGAAGTTCGCCGCCTGCACCTTCACCGATAAAGCCCTGACTTGGTGGAACGGCCGAGTCAAATCCCTAACCCTATCTATAGCAAATGCTATGGGTTGGGAAGTCATGAAGGAGCTTTTACTTGCAGAGTACTGCCCTCGGGGCGAAATGCAGAAGCTAGAGCATGAACTCTGGAACCTGAAGATGAAGGGTTCCGATATCGCCGCATACACTTCAAGATTTGATGATTTGGCGCTTCTCTATCCGGGAATGGTTACCCCGGAGAGTAAAAAGATTGAGAGGTTCCTCTTGGGGTTGACCCAGCCAACCAAGGGTAACGTTTTAGCTGCGAAGCCAGATACCTACGACAGTGCCAAATGCTTAGCGTAAACTTTGATTGATCATAGTGATGACCTTGAGGAAGCAGCCACCACTCCTGAACCGACAAAGAGGAGTGGTGAGAAAAGGAAATTCTGGAAGAAGAAGAAGAGTCAGCCTTCTCAGGAGTCCTCGAAGAAGCAGCAAACGGGGGCAGTCCGCGCTGCTACTGCCCCTGCTGCTGTTTCTATTGTTGGTTCTACAGCTCAAGCACCTACCAGTAGGTATGCTGGTACCCTTCCCTGATGCGATAAGTGTAACTTCCACCATAACCCCGACACCTGCCGTGATCTGTCATGCTCCAACTGTGGTAAAGAGGGGCATACGATTTGATTCTGCAAAGCACCAACCCAATCAACAACTCAAACTTCTGGAGCGGGTGTTGGTTAGGCCTGCTACGGATGTGGTGAAGTCAGGCATTTTAAGAGGAACTGCCCCAAAGCGACAACAGCTGGTAATACTGGGAGAGTCCTAGCTTTGGGACGAGAGGAGGCAGTCGCCGATCGCACCGTTGTCTCGGGTACGTTCCTTCTCGACAACTCTTATGCTAGTATCCTTTTCGATTCTGGTGATGAACGTAGTTTTGTTAGCCATTCATTCAAACGCTTTCTTAAACATAATCCCCAACCATTAACCGAAACATTTACCGTCGAGATGGCTAACGGTGAGAAAGAAAGCGCTAACGATATATTCATAGGCTATACCCTTACCTTGAACGACCATTCTTTTCCCATCGATCTTATGCCAGTCTCCATAAAGAGCTTTTATGTTATCATTGGCATGGATTGGTTGAGTCCCAATCATGCTGATATCCTTTGTTACGAAAAATCCATCCGTCTCAATCTCCCCTCTGGCCAGACTCTCATGATCTATGGCGATAAGCTTAGATCCAATCTTTGCATCATTTCCTGCATCAAAGCTCAAAAGCTTCTGCGAAAGCAGTGCCATGAAATCCTAGCCCATGTAATCAATGAGAAACAGGAAAGTTAAAGACCTTGAGAGCATCCCCGAAGTCTGTAACTTTCCTGATGTCTTTCCTGAAGAGCTCCCAGGACTTCCTCCTAAACTTCAAGTTGAGTTTCGCATCGACCTAATTCCTAGAGCTAGCCTCGTAGCCAAATCTCCGTATCGATTAGCGCTAGCAGAAATGTAGGAGTTATCCAGTCAGCTTAATGAGCTACTCAGCAAAGGGTTCATCAGACCGAGTTCCTCACCATGGGGAGCCCCGGTATTGTTCGTAAAGAAGAAAGATGGATCCTTCTGGATGTGCATCGACTACCGTGAGTTGAACAAATTGACCGTCAAAAACCGGTATCCTCTTCCTCAGATAGATGACCTCTTCGATCAACTTCAGGGAGCCAGCTACTTCTCAAAGATAGACCTTAGGTCAAGGTACCATCAGCTACGAGTTCATGAGGATGATTTTTCCAAGACAGCATTCAGGACTCGATATGGTCACTACGACTTCGTAGTGATGCCCTTAGGTCTAACCAATGCACTGACTGTGTTCATGGACCTGATGAACCGGGTGTGTCGTCCCTTTTTAGACAAGTTCGTCATCGTGTTCATTGACGACATACTTGTCTACTCCAGAAGCGACGAAGATCACAAACAACACTTGAGATTAGTGTTGGAAACTCTTAGAACGGAGAAGCTGTATGCGACATTCTCCATATGCGAATTCTGGATTCGGAAGGTAGCTTTCCTTGGTCACGTGGTAAGCAAGGAGGGTATACACGTGGACCCGTCCAAAATCAAGGTGATAGAGAATTGGTCGGCACCGAAGATACCCACAAAAATCCGTCAATTCTTGGGTCTCGTTGGCTACTATCGCAGGTTCATTCAAAATTTTTCCAGAATCGCCAAACCCTTAACTACTCTGACACAGAAAGGTGTACCCTTTTTTTGGAGTGAAAAGCAAGAAACTGCGTTCCAAACGTTAAAGCAAGCCTTGTGCAGCGCACCTATCCTGTCCCTGCCCGAAGGGACGGAGGACTTCATTGTTTACTGCGATGCGTCCAATCAGGGTTTAGGCTGTATGCTTATGCAAAGAAGAAAGGTTATCGCTTATGCCTCGAGACAGCTGAAGGCACACGAAGTCAACTACACGACTCATGACTTGGAGTTAGGAGCAGTGGTCTTCGCACTGAAGAATTGGAGATATTATCTCTATAGAACCAAGTGCACGATTTTCACTGACCATAAGAGCCTGCAACACATCTTAAAATAAAAAGGCTTAAACATGAGGCAACGATGATGGGTAGAGCTGCTCAGTGACTATGAGTGCGAAATCTGCTACCATCTCGGCAAGGCCAATGTGGTGGTAGATGCCCTTAGCCGAAAGGAAAGTTCAACCCGCAAGGTGAAGACACTGATAATGACTATCCATTCCCACTTATCCATACAAATCTGAGAAGCCCAGTTAGAAGCCCTCAAACCAGAGAACATGTCGAACAAAGCCTTAAGAGGAATGGATAAGAATCTTGAGATCAGAGGTGGCGGAGTCTATTGTTTCATGAATCGGATCTGGACCCCAAAGTTCGGAGGATTCAGGGAGGTGGTCATGAACGAAGCTCACAAGACCAAATACTTTGTGCACCCGGGTTCGGACAAGATGTACCTAGACCTCAAGAAATAATACTAGTGGCCAAACATGAAAGCTGAAATCGCTACATTTGTGGTCAAGTGCCTGACTTGCGCCAAGGTGAAGGTCGAGTACCAGAAACCCTCGGGTTTGCTCCAGCAGCCCGAGATACCCGAATGGAAGTGGGAGATGATTACCATGGATTTCATCACCAAGCTACCCAGATCTCCGAGTGGGTACGATACCATTTGGGTAATTTTCATTCGTTTGACAAAATCCGCTCACTTCATTCCGATCAAAGAATCATTCAAGATGGAAAGACTTACACGAACCTACATCCAAGAGATAGTCCGACTGCACGGTGTGCCTGTGTCCATTATCTCTGATCAAGATAGTAGGTTTACCTAAAGGTTTTGGCAGTCCCTTCAGAAAGCTCTTGGAACTAAGCTGGATATGAGTACAACTTATCATCCTCAGACAGATGGACAGAGTGAGAGAACTATTCAGACCCTAGAAGAAATGTTGAGAGCATGTGTCATCGATTTTAGAAAGTCGTGGGACATCCATTTACCTTTGATCGAGTTCTCGTATAACAACAGCTACCACACCAGCATCAAGGCTACCCCGTTCGAAGCCTTCTACGGTCGCAAGTGCGGATCCCCTCTGTGCTAGGCTGAGGTAGGAGACACGCAGCTAGCCAAGAGTCGAGTCCCCGACAGCGCTCTCACTGGTCCTAAAATCATCTGCAAAACCACCAAGAAGATCATCCAAATCCGAGAATGACTGAAAGCTTCACGAGATAGACAGAAGAGTTACGCCGATAAACGACGGAAACCTCTAGAATTCCAGGTTGGATATCGTGTCTTGTTAAAGGTCTCGCCTTGGAAAGGCATGATACGCTTTGGAAAGTGCGGAAAGCTTAACCTGAGGTACAAAGGACCTTTCAAGATCCTCGCTAGGATCGGTCCTGTAGCCTATAAACTCCGACTACCTCAAGAACTTAGCAACATCCATTCTGTATTCCACATCTCGAATCTTAAGAAGTGCCTATTTGATGAAACCCTAGCAATCCCTCTTGATGAGATCGAGATCAACGAGAAACTGAACTTTGTGGAAGAACCAATCGAAATCATGGATCGAGAGATCAAACGTCCGAAACAAAGCCGTATCCCGATAGTGAAGGTTCGCTGGAATGCCAAGCGGGGACCCGAGTTCACTTGGGAGCGCGAAGACTTGATGAAACTGGAATTTCCGCATCTCTTTCCAAATCCATGATTTGTATCTTAATTTTGAATTTTGGGATGAAAATCCCTCTAACGGGGGGATAATGTGACAACCCGAAGTTTATTCCATCGTTGTAACCCGTATTTGTCAATAAAACTCGTCTTTATCGATTTGTTCCGTTTACATCTTGAATTAGGTTATTTAATTTAAGATTTTTATTTTAAACTCGTAAGTGTCTAAACCCATTTGAAACAAGTGAAAACGCCCCAAATTATTATTTGGAAATTTTTTAGTTTCGACCACATCGGGTTACAACAACTAAATCGGGTACTACCATAAGCCTCGTTTAACGTCAATATCGGGTAGATTTCCACCGGGTCTCAAATTCAAACCATATTTAAGGTTGAAAGGATCTCATTTGAAGCCTTTTCCCTCTCTCTCTCTCTCTACTCTCTCTCTCTCTCTCTACAAACTCAAACTTTGATCCAAAAATCACCCATTTCAAGCTCCAATTTGGTAAGAAATCCATCCTAGCTCATAGTATAACATGTTTGGCTTTCAAATTCGTGTTTAAATCATGAAAAAGGACCAAGAAATTGTGTTTACGGCCCAGGAACAACCCCAAATCGTAAACACACATAAATGGGGTTTTGGAGCCCCAAAACCCTTCCAAACCACTTCTGGAGCTTAGATATGACTTAAGGGATTACAAGATTGGACTTAGAACACCAAAACCTTAACATTTGAGGGGTAAACATGAGTTTACGGCCCAAGAACATGCTTGGACCGTAAACACCCTTTCTTATGCCGCAAACACCTTTTAAGGTGTTAAGATGCCCCTTAAACACCTCCTATGCCTTGGAATAATGTCTAGAACCATCCACCTTTGTGTTAGGGACCTTCAACATGAAAGAAACCATCCCCTTAGGAGATTACAACCGTAAACCCCCCAAGGAATGGTTCCTGGGCCGTAAACTCCTATAAGGTGGTCAAATGGTGCCCTAACTTCCTCCCATGGTTTGTATTTTGAGCTAGAATCACATGTGATTAACATAGGACCACCAAAACACAAAAGGAATGAGTATGTAAGAGTTCATGGCCGTAATCTCCTAGTTTAAATCCGTAAACTCCTTAAAATGGTCCATGTGTTGGTCAATTCACTTCCAATGCCTTAGAACTAAGCCTAGCATCATCCCACAAGTGTTGTAAGACCATTTAGCAACAAAGAACCCACCACCCATGAGTTTATGTCCGTAAACGCATGGGGATATGGTCTTAGGGCCATAATCTCCATTAGGAGTTTACTCTTGAAGAGCAAACTCCATATTTAGGCCATTCACACCGTTAGATGCTACCCGGATCACTCATAACACTTGAAATGAAGTGTTTTCGTGCCTCGGAGTGTATATTCTTATCTAATTAGTAGTTCAAAGTCTAATTAGATACAATTATGTATCTCTTCATATTACATAGGAACCCCGCGTGTACTCAAGCCCCGAACAGACACTTAGCATCCTAGCTGACACATTTCTTGTCTGGTGAGTTCATACCCCTACACCTTTTTCCGTGTTTTTCAATGTTTTCAGGGGGGAATACAAGCAAAAGTAAAAGGAAATCTTGTACTCAAACTTATTATTTCATTTGAAATGTTTCATATTTCGTATGCTTTTAACACTGAAATCCGTATTAACCAACTGTTTAACTTGCAGAGTTAGTTTTCAAACTGTTTATGAAACCCGTTATAAAATGTTATATTTTATATTTCACAAATGATTTTCCAAATCTTTTCTGTTAAAAGCATTAGCTTAGTACTTTTGATTCGTCCTCGGTAACACTCCACAGAGATACGCGAGTGGAGGACCACCTTTTTGTAATAGGGTTTTCCACATTATTAGTTGTAAATTTGTTATTCTTAAAAATTGGAGAAACGTCCTCTGAAACACTCCACATATATACACGAGTGGAGGACCGCCCCTGTAACCAGAATCTCCTGGAGAGAGAACGTGACTTGAGTGTATAGATCTATATGGGGCTGACTACCCCGCACCTGGCTGCTAGCTACAGTCTGACCGAAAGGTCCAAGGGTGACAAAAGTCATAAAATGATATTGGACTTCTTATCGCCATATCTAGTCTATCGTATGGTTATGGAACTCACAATTTAGATAACAGAGATTTACTTGTTAGTAATAATAAACCTAGTAACTAGTTTACTTCCTACTTATTAGTTTTATATACGTGTTAAAACTAATGCACTTTACAAGGATAGCCAGGTTTTCAGAATACTTCTCTTAACATTGCAAGTATGGTAGATACTTGTACACTTCATTCCTAATCGATAACCAACCACCAACTTTTAGGAAAATAAGGTTTTTTCCTGGGATAACTTAACTGCTCTTATCAAAACTGGGTAACATTGGATAACTAGACTTTCTTATAAGAAAATATGGGATTTTCTTAGATAACAACTTTTTCAGAAAACCAAAGGAAACTTATTCATTTTCAGAAAACAAACCGCTTATGAACTCACCAGCTTTATGCTGATTTTCAAACTGCTTGTATTCTCAGGTCCGCATTAGACAGGTACCACATGATCTTTTGGAGAAGACGGAGCGTTTAGAAGTCACGTCTTAACTTTTGTTCCTTTTGGGATGTATATATAAACATGTATAACTTTGTTTTCAAACAAATGTAAATTCTTCTATGTAATGTAATGGTTGTGTTTACTATGCTTACTATGTACATTGGTTGAGATACTACATGACGTCCTCCGCCCTGGAACATTTCTGCCATCGGTTTCGGGGTATGACATTTGTTTGTAGGCAACACGTCTGTTTAATGCCTTTCTCGAAGTTTCTGGAATTTTTGGGTTGATATCTTCTTTGTGCTTCCTCTTGGGCTCTTTCTTTATCCTTGTGTCTTTAGCTTTTGTCTTTTCTCTTTCTGAGTTTTTCTTGTCAAAATGAGACTTATCATACTCTTCTTCTTTTTCTTCAACTTTCTTTGTGACTTGTTCTGGAGGTCTTGTAAAAGAAAACTCCTCGAAAATCATTGGCGTTGACATTGGACGTTTTGAATGATTCACCTCTTTTTCCAATTGCTCTTTGGGTATTGACTCCTCCCACTCTTCTTCCTTAACGCCTTCAAATTCAACATGATCAAGGAACTTTGTATGTTCTTGCCTCACCATATTGGCATTGGCACGACACGGGTAGGGGATAGCTGGTCGATACGGCTCAACGACAGAAAAATCATAATTTTCTTTTATCGCCCACGACATGTCACTATTGCCTCCATGTCGTGGCGGCTAGATAGAATCAAGAATCTTTTCTTCTTTTTCTTTTACTTTGGGCGACTATTTTGACTACTGATCTATTGAATCATTTACCCATATATGCTCCAATTCCCCCTCTTCTTCTGTATAACTAGTCATGACTTGAGAGATTGGGATTTGCTCGGTTTTTTTTCTTGAAGGTGAATTCGGTAGCTTTTCTTGAATAAGATTTGTTAATTGCCCAACTTGCGTGTAGATGCTAATGATAGATGCTTGTTGATCACTAACTGTTGCATCAGTGGCATCATATCATTTTTTGCTAGCTTCTATAAATCTTAATAGCATTGACTCGAGAACAAATATTTCCTCGGATTGGACTTGTTCTATTTGGTATAGATCATGATTTAGTTGTTCAAGTTATTTTGCGTCTCTATCTCTCTTGTAACTCAATTCACAATCCTTAGTAGAATGAGGTCCTCCACAAGCTCCACATCTATCTTGAATTTATCCACCCAGTTTTGTGATCCTTTCTTCCATTGCATCAAGCTTTAAAATTACTAAACTGATATCATCTTGACCTCCATCTTTACTTGATTTTACTCTAGTAAAATCCTCCTTCGATTTGTGATACTCTCTTGAATTCTTAGCAACTTCTTCAATCAAAACTTTATTTGTTGCCAGATCCTTCCTTATCATGGGCCCTTGCGAGTCTAGAAGTTAGCGAGTGCACACATTGACTCCTTCATAAAATATCAAGATTTCTTGTTGCACATTGAATTCATGTTGAGGGAAATGTTGTAACAACCTCTTGTAATGTTCCCAAGCTTTGTATATCGACTCCCCCTCTAATTATTGAAAATTATGGATATTTCTTTTTAGCTTCACCACTTTTGAAGCAGGGGTAAACTGGTATATGAACTCAATCCTAAAATCAACCCATGTCGTGATTTCTCCAAAGGGAAGTGATTTTAACCACTCCATAGTTTCACCCTTCAATGTGACCGGTGAAAGTCGAAGCATCACCTCATCTTTACTCACATTTGGTGTATTAAAATAATTTGAAATCTCCACCACCTCTTCTATGTACCCGTAGGCGTCCTCGCACTCCTTCCCATAAAAAGGTAGATCTTTTAGCATATCAAGAATGTTCTCCAGAAGTTTAAACTTTGTCGTGGTTGGGATTTTTGGTGGATCAAGACCCCATATGTTGTCACTCCTCATATGTCGTTTGTACTCTTCCATTGCCATGTTCGTGATGTCCGCCTTTTTTCCTGCTATGATAAAACTAGAAAACACATGTAAAACAACCAAAAGAAATCAAATCTAACTGTAACGTGACCACGATGTGGCCAAGGTGCCAACGATGTGGTTGCTGCTCAAACAGAAAAATAAAATGCAGAAAAAATAAATTTTTTCGGTTTAACCCCACAAAAGAATCGAATAACTAAAAGCAACTAAACTAAAAACCAAATAAGTCATTCCCCGAAAACGATGCAAAAACTTTGATGTGGACTTTATACACCTATCCAGCTATAAATTTATAAACCTAACTACTTAGCTAAATTATGCACTTATAGGCAGTGTGCCTAGTCAAATTATAGAATAGTTTGGGTAAGTCGGGTGTCGATCACAGGGAACGGTATTTAATTAATAAAATAACTAGTAAAAGCTAAAGTAAGAAAAACAACCAAAAGTGAGGGTTCTATCTGATTTTACAAGTTCAGAAAAACTTAAACTAAAATACCTAATTAATGACTAACAAGATGATTTAAAATCAAGAATAAAAGATACTCTAGTTTAGATTTGAATCCCACCATTTTCCTATGGTTGATTTCAAGACAATGGATTAATTTCGTTAGTTACCAAATAAAAGTTACTAGTCGTCATGGTCAGACTAACAAACATAAGTCAATTTAACAACTTTAACACCGATGATCATGCAAGTTAAGGACATTAAATTGATTTTAAAGGTAGTCTGTACTCTGAATGATAGAATCTACAGATTACTATTCTTTGGTAAAGTCTAGTATTTGAGCAAATATTATGATCAAATACCGCTCTCTAACACATTTAAGCAACTAACTTTTCACCAATACTAGGATATGGCCAATCATATCCCTAGAAATTTAATGATCATAAACAACTAGGTGAATCAATTTCATACAATTAACTGCAGTTTAACTACACAATCTTGAGATAAGGCAATAATGATAGAAACTTTAACAAACTAGTTTTAGATTTATTAGACAATATTTAAAGCAAAAACAAACTTCATCAATCCATACAAGAAATCAACACATAGTAATCAAGAGTTCATCTAATCTAAACGAAAGCAAGAGTTATTAGCCCATAATCACAACTGGAAAACACATAAACAAAAGTAAAACTAAACTAAACATGATTAAACTAGGGAAACCAAATGAATATGTGTGACTCCTTGCTCCAATCTCTTTATTCTTTGATCTATAGTCGAATTCTGCCCTCCAAGTGTTCTTAGAAGGGTTTTTTTCGTAAATAATCTCACCCTTAAGCCCGTTATCTTCTAGAATCGACCTAATTTCTGGAATATTTATAATTACCAAAATCTGGTCACCACGTCGTGGTCCTCAAGTTTATCCTGTATTCTCCAAGTCAGTGTCAAGAATCGCGAAGATTACATTCACCACGTTGTGGTCATTGGGAATCAACATTTTCTCAAAAATGAAAGTCGTCCAAAATATTGTCTAGTGTTTAGATCATTTAAAATCACGCAAATCAGAGTTACTAGTCATGAGATCTGGTCAAAATACTGAAGAGGGGTCAAGTTGTCCAACAACCTTTTTATTTCTTCCTCTTGCCTAAGCTTGCATTTTCCTGCTTCTAGCTCCTTGTTTGCTTCCTTTTCATTATGAGATAATCTTTGCAACTAAAAACATATTTCAAACATGATAAGTACCTTTGTCCCAAAATGATCATAATTGTAGCTAAATATATTAGAAAAATGCATGGAATACATAGTTAAATATACACATATCAACAATTTACTATGAGACTAAAATTTGTACATATTTATTCATTTATATCTTTTCTGGTCATCAACTATTTTCCAATCATCTTTTGAGCCGTCACAATTCCAAATAAGCAAAAAAAAAAAGATAAAATTGCAAATTTGGTCCTCGTGGTTTGTCAAAAATTATTACTTTGGTCCAAAATGTGTTGGAGTTGCACTACTGGTCCAAAGTAGGTTCTGGTCTGTTTCAAAATTGAATGCATTTAAAATGAAATTTTTGCTCTCTCTATTTGTTTTTTTCCTTTTCTATTTAATCTTTTTATTATTTATTTAATTAGAATAAAACAAAAAAAACCACATCCCTCTTCATAGAATCTCTCTCTTCCTCTCTCTCTCTATCTCTCTCTCTCTCTCTCTCTTTCTCTTTCTCTCTCTCTCTCTCTCCCTCTCCCTCTCTCACTGCCTCTCTCTTTCTCTGTAGTGTTTCACCGAAAACCACCGCCACTACCAAAATCCATCAGAACTGCTGGAAATAACCACTGCCGAAAACCACACCGTCGTCATAACGATTCAGACATATATATATATATATATATATGCTTCTCTTTCTCTCTCTATCTCTCTTTCATAGAAGAATGAATGTGGGTTTCAGCTATTGAGGTCGAAGATTAGAGAGGGAAGACAACACTAGGGCTAAGACAACACCATATTTGTCTCTCTCTCTCTCTCTCTCTCTCTCTTAATTTTGTAGTTGGAGGTATCAAAACCCTAGCTTCACTGTCATTTGTAATCCAACAAACTTTGATGTCGGCAAATCAAAACTGACAAACTCCAACGTCGGTTAATCAAAATGCTAGGGTTAGTGTAACATTCGAATCTTGTGGTACATTTTGTGATTAAAGTTTGGCTTTTGGGAGTAGCCACGACCTGGTGAAGGATCACCACGATGCGGCAAGGCATTTTTGGTTACAAACTTCTTTTGACCTGCCACAACATGGCCGCCGTTGATATCTTAAACTCGAATATTCCGGGGTTTGCATCCTATTTAAAGTAATGATTAGACTAGGTTTTTCTCATCCTCAGCCTCCATCACCCTCCTTAGCTCTGAAGAAATCCTAATTCATTTTCCTCCATTGTGGAAGCATACTTTGTTGGTTTTGAATATTTTGAAGGAAAAAGAAAGGAAGGGGTTAAGAAATAGCAAGCAAGTTCCCATTTCTCTTCTTAGCACGTTTTTTGGACCTTTGTAAGTGTCCATAACTCCGCTTTTATGTTGCTAGGTTGCTAGATCTTGAGTTTTGTCCTATTTTCTTCTTGTTCTTGTTAGTTGGGATGATGTGATCCCATAAAGGTTGCAACTTTATGAATATATGGGTAATTTGGAGTAATTGATTGTTTGGATGTGAAGTATGGTTGATAGATTGAACCATGCATGGGATTTTGGTCAGAATCCTCATTTTGACCTAATATTAGCTTAAGACATGCATTGGACATGCATATCTATAAAGTACCAACGTTTAGGTTATTTTTGGTATTAGAAACTCTTTTGGAATTGATGGACTAGGAATTTTCGAGATTAAGTGCTTAATGATTATGTCCATGTCATGTTTTGCCTTTATTGAACCTAGGGTTTAAGATCTTGATCTCTTCGAGATTCTAAAGGGATAAAGTTGGAAAAATTATCCATCTAGACCATATAAAGGATCAAATATGAGCTTTGGAACTCTTGGAATCGAAGGAAACGAATTAACCCCTAAGTTCTTAAGAACCCAGTACACAACGTGGCCTTAGGCTGCCATGGCATGGCAACTAGGGATTAACATATGTTTTGTCGTTTGTAGGCCACTACATGTTCAAGGATGGCCACAATGTTGCAAGTCAACTGAAGTTAACTTTGACCATTGACCTTTCGCTTGAGTTAACTTTTGGTCAAACTCCTAGTTTTGGAAGGAGAGTTAAAATTTTACCTGGTATGGTTGTATGGGTGGTGTATGGTATCTGTTTTCCTGGCAATGAGATAGGCAGCAGTTGATTATCGCTTGATAGGTGAGTCTTCTCACTGTACTCATGGGTTGAAGGCACCATGTCAGCCTACTGGATTGTGTTATGTACAATGCTAGTTGTCTTTGTGATACCTGCTTGTAAGACCCTGGGGGAAACCCGTGGAACTTGTTTGAAAGACCATGAGGGTAGCCCATGTAAATTGCATGAAATACCATAGGGGTAGGCCATGACACTTGGATGTCAGACCATGCTGGTAGTTCATAGCATTTCAAGGAAAGACCATAGGGGTAGCCCATGGTTCCTGGTTGTAAGTCCCTGGGGGTAGCCCATGACATTTTATGGAAAAGACCTTGTGGGTAGCCCATGGTACTTGTATGTACGGTGTGTGGTATTTTGGACAACTCACTAAGCTTTGTGCTTATGATTTTATGGTTAAACATTTTCAGGTACTTCCAGTTCGAAAGGAAAGGGCCCGATGTGATTGCACAACATCCCCCTCATGAGTCTTCATTTATGAGTATATCTTGATGATTTTGATATATTGTATTGTGACTGATTTTGAGATACCTAATGAATGGATTGATGATTTTTAAAATGAAAAATTGTATAACTATTTTTGGGATGTTACATGTTGGTATAAGAGCCTTGGTTTGAGGTGTTCGGGCAGACTCTTGGGTGTGTCAAAACTCAAGCTAATGAATTGATAATCTTTTCAAAGAACATGAGTTTTCTAAAAAAATATGAAGAAAAAGGGGTATGATGCGTGCAATCATCTGAGCTCAAGTAAGTGATTCCTAAAATACCCATATCGATGTATTATGACTAGTATACTTGTATTATGAATTACATGCTAGAGTAGGGCAAATGATACCTTCAGGAATCATACAATAGAATTACATGATTTGTGTGATGCCTTATAGAATAGGGGATTGGAGGCTATGTATTACTCATGATTTATATCGGCTCAGTTAATTGATAAGTGTATGCTTTAAAAATTGTATATGAGTAGGATCATACTGCCCAAGAATGATTGGTTTGGCCTTATTTAACGTTCCTTATTTGGTTGTGGAATTAGGGTAGAATCATTGATTCTACAGTCTATATGGTCCCATTTTATGTATAATTTTCATGCATAAGGCAATCAACAGTGTTGGTAGAAATTTCTAGTGTTGCAGAGGCTGGTGAGTAGAGGATTCCTAGGAAATCCTAAGAAGTGCTATAGTAGGATTTCTATGTTGCTTAGCATGGGGATTATGTGTTTTGTCTTTAGTTGGATGACTTAGAGGATTTGGGAGGATTCTTGTGGAAAGTACGGATAGGTGTGGAAGGTAGTATTGGGGCCATACTACTAAAAGCACATGATGTGTAGTTGAGTCCAGGACAACCTTGAAGATTCTAAGGAGCTTGATGAGTAAGAATTCCCTTGAGTTTAACATGATTGTTTTTATGTTGTATTTCAATATAGTGACCACTCGAGGAGGAGCTTTTGGTTCCGGTTCTGGCTCTAGTGCAGAACCGATCGATGATCGGTTACGCGAGCTCAACACATTAGAGATTACTCGTGGTATTATGGAGGCCACCCCAGTTATCTTTGGTACCATTAAGGAGGGCATCACGGATTTTTTGGGCGAGCTTCTCGGGCCGATATCACAGATGGGAAGTTAGGGGCATGAACTCTCTCATTCAGGGAGTTAAAGGCTTGTGGAGCCCTAGAGTTCTTTGGGGATAAGGAACCTATTGCCAGCCGCCAGTGGATCGCTGAGATGGAGAATGCTCAGCAAATGAGCTTCTGACCTAAGGGGTTGAAGATGGGTTTCGCATCCTGCCTCCTGAGGGACCGAGCTCGTGACTGGTTGGAGGAGGTTGGTAATGTTGTGAGATATGCGAGTGTGGTGGCCTTCACTTGGGAGGATTTTGTGTTAAGATTCCAAGCTAATTTGCATTGGCGATTGAGGTGCATCAGCTGGCGAGGGAGTTCCAAAACCTTCAATAGGTGGTGTATAGTATTTTTTTTCTCGGCAGTAAGAGCGGTAGTAGTTGATTATCGTCTGAAAGGTGAGTCTTCTCACTACACTCATGGATCGAAGAGACCAATGTCGTCCCACTGGATTGTGTTATGTAGAATGCTATTTTTCTTCTTGATACTTGTTTGTAAGACCACGGGGGTAGCCCATGACACTTGTACGAAATACCATGGGGGTAGGCCATGTCAATTGGATGAAAAACCATGAGGGTAACCCATGGAACTTGGATGTCAGACCATGGGGGTAGTTCCTGATGCTTCAAGGAAAGACCATGGGGGTAGGCCATGACACCTGGTTTAAGACTCTGGGGGTAGCCCATGGCATTTCAAAGAAAAGACCTCGGGGGTAGGTCATGAACTTGTATGTATGGTGTGTGGTATTTTGGGGAACTCGCTATGCTTTGTGCTTATGGTTTTATGGTTTAACATTTTCAGGTACTTTCAGTTCGAAAGGGAAGAGACCGACGTGATCGCACAACATCCCCCTCATGATTCCGCATTTATGACTATCTTACTATGATGATTTTGATTGACTGTATTGTGATTTATTTTGAGAGACCCAATGTATGGATTGATGATTTTTAAAATGAAAAATTTTATTACAATTTTTGGGATGTTACAGTTAGGGTTTTTAACAGGGCCATTATCTCTTCAAAAAGAAATGGTAACGTCATCTTCATCTTCGTCTTCATTAATCGGATCTAGACTGCAGTGGCACTGGAATGACAAAGTAAGATATAAATAGACAATGACCATGACTATAAGATCTAGGGAAGGCGACAAACAAATTCGGTGGAGGTGACAAATAGATACGGTGAATCCAACAAAAAAACGAACGACTACAACGAAATAGGTGGCACCGGCCGATCTGTTAAGGTTTTGGTCTCTTTTTTCTTCTTCTAAGAAGTCGGTGTTGAACAATGTTAGGGTCCCAATGACGAAGGTGGTTAGGTTGGCAACGGTGGTCTCGCTGGCAAAGTGGTTGTCATGATAGAATGAAAAGAGATAGATAGAGATATGGTGTTTGAGTGTGTTACACGTAGGTGGTGGTAGGATTGGGTTATATATATATATATATATATATATATATATATATATATATATATATATATATATATATATATATATATGTGTGTGTGTGTGTGTGTGTGTGTGTGTTTAATTTTTAATAAAAAAAAAAAAAGAAAAAGAAAATAATAAGCGAAAATTTGTCATTTTAGATATTTTTAAAACATTTTGGACCAAAAATGCAACAAAAAACTTATTTAAGACTAGTTGTGCAACTACAAAATATTTTGGATCAAAGTTACAATTTTGACAAACCGGACCAAATTTTCAATTTTGTAAAAAGTACTTGGTTTATTTTTTAACTAGATTATGACCCGCGTTAAACGCAAGGAACACATAAATAAAATATAAATTTATATAGATGTTACAAAATAATTATAAAAAAACAGGGTTATTGGTATTATTGAAATGTATAAAAATTACACTAAAATAGGTAAATATATATAATGTTGAAGGACCTCTTTATAGACAATATTTTTTGTTTTATTAGTTCAATGACCTTGCTTGTCGCATATAAGTATCTTCAAACATTTTTTACTTGTGACACGGAGAACAACTATATACGGCCAACCATGCGTGAAAATGTGTCTAAACAAGTATAATCCAACATTTGACAATGTACTTTCAAAATATATTGTTATTTTATAGCTATATTGCGTAATATAACTGTTTATTTCAAAAAATATCAATTTATTTATGTTCCTTCAAAATGAACCACATAAAACCCTCCACAAAGAAACTATAACCAATAAATCTGCAACGAAGCTAATCATCCCCTTCCACTTCATCTCTAATATCAGGTATTTTTTTCCTTAATTTGAGTTGTTGTCACTAGCATCGACAATGTTAAGATTTATTGATGACTTCTTTTTTATTTTAGGGATAACTATGACATAAATCATTTATCAGGTCCATCATTTATGTTTATATCTTCGTTTTTTTTTTTGTTGATTTTGATATGCCTTCTTCGGTTACCACCATCTTTTTTTTTCAGAATCCTTTTTTTATGAAATAACATTTTTTTTTGTGAAATTCGTTCTACGGTTTTTAGTATGTGTAGGTACGTTGATTTTTTTGAAGTAAAGAAAGTAGGGTTTTTGTTTGATGTTGGTTCCTAGGTTTGGTTCTTATTTTTTGTGATTTCTCATAATCCATTGCGTTTTATTTTCCATCTTTATCTATAATCTTTAAGTATAGAACATTTTATTCATATATTCATTCACTATAGAGTTTAATAAAGGAAAAGAGAAACACCCCTTTAGTTTTATTTACTTTGTAGATCATCGAGCCTCCATGCAAAACTTACAACATAATGAAAAAAACAAAAAACCCTTATGAGGTAAATGCCAATTATGATTCTACCCATTTTCCTCTTGTAACAATTGTCTCACTTCAATACTTCGAAACATCTGTTTTTGTGTTTAAACATATTATTGATAGCATGAAAGATCCAAGCATTGTTGCATTTTGGTTAATCACAATGTCTCAAATTATGGGAGGATTTAAATATGATGATGAGGTCAAACATAAAATATGATAGTAATACAAGGTTCGTCTTCTTCTTATTTATTTATTTACTTATTTTTTAATTCAATTTTATTACAAAATTAAATAGCTTTTTTATTGATATTAGAGTTTCTTATTTAGAAAAATATGCGATATGATCAGCTTCTTGATGCTATAGCAATGAGAAAAGTTGGATGAGCAGGAAGTGAGATAAATTTATAATTTATTAACTTTAATGAGTAATTAATTAATTACAATTTTGTTATTGAATTTGAAATACAATAGGGATTATATCAATGGATCCTGAATGTGCAAGAAATGATCCAGTAGTAGCAAAGAACATTCGTTACTATTAATCAAAGAGCAAATTAGAGGCAGAAGTGATGAAGCTCTATCCACCACCATGACCTCAAATTTGTGTGTGTGTGTGTGGGGGGGGGGGGGGTGGGGGGGGATCAGTATAAACAAAAGTTTTTTCATTTATTTTTAGTAATTTACATATTTGGTCCCTTTGTTTAGTTGTCGTTTTGGTCCCTAAAAGAATCAAGTTGTAGTTTTTGGACCTTGTTTCACTGTTTCATTAAACTTTTATGATTACCTAAGTTAACAACCTAACTGTTAGTTTTTTTTAAAATGACCATTTTGCCTTAGAACCAAAACTAAAAACCATATATCATAACAACAAAATTTATATTTATCTTTTTTTTTCTTTTTTTACTTAAGTTTAGAGTAAATTACATTTTTGGTCCTTGAGTATACCTAATTTTTTTTTAGAAGATTCTGAGGGGTGTTTTTGGTGTTTCAGGGTCAAATGCTGACTCTAGTTGAGTACACACTTCTATTATACCATGCATTCTTACCTGCCCATGTATGGTAGCGATTCTTTTTTAACAAAGAATACGGGAGCCTATTTTCATCATTTATAAGATGCTTATATTTAACTTTAAAGCTCACATCAATTGTTGAGAATGTATATTTGCTTTCATGTCTTTTGTACAACCCGTCTGTTATATTATGTCATGTCATCTCTTGTCTTGTCTATTGATTTTTTACAAAGGTATACACACACATGTAACATCATAATTTCATTATATATAACATCCAATTTTAACATTGAGTTTACTGTTTTCGAAAATAGGATCATAGTTACCGATTAAAAAGATGGAACCAAGAACCAAATACAACATCAAAAAAAAAAAAACAACATTATACATCCAAATTATAAGTATTCAACAAAGAAACACACGAACGAGTAAAAACATATAAATTTGAAAACAATATCAAACATATAGATTAAAAGGATTTAACGAAGAAGTATATACATTTATTCGACTAATCCAACTGATGGGAAGGTTGAAGTTTTTTGCATTTGTTTTCTGCAGAGGAATTATGACATAATGTTTGTGTAAATCGATTATTAAAAAGGTTTGAAATATATATACAAGTCAACATGATGAAAATTAGTAGGTGATCAATTGAAATCCCATTTAAACTTAAAATAGAAGATATTATGCTTCAAAGTGTATAGGTTCATAATAATATCCGAAACTTTTGAAATTTGAAATTAATAGTTTCCGGATTTCAACATATAATATATTTGGAAAGCAATTTTGAATGGAAATAGAGCCTAAATTTAAGGTTTACATTAATAAGGAATCAATTTTGTAGTTGTAAGTTTGGAAAGAATTAAAGTATCATTTTTATTCAATTCCTACATTTAATTTCCTAATATAACGGGTTGACTTCTTGTTTGATCAAGGTGACGTAAACAAATTGATCCAAGGGTGTAAAACCTATAAAACGACTCAGATTGTTTTGGATGATATCATAAGGTTTCTCTTTTAATCATATTTAGAGATTTTTAAACATTACAAAACGCATAATCTTCTCCCCTTATCTCCGTTGAAAACGTCCTCAAAACCTTTTTACCACCGACATCCCTCGTGCTGTGATGTTGTTGAATACGGCAAGAATTACATAGTGGTTGAAGTGAATCGTGTTGCTGAACACAACTTTAATAGTAAATTATATATACAAGTAGTTGTTCGATTAAAAAATCTTGTGTACAAATAATATTGACCTGCAAATAATATTAACATGCAACACTCAATGAAAATAATAGATTTTTTAAACAACTTCAATATGGTAAATTATATACAAAAATAATTAAATCATGTACAAAAAGAATATTCTATACCCTACAAAGTTATTTTCCCTAATTTGAGTAGAAAATAATTATTGGCGTGTTCGGCAAAGCACGTTAGGGAGCTTCTAGCTTCTAGCGTTTGACAAAAAACTCCATTTTGAATAGAAAGCTTCGTTCGGCACTACAAACTTCTAACGTTTCATTTAAACCAAGGTTGCAGAAAACGTTAGACGTTAGCTAGTCGGTGGACTGGGGTCTAAGGATTAATCGGTTAGGTGGGGATTAATCGGAGGATTAATCGGGGACCATTAATTATTAAAAAATTATTCACAAATTTATAAATCTAACTTTAATTGTAAGAATATAAATAATTACGCATAAAAGTTTAATAATAAGTTTAACAAGCACAACAATTTATCATCCAATTAATAAGAAAAATTATTCAATTTTTAATATATCTTAAAAAAATAAATTTGGGTATTTGTATTTTTGAAAACATAGAAAATTTGAAAATTTTGGAGAAAAACTTTATATATTAGTTGAACATTGAAATACTATGAACTTTTGAAATTTTTAAAATTTTGGTTTAATATTTAAAAATTTAAAATTTTGAAAATTGGCAAATTAGACCGCCTAGGACCGATTAGAACCGTCTAGCTCCGACTTTGACCCCCTTTGACCAAAACCGATTAAGCCGACCGATTAGCCTTAATCCTATTCGGTTGAAGACCGCCTAGCGATTAATCCCCGATTAATCGGCCACCTAGACCGATTTTTACAACACTGATTTAAACAAAACGCTCCAAATGTAAATGTTACTTCATGTAGTGTTTAACAAAACGCTACAAGCTACAAGCTACCCGCTACCAGCTAATTTTGCCGAACATGCCTTGAATCATATACAAAAAGAATATTCTATACCCTACAAAGTTATTTTCCCTCCCTAATTTGAGTAGATTAAGTTACGAAAACCAAAAACCAACATAGGATACATCTTACCTGTTTTCATAAAAAACTTTTTTTAATAAATGAAGATTTTTTTTTGTTATTTGGCACATTCTCATTCAATTTGTTAAATGTCATTTTGTGTGACAAATGAATGAGAGTGTGACAAATGGTAAAAAAACTTTCATTTATTAAAGAAGATTTCAATAAATATAATAATAAATTGATATTAATTTCATTAATAAACTTTCATTTAAATTTTAAAATTCCCAAAATTAAAGCTCATTAGTTTCCTTTTTTTTACTTAAATTATCCGTTTAAATTTAAAAGATAAAAAAATATTTTCGTTATAAAAAATTATTATTTTTCTTATTTTCTTATATATACGAAGTTCTCAAATATTTTGATATTTATATTTAAC
Source organism: Lactuca sativa (assembly GCF_002870075.4). Classification (NCBI taxonomy): domain Eukaryota; kingdom Viridiplantae; phylum Streptophyta; class Magnoliopsida; order Asterales; family Asteraceae; genus Lactuca; species Lactuca sativa. The sequence continues at coordinate 140,380,681 of NC_056626.2, forward strand.
CTTTTATTTTAAATTAACTCATATAATACATGGATGTCATATCTAATAAAATCGTTGCATCAAGATAGGTGAAGGAATTATGGCTTTTATTAAAAGGTTAAGAAGGTAAAATTTTCTTTCGACAAAAAAAATTGAGTTTAATGGGATTTATTCGAATCCTTGATCACTTAAACAAATAACCAAAATTTTGAGTCTCTTGGGAATATTGCATGCTACATTTTTTTTTTTCAAACTAGGCTTGTTTTAATCGTATATATTTTTTACAAATAATTTAACAATTATGAGTAGTATGAGCCCCATGTATTACATGAGTTTATTTAATATATATATATATATATATATATATATATATATATATATATATATATATATATATAATATTAACAATTTTAGAAGTTTGAATTTATAAAAAAAATGAGAACAATTTGAATTATTAAAATTAATGAGTCTGTAATACATTACATATATAAACCCTTGTAAAAAATACTTTACATATATATTACTTTACATATTAAATTAATTTAATAAATTGAAAAATACAATAAAATGATAAATGGAAAATAGACAATTCAAAATTTTTAGAAAATAACATGTGTTAAAATAAATAAGAAGACGACATTTGACAAAATGATTTTTATTTATTAGGAAGGATTATAGAGTTTGAAAATTTCACGTTCTCAATTCTCAAATATATATTTGATCTTTTAACCTATATATTAACATAATAGCTTTAGAGTATGCTTCCCACTTCCACTGCCACCCCTTCTTAGTGAAGAAACTTCATTTGTAAATCTTTGAAACAAGCTTTTTGAAGCTTCTGTTACAAAAGAATAAGATTTTCTACCTTTTGCAAACCAACTTTTGGTATCAAGTTGTTTCAAAAACTATCCTTTAAATCAATTATAATAATAAAGAAAACCGTGAACATTCGTTTTTGTTCGTGCGACTTCGCTGTCACCTGTCTTGTTTGAGAATTAAAGTTTTTCGTCTCTAAGTGTAAGAGTTTGCACACGAGGCATAATGATTTTTCTATTAGTAATGACTCACATCCTATATAAAGTGAGATTTATTTATATATGATCCTTTGCCATATATTGATAAAAGAATGCAAATTTGAGCATGATTTCTTCATATAAATAGGCAGCGGAGAAAGGGAAAACATGAAATGTGAACGAGAAGAAACTTTTAATACTGACAATGTTAATTACAACACTTTAAAGGAGTATTAGGAGATTTTCAACATTGATATTTTCAATTATTTAAAAGATTTTGAGAAGTCGGGGGTGATTAATAAGGGTTGCAATGCCTCATTTATATCTTTAATTCCTAACAAGTCCGATCCTTTATTTATCAAAGATTATAGACTGATTTATCTTATTGGGTGTATATAAGATTCTTTCCAAAATCCTTTCTTTACGACTTAATTTACGACTTAAAAAGGTGTTGAGAAAATTGATTAATTAAGAGCAATCAGCTTATGTAGAAGGTGGAGGCATTCTTGACGGTCTGCTTGTCATTAATAATCTTTACTCTTGGGCTAAGAAAGTTAAAAAGCGTTATCTTGTTTTTAAAGTTGATTTTAAGAAGAAATTTGATTTCTCAATTAGATTTATTTGGATTCGATCATGGAAAAATGGAGTTTGGCATTAATGGAGGAATTGGATAAAAATGTTGTATTTCTTCCACGAAAATAAATGGATCTCCTACAAATGAGTTTTCTTTAAAAGAGGTGTGAGACAAGGAGACTCCCTCTTCCCCTTTATTTTCATTATTGCGATGAAATTAATTGCTTAGTTTTTCTTTAAAGGAAACTTGCTATCGTCACATTTTTGAAGGTATCTCTTTACCTCATAATGGTCCATGTTTGATCGATCTCATGTATGTCGATGATGTTACATGTTTAGGAGAATGGTCTGAAGTCAATTTTAATAATTTGAATAAGATTCTTAGATACTTCTTTCTTGCATCTGGTTTGTGAGTCAACCTTCTTAAGAGTAAAGTTTTTGGAATTTGGGTTGAGGAGTTAGAGATTAATCTTCTTGCTAGTATTTTGCATTGTGAGCCTGCGTCTTTTCCTTTTACATATATTGGACTTCCTATTGGTGTAAACATTAAAATTTCTAAGCACGAGAATCCAATCATTGAGAAATTAAAGTCTAAATTATCCGTTTGGAAAACAAGGAATCTTTCTTTTGAGGGATACTTACTCTAATCAAATCCATTTTAGGGAGTCTTCCCATTTATTACTTTTCCCTTTCCAAAGCTCCCAAGAAAGTTATTGATATGTTGGAAGGTATTAGGAGGAAGTTCCTCTGGGGAGGAGAGGAAGAGAATAGAAAGATTAATTGGGTTGCTTGGGATATCGTGACAAGGCCTAAACATATCGACAGTCTTTGAGTTATAAACTATAGATCTTTAAATATTACCCTTCTTGCTAAATGGTGGTGGCTTTTGAAAATCGAAGGATATAATCTTTGGTCTTCAGGTATTAAAGCTTTACATAATGTTGTTTGCATTGACGAAAAGTCTTTTGTTAAGTGTGGCATATTGGGTATGTGGCTTTCTGTTTATCAAATAAATAAAGGACTAGTAGAGGGGGATTTGTCACTCGAGGATTTATTCTTTTGGAAGATGGGGGTTGGACATAATACTCTCTTTTGAAAAAAAAATGGTGTGAAGATCTTATGCTAAATGAGCTGTTTTCTGAATTTATATGAGCTTGATGCTAATAATATTGCATGGTGGCAGACATGTTAAAGGGTAGTACAGAGACTTCTCTTTATAAGCCATAGAAAAGTATTAAATGGGTTAATTTAAAAAAAAATTAAATATAAATGTTAAAATATTTAAGAACTTTGAATTTATAAGAAAATAAGAAAAATAGTGAATAATTATAATTGAAATGTTTTTTATCTTTTAAATTTAAATAAATAAACAAAATAAACTGATGAGGTTTAATTTAGAAATTTTGATATTAAAAGGTAAATTTATTAATGAAATTGCTTCTTTGTCCGATTCAAATGGACAATATGATTCCAACTTCAAAATCTGGGTGAATTACTTCTTTGTCAGATTCTTCTTCCCTTTCATTTCCATTTGAAACGTAATAAGTTCACGATCGTTATTGTAAACATAAGTTGAGGATGGCAAGGATAACCACTGCATCAGTATGGAAAAAGAAGAAGTTAATGCATGATGAAGAAAGCAAGCATTCAAACATCGAACGAGCATTTGAAGTTCTTCTGGATAAGCATTAATATATGGGTTAAACCATAAGTTTTTGGATTAGATCGTTCGAACAACAATGGTTTTCAAATGTAAAAAATGTTGAATTTTCAAAGGAATAAATCAACAGATGAAAACAAGAAAGAAAATTCCTCAAACGGTTTGATGATTCCTGCTCTGATACCAATTGAAATTTCAAGAATTCAATCAATTGTTGATTTCACAAAAATAGTTGAACATGAGATCTAAATAAATATGGGTTAAGCTCTTAGTAGCTCGAATGTAGTAAAGATTCAAGTACAGGAGCAGATGTGTGAAAGTAAGTGTACCATTGACCTATGTTTATAGTGTTATCAATGGATACAAAATATATTGCAAGACTTCGACAATCACGTACAAACACAAAATCGCTCCTTGAAATATATAGATATATCGAAGCCACATAAACTTTGAAATAGACAACATATACTACAATTTACATTACAAATTAAGACTTCGACAGTAAATATCTTTGCAACATTTGAAGTCAACAATTTTGTTGAGATATTTATAGTTGAATGTGTACCACCAGTAGAGAGGGAGCAGTTGTTTGAGAAGTATTTGTCACTCTACTAGAACAAATTTGGTGATTGAGATCACGAAGATGTTCACCGAGAGGGCTTTCTTTTGCCTTAAGTATGCATCATCAGATCATGTGTAAATGTCCTGATATTTGAGCATGCTCAAGACAGAGATTAGAGAGTTCTTGGAGAACACCAAGTATCGGACCTTAGCTAAGTTGCATTTGCATTCCAGGAGGAGAGATTTAACATCCGAAAAACCATGCCAATTTTTTTTTATCATTTTTAATAAAACCATTTTCATAAACCACAAGATAATAAATCATTTTTTCAAATCAAATCCATAGAGTCGGAGTATCAAATAATCTCTCAAGTATAAATCAGTAGGAGGATTTGTACAATCATGCATTCTCCATCCCTCAATCACCATTGGTACCTGAAAACAATTTCAAACAACTGGGTAAGCACGAACCTTAGTGATTTCCCCCAAAATACACCACACAACAGTACATACACAATACATGCATACCGGCCCACCATTATAAAACCAGAATGCCCCTGGACCCATAATCTCCCACTTGGATTACCCATGGTCTACAGTCTCATGATTGGATTGCCTATGAGTCCACAGTCTCTCGACTAGATTAACCCAGGCCCACAGTCTCCCAATTGGATTGCCTTGGGTTTGATGGCATACCACACAAAGTAGTACCGCCTCAACTCAACCACACTATGTTGACTTATGCAAAATGATTAACAATAACCAATAATACAACATAATCATATAGATCTACCAATCTAACAAATCGTTATGCATAGCAACATCCTATACACAAGGATATATAACACAAACTAATAGGCCGACATTGGCACCTTCGACCCATGAGTACGGTGAGAAAACTCACCTCAATCCTCAAGTCAAGATAAACCACCCACTCGAGCCAACGATGTCAAGCCTCCTATTGCTAAACATTTCCACAATAAAACCCTAACTAACAACCAAGGAAATGACTGGCCTATGAAAGGTCTAGGCAAAAATTAAACCTCCTTTAGGAAAAAGAACATTTTTCCCTTCCAATACTAAGTGTAAAAGTCAAACCGGCCAAAAAGTCAATGGTCAACCCTCAGTTGACTTACGCCATGCATAACTAATCTACACCCTGCATAGAGCTATTCCATGCGTACCTAGATTACGCCCTGAGTAGTGCCCTTGATCCTAAAAACTTATGTTAAGCTCTTAATACAGCAAGCCAAATCTCAAACTCCCATATCTGATCTAAATGAATGTCTTAATGGATAAAGTCTCTAACTTTATTCATTTGCATGGTCAGAAAGAGCACAAAACCAAAAATTAGGTTCATAAATTTATCTATTGCTCAAGAACTCATGCATGGATGGATGATAGTGCCCAAGCTCTCATTTTTATGACTCAATATCCTCAAAACATCATAAGGAGGTACTCAAATGGTCTGGAGTAACCCATACTTACAAGAACCAATATTAAGGGACAAAAAGCATAAAACCCATGAGCTAATTAGATTTAACAAAGGATGCAAACTTTGTACCTTCTGGAGATTGGTGATGAAGTGTAAAGTCTAGATATGCAAAGCTTGGAGCTCACACTTGCTACTCCAATGGACTCCTTCTTCATGAATGCACCAAAATATCACACTAATGTTTCCAGAACTCACAATTAGTAGTTAGGGTTTCAAAGGAACAATATAAAGTGACGGAGGCTGGTAATGGGAATGGTTCCAAGAAGTTAGAGCCCTCAAATAGGGCCCAAAAACTTAGGATTAGGGTTTTGGTCAGCAACAACTACACCATGTGTAGCTTAATTTATGCCATGCATAGCTCCTTAAAAACATGTTCCTCGTTTAGCATATAAACCCTGTATAGCTTGCGTACGCCTTGCATAGGGCAAAATCCCCAGCTTCCAATTCAACTTCAAACAACCATAACTTCTTTGTTTCAACTCCATTTTTGGCATTCTTTATATGCACTAGAAGGTATTGAAGAAACCCAAAACGTTATCTAGTTACTTTTCTCTAAAAATATCAAACTAAAATCCTTAATTCATGCAAGAAACCCGATATATCACCCTTCGATTTTTACCCTATGCTTCAAGACAAAAATCTAGGGCTTTAATCACTTAATCTGACATTACCAACATCCAAAAAGGGCCTAAACCCTACTACTTTCAGGCCTACCACCATCAATTGATCAAATTCCATCCCGACATCTCGAGATTAATACATCACTAAAACCATGTGTTACAAGAGATATAGAGTTGCAGAACCAGAGGAAAGAGAAGTGGTTGACCCTGATTCAGTCCTAGCATCTATTGGTGTTACCGGTGTGTATTTTTTTTTTTATCATTCTATCAATTATTATTTCTGTCTACTTATGTTTATGTTTCTACTTACGTACATTTCTAGTGAATTCGGTTCCCGCTTTAGTGATGTTTAACTCAGGGGGAAGTTGATCATTTGTATCATCTTCCTTTATTAAAGGATTGCGTGTTTCCATTGGAGCATTTGATTGTCCGTTAGAGGTCGCCATTGCCAATGATCATACAGTTTCAGATTCGAGTGTTTATCATGGTTGCGTATTAGAGATCTTTGGTGCAGATTTTCCGATTGACCTCGTCCCCATTCTTATGGGTAAAGTTTGTATGATTGCGGGTATGGATTGGTCGAGCCAGTTCAGGTTCTGATTGATTGCGAGCGTCAGTAAGTGTTGGTTTGTACCCCAAGTGGGGGAGAGTTGACCATCGACGATAAGGGTACTAGAGTTGGTTCGACTTTCTACTCTACTGAAAGGGCATGAAGTTACTTACAACATGGTTATTTAGGTTATCTTTCTTATGTTGTCAATACTCGGGAAGGAAAAAAGAATTCAGTTTCCGATGTGTTAGTGGTTTGCGAGTTTCCGAATGTTTTCCCAAAGGAATTGTTGGATGTACCTCCAATGAGTCAAGTTTAGTTCATGATCGATATAATCCCCAGTCATCCTTGCAACTTTAGGAGTTGTTAGGCAAGTAGTTCTCCAAGTATTTCCGATGTGCCAGTGATTTGAGGTCGGGTTACCACCAGGTGAGAGTTAGAGAGGAGGATATGTAGAAGGCATCTGTTCAAACTCATTATGGGCATTATGAGTTTGTGGTGACAGGGACATCTCAACCAGTTTGGGGGCTCTAAGCGAACCAAAAAGTTAGGGCCCTTTCGTAAATACAATTACAATCATTTTAATTTTCTTCATTTTCAATTTCAAAATTAGTTGGTTCATTATCAATTTCAATATTAATTGGTTCATTATTATTATTATTATTATTATTATTATTATTATTATTATTATTATTATTATTATTATTATTATTATTATTATTATTATTATTAAGATTAGTTTCTTCTTGTTCATTATCAACATTTTTGTTTATAGTTAAAAATTTTAAAAATGACCTTTTTTGTGATTCTATAAAAGCTTCTTGTTGCATTTTTCTTTTCCTTTCTAAAGCTTTTGATTCATATTTTATCTTAGACATAAAAAGCCAACCAAAATTTGTAATGGATTATAGATTGAAAATAGCTACTTTGCCTGCTTGACAAAATGAGTTCTTGATAGTTCTTGAGTCTTGACAACTGAAATTCATTCCAAAAATCCAACCAAAATCGTTCCAATATCCAAAGTATAAACCTAATTCCAATATCCAACATCAAAAGTCCAAAACTATGTAACATTCCCAAAAATTTCAACAAATTTAAACTTTTCAAAACAACCCATTTACTAACGAAAGTGTTTACAAAACCGTTGTTTCCTAAACATGATTTAATATCAGAGTCTCCCAAGATTAACAATCGTAAAATTAGGATGTGTACGGTCATGCCTTCTCCTTCCCAAGGTCCTCTGAAATACCTGATACCATAAACTAAAAACTGTAAGCACGAAGCTTAGTGAGTTCCCCCAAAGTATCAAAACACAAACAAATGAGATATACAAATAAAAATGTGTACTAGGTCCACAACTAAAAGACTGGATTATCCCTGATCCCACAGTATCAATCTGGCTGGCCTATCGGGCCTATAACTCATATATGGCTTGCTCATGAGTCCACAACATAAGTCTGGTTTGCCTTCAAGGCCCACATCTTATGTCTAGCTTGATCCCTGACCCAATCAGTCATCGGACTGGGATACTAATGTTTAACCCTTAGTACGAGTCTGGCATACCAACTGGTCCTCAACTCATATTTGGAATGCTACTGATCCCTCTGTATGATTCTGCCACGCCCTACCCATCCCTCAGTACATATCTGGAATGCTCCAGGGTTTGTTGGCTATAGCATAAAGTAGTACAACCTCAACCCAACACAATATGTCGACATATACATAACAGATAAACATATAATAGATCACTACAACATACTACCATATCACATGATATCCAATCCAATGGGTTGGCCTTGTTCCCTTCGAACCATAGGTATAGTGAGTAAGACTCTCCTCTCGATCTGAACAATAGCTTATGAGGCCTCGACTCTGAATCTCAGCTCTAACCACCACCTATCCAACCAAAAGACCACTTCTCAAACACCATCCAAAATACCCCGAGGTCAAACGTGGTCAAAAAGTCAACGGTCAACGAAAGGTAACTGTCATCAGACCCTCACGACATGACCATCTATAGCTCACGTCGTGAGCCACTACAGGACAAAATAGTAGGGTCTTACACTCCTCATGACGTGACATGCATCTTCCTCATGATATTCGTCTGAGTGCCATAAAGTTTCAAAAACCACTTAATCCATTAAGCTATTAATCCATCTGCTCTAGGAGGATTCCTAACACCCCAAGGATCATAAAAATAGATGCTTTAAGATCTTGTATGTCCAATACAATACATAAGCTCAAAATGGCTCATTCATGGAGAAAAAGAGGACCAATACTCAAGCATGAACTCCAACATCATTATAACTTCAGATCCATTACATATAAGCATCTAGGGACCCTAAGGACCCATAAAGTCGCCAACTTTTTGGATCTTGATTACTCACATTGGTCCATAAGTGTAGTTAAAGGCTGCAAATGAAACTTCCAAGCTCTAACTATGCTCCATGGTGATCTCCTCATCTTGAAACCATTAAAACTCCACCAAAAGTTTAAGAAACACAAAGAGAGGCTAAGGTTAGTGTTATACTGATTTTAGGGACGACGGAGGCTAGTTTGGAACCTTAAATTGAGGTTTATGGGGTTTAAATTTGATGGAAACCCTAAAAGATCGTGGGCTTGGGCTGCAGTGCACCTCACGTCATGAGCTCTTAGTGTTCATACTGTGATCTTTGTTAAATCAAAATCCTTATTAATCATACCTCACGCCGTGACCCTATAATGTTCCCATCGTGAGCCCTAAGTTTACCCAAAAACCAGGCCTTTGAATCCTTGGAGCCCAAAATCGATCCGATTTGGAAACGGGGTGTTACAATTCTCCCCCACTTAAATTGGATTTCGTCCTCGAAATCACTCCTTACTACCTAGCAAGCCTCACCGGACAACTAGAACACTTCTTCTACTACCCTTGAAGAATAACCATTACTACTCTGCCTAAAATTCAAAATTCTCAACCCCCGTCTGACCCCCTGACAGACAGCCCATGGTGACAAATTGACATTACAACCCACTTTGTAACCCAACTAATCATAACACTTCCATTCCTTGATTATCTAGTTGTTTCTACCGAAAGCAGAGTCATTGCCCGACCCTGGCTGCCCAAACTTTTCACTTGGTAGAATGCTTAGATATTCCTTCGAGTAAAAGTCTCATCCTGAAGTTAGAGAATCCATAAACACAATGAGCAACAAGAGATAATCTTGGAGTTAAACCTTCTACTAGTGAGCAAGTCATTGATTCCTTAACTATCGAACCGTTATGCTACTGCTATAATTTTGAAGTCCCATAACTTGCCAGACCTACACACAGGTAGAACCATTCTAAAGCACAATCACAAGGGCCTTTTCTACCATCCAAAACGAAAACATCCCTTTTTAGCCATGAACCTTCCAACTGATAATCCGATATACAGATTTCTAAATCCATAACCTTCTAAGGTAAGATCTTGCACATATATATATATATATATATATATATATATATATATATATATATATATATATATATATATATATATATATATATATATATATATATATGTGTGTGTGTGTGTGTGTGTGTGTGTATACCCTCAACTTCCATTGTGAGTCTCGACCAAAATCCAACTCGGTGCATAACTCAAAACCTAAGATCCCAAGATATAGACTTGCATTTCACCGGAATCCTCAAATCACCAGTAAGACTACCAGCCTCAAACCTGGTTTAGCCACCAGGTTTCTGAGTGAACCATAAAAACCACGAACTCTCTGAATACAACCGTAAACCATCCCCATCAGGATACTTCCCGAATCTAGGAACCCATCGGTTTACTCTCAAAAACTTTTCCCTAAGATTGATGAGCATCCATTCATGAATCTAGCCTTAGTCCCTGATTGGAGACACCACCAAAATATGTAGAAAGAAAACTAAAAATATATCGATTGTGAACTTCATCCAAATCTAAATCTATAAGGTGTACCAAACCTTAAATAAACCCTTGACTCCCTGTCATGCCATTACCAACCACTGCTCCTACGAGCAAAAATGATCAATCCAAGAATTTTCACATTGCATCCAACCCTTATCATCTCAGATGTTCTCCCACCTGGCAAATCCGTCGAGATATTCACAAAAAATTCATGATCCGAGACTTCATAACCAATACCAAACGTTGATAATCAAACCATTAATACTAGCTTGAGAACAATAGGATTAATAATGAGAACATTTTGCGGGGACTTCCTGATACATGATTGATACACTCAACAACCCTTAACTATTCCCTTGATCCAAACTAGTTGATTTGTGATTCTCCTGACTCCCATCAATGCACCAACACCGAAAGTACTATAAGTAGAAGAAATCAACAATCATGATCACTGGGTTCACAGCCTATGTCTTGCATACCCCTATAAGGTCCTCATCATAGGTTTGGATTGCCTCCAAGCCCACAACATGAGTCTGGAATGCCCTACCCAGCCCTCAGCCCATGTCTAGAATGCTCCCGATTTGACTCCGATCTTATCGACGTTACATCATTCGCCCATCACCCCGGGGCCTAAAGATATTCACCTCATTCCATCGCCTTTCAGGGACCAAAGAAACATCCCTCTCAACGCTAATTGAGCACAAATATTGCATAATCGTACCATGCATAATTCCTTTCACAGAACAAGTTGTTATCAACGCATAATCTTACGAAACCCATAACCTCATCCAAACAGGGAAAAATACCAGAGTTCTATTGAAAATACAAACCACAATCATTAACATAAGACATCCCCATGAACGGTCGAAACAAGACCCCATACCTTGATTGAGATTGTACAGATTCCACCAATACGCATCTAGCTCAAGAAGACTTCCAAGGTGATCCTGAATGCTACCAAAAACTTGAGCCTGATATAAACCAAAATTCCACACCACCATTAAGGGTAAAAATACCCATAGACCAAGGAACATAAAACATACTAAACTTGATGCTAGCTTGACACATTCCTTGAACTTCAACTGACACCACTTGAAACTTTCGGAGAATCTCCGTTGAATGACGAATGAAAGGACCAATGATCGAGCACGCATTGAAATTAGATCTTTCGAACCAAAACCTGAACGGAGCTGAATGTACCCAATTCTGAAACTGATTCTCTGATCGACCTCTCCCCAAGCTAGACTATAACTAGAAATCCATACAACGAGAAACAAATTCCTTAACAACTGCTACTCAACTCGAGTGAACCCAGCGGCTCCTCATGTATTCATTGGCACCCCCAAAAGGAAGCAATAACTGCAACGCGCCCTTGACCAACCATTTTCTGGTGAGGGACAACTCATGTGTCTCCTGAACACATACATCCGATCGTCATCTACTATATACCCCAGCCTTGACCAAATCTTTAACCAAAATTCCACATACTTTCACCGCAGATCCCTATGAGCCATTCTTCCAACACCACGAACTCGCACGGAACAATGATCCTCCAAGCAGAATACCTAGTTCACCCCCACTTAGGGTTCAAACTACCACCTATTGGTGTTGAAACCAAACCATAACTCAAACTGGCTCGACCAGGTATGACTAACCCTGACCCTGGAATGAATAACACACATAGGATGATCTTCCAAATAAGGACCAATCAAGTCCTAAGAGAATTATGGATTTTAGCTGAAGACCTTTGAAATTCCCAATCGAAAATCTGGCACCTAGCTTTCCTATACCCAAGGAAAACAGACCCTTGATCGCGTCACTAAGCATCCATACCACATCAATCCTCATGTGCATACCCATGCTGGCATATTATCGCCGAACACTACAACCAATTGGCCATATGTTGGGTTTACATACCAAGTATGGAAGTCAGAAGCCTGATCATTGCTTCTCCGAACTGGGAAAAATGAAAGGGAAAAATCTCCGCTAAAGATAGCGACATTCCAATCCATCAATCAACCAATCACTTCCAACTGCAGTCCCCTAACCGATCATAACAATTGTCTCCTTCTTGAGTCTAGTGACTCAAAAGCACGGTCTCGAGCAAAACCCTCGAGACCTTAGAACCAACAAACTCATCTTGATCTGCACCACTCAACTCAAATTGATATCGCCACTAGGGTCCAACACAACTACAAAGACCCATTCTCATGCATGAGCAACCATACTACCACAAATCATGGTATCAAACCATGCTATATCTTACGAACAACCCTTAGAATCCCTAAAACTCTCCTCGATTTGAGTATGGATCTTGTGCTTCCAGTAGTACAGTCCCACTACTACCTTCCACACCTATCCATGCTTTCCTCAAGAATCATCTCAGGTCCTCTAAGACGTACTCATAATAATATTCCCAATACCTACTCTAGAGTGCAACAATCACACTAAAATACTTCCTAGGCTCTCCTAGGAATCCCCACTTACCCTGCCATCAATTGTTGATGGGCTCCAATCATTGTCAACCAACCACTTCATGAATACAATTACATGCAACAAAACTTGAATAATCCTTCGACCAAAGGACCCAACCCTAAAATGGTTAGACTCAAACGAGAGTTGTGCAATAGAGCCAAATCATTCACTATAAGATTATTTAACCTACATAGCATATAAATTGATGTATTCATTTGATATTTATCTCACATCAATGTGAGCCCCAATAAGCACAAAGCAAGAAACATTCGAGCAACGGATACGACCAACACAAAGACACAATAAATCAGGCATATCCTCATACAAAAATCTCAGTCTCTAAATCCCAGCATCTAGGATACACCTCCATCTTGACCTCACTCTTTGTAGAGTGGCTAACCATTCCACACGCTATCCGACTATGAACTGAACCCACTCATGAAACTTCGACCAACCCTGCAACACTTGTTTATGTTAATCATACATAAAATAGGATCCTATAGACAGTTGAATACTTGATTCTACCTTAAGCCCTTCATTAAACAAGAACAAGAAATAAGGCTAAACCAAACATTCTCAGGTTATATAATCTTATTTATGTACAACTATGATGTATACACTAAGCAATTACAGTAATGATGTCAGTTTCATATAAAGAAGATCTTAGGCTATCAGACATCATATAATCAAGCAATTCTATCATGCAATTCCTAAAGATCCCTAGTGTATCTCTAGCATGTTGTTCTAACATCTCACAATATCAAGTAACAATGTGGTAATTTTGGGTATACTTACTGGCTCCGGATGATCATACACATCACATCCTCTTTTGGTTATTTCGAAAGCAACTTTGAAAGTTATTTTTAAAACCCTTACTTTGAAAATCACTTTTTTTAAACCCTTTTCCTTAGTTTGAGACTGGATACAAACGATTGTTCCTCTAATTCACTCAAACCAAGGCTCTGATACCAACTTGTAACATTCCCAAAAATTTCAACAAATTTAAACTTTTCAAAACAACCCATTTACTAATGAAAGTTTTTACAAAACCATTGTGTTCCGAAACATGATTTAAAATAAGAGTCTCCCAACATCAACAATCGTAAAATGAGGATGAGTATTTCTTGCCTATTGGGCCCACAACTCATATCTAACTTGCTCCTAAGCCCACAACATAAGTTTGGCTTGCCCTCTGGGCCCACCGCTTATGTATCGCTTGCTCCCTGATCCAATCATTCATCGGACTGGGATACCAATGTTTAGTCCTCAGTAAGAATTTGGTATACCAACCAGTCCTCAACTTGTATCAGGAATGCTACTGAGCCTCAGTATGAGTTTGACATGCCCTTACCCGACCCTTAGCTCATATCTGGAATGCTTTAGGATTTGTTGGCTACAACACAAAGCAGTACAACCTCAACCCAACACAATATGTCGACATATACATAACAGATAAAAATATAATCAATCAATGGACAATCAAATAGATCTACAAATCACTAAGAATAACATCATCCTATATACCAGGATACCGATCTAACATATCACTACAACATACTACCATATCACATGATATCCAATCCAATGGGCCGGCCTTGGTGCCTTTGACCCATAGGTACCGTGGGTAAAACTCACCTATCGATCTGAACAATAGCTGATGAGGCCCCGACTCTAAATCTCATCTCTAACTGCCACCTATCCAACCAAAAGACCACTTCTCAAACACCATCCAAAATATCCAAAATACCCCTCATCCAAACTTGGTCAAAAAGTCAACGATCAACGAAATTCAACAGTCATCAGACCCTCACGACATGGCCATCTATGGCTCACGTCATGAGCCACTACAGGAAAAAATAGTCGGGTCTTCACTCCTCATGACGTGACATGCATCTTCCTCATGCCGTGATATTTGTATGAGTGCCATAATGTTTCAAAAACCTCTTAACCATTAAGCTACTAATCCATCTGCTCTAGGAGGTTTCCTAACACCCCAAGGATCATAAAAATTGATGCTTTAAGATCTTGTATGTCCAATACAAGACATAAGATCAAAATGAGTTATTCATGGAGAAAAAGAGGACCAATACTAAAGCATGAATTCCAACATCATTCAAACTTCAGATCCATGACATATAAGCATGTAGGACCCTAAGGACCCATAAAGTTGCTAACTTTATGCAGTCCCAACACTCCACACTTAAGATCTTGGATAAATATGCATAAAACCTTAGATCTGGAAACAAGAAAACATAAATCTTGGATCTTGATTACTCACATTGGTCAAGAAGTGTAGCTAAAGGTTACAAATGAGACTTCCAAGCTTCAACTATGCTTCCATGGTGATCTCTTCCTCTTCAAACCATCAAAACTCCACCAAAATCTCAAGAAACACAAAGAAAGGCTAGGGTTAGGGTTTTACTGAGTTTACGGACAAAGGAGGCTGGTTTGGAACCCTAATATGAGGTTTAAGGGGTTTAAATACGATGGAAACCCTAAAAGATCGTGGGCTTAAGCTGCAGCACACCTCAGGTCGTGAGCTCTTAGTGCTCACATCGTGATATCTGTAAAATCAAAATCCTTATTGATCATATTTCACGTTGTGATCCTACAATGGTCACGTCCTGAGCCTCGAGTTTACCCAAAAACGAGGCCTTTGACTCATTGAAGCCCAAAATCAATCCGATTTGGAAACAGGGTGTTACACCTAATTCTAAAATCCAACTTGACATAGTCAAAATTAAAAAAAAAAAAATTAAGGCATATTAACCCTAATAGATAGTCTAATCGAAAAAGAAGAATCAACAATGGAGTTATTAGTTATTAGTTATGGAATTTGCAGAAATCTAGAATTAGAGGAAGAACATACCGTTTAGATTCTAGAATGGACTGATGGAGAATTGATTTTTAAACAATCAAGATTCAAGAAGCAATTTTTTGATTTTTGATCAAATCAAGATTCAAGAATCGATCACTCTTCAAACTTCAGATCCAGGACAAAGAAGAAAACCGAGAACTCAAAATAAGAGCAATATATTATAATTCAATTGGGAATGGGGCATGCGTGTTTGCAAGAATGGAGAATCTGAAATCGTCATTCCTCCCTTAATTAATCGACACTTGGGTTAAGGTTAAGTGGGGCCCCTTGGGATTGGAGGCCCTAAGTCCTTGCTTAATTTCAATCAATGTAGAGTCGGGCCTATGTGGTGATGTGTTGGGTTTAATTGTATTGTGTCAAATATATGCTTAATATAGTTTTTTATTCTGGTTTGGGCATGTATATTCTCGGATTCTCTTTATAGTTTAGACTATATGTAGTGCATGCATGTAACATTAGGGTAAATGTCTTGAAACCCTAATTTTCGTTAGTACGCTCTTATAGAGAAGTTCTTGAGAACTCTTCTAGAGTCAATTAATCAAAGCATTAGGCACACTTTTTATCTTTGCTTTCTTGCCATTTAATTCACATTCTTTATTATAGAATCTATTGACCATATTTATTGTTCCCACAATTAGTATCAGAGCAGGATATAATGTAATTAATTCAATATACTTCTATCGAGTTTTGATAGGGTTTTACATTATTACTTGATTTTTTCTTGTTGTCTCAATCGTCTCAACTGATTGTTGATTCCAAATCTAGATCCCAAGTGTTACCCTTGAGCTCGATTCACGTTTTACACATCTGTTTCTATTTTTGTTTCTATGAATTCCTGATAAGATGGCTCACGAAGACCGTCACTCTCTTTCGTTCAATCTCTCAAGCAGTATTGGATGCATGACAAGGATTCCAATTCTCTTTCCAGACGATTATGAAGTTTGAGCACTCCACTTTGAAGATTATGTTCTTGGAATAGAAGAACATGGTTCCACGATATGGCATGCGATTACGCAAGAGACTTATGTGCATACAAATAACAGAAAGGAAATCAAGACTATGGTTGACTACAATTCTCTTTTTGTTGAACGCAGTGTCCCACAAGATGAGAAGGATAGCCTGATGACTAATATAAAAGCAATGAGAATCATTCGATTTGATCTTCCTCCAGACACTTTTTGTCTTGTGAGTGCATGCAATACCGCTAAAGGTATTTGGGATAAGTTGAATGAGTTATATTCAAGTGATGCTAATTTGGAACATTTCGTGCAAACATTGCTCTCATCAGAGTTTGGAGCGTTTGTACAAAAGCCTGATCAGAAGAAAGATCATACGTTCAATCATTTCAATCATTTGTTAAGCAGGATGCTCAAGAACAAACTCAAACATGAAATAATTGAACAAAAAAACACGTTTATGAATGGACTTAGATCTGAATCAAATGTTATCGTTTCTACTGTGAAGGCACACGAACAGTTTAAAAGCTATTCGTTGGCCAAACTTGTGGTCATTTGAGATCTCACAAAGAGGAAGTAACAAAGGAAGTAAACCTTGTTTCAAGCATCGGATCTTTAGCATTGATTGCGAAAGGAAAGAAGACAACAGAAGAAGATTCCGAATCAGACCTTTCTGAAAGTGAAATCTTAAAAGAAGACAAGGTTCTTTTGGTGTCTAATCCCAAGATGTTATATAAAAAGAACTTTTCCCGTTACAGAAACAAGTTCAGGAAAGGTAATTCGAGTTCAGAGAAGCCTCGGGATGAGTTGTTTAAGAGCTTTGGGAGCGACGACGAGAAGAAGGAAAAGAATTTGTGGGGTGATTCTGTTTATGATTGTAATTACTTTCACAACAAGAATCACTTTGCGAAGGAGTGTATGTGAAGGAAACAAAATGAGAAAATTAAAAATGAAATGGATGAAGCCTATTATTTTCACAAAATAAAGGAGCTTCGGAAAAAGAATGTATCAAATGCGAAGCCGGAGTTGATCATTCAGGAAGGCAGTAATGATGATGGACGAGTCGAGGCGTTGTCTACAATCTTGGAAGATGATGAGGTCAGGAAACCCACACATAGTGGGTGCTTTGTAGAAAAGTCAGAATGGTAGGGTTACAAAGGTAGGTGCTTAATGGTTTAGAACGGAATTTCTGAACAATTAGGGTATGCTACTGATGGTGGTCAAGCTTCCGAAAGTTGTTTTGCTGTAAACACAGTTTCGGAGAAAGTGAAAGAATGCGAGAAGGTGGCCGATATGGTACACTCTATACTCAAATCTCTTAACATTCCTGTCTCTCATTATGATTCTGAACTAGGCGATTTAAATATACTATTTCTAATTTTAGTGATAGTTTAAAACGAACTCTTCTCAGTAATTCTAATTTGACTGATCAACTTAACAGGGTAACATTTAAAAGTGAAGAGAGAAGATTAAGAATAGAGGCTTTGGAATTACAGCTTACTAGGTCACGAGATGATGTTATTTATCTTGAAAGAGATAGTCGTTCACTTTTTAAACAAAGGAATATTTCTATTTAATTGCTAAGCGTTTATATTTCAATATTAATCAATTGCATTTGGATTGAGAAATAGGGAAAGGTCTGCATAAAATGATTTTGCCCTTTCTTGAATTGAAAGAGGATGAAATCGATGCTGATTGCTATAAATGCGAATCTATTGTTTCATCAGATGATGTTTTTGATTTATACAGGGTTGCACTTGAGAAAATTGAGGAATACATACAGCCCAAAGACCATAAAAACATGTTGAATGAAAAGGAAAAGAACAAATCAAATTGAGTACTATGCAAAAATATGACTCGTTATATAAGAAATTGAATTCAGAAAACACTTTTGATTTCGAAAACGTTTCTGAATTTGACGAAAGAGAAATGAGTGAGATTTCTGTAGAGGATGAAATTGGTTGTTTTGTTTTTGTGCAAAATGTTAATGAACCTCAGAAAAATTTGATTTCAGAAAACCCAATCGAATTCGTTCGAATAGTTGAAAACAAAGGTTCAAATGTTTTGAAAGAAAAAGCAAATGTTATTCCAAAAGTTCAAATTGTTCCGAATCAAGTTTATTAAGACAGGATTGAAAAAAAATGATACATCAGAACTAACGTCCCTGGTTAACAATGACAATGCGAATGGATGTGATGAACTCTTCTGGTCAAAGCCGATTGATAATGTCGTGAAACAAAAGGTCTTTCAGAAATGACCTCATGGAAAACAAATGGGAAATACGTTTCAGAACCGTTGAATCGTGTGAAACTTTGTTACGATCAGGCTAGACCAAGTGGCACAAAAGATGTTTCCAGTGAAACCTCTTTCAAAGAGCATAAAACACCAGTCAGAAAAGAAAAAACAAAATCTAACATTCATAAGTCTGCTGAAGAACTTATTGCTAAGAAAAGACAGATGAATGCTAGATATAGGAAGAATTTGAAAGAAAGAAAGAATTTTTGGAAAAATAAGAACTCAAATCAAAGTTTTGTCAATTCAGAACGATCTTCTAATCAAAAAGTTGATTCCTCTCAAATTCTGTAACTAAAGTCAAATTTTTCTCCGAAATCACAAGTTTCGAAACCAATTTGAAAAGCCAAAATCAAAGTGTTCTCCTCAAACTTAATTTTCAAAACCTCTCAACAAATCAAAGGATTTTAAGGGTAAAAGCAAAGTTGTTTTGGTACCAGACATTACTTTCAAGGGATACGAAGCAAATTTGAAAAAGGAGGAAAAGGAATTTTCAAAAAGAATGGCACAAATATACAAAGAAAATAATCAATGAAAATCTAATTTTGTTGAAATTAATCTTTGTGATAATAAAATGGAGGTTTTCAAAATCGAAAAAGGAAAGAATCAAGTTTTGAAAAGAAAATCATTTTTTGGTTGATAAAACTAAGATTTTCCCTACTCAAAAGAAATCCTTACAAGGTCCCAATATGATTTGGGTTCCTAAATCTCTCTAATTTTTGCTGGTTATGCGTGACGAACAGTATGATTCAGAATGGTATATCGACAGCGGCTGTTCTCGTCACATGACTGGGAGAAGAGAAGAATTATGAGAGTTTAGATCGTTAAAGGATGGAGGTAGAGTAAAATTTGGAAATAACGCCACCGGAGAGATGAAAGGCTATGGAATGATTACAAATGGCGAATTCTAAATTAGGAAGGTGGCTTATGTCGAAGGCAGTAACACAATCTAATAAGTGTTTCATAATTAGCTGTAGGAACATGACTGAAGGTTTCGTTTAGTGAAGAAGGTCCGGAGATAATTGAAAAGAAATCTAAGGCAGTTCTTTAGAAGTCCAAAAGGAAGGGTGAAATATATCCACTGAATCTGAATCCAATCACAGGGAAGCCATCTAATTGCTTGCTTACGAAAGCATCTTCGGATGATAGTTGGCTATGGCACCGAAGACTTTCCCATCTGAACTTCAAGGATATAAACAAGGTCGTCATTGGTATTCTTGTTCGTGGTCTACCCCTTCTGAAATTTGAGAATGATCATGTGTGTGCTATCTGTGAGCTCGAATAACAAAGCAGAAGAGTCATTTAACCATCATCAATACCAAAATCATTAAGCCATTGTAATTATTGCACATTAATCTTTGTGGTCCATCAGCCATCGAAAGTATTAGTGGTAATGAATATAATTTGGTTATTGTCATTGATTTTTCTAGATATACATGGGTGTTCTTTCTTAGACAGAAATCAGATGCAACTCTGAAGCTGATAGATTTCATCAAGCAAGTTGAGCTTCAACTACGAAAGCCTGTTCGGAAAATTCGCAGTGACAACAGTTCGGAATTAAAAAATTAAGCATTTGAAGAATTCTAAACTGAAAAACCAATCTCTCATAAATTTTCCTCACCTTACACTCCCCAACAGAATGGTGTAACTGAAAGACGAAACCGTTCTCTTTGCGAAGCTGCAAGGACGATGTTATCATTTGCGAATCTTCTTCTCTACTTCTGGGCTGACACTACTACAACTGCTTGCTTCACACAGAACCAATCCTACATAAACAAAAGATTTCTGATTACTCCTTATGAAATTCTGAACAATAGGAAACCTAACGTTAAATTATTTCATATCTTTGGATCTAGGTGTTTTCTTCTCAACTCTAAAGAAATCGGAACAAGTTTGATGTGAAAGAAGACGAAGGAATTTTTCTTGGTTATTCTTTAACTTCAAAGGCATACAGGGTTCTAAACAAGAAGTCAAGAAATATTGAAGAAACCTAATATGTCACCTTTGATGACAACTAGATGAAGAGATATCAGAAAGAAGATTGTCCGTCTGGGGAAATCTTTCCGTCAACAAATTCAATATCAATTCCTCTCATGAATTTGTATGAGGAATTTCTAAATATGTTTGATGAGCCTGAAAAATCCATTTCCTCAGAATCAAAGGCCAAGGACAACAAAGAAGATGAAATAAAGAAGATAGTTGATGAAGCTGCTAAAAACATCTAGACTTCTCAGGAACAACCAATTTCGAATGCTTCTGAATTCTCAAATCCTTCATAACCTTCTGATGCTCCATTCCAGGGGAGGGTTCCACTTCCAACTGCAACACCAATACTCACTTCCATGGGGAGGATCTGATTCCGAATGTAGAGTCGCATGTAAACTTCCATGGGGAGAATGAAAATAATGACTCATATGTACACTCGGAATTCAAAGAAGTTTATGTTGAATTCGATGCAGCTCTTGATCTGAATTATCCTACGATGACTACGTGGACCAAATATCATCCACAATCTCAAATGATAGGAGACTCATCTTCAGGAGTTCTTACACGGGCTCAACAAAAAGAAAAACAAACTGCATTATTTTTGAAATTGGAATTTTGCATGTTTAATTCTTTCATTTCTAAAATTGAGTCTAAAACTGTGAAAATTGCTCTTGATCATGCAGATTGGGTTCAAGCAATTTAGGAAGAAGTTAATGAATTTGAGCGAAATAAACTATGGAGATTGGTTCCCACTCCGAATGATGATTCTGTTGTCGGAATGAAATGGGTATTTCGGAATAAGATGGATAAAGATGGAAACGTCATCCATAACAATGCACGCTTGGTAGTCAAAGGCTACTGTCAAGAAGAAGGAATCGACTATGAGGAGACATTCGCACCGGTGGCTAGCTGGAATTTGTTCGGATTTTTCTCGCCTATACAACTCAAAGAAACTTTGATGTATATCAAATGGATGTGAAGTGTGCATTTCTGAATGACAAACTGGAAGAAACCGTCTACGTTGAACAACCACCTGGGTTTGTGAATGAAAAATATAGGAATCATTTTTATGTTATGGATAAAGCGGTATATGGTCTGAAACAGGCACCGAGTAGATGGTATGAAACTTTGACTTGATTTCTTAAGAAATCTAAATTTTAACAAGGTACTACTGATCCGACCTTCTTTCATAAGAAGGAGGGTAACCATCTGATGATTGTTCAAATTTATGTTGATGACATTATTTTCGATCTACTAATCCCAGCTTAACAGCTGAATTCCGAAAGCTACTGGAAACTAAATTTAAAATGAGTTCAATGGGTAAAATTAACTTTTTCCTTGGCTTAAATATAAGACAGAGTTCAGAAGGTATTTTCATCAATCAAGAAGCCTTTACAAAGACCTTATTGGCGAAATTCGGAATGGTGGGTGAGTCGAAAGTGAAAGTTCCAATGGCGTTCGGAACAAAACTCACACCTTCTCTTGATAAACCAACAACTGACATGACCTTATATTGCCAAATGATTGGCTCTTTGTTAAACTTAACTTCCATTCGTCCCGATATCATGTTTGTTGTTTGTTATTGTGCCAAATTTCAATCCAACCCTAGAGAACCTCACATGTTGGTAGTCAAGAACATCTTTAGGTATCTAAAGCGGACTACTTCTCTCGGACTGTCGTATCTGTTGATTTTAAGATTCTTTCTACAAGCATATTCCGATGATGATCTAGGCAGATGTGGACTTGATCGGAAAAGTGCATCAGGGGGATGTCAGTTTCTGGATGGCAAACTTGTTAGTTGGCAATCTAAGAAGAAAACTTGTGTTCTCCTTATCCACCATTGAAGCTTGCCCGTTGCATCATGTACATCACAAGTAGTGTGGATTTAGAACCACCTTGGGAATTATGGAATTAATATGAAGAGAATCCCTCTAATTTGTGATTCCGAAATCGCAATTAGAATCTGCCATAATCCAATTCAACACTCAAAGATAAAGCACATCGCACTAAGATATCATTTCGTAAAGGATGATGTCAAGGATGGTAATATTGAAGTTCATTTCGTTAGATCCTCATATAAGTTAGTTGACATTTTCACAAAAGCCTTACCTGAACCCACGCTCAATCAAATTTTACAAGGGTTAGAAATGATCGAAGCTAACTCAGTTCCGAAATCATCCTCGTAACCGGAATTTATTGTTCACGTTCTGAATGGTTCCGAGCTTCGGAATGTTTTGGAATCCATTTTTTTAATTCTGATTGGTTCCGAGCTTCAGAATACTTCGGAATCCACTATTCATCAAAGTTTCAGAATGTTTTGTATCTTTTGTACATTAAGTCTCTTCCGACTGGTACTGAGCTTTAGAATTGTTCGAAAGTTACTGTTCATTTATGTTTCTGATTTCTTTTGTCTTAATTATTTTTCTTTGTTTCTGTTTTATCTTTTTAAGAAAATTAAAAAATCTCAAAAATATTTTTGTTTGTTTCTGTTTTATTTTTTTAAGAAAATTCAAATATCTCAAAAATATTTTTCTTTATTTCAGTTTTATCTTTTTTAGAAAATTCAAAAATCTCAAAAATATTTTTTCTTTATTTATGTTTTATCTTTTTCATAAAATTCAAAAATCTCAAAAATATTTTTCTTTACTTCTGTTTTATCTTTTTCAAAAAATTCAAAAACCTCAAAAATATTTTTTCTTTATTTTTGTTTTATCTTTTTTAGAAAATGAAAAATCTAAAAAATACTTTTCTTTATTTTCAGAAAATCAAAAATACAAAAATATTTTATTTGTTACTGTATTTTCTTTTTAAAATTCAAAATACCAAAAACATTTTCTTTTTAAGAAGCTAACGTTCTTTTCTCAGGTTAATATTCATTATTACCTCAATTCAGAACGATGGGGCAGGTATAATTTTGAAATTGTGTACTAGATAAGTGTCCGTAGAAGCATGTTGTCGCATGTTATCACAAGCCTCTGAGACTCTATATTTGATGCCTTAATGAAACTTTCATTCTGATCGTTTCTTCCCAATCAAGCTATTCATTAGCATAAGTCATTGAGCTACCTTATTCTTCTCACATTGAGTTAAGAGTTGACTGCTTTGTCATGTATTTATAGTAGAGGTACACTTACTTCTTTGGAACCAATCTATAAATTATTCCATCAATTTCATGTTCATAAATGTAACCCTTAAAACTCTCAGAAATTACCACTAAGGTTTATGGTTACACAACATCTATGTTTATGATCTTGAAATCGTTATCACTGCGATTTTGAGTGAGACCCAAAATTCTTAATCCCATTTGTGATTTAATGGTGAAGAACTAAATGTTCTAGATATTTTTGTTGGATTAGGTGTCTAAGCCCATAACTATAATTGGTATGTACTTAACCCGAGAGTAGCGTGATCCATTTGGGTTGCCTTCACCAGAGCAATTTCATAGGATGGACTTTTGAGAATAGGTTATTTATGATTTATTAATATATTACAAGTATAATATATTAATATGAAATCATGTTATTTAATTAGTATTGATCAAGAATTAATTTGGAATTAATTTAGTGATCAAAAAAGACTAATTAAATTAATGGGGACTAATTGTGTAAATTAGTTGTATATATGGTTTGGGCTTATGGACTAAGTTTATGTAAGGATCCATAAAGAGTTAGTCTATGTTAGGTGTGTCAAACCCAACAAATGAAGGGGTACAATAGACTCCAAATACACTGCTTTAATGCACTAAAAAGTAGTACAAGGCAAGCAGGGTCGAACCACAGAGACACGGGACAAAAGTCTATACCTTTTTGCACAAGGTACTTTGGTCACAAATGGGGGTTTTGTTTGAAAAAGTCAAATAATGAAAATAACAATATACTTTAAAAACATGCACAAAATAAAACGGATTTGTAAACAAATTGTAAAAGTGCTTCCAGTTCTAGTTCTCAATGTTGTTGTTCAACTTGATTATGACTTGATGTAATTCATGATTGCTATTCTAAGTTGGTACTGAAAGATATTAACACGCTCTAACACCTCTCGCTTGCCAAATTATCTAACCAAAACACGCTCTTTGACTAGACCTAGCTTTACTAATTCAACCTAAACACGCTCTTAGATTGTATTGAAAAACTGCATTAAGTTTTGTACAAGCTTCCCAACAATGTTCATTTCTTCTCATACGCTCGAAAGTGTGAAAAAATGTGATATATGTTTTACAATAAGAAAACTTATTGCTTGTTACCAATTATTAACTTAATAGAATGATTAGGTTCCCTAAAAGTTAATTAACTGCACAAGAATTCAATTCATGAAAGTGGCCAATTAAACACAAATCAAATTCAAGGATTCTAGTTTAAACAAAAACATAATCACTTGAATAGAATCACAAATCAAGCATCAAATCATATGCCTCAATTCAAGCAATCAACATGTTTTGAACAAGAACTAGAAACTAGGGTTTCTTAGCCACACATGGCTAAGAACAAATCAAACAAGAAAAATGATGGAATTGGAATGTTTAATCCTTACAAAAATGAAATCCAAATGTTTGCAATGATTAAGTCTCCTCAAAAGCTCCAAGAATTCTCCCAAAATTGCCCTAGATTGCCCGAAACTGCTCCCAAAACCGTTCTGTCCTTCAAAATGACGTATCCTCCTCTTTTATTAAAGTTCACGTGACTTGCCATAAGGCCATGCGTTTTTAGCATGGCCATGCCTTTTGCCCATGTGTTTTTGGCATGGCCATTTGTCTTGACCATGTGTTTTTGGCATGGCCCATGCTTTTTGCTAAAATTCCAAAACGTCTTCACTGTTGGCTCCATCTTCAGTCCAGTTTCACCACGCGTCATGTTGCTCAAATATGAGATGATAAAGGATAAACACGACCCGTGTCAAAGTGACAAGAACCGCGTTTCAAACGTAATCCTTTGCTATGATGATAATGCAACAACAACTTGGGTTATCTCTTCATGCTTTCCTCCATGGAATGACCGGTTCATCTTCTCTGCATGCTCCAAAGCTCCAAGAATCCAAGCTCCATGCATCCATGCATCCAAGCTCCACGTTCCATGCTCCATAATGCCTGCAAAATAAATCAAAAATAGTGAAGTACCAGAAATTCTTAATGAAATATGCAACTACCCTAATAATCAACTAAATGCAAGAATTATGAAGTAGAATGCTATAAAAAGACGGAAATAAACATGCAAAATAGGTGCATAAAATGCACCTATCAGTCTACATGGATCATGGATCATGGATAGTAAGCCCAAGTGTATGGATTAGGGTTTACACCCTTGGATTCCTACATTATATATATCACACCCCTTTGGCCTAAAATTGGTTGAACATGAATTAATTCTTAGATAAGTATAGCCGAATTTTAGTGCTCCGTATTCTCTCTCACAAGTACTCCATTTGTTCATGGTGTTTGTGAACCATTTGAGGTGCTAAGTTCTTAAAGGCCAAAACAAGCTACAACAAAGAGATAATTCTATAAGTCACTTTTATGTTGTATATGTCAATTGTATGCTAGTTGTAGGATTTATGCTTTGGAAACAATATTGCATGTATAAATAGAGAAAACATAGATCCAAAGCATTGAAGGTTGTATGTGCACCATAGGATGTTATAGTATACAAAACCCAACAGTAGTATCAGAGCCTAGGATTGTTTTATGTTATATTAGATGTTTGACTTATTTTTTTCAAAGCTGAAAAACTGTTCTGTCAGCATGTACTCAACGAGTCCATTCTTGGACTTGACGAGCAGGTTGCATTTTGTCTTGAACTCGATGAGTCCATAGTTGGGCTCGACGAGTTGGATAATCAGACATAAGTTTTTCGGGATTTTTGGCCTGTTTTGGATTAGGATCATTACCACAAAATGTTTTAGTTCATAAAAATTGATTTTATTGGTATGGTAATGATTATACTCATCCAATCAAAAGATAATTGTCAAAATTTCAAGATTTGTATTAGTTTATATGAGAGGCTAATTTCTTGTAAATTGTTGATATGAATTGTCTTGACTTATGAGCCTAACTTGATCATAGATAAATTATATGATAATTTTTATTTGTTAAACTATTGATATAAATGTTCTTTAAAGTCCTCCATAACTTGTCCTCAAGGTACGGAACATGAAATTTTTTCCATAAAAACCACATTAAACTCATAAGTTATGGAAATCAAAGGTTATTCAAGAGTTACAAAACTTGCCCTCAAGTTTTGGTATTTGATGAAAAGTCTCAAATTAAGAAACTCTTGTAACTAAAAAGGTGTAACTCTTGGGTTTCATAAATTAAAAAAATTAATTAAATAGTTTTATTTTTGAATTTTTATATTTAGAACCTTGAAGTAATTGAGTAGTTCAAATTGCACCTTATGGACTTTATTAAAGTAATTAAAGTGTTTAATTAAAAGAGAATTAAAAATTCCATAATGACATGATTTAAGTTTAACTAAATTAAGAGTATAATTTATTAATAGATTAAACCATCTGGTATTTTAAAAGTTTAAAAATACACCTTTATACTATTATAATATTACAAGTTTAATTATTATATATATGTATAAGATACGTCAGTCTTACCGTTAGTAGGTCTCATTCACGAAGCCGGTCTATAACGGGGGTATAAGGTTACTGCATATAAAATGGTGGTTTAATAGGTCTCCACTCTCACCCACCGCTTCCTTGACTGGTGGAGGGTCGTTAGCCGAACTGGTAGAATAGGACATTTTCATTAAAAGTATAATGAAATTACTAAGTAACTAAACACTTATAAATTCCCAATCTTAGTTACTTAGGAAAAATATGAATTTGGTGCTAACCCATGAAATTGCACTTTGCACCTTGCCAAGTCGTTAGTGGAGTGTGTGTGCTTAACTGACACACTAACTTGGACTAACAAGGGTGGCAAAGGATAGCTCGATGTTTGTCATAGATCAATCGAGCGTGTGTGGTTAACCGGCACATTGGTTAGGTGATAAATGACATCGAGAGTACCAAGCTAATTTGCATGGTTATTCACCCCTTGTTTGTGATCCTCGGCATCTCATACACAAACTTTAAAGGCACAATCAAGATTTAAACATGCCATTGAAAAGCTCAATGAATCTCAAAGAATCTAGGAATTTTAATTCATTTAAAACTTAATAATCAATTTCGTTTTTCATGGTGGAAATTGGTAAATCATCATTTACCTACCTTCAAATATTTTACAATTGGATTACGGCATCCCTCTTCCGAATTGTAAATTATTGTGTTGAGTCCTAGCCTTAATATTTCATTTGAGTGTTATATTAAGGACTTAAATCTGTAACGCTCGTGTTTCCAGGCTAAACATTAATGTTGATGTAATAGTCTAGGTTAGCCTTTGTAACCCATTTTGAAATAATAAAAATGTATTATTTTAGTATTATGTGATTTATGCCTAATTGTTGTGACTTAATTGAATTAAGGATAATTTAAGCGTTAAAAATAAAATGTTATATAAACCCGATATCGATACATGAAGTTGTAGTGGTCGTGGTAAGGTTTCCGAATATATAAAGAATGCTGAAATCCGAGTTATAACGAAGAAATTATGACCTGTTGAAGTTTCGCGACAGAACCGACACTACGCTGAATGACGTAAATAATGAATTTATGATAGAGCGATATTTAGTCTCAATGATCTAAACGAAAATTGTAGAATACGTTAAGCCGAGATCGTCCAATAAAAGAACGTCTAAATCTGACTTCATATGAGAAAGTTATGATTTTTCTAAGTTTCGACTTAGTAGTATGCAGCCCAAATCTCGAAATTGAGATCGAGTGATATTTAGCCGAAACAATCTAAACGAGAATCAAAGATCTCATCGTTAGTAGTCCAACGATAAAAAGACAGACGAAAACGGACGTCAGATGAAGAAGTTATGATTTTATAACGGAGTTTTCCAGTCCCGGCCTACTAAAAATAATATAATAAAAATAAAGTCAAAATTAGCCGACGGAGTCTAAATGAAAGATGTAGAGCTTAGTCTCACCTACGCGTGGATATAAAGAACGTCGAAAACGTAGCTCGTATAAGGAAGATATGAATTTCGAAAGTTTTTAAATAATATAAATTTTATTATTTATTCGGAAAATATCCGAATCCAACGCATCCTGATCCGATCCGAAGGGTACGCCCAACGTACTAGGTGTACGCCCGCGTACATGTCGACATCGAAGCACGCCTTGCGTACGAGGAAGTTACGCACAACGTACTGCTGCCTCATGCGGTCCGAAGAAGAGCCACGTTTCACCACCGAGACTTCGCCACCTGGCACCCTTATCCAAACTACGCCCAGCCTAGGGCCTCAGTACGCCCAACATAGACCGAGGTCTCACTGCTATAAAT
Source organism: Lactuca sativa (assembly GCF_002870075.4). Taxonomy (NCBI): domain Eukaryota; kingdom Viridiplantae; phylum Streptophyta; class Magnoliopsida; order Asterales; family Asteraceae; genus Lactuca; species Lactuca sativa. The sequence goes on from NC_056626.2 coordinate 140,410,012, forward strand.
AGAAGGCCGAGACTGCCGATCTTTTTTGCTCATAATTCTTCTCTCTCTCTCCTGTATTTCCTCGTTTTGTGTGCAAGAAATACCCCCAAAGCCCCGATATCATTCCCGAGACCCGAAGCAAGTCCCGAAGCCCCGAGGATCCTGAGAGTAAAGTTTTCAAGCCGAAACTCTGCCCGCAAGAAGCCCGGTTTTCAAGAAAACATCCAGGTTTCGCCGAAGAATACTACTCTTAGAGCCGTAGTGTTGTCCGATCTTCTTCTGATCAAGTGAGTGTGTAGTTACTTTCTTCTAACACATAAATATGAAGTATTTCCATAAAATACGTGCTATGTGTTTATATGTTATGTGTTATTTGAAATAAGTATCGGTTGAATGTTTTATACATGTTTTATTTTGTATATATATATATATATATATATATTTATTTTATCTACATATATGTTGGGTAGTACATGGGTAGATAGTGATGTGTGATGAAATAAAAATAACGAGAGGCCTCGATGTGATTGTGATCTAGTCATTCAGCAGAATATGGATGACGACCACAGACTTTTCTAGACAGTTATGTGGAATGCTGGCAGGCTTATAACCTGTAGGTGTTGGTGAACTTGGGTGTTCATTCGTTGTATTCTATCCCCCTCATGGTTGCCTTAGGACATTCATTGTTGAGGAAACCCCTCTGTAGTAGTGTCCGTCCCGATGAAAATCCTAGATTAGGTCCCTTGTAATAGTTGTTGTCATAGGGACGTAAAGTAAGGATAACGGGAATGGGTAATCGGGTTATTGTTGGTTTGTGAAATTAAATATAATTATTTATTGTGGGTTGAAAGCCCTGTATGCTCATCCGGCTCCCAAGCCTGACCCACTCAGTTTCTTTGTATTACAGGTAGTGGCGCAATAGCATAAGTTGGAGAACTTGTGAAGATGTTCTTGTTTATAGACCAGTAGTTATATATAACTGTGTAAGGTCTATGTTTTATTGTTTATGCTTTTGTTTCTATATCGGAACATGACATCCCGAGTTTTAATATATAATGAAAATACATTTCTTCAAGAAATGCTTTGATAAATCTTATTTTATCATGTAATGTTTTGGGGACAAAATTCCGCAACACTTTTAAATCAATGAATTTACTTTGAAATTATTTTAAAAGCATAAATGAAACCGGTCTTTTCTGGATGTGATTTTGGGGATGTCACAGAATCAACTAACTTGAATTTCTCCCTTATAGATGTCCAGTTCTGACAACTATGGTCTTCGTCATCCTATTGCAAAAAGTTTCCTTTATAAACATCATATTCCACAAGACGATCGAGGTGAAAGATCAATCCCTTCTTCGTGTTGTAGTGGAACTTCACTTCCTCCACCTCCTCCAATAATTCTCCCTGGCCCACAAGTTCAAAGACTTGAAAAGTTCAAGGTCACTCAAACCCTATTGACTAGCAAACACCAAGATGGAAGGTCGGTGTGTGAACATGTCTTGGAGATGAAGTCACACATTGACAGACTAGGAATGTTAGGAGTCGATGTCTCAAGGAAGCTGGCTATTGATTTGGTTCTTCAGTCACTCCTTGAGTCGTATAGTGCGTTCATTAAGGACTACTATATGACAGATCACGACATGACCCTTATTGATCTTACCTATTTGCTTGTTGCTGCTGAATCAACAATGATTTGGTGCACTGCTAAAGAAAATTTGATTGGAAGATCTACTCCCCAAACTTACATAGACATTGAAAATAGCAACATTGGACGTCCAGAAAAGCTTTCTCTTCCCAATGGAAAGGGATCGACCATGGTCAAGTCATTTGACCGAATGGTAAAGAGAAAGACTAAGTTTGAGATAGTCCTGTGTACCATTCCAAAAGAGTATGTTTGTTTCAATTTCCAAGAGAAAGGGAATTGGTTGCGAAGCTTCCATAGTTACCTGAAAGATCGCAAGGATGGTAAAGTCAAAATGTATGACTCTACTTCAGGTAAAGTCTCCTGTCTAACTCTATTAAGTTCTTATTTGGAGATTCTTAATACATGATGTAATGTAATTACATTTTGATGTTTTGTAGAATCAGAGAAAATAAAGGAAGCTTAAAGTAAGAGTAAGTTGATTCTGATCGTGAAGAGATGGATTTCAATCGTAAGGTTCGACGATCAGAATTTTGAGTTGCTGCTTAAGAGTTATGAAAGGTTGCTTAGGAATAGATAACAACATAGTTTTCATGTGTATTTGCATGGTAGGGATAAGTTTTCTGCAATTTATATAAATAAAGAAAAATTTTAAAATTTATCTTATTTTAAGTTTCCTTACAATTGCATTTGTGAAAATTGTTGCTTATATGTTTCCATTGATAGCTATATTGGAAAATGGATTTGATTCTTTCGTTTGTGGTAGTGTCATAATTTACCAAATAAGGAAAGATTCTTATCACCCAAGTTTCAGTTGGATAGAAACTTGGAATCATGCAACTTGTACTGTATGATGAATGAGAACTTCATCTTTGGGAAATTAAGACTAATTCCTTATTCACATGTATATATGAGTCAAGTGAAGGACTAGGGATCGGGTACATTTGGTTGTGCGCTGGTTAGGTCCACCACAAAGAACGATAACACTATTAGTTATGATTTACTAAAGTTTAGTAAATATGGTTATACTTACAAGATTAAGTGTAATTCTATACCATTGGAAAAGTTTCAATGTATGGCATAACAAATAAGAAGAATCAAATTTGGCTGAAAGTTAAAGTTTCTCCAATCTGAAAAGAAGCGAGAGTACTTGATTATCGTGTTTTATGATTATCTTAGTGATTATGAAAGCATATCACAATTGATTCTCTAAGGACATCTTAGTGCATTTGTATGGCAAAGAAGAGGAATCGTGAATTGTTGAGCCTTGAGTGACCTAATTTAAAGAAAGGTTTATAACACTTATCAAATGTAGAGTAAAATGTGTCTTACTCTTGTACATTTGAAATTGGTAAGTTGTGATGCTTTGGATAAGAAAAAGACCAACTAAGACCAATTGTGTGAAATGTTTGTCTTCATAAGAAACCGCACTAACTATTGAATATTTGTTTGTCAAGTAATGTTCCTTGATAAAGTGAATCTTATATGTCAAGAGGTCAATGGGATTCTTAAAGATCTTGAAGAGTTTCAAGAACTAATCAAGAGTAAACCAATTGTTTAATCACTAGCACACGACTTGAGGTTTGTAACCTATCGTGTTGACATATTCTTGTTTCTATGCCATTCCAGTTGGTTGACTATGCATGTGAGTTCTATGAGTTCTCAATTGTTTGCATAACAACCTGGAAGCAACGGTAGGCCTTTGTGCTGCCATGTGGCAAGAAATTAAGATTAAACAAGTTCAGTCCATATAAGTTTGGATATGTCATTAACCTTGTCTTGTGATTATGGTTACAAATTCACATGGATAGGAACACATACACCATAAAAATCTAAGTGTCATAAGGTTTCTCTCCAATTCATGAAAATGATTGTGAGGAAACGCTTTCATAAGTAGATTTTAAGGAGATAGCAATTGTGTTATTTGCATTCTCAAATTTGATTATGATTACGACATCCCTTTTCATAGTACAAATTGTGAGAAATGGAAAAGGTCTAAACATTTGAGACTTATTGTTGTAAGTTCTAAAATTGTTTAGACACACATGTGAGCTATCTAAGGAAAGGTGTATGATTTTGAGAAGTCTAAATAAAGCCTTATCGAAGCATCTCGTATCAGAAATCTGAACTTTGGTAAGGAAGTCAATAAGTATTGATTTCTAGAAGTCCAGCTGATTTCTGGGGTACATGTCAAAGCTAGTGGCAGCATAACTGTTATGCTAATAGGAATGTAATTATTATGCTAGTGGGAGCACAATTATTACGTTAAGTATTGCAAGTTAGCAATGTTACTTATAGAAAACAAGTTTCAATTCAGAAAAGTTGCAGGGTTTCAAAAGTTGTTTTGCTATTAATTAAGGGAGAGGAATTCATACTTCATTTCAAATCTAAAACCTTAGATTAAGATTTTAATGAAGATTATATGGAAATGTTATAGGAAGAGACTGGTATAGTATCACGTCTTTATGTAAAACATTATGTATTGTATCCCATATGCTTCGAATATAGGATCGATTACATAAGCTATAATATTAATCTCTTCTAACTTTCCAAATGCCTAGGGCATTAAGAGGGAAAAGGGACTAGAACAAGATATGACTAAAATGGTTAAGCAATTGTCGAGGACAATCTGAGGTTTACCAAAGATTGGTTGCTTATGCACAGTTGGAAGTATATTCTGAATTTTGGAAGGACCACATTGACATGTTCTAAAAAGAGGTAACTCTTGTTCAGAAGTGATAGTCAAAATGGGAATATGGAAATATTACCATAAGTGGAAGTTAGTCTTTAAATCTGTGTAAGATTAGAAAACTTAATGCAAGAAGGATGTTCGAAGGAATATATTTTGAATGTGAGACGTCGTTTCCATGGAATTGCTCTCCATTGGAATAATTTGTGATATTTGTTGCCAATTCCCTATGACTTTTGTGCATAGTCATTACAAGAGGATCATTGCATTTAAGTTTAGAATCTAATAGATTACAGTAAATGACAAGAATTTGGTATTCTTACATTTTCGGTAAGGATTTGGAATTGTGAAATGAGTGTCATTGAAATGTTTTCAATTGATCTATTTCACAAATAAAGGACCATAGGTAAACATAGTGTGCATGCTTGGAGCATGGGATAACTATTGTTTTAATTCAAGTATTAAGTTGATTAATCGAAACATTATACAATGAATAATGTGTAATCAATATGGTGATTACATAAAACGTGTTTTATTTATATTCATAAGTTCTGAGACCATATTGGATTTGATTATTCTTGTGTTTCACTTTGCATGTTTTGACTTCCCGAATAACTCGGTTATTCAAACTATCCACAGTCGATCATATTTTGGAAGTAGGTATTGAGGCAAGACTGTCATGAATCTGACTGTAGATTGTCAAGGTGTTTTAGACATAGCACAAGTTTGCTGAAGTGTTCATGAGTACTCCTGGAATAAGATTCGAGTATTCGATGAAACTCGCGTTCATCTGAATCACTTCATGGATTTTATCACAAGTGATTGTGGGACGATAATATCTTATATTCTTGAAACCAAGACATGTGAGTTGTAATTTACAAGTTGGTTGCACATTGACATATGTAAACGCACCAGTAACTTGGTGTCATAAAACATATTGTTGTGTGTGATTTGATAAGTAAGTACAAGCAAGCATTTGAGTCAAACTTTATCTATTCTTTTTACCCTTAGAGGGATAAATGTGATATATGTGGGACCCTCGATAATTTAGTGATGACAACCCTAAGCGCTTGGCCAAGCCTGGACTGATTTGATTTGTTCAATTAGCCAGTCGTCATAAATCGAAAATCGGGAAACAAACAGATGGACATAGAGAATATTATAATCCATGTCTCAGTCCATATGATATCTCGTAGAATGGAGGAATATATGATCCCTAATCTAATGGACGCGTTATTGACTAGGTCAGAGTTCAACAACGGATTTTAAGAGCTACAATTTCTAGTTGGTGTCTAAGTTGTACTTGCAATAATAGTTATTAGACTTCTCCAAGTGGGAGACTGTTGGATTAGGTGTCTAAGCCCATAACTATAATTGGTATGTACTTGACCCGAGAGTAGCATGGTCCATTTGGGTTGCCTTCACCATAGCAATTTGATTGGATGGACATTTGAGAAGAGGTTATTTATGATTTTTAATATATTACAAGTATAATATATTAATATGAAATCATGTTATTTAATTAGTATTGATAAAGAATTAATTTGGAATTAATTTAGTGATCAAAAGAGACTAATTAAATTAATGGGGACTAATTGTGTAAATTAGTTATATATATGGTTTGGGCTTATGGGCCAATATTTTAAAAACCGGTTTTTTAGTTGAACCGGTATGGTGAGCGGTTCCCGGTTCAACCGGTTTGACCGCCGGGTCAACCGGTTTTTATATTTTCCATGTTTTTTCTTATTTTCCTACACATACATACATATATAATTCATAAATTTGATGTTTACAAGTTCAAACATTAAAAATACACATACAAAAAAGTTATAGATGAATCCAAATATACTAAAATAACACATAATCATAAGTTTTAGTGTTTTACATCAATTCATATATGTCAAAAAGAAAATAAAGTATAATACCAAAACAAGATATAGTTTTAAATGAATACAAACACATCAAAAAAGTTTATAACATTTACCAAATGTTTTTATTTATAGAAAATTAAATAGATTTGAAAAAAAAATCACCAAAGTTTATTGTGTAAATGGTTCTTTTTTATGTGTTTTTTTTGTTTAACCGGTTTATTTTGACTCATTCAACCGAATTTTTCTAAAAACCAGCGAGTTCAGAAATAGACATAAAATCGATGATAGTTGAACCGCTCTCACCACCGGTTCCCAGTCCAACCGGTTCGACCAGCCGGTTCAAACCAGTTATTACAACATTGTTATGGACTAAGTTTATGTAACGATCCATAAAGAGTTAGTCCACATTGATCATGGATCATGGATAATAAGCCCAAGTGTATGGATTAGGGCTTACACCCTTGGATTCCTACATTATATATATATATATATATATATATATATATATATATATATATATATATATATATATATATATATATCACACCCCTTGGAGAAGCATAGCCGAATTTTAGTGCTCCATATTCTCTCTCAAAAGTACTCCATTTGTTCATGGTGTTTGTGAACCATTTGAGGTGTCACATTTGAGGTGCTAAGTTCTTAAAGGCCAAAACAAGCTACAACAAAGAGGTAATTCTATAACTTACTTTTATGTTGTTTATGTCAATTGTATGCTAGTTGTAGGTTTTATGCTTTGGAAACAATATTGCATGTATAATTAGAGAAAACATAGATCCAAAGCATTTAGGGTTGTATGTACACCATAGGATGTTGTAGTATACAAAATCCAAAAATTTTCCCCAAGGAATTGATGATTAAAGCCTTTATGGTTCGTACCAATATAGTTTGAAATCTCATTTTTCGTTTTGAGTGATCTTAATGAAATATTCTCAACCCAACACATTTCTGCCCAAATAGATCAAGTTTTTATTTCTTTGAGATTTCCACAGTATCTTGACACTTAAAGAATATCCAAAGCTTACTTGTTCATATGGCTACACTGGTCAAACAAGTACTTTTTCAGATCTTCGGACTTATGTCAAGTTTCAGAATCTGGTTGAAGCTTAGCCACCCACGAATCCTATTAAAAGAAGCCTTTCACAAATTCTTAATAGACTAGTGATTGTAATTCAACGGGACACCACACAAGCACCTCAGAGTCTCTCATGACTTAGAAGGAAGAGATTGTTGCCCATGATCCATCTGATTTTCATGTCAATCTTGTTTGAAATCACAGAATCCCACAAATTTAATTTGATTTATTTCTTTATCTTTGGCACACTCTTGCACAAAACTCCTAGTTACTTTTCAAACGTTGGCTCTAAATTTCGATTGGTTGTTTTCATTCTGAGAACAGGTCATGGTCTTAAAGATTGGTGGATTGGCTGATAATTTCGAACACGTCGAAACTGAAACTATGGTTTCTTGGAGATAAAATTTCAAATCAGGGGCAATTTTTTTTGAGTTCCCTGACATCACGCTTGTGAGTTACAATAGTGTCTGACATCATTGATGTAACACCGAAAATTTTCAAAACAAAATTTTCATTTAAAATCACATAATTCTCATAACACATTTCACAAAAATCTTGCGACTCCAACTGACATCTCACCAAAAATCTATCAGAAACTAACTTGATTTCCTTCTCAAGGTATGCTCCATTGAAAATCGTTCGACAGGGCCCTCAAGCCCCACACTCTATCGTATTTGATCTCAGTCTAATCAAACATAACGGGATAACTTGTAAAACCAGAAGCACTAACCGCCATGAATCATGGTACTCGAACCATGTAATCACCTCTCGATCTGCTACGAATCATAGTATCCGAACCATGTTATCTCCTCTCAATCTGCTACGAATCATGGTACCCGAACCATGTTATCTCCTATCAATCTTCTACGAATCATGGTACCCAGACCATGTTATCTCCTCTCAATCTGCTACAAATCATGGTACCCGAACCATGTTATCTCCTCTCAATATGCTACTTAGAACCTCTGGAATTCTCCCTGTTTCGAGTACAGGTCCTCTGCTTTCAGTATTACGGGCCCATACTACCTGCCACATCTACCCATACTTTCCATATGGATTGTCCCAGATTTCCTAAGTAGCTGCTCAACCTTCTCGATCACCAATCCCATTAAACAAGGTTGCTCCCCAGCGAGTACTCTCCTCTATCAGCATACTCATATGACTAAGGCCACCCCTAGGTTCTTCCTAGGTTCTCACACTTATCTGCCATCAGCTGCTAAAGAACTCCTTACAATGCCAACCATCTACCTCCTGAATATCGTCATATTTACTTAGTAGCTAACTCCCATCATCGAGAGTTCCACAAAGCACGAAGCAAGCAACACTCGGGCATCGAATAGTCTTTACCACGACGTAAAACCACTCTAGGTTACAACTCTATTTTCTCTACTCACACTCTAAAGGTGTCACCGAACTCAAGCAACTCTACCCCACACGGGTATCTAACTACTCTCTCAGTAGCCTCCTCCAATGCTCATCTAGGTATCTCTCCTAGATTACTCCTCTACTTAAAGCTCTATCTCTGAAATATTCCTGCTAAATACTCTTACTCGGCACGAACTCAAAGCACATCACAGATAGAAAAATTCCTAGGCTAAGGCATCACAAATCAGGCAACTCCAGCCTTAAACTATGAAATACCCAGCCTATCTCCTATCATGCATCACTAATATCTCAATAATAACTCAAAACACAAATAAGTAAGGGTATTTTGGGAAATCACTATTTGGGCTCTGGCTGATTGTATACATTGCTCCTTCTCATTTTCTCTTAGAAACTCTTGCTTGTTTTAGAAAAATCATTTCTTTTGAAAATTTTCTCAAATCCCCAGTTTGAGTCCAGACATACCCGAAAGTGTATCTGAATCCCTCAAACCAAGGCTCTGATACCAACTTGTAACACCGAAAATTTTCAAAAAAAAATTTTCATTTAAAATCACATAATTCTCATAACACATTTCACAAAAATCTCATTTATTTAATTTACAACTCACAACTCCATAATTTTTTGATTAAAATCCAGGATCCTCAAAAACATAACTCCTTCACTGGTGTGTACAATCAAGCCGGTGCCTTCCCGCGATCCTGAGAAAAACCTGAAACACATAACGCGGTAAGCACGAAGCTTAGTGAGTTCCTCAAAATACCACACACAGCTCATTAGCCACTCGTGGCCATAACACAGTAAGACCCTCCGATCAATGTATCTTAGTGGGACCCTCTGGTCCCATAACTCGTGTGGACCCTCCGGTCCTAACTCAGTAAGCACAGAATAATACACAACATAAATCACATAGATATAATGCAAGATATCTTAGTACTCAATATAAACACATAAGACATCTCCGTCACACAAAGATACCAATCATGGTAAGTATAGTGAGAAGACTCACCTTAACAGCAAGCAATCATCCTCGCACTCGAATCTCGAACTAGCCACCGCCTAACACATAGGGTAATTATCTCAATAAATACTCAATTCTCGAATCTAAGTAAACCAAAGGTTATTCTTCATCTTTCTAACTTTTGAAGTGGGTAAAAGACCATTTTACCCCTCCATGGTCTCCATTACTCATGTTTGACCAAACCCTAAAGTCAACAGAAGTCAACTCGAGTCAATAGTCCATGTTTGAAACGACTTTCCGAGTGCACCTATGTGACTCGTTGAGTCCACTCGTTTCCTCAGAAGTCTCGTGAAGGTCCAGCTTAGCTCGTCGAGTTGACCCCAACTCGCCGAGTTATCGCATGATCAAGCTCATCGAGACAAACCCTAACTGACTTGTCATGTTGGCTCATAGACTCGACGAGTCCATTCACACTCGTTTCTCATTCAGACGATTTCATGGCAGAAAACCTTCCTAAACTTCATATCTATGTTCTCAGCGCTCGATTATCAAATAAAGTCATGAGCTTTACGTCCATGCATGACATATGTTGCTCTAAATGCCAATATAACTCTAACAAGGATGATTAACCACAATAACTCTTATATGGTTGAATAATGTTATAAACTTTGGACTCTCTGGACCTCACAAGGCCCAGATCTGAAGTCTAGTCCTCTTAATAGACTCCATGCACTTATTGTCCCAACAAAAGGTAGAAAAAGACCTAACTTCCATAGCCATGAGATCCAACTAATAAGATGAGAAAGGTGTAGGCTTTATACCTTCTATAGAAGCTCCACATGAAGAAATGCTAGATCCCACAACCTCTTCTCGATCTTTGCTTGTTGTTCACTCCTTTCCTTCCAAAAGATTCACTAAAAACACTTGATATTAGCTTAAGAACTCTCTCTTAGCTTCAATGGTTGCTATGGGTTTCACAAAGGAGAGTTGGGAAGATGGTGAGGCACATTTGAGGTTATAAGTCCCCTTAAATAGGCCCCAACCCCGGGAATTTAGGGTTTCCTCGTACAGCACCAACTCGGCAAGTCGGCGCACTAACTCGTCGAGTAAGTTCATTAAACCTACGTGGATAACTCGACTCTACTCGACGAGTTGGACTCACAACTCGTCGAGTCGCTCCATAAATTTCATAATTACTCGTACAATGATATACCTGAAAATCTGGATGTTACAATTAATGAGTTGTCACAATTTTCTAGGCTACTTTTACAGGGTAAAGGAATGTCAAACGACGCTTTTATCTCCCCACTCATAACAAACCATATAAAACGGTTTTAGATGGTTCATTTTTTTCTCACCATTCACAAAGTATTCAAAATCCACAATGCAAGAATCCTAAAACACTCTCTACTATTCATCTTTTTCTTCTTCTTCATAACAACAATGGCATGATCATCTGAAACTGCTTCATTCGCCGATCAATTAGCCTTCGTCATCATGCTGAACGTGAGCCCAACCAAAATCTGATAATCGATCTTGACGTTACAGTGAAGTTCTAAGTTCGATGATTGAATGTCTGTGATTCTTGCCACTAGCTCAAGATTTAACCATGGTTGAATCTGTTCCACTTGTACACCTCTCAAAAGCTTACTCCTCTGCAATCTACAACAAGATAGACGAAGTCATCCACTTTAAGGTTGCATCGCACACGACTTCGATCACCAAGCGCCACTTCACCAGACTATTAGGGATTGCTTCCTCTACAAATCTCTTGGATCCAGAATCGATTTCCTCCACTGCACTCATTGAGATGTTCTATCAGATGGGATATACCAGAGACATAGCTTTATTGTCAAAGTTCAGGAATCCCTTTCTTCCTCCTATGTGGAATGGGTTGTTCACTCTCCTATTCAAAAGCTTTTTTGAAAGAGTTACAGGATCATACAATGCAAGTAAGTTGTTCTATACTCTGATTTATGGCCTCTACCATGGAATATGGATTATGGTGTTGTTCAATGGGCTCAACTCATCCAAAGCACAATCTCCACCACTCGCCACTCAGAGATATCTTGTGCTCATTTTTGGTCCATAGTGGTCAATCATGCTTTCGGCCACTTCAAAGTCAAGTTGATGAAGGATTCTATTATGGCTGCTATTCCGATACTCCAAACGTCTATGTTTGTGATGTCTAACCCAAGGAATTTCACATTTATCGGGTCCATTCCAGAGGAGATGTTGATGAAAGTTCCTCATGATAATGCAATTGTGAACGCATATCGGAAGTCACCTTCATCTAGTATTCGCCTAATGACGGATGAGTTACGAAAAGAGAAGTTGTACCTTCGGAAACAGTTAAGGACCTAAAGAAAATCAAGAATCTCGATAAGAAACCAAGATCTCCATCTCTGGTTTCTCATGAGAACTCGGATTCAAGGATTGTCTCATAAATTCGTGAGGATGCTACTTTTCAACATGCGGAAGAAGACACTGTTGCTACTTCGGAACCAACCCTTATTGAATCAATTCCAAAGGTATCAACTCCACTACCTACTTCTGTTACTCTTATAGATGACTTTATGGTAAATACTCCACCATCTCCACCTGTTACTACCACAATTTGGATCTCCTCCATTACCACCAAAAATCTCTGTTGGAATTTCACTTCCTCAATTCTCTATCCCTCTATCCATTACCATCTTTACTGATTCCACTACTGCTCCTACTTCATCAGTCACTAATACACCAGAAGTCTCTGGTACCAAGTCCGTTTCGGAGGAGGTACATACTTCAGGCATTCATGTCAATGTATCTGATACGGGGGAAAATGTCCATACTGGCGTGACTTCAGAACCGAATACATCCATTGTTCCTCCTACAGAAGAATATGATGATATTATGTATGAAGATCATCTAGGATCCTTTATGTATTTCCTTTTAGTTCCTTCGCTATCAATGTTAATAGTGATGATGATGATGATGCCCCGATGACGAAAGGGCAGTTCAAGCAGCTTAATGAAAATTTGGATTCTCTTTTAGAGCCTTCCAAATCTTCACTCTTCACCCAACTGGGAGTATTTATTGTCAACTCACAACGCCACAGTGGAATGTTAACGAAATAAAATGCCAAAGTCCTTGAAGATTCTTCCAATGAAATTAAAGCATCGAAGAAGACTATTTCAGATATGACCGTAAAAGTCAAAAAAAACTATCTCAAGAAGTGAAAGACTTTATGGATAAGCTAAGAGCATCATCTGATTCCAACACCAAATCCATGAATAAAGTTATTGTAGGGTTTCATAATTCCTTACAAGCTGAGAAGGAGGCCCTCTCAGTTGTTCGTTCAGCAACCAAAGTTGACAATGCTGAACTCAACGCCTTTGTTCTTACGAAGATTGAAGAGCTGCAGGAGGACTTGGCAGCTGAAAACAACATTATGGATCAATTGGTTGAAAAGACTTAGAAGGCCTTTAGGTAAAACTGCAATATACTAACAAGCGTGTTGATGATCTAGAATTCGAGAAAACTATTGTTAAAAGTTGTGTTTCTGAAATAAATCAATACTTGCAATGGATTGTAGAGACTCGTGACTCCTTGTTCAAAGTCTCAGTTCGGCAACAAATTTTAAACAAATTTCAACCACACCTTGCAATGCTGAATCAGATTGAAGGTGTTTCGGGAAGCGATGCTCGTCCGAAACAAGGGAGAAACAAAGAAGAACCCCGAAGCAAAGCAAACGACGGAAGAACATGAACAAAAACCGAAGAATAATGATCAGAAGGGTAATGAAGCTTCTACATCAAACAATGGAAAAGAGAAAATTTTTGATGATGATGAGGAAGAAGAAGAGCTTTATGAATCTGAGAAGCTTGTGCGAAAGATGAGAGACAAAGAACTTGATGATCTTCTAAATCTTCGTAAGGAGTTGGAAGCACAAGAGCGGAGGCTAAGATTGCAAAGATTACGCTTGAAACTCAGAAGTCACACTTTCCTCCATGTTCGATTGATAGGATTCAAAAAGAAGCCATTGATGATCCGAGCATCTATTAGATTGAACCCACACTATCTTTCGATCTGAATAACGAAACAAATTCTCAACTTGATTTTCCCATTACTCACAGGGCTTTTCTGTTTTGGTGTTTTGAGGTGATAGAAAAGGATTTGATTTCTGAAAAAGCAGTGAATCTGAAACTCTTCAATTTCTACTTGAAGTATGCCAAGCCTCAGTATCTGACTTGCAGCTTAAAGAGGATTATGGGATTGAAGGTTTGCTCGGATGTGCCTATTGAAGATTTTGTGAATATAAGGTTCATCGGATTTCGGGGAACCAATAAAGTGTTGGATGAATTCACTTTGGCAGACTTGCCATATATGAATCCGTAGGACTAGATCTCTTTGCTCAACATTATCCTGAAAGATGAAAAGAAATATGATCCCATCGTTGCCCATCTGAAAAGGATGCTTATCTGCTATATCCTAGAAATTACGAAGATAGATGTAGAGGTAGCGTTGGTTTTGTAGAAAAGGCCCACTCTGAATCCCAAAGAGGAGCCTAAGGACTTTTAGAAGCTAAAGTTGGGAGTTATTCGGAAAGAGCATTGATGCATTGTGTATAATCAAAAGGTTGGTGATACAGTTCAGAAGAGTATGTTCTTTCTGAGAGACAAACATCTCTACTCAACCACCGCTCTAAAGACTATTCTCTCAATGGTTGAAACATGCAAGGCGAACACAACAGCGGATCTGAAATTCTTCTCGGATATGATCAAATGGTATCTCGGTGTTCGAAATTTGCTTCTGAATTTAATGCCCAAAATATTCAACGCGCGGAGAAGACAACAATAAAGACTCTCCTTCTGAATTTGACACAAAGGGGGATATTGTTGGGTTTAATTGTATTGTTCCAAATGTATGCTTAATATAGTTTATTTTATTCCGGTTTTGGCCTGTCCATTCTCAGATTCTCTTTGTAGTTTAGACTATATATAGTGCATGCATATAACATTAGGGTAAACGTCTTGAAACCCTAAATGTCATTTATACGCTCTTATAGAGAAGTTCTTGAGAACTCTTCTAGAGTTGATTCATCAAAGCATTAGGCACACTTTTGATCTTTTCTTTCTTGTCATTTAATTCATATTCTTTATTATAGAATCTATCAATCATATTTATTGTTCTCACATTATGCCTTTTGGGTTCACCAATGCACCAGCAGTGTGTGTGGATTTGATGAAACGAGTGTGCAGGACGATGCTTGATTGGTCAGTGATAGTATTCACTGATGATATCTTGGTCTATTCGAATACCAAGGAGAAATATGAGGATCACCTTCTATAGCTTCTTGGGGGTTTTGACGATGAACAGGTTGTACGCCAAGATCTGCAAGTGTGAGTTTGGTTGCATGGTGTTCATTTCTCGGGACACCTCTGTTGGAATAGTGTCTAAGGCTGCAACTATATTAGGCAAGTATTTGATCCGGTTGTGCATGGTCCTTTTGGGTTGCCTTCACCATAGCAACTTGATAGGATGATTTATTAAGAGAGAGTAAATATTATTAATATATTATGTGAATAATATAATGAATAATATATTTGTTATTTGATTAATATAAGTCATAGAATTAATTAGAATTAATTTGGTGACTTAAAGAGATTAATTAAATAAAGGGGTATAAACTGTCAATTGTTTGATAGTTAAGCTTTAGACTGTAAATCCATTTGGATATGGTATGGACGAATTCCAAGAGGTTTAGGATAGCTAAAATCGTCCATATGATTATCTTAGGAATGGATTTGGATAGCCTTAAGAGAAGATTATCCAATTAGGGTTTAGGTTGTAACCCTTAAGGAGTCTACAAGTATAAATAGACCCTATGGCTGATGGAATTCGACACATCTCCAAAAGTAAGGAACCTCTGGTCGAATTCCTCCCCTCTCCTCTCTCCTATATCATTCTTGTTGCTATTGGTGTTTGTAAGCCATTAGAGGAGTGACACTTGTAACTCTAGAAGCTCCAAGACCTCAAGATCAACAAGGAACTCAAAGGTATGATTCTAGATCTGTTTCAATGTTGTTATTTAACCTAATTAGTCATTAGAAGACTTGGATTCCAAGCATGTTTATTAGAAAGCCTAGATCCAAGCATTAGGGTTTTGCATGCGCACATAGGAAAGTTCTTATGGCTAAAACCCATCAGTGGTATCAGAGCCTAGCTTGGTTTTCTTTAAATTGTTGCTTGATTAACTGAAACAAACCTGCAAAATTCAATTTTTTGGTTTCTGTGTCACTGACTAGGCGAGTAGGCCTGACTCGGCGAGTCCCCTTGTGCACTCGGCGAGTCCAGGCGTCAGGAATGACCAGATTCGGGATTTCTTTGTGTTTATCTTATGGTAACTTACCTTAATCATAATAGATCAACCTAAATCCGATTTTATGATATATATGACTATTATCTTGATCTAGAAAAAGATATTTATCAACTAATTAAATATTTAATTTCCTTGTATGATAATTAATTAATTATTTAACTATTATGATAATTATCTTTCAAAGAAATCTTGAATAAATCAAATATAGATAATTAGGATATTAATTGTTAATTGGAATTATTTGTTATTTGATCCTCCATGTTTTAAATGTTTAAAACCTACCCTCATGTTTTGAAATTTACTTTTGTGATTAAAAGCTTTAATTTAGACAACTTAAATTTCAAACCCTAGATTTT
Organism: Lactuca sativa; assembly: GCF_002870075.4. Classification (NCBI taxonomy): domain Eukaryota; kingdom Viridiplantae; phylum Streptophyta; class Magnoliopsida; order Asterales; family Asteraceae; genus Lactuca; species Lactuca sativa. Next base: position 140,426,353 of record NC_056626.2, read on the forward strand.
AAAAGTTTTAAAATACAACACTATACAAATATGATATTACTAGAATAATATATATATATGTATAACTAAATGCTAGTCTTACCGTTAGTAGGCCTCATTCACGAAGCCGATCTATAAGGTGGGTATAAGGTTGCGGCCTATAAAATGGCGCTTAATGGGTGTACACTCACACCCACCGCTTGCTTGATTGGTGGAGGGTCGTTAGCCGAACGGGTAGGATAGGGCAACCTCATTCTCTCATTAAAAGTATAATAAGAAATATAAAGTAACTACATCTATTTTTTAAAATTCCCCAATCATAGTTACTTTAGGAAAAGTGAATTGATGCAATCCCATGAAATTACACTTTGCACCTTGCTAAGATGTTAGTGGAGCGTGTGTGGTTTACCGGCACACTAATTGGTTCTAAGCGAAGGTGGCAAAGGGTGATTCATTGTTTATCATAGTTCGATGGAGCGTGTGTGGTTTACCGGCACATCGAATAGGTGATTGTTACAATGAAAGGCACCATGTGAATTTGCATGGTAATTCACACCCGCTTTGTGATCCTCGGCATCCCAGTCACAAACGAGAGGGGCATATCGAGATTTAAACATGCCATTGAATAGTTTCAATGAATCTCATCCGAACCTAGGAATTCTCAAAAACACTTAGGACTAATAGTGTAAGTTTATGATGGAGAATTAGTGAATCGTCATTCACTTACCTTCAATTTATTTGCATGTTAGATTACGGCATCCCTTTTCTAGTATGTAAATGTTATTGTTGGATCCTAGCCCTAATTTTCTTATTGGGTGATAATTAGGGATTCTTATTCTAATCTATCTTTGTCCTTTTCTAATTGTAGATGTCGAACGCAAACAACGCTGCTGCTAGTTCTTTCACGTTGATGAGCCTTTGCCAGAAGGTCACCTTCGATGGAACGAACTTTAGCGAATGGATAAGATACATTCGCACCATTGCTCGCTATGAGGATAAGGAGTATGTCCTCGATGAGAAGCTCGAGAAAATCAACCCCGAAATTGCTATTCCCGCCGAAATCACCGCCTTTGAAACTCATGAGCGAGATGCAACGAAGGTACATTGCATCATGATTGCCACCATGAACTCCGAATTCCAAAAGTCCTACGAGGACATGTACCCGTACGAGATGCATCAAGACTTATTGGAGAGGTACCACCAAAACGCGAGACAAGAGAGGTATGAGATTTTCACTAACATGATTTCCGCAAAGATGGGTCATGGAGAATCTCTTACCGTGCACTTGCAAAAGATGCAAAGGTTTGTCGACCGCCTCCGCAAGTTAAATGTTGACTTCGGTGAAGACTTGGCGATCGACATGGTGCTTCACTCTTTGCCTCCGATGTACAATCAATTTAGGATGACCTACCACATGAACAAAGAAGAGGTCACCCTAAGCAAGCTCCAAGGTCTCTTGAGGGTTGCTGAGAGCAACTTCAAAGACAAGTCTGTTGCACCTACTCCCAATCCGCCCGCTGCTCCTGTCTTGGCTATTGGACAAGGGAAGGGAAAGAAGAGGAAAGCTTCATCAAAGAACTATCGCAAGGTGAAAGCCCGAGATGGTGCCTCTTCTAGTGGGACCAAAGTTGATCCCGCCAAGCCCTGCTCTAACCCGAAGGAGGCAGAGTGCCACCACTGCCACAAGATAGGACATTGGAAGAGAAGCTGCCCGGATTACCTGCAAGCAATCAAAGAAGGAAAGATCAAGCCATCTTTCGCAGGTATATATACAATCAAATCTAACGATTCTAATCATGCTATTTCTTGGGTTCTTGATACCGGTTGTGGTTATCACATTTGTTCTAATGTGCAGGGACTAAGAAGAAGTAGGGATGTGGAGCAAGGAAGGATCAATCTAATCATGGGGAACAGAAGATCGTCGCCTGTGACCAAGATTGGAGTGTATTCCTTAGTGCTTAGGAATAGTTTAGTTTTAGATTTGAACAATTGTTGCTATTCGCCAGAAATGGCAAGAAACATCATTTCATTTCATGGTTTATATAGACAAGGATTTAGATTTTCTTTTAATAATGATAATGGTTCTATTTTGGCTTATCTGAATGGTGTCTTTTACTTTGAAGCTATACCATGTAATGGAATATATGAAACCGTTATGATTGTTGATAACTTAGGAAATGATGTTTTGAATATTGATTCTTCCACTAGTATGGATAAAGCATCCTTGTGGCATTGTCGTCTTGGACATGTCAACAAGAAACGCATAGCCCAACTCCAAAAGGATGGAGTGTTGGAGTCATTCGACCTTAGGGAAGATGACACATGCGAGTCTTGTTTGCTTGGAAAGATGACTAAGTCACCCTTCACGAGTACATGTGAAAGGGGCGAGGGTCTATTGGACCTAATACATACCGATGTGTGTGGACCGTTTAGATCAACCACGAAGGATGGGAACCGCTTCTATGTGACTTTTACCGATGACTATAGTAGATATGGGTATATCTACTTAATCAAGCAAAAGTCAGACACCTTTGAAAAGTTCAAAGAGTTCAAGAATGAAGTGGAGAATCAATTGGGCGGGAAAATCAAGATGCTTCGATCCGATCGAGGAGGAGAGTACCTAAGTCTTGAATTCCACGATTATCTCAAGGAGTGTGGAATAGTTTCACAATTGACGCCTCCTAGGACACCGCAGTTGAATGGTGTGGCAGAAAGGCGTAATCGAACCTTATTGGATATGGTTCGCTCTATGATGAGTCGTGCTTCGCTACCAATCTCTTTTTGGGGGTATGCCTTAGAGACTGCCGCCCATATCCTTAACCGAGTCCCTACTAAGAAGGTTGCCAAAACACCTCACGAGATGTGGACAGGGAAAGCTCCCTCATTGGCACATATCAAGGTTTGGGGTTGCGAGGCTTTCGTAAGACGAGATACTCACGACAAGCTTGAACCTCGAAGTGAGCGATGTATTTTCATCGGCTACCCGCAGACATCCTTTGGATATCTCTTCTATAGACCAAAGGACAATGTTGTCTTCGTTGCGAGGAGAGGAGTTTTCCGAGAGCGAGAACTCATAAGCCAAGGAGACAGTGGGAGGCAAATCGAGCTTGAAGAGATTCAAGAGTCGATAGATGAAGGAACCTCTACCGCTGGCAATCAACCCGAGGAGGAAACTCCGGTTGAACCGATTGACGAATCCTTACCTCTTAGATGTTCCGATAGAGTTAGAGTTCTACCCCAGTTTTATGGTTTTCATATTACTACCGAAGGGGACACGTATATTAGTGATGGTACACTAGTAAACCTTGATGAACCTAATAGCTATAAGGAAGCCATGGCAGGCCCGGAGTCTGCAAAATGGAAAGAGGCAATGGATAGCGAGATCCAATCCATGTATGATAACCAAGTTTGGAATTTGGTTGATTATGTACCCAGACGTAAGACCGTTGGGTGCAAATGGATCTTCAAGAAGAAGACCGATGTGGATGGAAACGTGCACACATATAAAGCGCGATTGGTTGCGAAGGGCTTTACTCAAACTCCTGGAGTTGACTATGATGAGACCTTCTCACCAGTTGCGAAGATTAAATCTATTAGAGTGATGCTAGCTATTGCCGCATTTCATGATTATGAAATTTGGCAAATGGATGTCAAGACCGCTTTTCTTAATGGAAAGTTGGCTGAGGATGTTTACATGGCTCAGCCCGAGGGGTTTGTGGATCCGAAGCATCCGAATAGAGTGTGTAAGCTTGAGAAGTCCATTTATGGACTTAAGCAAGCGTCTCGCAGATGGAATCTTTGCTTCGATTAGAAAGTCAAAGAGTTTGGATTTGTACGAAGCGAAGACGAGTCTTGTGTATATGTCAAAGCCAGTGGGAGTATAGTAAGCTTTCTCGTCCTATATGTCGATGACATATTGCTCATAGGAAACGACATCCCGACTCTGCAGGAAGTTAAGTCCTGGCTCGGGAAGTGCTTCGCTATGAAGGACCTCGGAGAAGCTTCTTACATTTTGGGAATAAGGATAGTGAGAGAAAGAAGTAAGAGACTAATTGGACTTAGTCAGAACACTTACTTGGAGAAGGTACTGAAACGTTTTAGTATGGAAAACTCAAAGAAGGGAGAATTACCAATACAAAGTAATGCCAAATTGAGTAAGACTCAAAGTCCGAGTACCGAAGCTGAGATAGCAGAAATGAGCCGAGTACCATACGCTTCCGCAGTTGGCTCAATCATGTACGCTATGACTTGTACTCGCCCTGATGTAGCCTTCGCTTTGAGCATGGTTAGCAGATATCAAGGGAATCCTGGCAAAGCACATTGGATTGCGGTGAAGAATATCCTTAAGTACCTTCGGAGGACAAAGGAATGGTTCTTAGTCCTCGGAGGGAGTGATGACTTGAAGGTGCGAGGGTATAGTGACGCCAGTTTTCAGACCGACAGGGACAACTACCGTTCGCAGTCGGGCTGGGTCTTTACCCTAAATGGAGGAGCAGTGACCTGGAAGAGTTCCAAGCAAGAGACCGTAGCTGATTCAACGTGCGAATCAGAGTACATTGCAGCGAGCGAAGCGTCGAAGGAGGCAATATGGCTAAAGAACTTCATCGGTGATCTTGGAGTCGTACCTGCCATAAAGGAGCCCATGGAGATTTTATGTGATAACGAAGGTGCGGTTGCCTTAACCAAGGAACCGAGGGATCATGGTAGATCAAGACATATCGACAGAAAATATCACTTCATCAGACATCGTGTAGAAGAAGGACAACTCGTAGTGAAGAGGATATCATCAAAAGATAACCCAGCAGATCCGCTTATGAAGGGACTGAGTAGGGTTAAGCACTTACAGCATGCTAGGAGTATTGGGCTGAAGGATGATATTAGCATAGATTAGATAGTATTAGAAACGTGTAATAGATAAATGTAATTGACATTTGATGATTAAATAAAGGAGTTTTATTTATGAGTAATGATACTATCTTATGTTAATTGTTTAGCTATTGTTTCACTTTGCATGTTTTGACTTCCAGAATAATTGAGTTTATTAGGAATAATCGAATTATTCAAATGGTCCACAATCGTTCATATGTTGGGAGTAGATATGAAAGAAGATTGTCATGAATTGGTGTGTAGAGTGTCTAAATGGTGTTAGACATAGCAAAGGATTGCTGCAACATTCATGAGTGCTTATGAACTAGTTTTGAGCATTGGAATAAACCCGCGCTTGCTGGAATCACCTTATGGAATACGATATAAAAGGTGATCGCAAGACGATAATATCATATAGTCTTAAAACCTAGATATATGGTTTATTATTTGTTAATTGATTGTACATTGATAATACGAAAACGCATCAGTAACTTGGTGTTATAAAATGTATTGTTGTGTATAGTTGGTTAATGAATAAGTAAATGCATATAAGTCGAAGTTTATCTGTAACTTTTATCTAAGAAGGTAAAAGCGATATCTCGGCCGCTCGATGATTTGATTTGACTTATGTGCCGGGCCCGGTCAGAACTGAATTGATGTGTTCGATTAAGTTCTATGTCAAATAAATCAGAGATCGAGAAACCTAAATGCTTGACTAACCATTCCATAGGATTGTCAGCATGATATCTAACAGAGGACTGTACGTTCCCTTATCTAAAGGACAAGATTGATTAGATCAGAGTTGACAGCGTCTTTGAGAGCTACGATTGCAAACCGAATTGTACTTGTATAGTTACTAGACTTATCCAAGTGGGAGACTGTTGGAATAGTGTCTAAGGCTGCAACTATATTAGGCAAGTATTTGATCCGGTTGTGCATGGTCCTTTTGGGTTGCCTTCACCATAGCAACTTGATAGGATGATTTATTAAGAGAGAGTAAATATTATTAATATATTATGTGAATAATATAATGAATAATATATTTGTTATTTGATTAATATAAGTCATAGAATTAATTAGAATTAATTTGGTGACTTAAAGAGATTAATTAAATAAAGGGGTATAAACTGTCAATTGTTTGATAGTTAAGCTTTAGACTGTAAATCCATTTGGATATGGTATGGACGAATTCTAAGAGGTTTAGGATAGCTAAAATCGTCCATATGATTATCTTAGGAATGGATTTGGATAGCCTTAAGAGAAGATTATCTAATTAGGGTTTAGGTTGTAACCCTTAAGGAGTCTACAAGTATAAATAGACCCTATGGCTGATGGAATTCGACACATCTCCAAAAGTAAGGAACCTCTGGTCGAATTCCTCCCCTCTCCTCTCTCCTAAATCATTCTTGTTGCTATTGGTGTTTGTAAGCCATTAGAGGAGTGACACTTGTGACTCTAGAAGCTCCAAGACCTCAAGATCAACAAGGAACTCAAAGGTATGATTCTAGATCTGTTTCAATGTTGTTATTTAACCTAATTAGTCATTAGAAGACTTGGATTCCAAGCATGTTTATTAGAAAGCCTAGATCCAAGCATTAGGGTTTTGCATGCGCACATAGGAAAGTTCTTATGGCTAAAACCCATCAACCTCGTCAATCGAAATGGTATTGTGGTTGGTCTTTCCATGATTGAGGCAACGATGCAGTGGGAAGTTCTGAAATATCCATTTGAGATTTGTAGTTTTCTTGAGTTAGTAGAATACTACAGGAGGTTTATGCAAGACTTCTCTAAGATTACAGTTCCTCTTACCCGATTGACGAAGAAGAATGCTACTATTTGGTGGGGGACTAAGCAACATGCGAGTTTTGAGACTTTACAGTGGGAGTTATATGAGACAACAGCGTTGACTCCCCCAAAGGTTGTTGAGCATTTTATGGTCTATTGTGATGTTTCGATCGTTGGGTTGGGAGTTGTAATCCTTCAAAAGGGACACGTTGTTGCATATGCCTCGAGACGGTTGAAGCATCATGAGGTAAATTATCCTACTCGTGATTTAGAGTTGGGTCCAGTGGTTTTCTTCCTCAAGATTTAGCATCATTACTTATATGGAGTTCGGTGTACCATCTACATGGATCACAAGAGCTTAAGGTGTCTAATGGATAAGCCAAATCTAAACATGAGGCAGCATAAGTGGCTTAATGTAGTGAAGGATTACAATTATGAGTTTCTGTACCACCTAGGTAAGGCCAATGTGGTGGCTGATGTGTTCAGTTACAAGACGACTAGCATACACATTGTGAGATCTCTACTTTAGGCTGACTATTGTGATTCCGATTCTAGATGTGATTAGGAGAGCGCATGCTGAAGCACTCAAGGAGGAGAATCAGAATAGTTAGAGGGTTATGGGGAAGATTCATGTATTCGATTATGATAGTCGACGATTGTTGACGTTGTACAAATGGGTATAGGTTTCATATTCGTGTAGACTTTGATTGGATTTTTTGGATGAGGCTGATAAGTTGAAGCTCTCGTTTCACCCATGTGCTATCAAGATGTACCAGGATCTGAAGTGTGATTATAGGTGGACATGCATGAAGATGGATGTTGTTTGGTATGTGTTGAGGTGTTTGACTTGATGGAAAATCAAGGCCGAACACCAGAGGCCTCACAACAAGTTACAACCGTCGGATATTCGATGTGGAAATAGGAGTAGACTACCATGGATTTCATCACAAAACCATCAAAGACAATATGAAGGGTTGATCTGATTTGGTTTGTTGTGTACAGGTTGACGAAGAGCACTCACTTCATTCCTATTCACGAGAGTTCTTCAGCCGATAAATTGGTTGATATCTACATCAAGGAGATTGTAACACGACATGGGGTACCATTATATGTAGTTTCCGAAAAAGATGTTCGTTTCACTTCCAGGTTTTGCAAGAGGTTCTATGACGACTTGGGTACCAACTACATTTCAGTACTGATTATCATCTGCAAGCTGACGATCAAAGTGAGCAGACCGTTCAGAATCTTGAGGATATGCTTAGGGCATGTGTATTGGATTTTGGTGGGAGTTTGGATACCTACCTTCCTTTTAGCAGAGTTTTGTTGGAAATAGGTGTCAAATATCATAACTAATTGTTGTAACTTTAGGAATAATGGAAAAGTCATTTCTAGGTTTCCCTCAAGAGCAAGAATAGCTAGAAATGGTTTTAGGAGATTGAGAAAATAGTTTAATAATTTAATTAAATGTTAATAAATTAATTAGGAACCGATTGAAATTAATTATAATTAATTTGTGATTAATTGAAATTAATCTAAAGGTACATGGACTAGATGTTAATTGTTCAATAGTTGAACAATGGGAACAATCTAGAAGCCATATACGGTGGATGGTTTTAAGAGGCTCTTAGGAGGCTTCCAGAATCAATCCAATTAATAGATAAAGAAATGATTTGAATCTAGATTAAAAATCCAATCCCAACCTCTCTCCTATCTCTCTCCTAAAGTTTCTAGGGTTTTTGTCTTTCGGGTATGAGCCATTAGATGCACTCTACTTTGGGTGCTAGTATTTCCAAGAGTAACAAGAGATCAAAGCTACAAGGGACAAATTGGATTTGTTAAAGGTTAATATAGTAATCCATTCTTATTTAGCTTGTAATGTAAGTTTTAAAAATATGTTTCTATAATAGTAAAACTTCGATCTTGTGGTGCATTTACACTTAAGATGATTTTTCATATGTTATCGTTGCCTTAATATAGGGTATAGTTGCAAAGAAAACCCAATAATTGTATCAAATCCTTAAGTTTTTGTTATATGCACAAGATTTAAAACTGAAGAATTTCAAAAAAAAATAAAAAAATAAAAAATAATTAAAACATGTTAACCGCAGAAAGCAACACGCGCCGCCGAGTTTTTGGTGATTTCAGATTTTATGCAATATGTTCAAATTTAGGGTTTACCTTTATTTTTAGTGATTGTATTAATCTGGTTAAAATTGAATAATAAAACTAGGAAGATAAATATGTCTATTTTATATGAATTTATTGATAACGACTTAAAAATTTATTAATTAAAAGTTAATTAAAGATAATTTAGTTAAATTAAAATTCATCCCCCATATTATTATAAAGGTTTATACAAGAATATATATATATATATATATATATATATATATATATATATATATATATATATATATATATATATATATATATATATATATATAATACCTTTACTATATGTAAAAGAAAATATTACAACATGTGCTCTCACATGTTTAATTAATGATCGTTAGTCGAATTAAGATTAGGTCTCATTTATGAATCCATACTATAAAAGAGGTATAAGGAAACAACCTACAAAATGACCATTGAATGAGTGTTATTTTCATTCTACGCTTCTTTGTGTGGTCAATTTTCGTTAGCCGAAAGGGTTCGGCATGACGATGTCTCGTTAAAAGTATAACAAGTATAAGTACTAAAATACTTGTTCTTAGTTATTTTAGGAAAATATGAATAGTTGTTAATCCATGATTAACACACATTATTCGTTTACGAGCCTATTTGTGCAGCCTAGATGGTTAGCCAACTCATAAATTTGAGACGCAAAAAGGAAGTGATGTGGACTTGTGGTTGTGGCTTATTGATGGAGCGTGTGTGGTTTACTGACACATCAATTTAAGAGTCATGACATAATCACGGGTTAGGTGTTGTTGCATGGTTGGTTCTCCATCATATTTGTGAGACCTTGGTATCCCAGACACAAATATAAGATGTGCAAATCCGAGATTAACATGTCATTGAATAGGTTCATTGAATCTCAAAGACATAGAAGTTTCATAGTGATTAAAATTGGTAAAGTGAATTATCTACCTAAAATAATTTGTAATATGATTATAGTTTCCCTATTCATAAAAATAGTTGAAAATATGGATTCTAACCTTAATATAAATTGGGTAATTATTTAAAGGATTATATCAACCAACTAAACTCCCTCCCCTCCCCCCCCCCCTCTCTCTACCTTTTAATAGATGTCGAGTCACAATGAATTTCCTCTTTCCCCTCGTCCTTCTCCTTCATGTCGTTTAATTTCTTTCCCACCACCTCCCCTTAACTTAGAATCATCTTTCCTCTCCATTCTTATGAGCCTAGAAAGGTTCTACATCACGAAGGCTTTACTTGCATGAAAAATACAAAGAATGAACTTATGTGGGTGCATATGTCAACGAAGTGAAATCGTATATTGACAGGTTGGGTATCATGAGTGTCGAATTTTTGAAGGAGCAAGTTATCGATTTTGTCCTCTACTCGCTTCAAGATTCATATAGTCAGTTCATAATGAACTTTCATATAAGAATTCTCGATGTGACCCTAATGGAAGGTTTTGAACTGTTGGGAGCCATTGAAGCTCACGTCACTAAAGGGGCAACCCAATCTTGTTCCAAAAGTTATTGAGAATGGTAATGATTACGAGCAAGAAAAACTTTCTCCTCCAAAAGAAAATGAGAAAAATGTGATTAATCATTTTATCAAGGGCCAAAGAGAAGATCATATCATGACATTTCTCCAAACCATGACCTAAATGAAGCTATTGTTCTTACTGGCAAGAGAATAACTATTCGAAAAGAAGCTTCTCAAAATAATTGAAAGACACAAATGATGAGATGGTTCAAGCTTGACAGTATATCCTAAGAAAATTAATAAAAACAAACACTATTAAAAATTAGGTAAGATGCGAAAATGTAAATTATATTATAGCATAACTCCTTTACAATTCGTATTTAGAATACAATTTAAAAATATCAAAAATCAACATATATCATGGTACGTCGTATAAAATGAATCATAAAAATATTAAAATAAAGTTTCATGTATATATAAAAGACGTATCATATAATAAAACATGAAAGTGTATCTTAAAGAATTTAATGAAAACAAAAATTATCAGAAAAAAAAGAAATTATATAAATAACAAAAACATAACTTAAAATATAATAACGGATCTTAATCGTAATTTATAATATAAAAGTTATTTAAATTTAAAATTGTAAATTATAGAAAATTGTTTGATAGAAAAAAAATATAAATATAAAAACCTGTTATGATAAAACAAAATCTTCGTTTTGAATTAAACGCTTTTTTTTGTCACAACTAGAAATTTTGGTGCCTTCTAATCACAACACTTATAACAACTATGAATCAATAACATGAAAGCATGCATGATGCTTATTCTATAACAACAAAACTTCATCAAATACATCATTCTAGCCCTACAAATGGTCAACAAAGAATTGGAAAACCTTTGAAATTCCAATTTGAGTTTACTTTGGACTAGGATTTCCTTATAGGGCCTAATGGACTAATAAGCTTCCAATTTATCCATCTTAAATCTAGGACTCTCAAATGGGCCCTAATTAAACCCATATACATGAAACTTAACATGTTTGGGCCTTATGAACCCAAAATAATTTAGATTAACTTTAATGGGTCTTATTGGACCAAATCAAATTTATATTATCCCTAATAGATCATAAAAATCATTCCTTGATTTTTATTGGGCCAAAAATCACCTAACTTAACCATAAAATGGACTTAAGCATTCAAGGCCCAAATTTTCTTTTCTTCCCTCTCCTCTTCTCGGCCCAACTACACAAGGAAGGAGAAGTTGACATTTGCTTGCCACCTCACCATTGTTTCTTGGTTCTCCATGCAAATAACTCATGTATCCAAGCAACCATCCCTTCACTCATCTCTCTTCTCTCCTCTCTTTCTTCCTCTCGGCCGAACCCAAACACACACACACACAGACACTTCACTCAAAATTCTCTTAAGGAAACTCTCTCCACTCCTCTCTAAATTTTCAAGATCTAAGAGGCTTTCAAAGAGATTATTCCATAAAACTCATCATCTAAGGTAAGTTCATGCTTGGATCTATGACCTAGACTCTTTGTTTTATCAAAAACCTCTTCCTAATCCATACAAAATCATGATTACTCTCTTAGAAATCATCTAAGTTTGAGATCTTCCAAGGAAGGTTGCTAAAGCCGAGAAATAGCATCAAACTTCTTCTAGTCTTCTTCAAAACCAAAACTACAACTCAAGGTGAGCTTTATACCCCTCTATTTTCGGTTTTCATATGTTTTATGGGGGAGAATACAAGAAAGTGTGTAGATCTATGTGAATGTGTATGCTATGTGTGATTTTATACATATATGGGTGTGATGTTATGTGTTTTTGTGATGAATATGTAACAAAAAGAGGTGATATTTCGTGATCTATGACATGAGAAAGGAAACAAACAAAAACTAAGTTCTTTTACACTAAGCTAGTTAAGAAAAATTGCTTATAAGGTTATGAGGAACATACTTTAACATAAAACCCATTTTAGGACTTAAAATGTTAAAAATACAAAACTTAGGGTAAAAACTGCCAAGTCATGCTTTCTTGATGTTCAAAAGAGTCAAAACAGTTTTTACAATCATTTTTCTGAATATTAGAATTTCCAAGGACTTAAAATGCAAAATTTTGAGTTATTGGGCTAAATATGGGCTTTTCGGCCCAACAAGCCCAAAATTGCGAAAATTGAAGTTTTTAAGGGGCTTAATTGTAACATTCTATAAAACAGGGGACATGAAGTGAAATAAAACTATTTCTAAGGTCAAAAATGCTTTTAAACTCCAAGAAGGATCAAAAATGTAAACTTTTTGTATTTTGTGCCAAAACTATAAAAATTGCAAAATTTGGGGTTCTAACCGAGAAACACCATTCTGGAAGGGCTAAAACTGCTTACTAAATATAATTTGGGTTAAAAATGTTTTTCTACAAGTTTATGATACAAAGGTGTCAAGAAAATGTTTTTAAGGACTAAAAATGAAATTGTTTTATATAAAGGACTAAAAGTGTTACTTTTATAAAAGAAAGGTAGTGAAAAGGGTAAAATTCATACTTTTAAACAAGTTAATTCATTAAGACAAAAATACAAGATATTCGGCTAGCGACAAAACGAAAAACAAATACACCTTCAATACCAAATATCGTTATAAACGAATTGATTCGGTCTCGAATCAATACAAAACAACAAACGTTAAATCAAAACACTTCAATAGATATGTGATGACTACAATGAGTAAATCTACAAACTTTGGGCTTATGAGTTTCAAATTATGCTTGTTGGGCCTTGCAAGCCCACCAACATGATCTTTGGGCCCAAAAGGATAACGCTTATATGTTATTGGGCCTTCAATGACCCAATATTTTATAAAAGGACTTTCAATAGCTTTGTGTGCTAGTGGGCCAAAGTGTCCCACTAGAAAAGCTAGTAAGGTCACAGTAACCAAATGCGAGTTGGACCATCGTGTCTTTCGCATCCACGACAGCATAAGGAACTTATGATAGTAGCGGGACATAATACTCCCCTTCTCTTCATTTGTTAAGGCTCACAACAAATCAAAGTAGACAAAATTAGGACAATATACAATATGGATTAATTCAAGATTCATTCTTTAAGACAATACAAAAGTCAGTAATCACGAATACATTTCAGCATCGGGAAACATCGGGTTTTCCCGGGGAATTCAATACTACTTGTTCGAAATATTATAACTATAATACAAAATACCCTTTATATATATATATATATATATATATATATATATATATATATATATATATATATATATATATATATATGTGTGTGTGTGTGTGTGTGTGTGTGTGTGTTTAAAATCATTCATGCATCAACTTATGGATCTCACACTTTGATAAACAAAAGTCTTTTCAGAAAATATCGGATTTTCTGGGTTTTACAAAATAAAGAAATCATTTTATCACAACATTGCTTATGAACTCACCAAAATTTCATATGTTGACGTTTTCCAAAATAACTTCTATTCTCAGGTAACAGGTAAGCGGAAGAGTTATAAGAAGTAATGTTAGATGTTATGTTGTTAAATGACACGAGCCCTCGGACGTTTCCACCGTCTGGTTTGGGGGTATGACAGGTTGGTATCAGAGCATTGTTTATAGTGAACTAGCATATCTAACCACACATTGATATGAAACTATAAACCAAAAAGGGGACTAACCCAACTCTGAACAAAACAAAACAAATATAAACACAACTATAAAACATCTATGCTTCTGTGAATTAGGAAACATAACATAAAACCGAACCAAACAAGATAATGCTAGCATCTCGGTTAAGCCAGGACTGTTCATAGTCGTATCAGGGAGTGGATGTAGCCTGATCAACTACATTCATCCAAGGTACAACTATCACATGTCCCGAGGAAATCGTGATGTCTAGAGAACCTAAAAGCATACCCCTTTAGCACCAAAAAGAGAACAACGACTCAATCCATACGTCTTAGGAATGATATTAGCATTTTTATACACCCTCGCAGACAGCATGGCTGGTTTCCATCACCATGGAGATCCTTATTTCCCTAATCAGGGGAATAATAAATGGCTGGAAGAATCAGAGGAAGAACCTGTAGAGGACCCCGAGGAGGAGTCTGAAGAGGAACCCGAGGAAGACCCCGAGGAGGAATCCGAAGGGGAACCTGCGGAAGCCGAAGGCGGATCTGCCGAGCCAGTGGTGGACTAGGAGGAGGAGGAAGCCAAAGGAGATCTCGAGGAAGAACCCAACAAAGACGAAGATGGTGATTCGGATGCAGAGTCCAAAGTCATCAACCCCCCTTATCCGATTAGGGTGCCCGCTTATCGGGTAGGCCCCACTGGTCCTACACCCCCCTGGGGTATCGACCTTTGGAGATGGAGCAAGAGCTGTGGGATCTCATCGTCCGAAACTCTGATATAGATGCGTACATATCAAAGTTTAGCGAGCTGTCATTATTGTGCCCTGGCATGATTTCATCTGAAGGAAAGAAAATTGAACGATTCATCTGGGGACTGACCTCCCCAATTCAAGGAAATGTGATCGCTGCAAAACCTGAAACGTTCGACAGCGCCAAGAGATTGGCCAAGAAGTTGTACAACCACAACAACAAAAAGGGCGAGAAGCCAGCAGAAATCGAGGGCTAGAAAGAGAATGACAACAAGAAAGGGAAGAACAATAAGAGGAAAGGGCGGTCAATGCTGCAACCACTCAAGTACCCTTCACACCACATGCTCCAGCCTTAGCTAATCCAAGTGTTCCTAGGCAGTATTCTGGGATTCTCCCAAAGTGCAACAAGTGCAACTGCCACCATAACAGCGAATGCAGGGAAATGCATTGCACCAGCTGCAATCGGAAGGGTCGCACTACAAAGTATTGTAGGACCTATCCTCTCTAGAATAAACCGCAAGGAAACAACAACAACAACAACAACAACAACAACAACAACAACAACCGCAACAACACCAACAACATCAGCAATAACGCGGGGTCAAGCCCCACATGCTACGGATGTGGAAAGACAGGGCATATCCGTCGGAATTGCCCCAACGCCAACAACTCTGGGAACGCAGGAACAGGAAGGGTGCTAGCTATGGGTCAAGGAGAAGCAGTTCAGTATCCCACTGTTTTTACTGGTACGTTTTCCCTAAACCACACTTATGCATACATCCTATTTGATACCGGGGCAGAACGGAGTTATGTGAGCAATAAATTCAAACACCTGTTAAATCAACAACCCCAGAAGCTTAATGAAACATTTACGGTGGAAATGGCTAATGGGAAGACAGAGTCCACTGAGGAAATCTATATCGGATGTACCCTAACCTTAAATTACCACGTCTTTCAAATAAACTTAATGCATGTTTACATTAGGAGTTTTGATGTGATTATTGGCATGAATTGGTTAAGCCCCCACCATGCTGAAATTATGTGTCACAAGAAGGTCGTTCGCCTTCATCTCCCAAATCATGAAACCCTAGTTGTTTACGGAGACAAACCCAGTATGAACCTTCGTCTTATCTCGTGCATTAAGGCGCATAAGCACCTACGAAAGAAGGACTCGACGTTCCTAGCTCACATAGTAGACAAATCCAAGAAAGAGGTCAAAATTCAAGACATTCCAATAGCTCGTGAATTCCCAAACGTCTTTCCTGATGATCTTCCGGGGATACCCCCAGAAAGACAAGTCGAGGTTTGAATCGACCTTGTACCAGGAGCTACCCATATCGCCAAATCGCCCTACAGATTAGCTCCTGCAGAGATGCAAGAGTTGTCCAGCCAACTCAGTGAGCTTTTGGATAAAGGATTCATCCGACCCAGTTTCTCACCTTGGGGAGCTCCAGTTCTCTTTGTCAAGAAGAAACACGATACATTCATGATGTGTATCGACTACATAGAACTTAACAAGCTCACAGTTAAAAACCGATATCCACTTCCACGAATCGACGACCTATTCGACCATCTCCAAGGAGCTAGTTACTTCTCAAAGATAGATCTGTGATCCGGATATCACCAACTCAAGGTCCGGGAGGAGGATATTCCAAAAGCCGCCTTCCGAAATCGATACGGACATTATGAATTTGTCGTAATGCCCTTTGCTCTAACGAATGATGCTTCTGCATTCATGGACCTAATGAATTGAATCTGCCGACCTTTTCTAGATAATTTCGTAATCGTTTTCATCGATGATATCCTAGTATATTCCCGAAGCGAAGGAGAACACGGCCAACATCTTCGACAAATCCTGGAAACCCTGCGAACCGAAAAGTTGTACGCAAAACTCTCCAAGTGCGAGTTTTGGCTCCGAAGCGTGAACTTTTTGGGTCATGTTGTTAGTCAGGAAGGAATACATGTGGATCCTTCTAAGGTCAAAGCCATCGAAGGATGGGCAATCCCAACAACACCCACATAAATTTGCTAATTTATGGGTCTCGCAGGCTATTATAGAAGATTCATCCAGAACTTCTCTAAGACCACCAAGCCACTTACCTTGCTTACACAAAAAGGTGTACCCTTCGTATGGACGGACAAGCAGGTAGCCGCGTTTCGATCTCTAAAGCAAGCACTCTGTAGTGCGCCAGTGCTATCACTACCCGAAGGAACAGAATACTTTATAGTCTACTGCGATGCGTCAAATCAGGGTTTAGGCTGTGTACTCATGTAGCGTGGAAAGGTGATAGCTTATGCGTCCTGGCAGCTAAAGACACACGAAGTGAATTATACGACCCACGATCTGGAACTGGGAGCAGTGGTCTTCGCTCTGAAGATTTGGAGACACTACATGTATGGTACCAAGTGCACTATCTTCACTGACCACAAGAGTCTTCAGCACATCTCGAATCAAAAGGAGCTAAACATGAGGCAACGAAGATGGGTCGAATTGCTAAACGACTACAAGTACGAAATCAAGTATCATCCAGGAAAGGCTAACGTAGTAGCCGATGCCTTGAGTCGGAAGGAATACTCAAGTCACCGTGTGAAAACTCTCTCGATAACGATCCAATCCCACCTGACCTTGCAAATCAGAACGGCCCAATCAGATGCCATGAAGGCGGAAAACAAAACAATTGAAGCCCTGCGTGGAATGGAGAAGAACTTGGAGGTGAAGGAAGATGGAGCATACTACTTCATGAACCGCATATGGGTCCCTAAACTTGGGGGATTTAGAGAGGTAGTCATGAACGAGGCTCACAAGACGCGATACTCCATCCATCCGGGTTCAGACAAGATGTACTTGGATGTTAAACAACATTATTGGTGGCCAAATGATGAAGGCAGAGATTGCCACTTACGTGAGCAAGTGCCTCACTTGTGCTAAAGTAAAGGTTGAATATCAGAAGCCCTCTGGATTACTACAGCAGCTAGTAATTCCCGAGTGGAAATGGGAAAGGATTTCCATGGATTTCATGTCCAAACTACCCAAGTCGCCGGACGGTTTGGACACAATCTGGGTAATAGTTGATAGACTAACGAAATCCGCCCATTTCTTGCCTATAAAAGAATCATACAAGATAGAGCGCTTGACAAGAATCTACATCAAAGAAATTGTGAGACTCCACGGAGTACCAGTATCCATCATCTCAGATAGAGATAGTAGATTTACTTCACGCTTTTGGCAATCGCTTCAGAAAGCTATGGGAACACAACTCGATATGAGCACTGCCTACCACCCACAAACGGATGGTCAAAGCGAGCGAACCATTCAAACACTGGAATATGCTCCGACCGTGTGTAATAGACTTTGGAAGATCATGGGATACCCACTTGCCTTTGATCGAGTTCTCGTATAACAACAGTTATCACTCGAGTATCAAAGTTGCTCATTTCGAAGCATTATACGGGCGTAAATGTAGATCACCGTTGTGTTGGGCTGAGGTAGGTGACACCCAGCTACCAAGGGAACTGACATCAGGCAAGGCTTTAACGGGACCGGAAATCATGCGTGAGACGACCGAGAAGATAATTCAGATCAGAGCACGACTACAATCGTCACAAGACAGACAGAAGAGCTACGCCGATAAACGACGAAAGCCCTTGGAATTCAAAGTCGGAGATAGGGTGTTACTAAAAGTCTCTCCTTGGAAAGGAGTGATTCGTTTTGGGAAACGGGGAAAACTGAACCCTCGATACATTGGACCCTTCGAGATTCTTGCCCGAATCGGTCTAGTGGCTTATAGATTGCAACTACCCGTCGAGCTCAGCAGTGTACACCCTGTGTTCCACGTCTCCAACTTGAAGAAATGCTTATCCGACGAGACTCTCGTCATTCCATTAGAGGAAATCGAAATCAATGAGAACCTTCTGTTCATCGAAGAGCCGGTTGAAATCATAGACCGAGAGGTAAATCGTACCAAGCAGAGCCGCATTCCAATTGTGAAAGTTCGATGGAACATGAGACACGGACCAGAATTCACATGGGAACGCGAAGATCAAATGAAGCAGAAATACCCTCATCTATTCTCGCATTCTCAAATCTAGCTTTCAAAAGAATTTCGGGATGAAATTCCCTCTAACGGGGGGATGATGTCAAAACTAGAAATTTTGGTGCCTTGTAATCACAACATTTATAACAACTATGAATCAATAACATGAAAGCATGCATGATGCTTATTCTATAACAACAAAACTTCATCAAATACACCATTCTAGCCCTACAAATGGTCAACAAAGAATTAGAAAACCTTTGAAATTCCAATTTGAGTTCACTTTGGACTAGGATTTCCTTATTTGGCCTAATGGACTAATAAGCTTCCAATTTATCCATCTTAAATCTAGGACTTTCAAATGGGCCCTAATTAGACCCATATACATGAAACTTAACATGTTTGGGCCTTATGAACCCAAAATAATTTAGATTAACTATAATGGGTCTTATTGGACCAAAACAAATTTATATTATCCCTAATAGATCATAAAAATCATTCCTTGATTTTTATTGGGCCAAAAATCACCTAACTTAACCATAAAATGGACTTAAGCATTCAAGGCCCAAATTTTCTTTTCTTCCCTCTCCTCTTCTCAGTCCAACTACACAAGGAAGGAGAAGTTGACTTTTGCTTGCCACCTCACCATTGTTTCTTGGTTCTCCATGCAAATAACTCATGTATCCAAGCAACCATCCCTTCACTCATACACACACACATACACACATACACACACACTTCACTCAAAATTCTCTCAAGGAAACTCCCTCTACTCCTCTCCAAATTTTCAAGATCTAAGAGGCTTTCAAAGAGATTATTCCACAAAACTCATCATCTAAGGTAAGTTCATGCTTGGATCTATGACCTAGACTCTTTTTTTTTATCAAAAACCTCTTCCTAATCCATACAAAATCATGATCACTCTCTTAGAAATCATCTAAGTTCGAGATCTTCCAAGGAAGGTTGCTAAAGCCGAGAAATAGCATCAAACTTCTTCTAGTCTTCTTCAAAATCTAAACTACAGCTCAAGGTGAGCTTCATACCCCTCTATTTTTTGTTTTCATATGTTTTATTGGGGAGAATACAAGAAAATATGTAGATCTATGTGTATGTGTATGCTATGTGTGATTTTATGCATATATGGGTGTGATGTTATGTGTTTTTGTGATGAATATGTAACAAAAAGAGGTGATAATTCGAGATCTATGACATGAGAAAGGAAACAAACAAAAACTATGTTCTGTTACACTAAGCTAGTTAAGAAAAATAGCTTATAAGGTTATGAGGAACATACTTTAACATAAAACCCATTTTAGGACTTAAAATGTTAAAAATACAAAACTTGGGGTAAATGCTGCCAAGTCACGATTTCTTGATGGTCAAAAAAGTTTTTACAATCATTTTTCTGAATATTAGAATTTTCCAAGGACTTAAAATGCAAAAATTTGAGTTATTGGGCTAAATATGGGCTTTTCGGCCCAACAAGCCCAAAATTGCGAAAATTGAAGTTTTTAAGGGGCTGAATTGTAACATTCTGTAAAACAGGGGACATGAAGTGAAATAAAACTATTTCTAAGGTCAAAAATGCTTTTAAACTCCAAGAAGGATAAAAAATATAAACTTTTTGTATTTTGGGCCAAAATTGTAAAAATTGCAAAAGTTGGGGTTCTCACCGAGAAACACCATTCTGGAAGGGCTAAAACTGTTTACTGAATATAATTTGGGTTAAAAATGTCTTTTCAACAATTTTATGATACAAAGGTGTCAAGAAAATGTTTTTAAGGACTAAAAATGAAATTTTTTTATATAAAGGACTAAAAGTGTTATTTTTATAAAAGAAAGGTAGTGAAAAGGGTCAAGGTCATACTTCTAAACAAATTAATTCATTAAGACAAAAATACAAGATATTCGGCTAGCGACAAAACGAAAAACAAATACACCTTCAATACCAAATATCGTTATAAACGAATTGATTCGGTCTCGAATCAATAGAAAACAACAAACGTTAAATCAAAACACTCCAATAGATACGTGATGACTACAATGAGTAAATTTACAAACTTTGGGCTTATGAGTTTCAAATTATGCTTGTTGGGTCTTCCAAGCCCACCAACATGATCTTTGGGCCCAAAGGGATAACGCTTATATGTTATTGGGCCTTCAATGACCCAATATTTTTTAAAAGGACTTTCAATAGCTTTGTGTGCTAGTGGGCCAAAGTGTCTCGCTAGAAAAGCTAGTAAGGTCATAGAAATCAAATGCGAGTTGGACCATCGTGTCTTTCGCATCCACGACAGCCTAAGGAACTTACGATAGTAAGGGGACATAATACTCCCCTTCTCTTCATTTGTTAAGGCTCACGAGAAATCAAAGTAGAAAAAATTAGGACAATGTACAATATGGATTAATTCAATATTCATTCGTTAAGACAATACAAAAGTCAGTAATCACGAATACATTTCAGCATCGGGAAACATTGGGTTTTTCCGGGGAATTCAATACTACTCGTTCGAAATATTATAACTATAATACAAAATACCCTTTATATATATATATATATATATATATATATATATATATATATATATATATATATATATATATATATGTTTTTAAAATCATTCATGCATCAACTTATGGATCTCACACTTTGATAAACAAAAGTCTTTTTAGAAAATATCGGATTTTCTGGGTTTTACAAAATAAATAAATCATTTTATCGCAACATTGCTTATGAACTCACCAACATTTCATATGTTGACGTTTTTCCAAAATAACTTTTATTCTCAGGTAACAGGTAAGCGGAAGAGTTATAAGAAGTAATGTTAGATGTTATGTTGTTAAATGTATTCAAACTATGTAGGTTATAAATGTGTAGTGTTAAAACAATGTACTTGATGTGAACAATTTCAATTGTAATATATTGATGCATGATGACGTTTATGTTATGATTCATGTATATTCATTGTAACGATATTCAATTTAAGTCACGCGAGTCCTCAGACGTTTCCGCCTTCTGATTCGGGGGTGTGATATTTTTGTTATACCATATGATGTGAAATATTTTTCTTATACCATATGATGTGAAATTTATAAGTTTATGTGAATTTAGTCGATATGAATATCGAAATAATAAATCAAATGAAAAGTAAAAGCACTCATAAACCTCTTTTGCAAATTAATGTATATTATTTTCATAACGTGAAATCCATCTTATCCCAAACAATTATCTGAAAGAAATATTATTGTTTTATATCTAATATTTTTAGCTTAGAATTGGATAAAATTTAAAATTTATAGAAACGGTGGCACCGCTTGAAGAGACTTCTACGTGGCACTCTCTCTTGTGTCCATGCAACATTTTCATCACCTCCTTCCACTTTCTCAATTTCATCACCTCAAACATAATATCACCATTCGCCACCACCTCTTCTTCATTTTCAGTTTTTCACCCCACTCTCATACACACAGAAGCAGCCATGGATTTGATTAATGGAGTCTTGAATCTAGTAGCACCTCCTTTCACCTTCTTCACCATGTTACTCTTCCTCCCTCCATGGATCTTCTTCAAATTCTGCCTCGGCATCCTTCGTTCCGTCATCTCTGAAAATATCTCCGGCAAAGTCGTCCTTATCACCGGCGCCTCCTCCGGTATCGGCGAGGTACTTTAAACGAATATCTCCATTTAATTTAGACTATAGCCATCGACATAATAACTAATTAAGTGAATCAATAAATTAAAATTTCACGATGCAGCATCTCGCATACGAATATGCTAGCAGAGGAGCCTGCTTGGCTCTGTGTGCTCGGAGAGAGAGTCGTCTCCGTGAAGTAGCTGACCGGTGCCGGCATATAGGATCGCCTGATGTTATAGTTATCCGCGCTGATGTCTCCCACGCTCATGACTGCAAACGGATTGTTGATGAAACTGTTAACCACTTCAATCGATGTATACATATACTTCATATACAAATTCTATGAATAATTTCAAAACACCATTTCTATGATTATTTTGGTTGCCGTAGATCTAATCTTTTAGATGAATGCAGTGGACCATTTGGTGAATAACGCTGGAATCTCTCAAGTCTGCATGTTGGAAGAAGCAGATGATATCACGAATTTACGCCCTGTTATGGTAAACTTCGCATGATCTTGAACTAAACTAATCATGAACAATCTAAAAAATTTCGGATTTTTACAGGATATAAACTTCTGGGGTTCGGTTTACACCACAAAGTTTGCAGTTCCTCACCTGAGAAACAGTTGTGGAAGAATCATCGTACTTTCTTCTTCGGCTTCATGGATTCCTCTTCCAAGGATGAGCATTTACAATGTAATTTCCTCTCTTTCACAACAATATTGCATCAAAATGGTGATTTTATCTAATGCTTTTAATTAATATTTGGGATGATGAATTAATATAGGCAAGCAAAGCAGCACTAGCACAGTTTTATGATACGTTGAGGGTTGAATTCGGGTCGGATATCAAAATCACTGTTGTGACTCCCGGATTCATAGAGTCTGAACTTACTCAAGGCAAATTCCTTTCCCACGAAGGCAAATTAGTAGTCGACTATGATGCTCGAGATGTAAGTTAGCATCTAATTTTTTTTTTTCTATCTATTGATTAATGTCGCCGGAAGTTGATTGTTGACATACTGAACGATGATCAGATGCAAGTGAACTTGTCGCCGGTGATGAAAGTTGAAAGATGTGCAAGGTCGATAGTGAAAGGAGCTCTTAGAGGAGAACGCTATGTGACTGAACCTGGGTGGATGAAAATGAGTTACGTGTGGAAGGTATTGTGGCCGGAGGCTATGGAGTGGATTAATCGGTTGATGTGTATGACGACAGTTGGTGGGGATTCTCGCGATGACACTTTTGGGAAGAAGGTTCTGGACATCTCCGGAGCTCAGAACATTCTGTATCCGCAGAGCATTCAGTCGTCGGAGATGAAGGTGGACTAAATATTGCATGCGGGTTGTCTATGTTAATAAAATGTGTTGACTTTGTTACAGTCGTTTAGGGTTGTGTGTGGTTTTATTGTGTATAAATAAGAAACCGATAAGCTGAATGAGTTGAGACCTTTTGTGCATAATATTATCAAATGTAGTTTTCGCAAATGTAGTTTTCGAAGGTTGATTAGGACATCCACAATGCATTAAACTCCATAGCAATTCTATTCATTTTTATCCCACGATGAATTAAAGTTCAATAGAATATATTATAAAAATATTTATTTAAAAATTTAAAAATTTTCCTTTTTCCTATTAAAGAGTTCAATAATGGTTATTGAACTCTAAATTCATTGAATGTCAAAGTGGTATTTCATAATGGTATAGTTGTATCCATTGAATGATAAGTAGGCATGACATCTCATTCAACTCTTCCATTAAACTCCTCATTGTGGTTGCTTTTAGTCTGGAAGAGAGGACGGTGGACGTAGGATATGTCATCCCGTAATTTCGAAAAAAAAATATATACTGCTTGAAAATATGAAGGATATCATTGGCTATCCGTTTAGGGCCGCCCATGGGTTAGGTAGTGATGAACCATTTTTTTGAAACAGCAACCAGTCTAGCCATAAGGACATCCACAATGCATTAAACTTATAAGAGTTTAATGGATTAACACCTCATTATTATACTTACTATACAACTCTATATTAATTTTCCTATAATGCATTAAATTCTATTGAATTCAATGAAATATATATTTAATATTTAAAGGGTTTTCATTTTCCCATTGAAGAGTTCAATGATCATTGAATTTCATATCCATTGAATACCAACATTGCACCCCACTATGGTAGAGTTTAATCCATTAAATGCCAATTAGGCATGACACCTCATTCAACTCTTCCATTGAACTATGCATTATGGATGCTCTAAGTTAGAATCACAACAAGTTCAAACATTTTTCTAGTGAGACAATTACACTGGCAATTCAACAATTTCCCTTTTGAACATCAAATTTTCATTTAACTGAAAGCCAAAAGTTTCACCTCACTTGCCAGATCTTGACTGTTTCTCACGATATTGTTGAATATGTGTTCACTCCTGGATTTCCAAATAACCCATGTAGTTGCCATGAGCATGAAAGAAACAATCTTTTTTTGAGAGAGAGAGAAAGAGATGGTAGTGTTGTTGTCCATTTGAAATAATGTTTCAATAGAGCTTAAAGCAATTGGAATTTTGTCCCATCACATGTGAAGTATGGAACGAATTTGAATCGCAGTTGAGCACACCATGAACATGTGTATCTCCGACTAATCTGTACAGTTACAAAGCGGAAAAGTGTCAATTGAAGATATGTTGATTCTGTCTAGGTTGACCTGTGTAGGCAACCTCTGTAACCTTGTTTTCCATACTAAGATGTTGACTTTTTTCAAATCAAATACAGTTCCAAAGAGTCTTGACCATGTTTGGCTTAAGCCGGTTGTCATCTATAATTCTTCTAAAAGACGACACTGTGTATTTTTCATTAGAATCTCCAATCCATCTCCATTGATTATCCTAACAATAGAAAAGATTGTTGATATGAATCTGCAGCTTGTCTAAAGACAAGTGTAGGAGACTAATGGTACGCCAAACATTCCCCTCCTACCATACTGTCTTGGCCATGAATGGTAGCCATAATGTCATGCTATATAGTACCATTTTCGGTTCTAAATCTCATCCACCATTTAACTAGCAAGGCATAGTTAAATGCTCGGAAGCTTCCGATTTCCAAGCCACCATTTTGTTTCGTGTTAAGCACTTTTCCCATGCAACCCACACAATCTTTTTATTCTCATGACTACCTCCCCAGAAGAAGTTACATCTAATGCTTTCAAGACGCTTGATGGCAACACTAGTAGCCCGAAAATCTATTTGTTTATCATCGGATCGAGGTAAGTTTGCTCACTATACTGTAAGATACTAGGGTAGTGTGTTCTTGTTGTCTTTGTGACTCTTGTTGTATATTTGTATGCATGTTTGCTATATGTATGTGAGGTGTAATAGACCTGGGGGTGAAATAGACCCGGCATAGCCTTGAGTTGTCATTTGAGCTGAATAGACGCAGGAATGAAATAGATCTGGTACAGCCTTGAGCTATCATGTGAGTTGCAATAGACTCGCGGGTAAAATAGACCCAGGGGTGAAACATAACTGGTTCAACCTTGAGCTGATATTTATGTATGATAGGTGGTATTTTGGGGAACTCACTAAGCTTTGAGCTTATGATTTTAGTTTATGTTTCAGGTACTTCCAATTCGAAGGGGAAGAGTTTGGGATGATCGCATTGCACACACCATCATTTTCCACTTATGATGATTCTGATGTACTTTTGGATGATTATTGACAAACTTTGATTTCCCTTATGATTTTTATAAACATGTTTGGTTAATGGTATTATTGAAACAAAAATGAAATTTTTAGCCATGAATTTTTGTGATGTTACAAAATCGATTGTATCGAACTTCACATTTGCTAATGCCAAAAATCGTAACATAATCTCCTCTAAAATTCTAATTAAACAATGCATTGTATTTAATTATTTAATTATTCTATTATATTAATGAAGATTGAGTAATTTACCCAATATAAATATAAATGTCTATTTTGAAAAAATAATATTTTTTTTATAAAATGATAATATTTTCTAGAATTTTGGATATCATTCTAGAGTTTCATTTTTATGTTTTTGTTTTATACTAATTTATCATTTGTAGTATGATTATTTATGTATGTATTTTATGTGTTTATATGCTTAGTATGGTTTAGTGGTATTTTTTTTAACTTTATACTACTATTAGTGAAAATAACTCATATTTTCCAAATGAAACAAAGCAAAAAAAAATCATTCTGGAATCAAATGATGAAAGTCCAATGTAAAAACTATATATATATATATATATATATATATATATATATATATATATAAGGTTCTAAATGACGTAAGGCGTGACTTGGCGGCAATGTCAAGCCTCAAGCTTTTCCGAGCCTTGGCGAGTCGCGACGTTTGTAAGGCGTGACTTAAGGCGGCAATTTTCTATATAATTAATATTTTTATATGTATTTTCAACTATTATTCATTTTTATACACATATATGAGTTAAGACGGCGTTTTGGCAAAGCTTGGCGGCATGTGCAAGCCTTGGAGTCGTGGCGCGCCATGGCGGAGCCATGACGAGCTTTTTAGAACCTTGTATATATATATATATATATATATATATATATATATATATATATATATAATAATCATAGAATGTGCAAATGGAACCCTACTTTTTCCGTGTACACCATCCAACTTGTGTAAATCGTCTTCGATCTGACTTGGCATAAATCTTTGTGCAACAATCTATGCTCACTAATTGACCAACGGTCAACCGCTATAGAAATCAACATAAGAAAACTCTACAATCTCTTTTATCGTCAGACTGTTGTGGTACATATGTGTTATTCAGAAGGGTGAGTGTGAAACTCTCAATGGAGACTACATCAGTATGGTTGGTATGCCCCTAATACTTGATAGCCACTACAAGTATGTGGATACAAGCTTGCATAACTATAAATCAAGATGCAAGTTCTAAAAAATAGTCATCATCCCCTTAACTATCATACATGTTTGATAATCCGGAGAACAAGAAGTCTATTGAAGGTAAAATTAAAGGTTTATATATATATATATATATATATATATATATATATATATATATATATATATATATATATATATATTTGTGTGTGTGTGTGTCTTGGAATAACCAAAGCATATTGTAAGTGAATTTGGCTAGTACCTCGTAAATATAAACCGATGAACTCTAATAGACAGAGAAAAGTTTGAACCCAGTTTGTTCATAATCATAAAGCCTATCGGTCCTTGTTTTCCAGGATATTGTTTTTTAGCAGATCACATACTGTATCTTCGGGAATATGACAAGATCCCGAAATGCTCCTCTTTTTCAAGAATATTACAAGTGAATCGAGTAAAGAATAATTAACATCAGGGTTAAGATGTGATTTTATTTGCATCGTAAGTATGCACGAAGATGGGTTTAATAGGGGAAGAAGGAGATGTGGTAAATATGTAAAAGGGGAGAACGAAACATGTGAGAGATGATGACTACAATAAATTGAGATCTTGTTATTGTTTCTACAATGATTTAGCCTTTCCAAAAGTGGGGTGTAGGGATATCCAGGTTTCTAGTGAAGTGAGAGGATGGAAAAGGAAAAAGAGGTATGTAGTCATGGTTAACAGGTTTATCATTAGGTATAGGAAAGAAGAAGAAATAATAAAAGGGTCATAATAATGAGATTTTCTAATTAAGGCACATATAAGAAACATTAATTATGATAAATATTGCCATAATTAAATGTTAAATGTATTTATTATGGAGATTATTAATGTATTTCAGATTTAATTGTGGTAAACTAATCAGCAGGACAAATTTGTCTTTTCATACTGATTAGGGACAAAATATTAAATAATACAAATACATACTCTTAATAATAATAATAAAAAAAAACTTACATCAAACATGGATCATTTCCAAACATATGGACCATTTAGATAACTTAGGGTAAATTACACCAAATGTACCTCATGTAAATGTCAAAATGCATATTAGGTCATTATTTTAAAAAATTAACTCAGACCGTCCCTCGTTTGTTTTATACTTGCACGCTTCATCCTTGAAAGACGAATTTGTTGTGGTTTTAGTCCATTCTATATTTAAAATGACTTTAATGTCCTTCTGTATTTATTTTTCAATTAATCTAATAATATTTATTATTATTTTTAATTTAAAAAGAAAATGGTACCCACTTCCACCACCCATCATCCTCTACCTTCACTCCACCAACCCAATTCTTTATCCCCCTCTTCTCTCTAAATGTGAGAACATCACACACCACCTTCACCACCTAAACTCCAGAAATTACTACCTCCCTTATCATGTTGGCCACCAGTGGTTATCTAAAGTCGGAAACAAGAAGCTCATTAGATATTTCAACTTTTTTCTCATCCATGAGGTTGAAACCTTATTTTTTGACAACGAAAACCTAGTTCACACTTGTGTGCTCCTCACAATCGACGATGTTGTTGCAGTCATGGATCTAGTGAAGTCGCCACCACCGGAGGTACATTCGACCTCTAACCCACCCTAGTCTCCTCAATCTGAATCGAAGCTCCACAATCGGATCTACACCTTCGCCGTCTCAAACATACGCCTGTTCGACTAAAAACCTTCTTCACCTGTGCGCCACCATTGATCTTCTTCTATCTGAATCTTGTCCTTCTCCGATATTCATCTCTCTAGTAAGTAGTAACCCTTACTCCAACGATCTATGTGTTTAAGTTTTAGATCTAAAATGTAGATCTGAGATGGTGGTAGTGGTGTTGGATATCATGTGTAATCCGCCTTTCTAATGATTACACAAACAAAGGGGTCGATTCTAAGGATTGAAACGTCTTCATACCATCAGGAGGAACAACTTTGACGAGTTTAACTCGGGCTTAAATCTTTGATGGGTTTTCATGTTTAGTTCATCTTCTGGTTTGACATTTGTTTGATAATGAGAGAGAGAGAGAGAGAGAGAGAGAGAGAGAGGTGGCCAGAGATGACTGGTAGGCTTAAAAGACTGGTACTCTGATAGTCGAAGGTGTAGTGGCTGGAAGTGACTTTTGAGGTGGTTGACGACCAAAGGGGTTGAACCAATTTAAGGGTATGTTTAATTTTCTAAAAATCATAATTGATAAAATAATAATAATAATAATAAGATAAGCTATAAAGAATTGAAAAACAAATGAAAAAGAAAAAAAATACTAATATGATAGTCATTTTATATCTACCGGGGACTTAACGTGCACATTTTAATGATATGAGGAACGGTCCAAATTAACCTTTAAAAATAGAGACTAAGTTTACATTAATTGATACGGGGAACGATCCGAATTAACTTTTAAAAATAGAGACTAAGTTTACGTTTTAACATAAACAAATAATGTAACACCAGTTTATAACCTGTGAGAATCACGATTATAAAATTAATTAAATTTTTATATTAAGAAATCAAAATTATTAATCAATTATTTTAAATAAATTATTACTTAAAAATACTTTTTTAATTATATAAAATTATAATCGTTGATTTAGATAAGTACATGAAGTTATATTATATTATAATCTAATCTGTATTAATTTTATTTCATTTTTTAATCTAATGTAAATTTAATATATTAAAATGAAAAAATTTAAAATTTAATGGAATTAGGGTGAGAATTTAAATTTTGAATTTTCAAATGAATAATTAATATGTTGACAAGTAACACGATATATGGAACATATAATTTTAATGAGTATTTCTATTATAATGCCACTTGTCAATAAAAGATTAAACATATTCATTTGTTAGAATAGGAAGATATTCACCGTCAACAAATAATGTAATTTACCTTATAATTTACTTTGCTTCTATCATTTTCTCTTCTATAATTATACAACGATACTACACAAATACATATTTTAGAGCTTTTATTTTTTTACTTCTTACCTCCGCACAACATATTAGATTTTACCAATTATCCTTTCTTTATCTCCGGCGATCTGACAGAATCCGGCTGCGCCAGACGCCTCAGTCCCGGCACATCCAACAGCTTCTTGCTAGGTGCATCCAGCGGCGACGCCCCTACCTTCACCCATAAAAACCATCGATTCACCCACTCCACCATCTCCGGGAAAAGCGCCACCCAATACGCCGTCGTCTGGATCCACTTCGGCTCCGACATGTACACATCTCCCCGGCAACCACCATCTACAACAGCCATGGCAGACGCCGTCGCCAACTCAATCGGCATAATACTCATCTCCGCCTATCAAAAATAGAAATAATTCATCTCTAAATAAAAATTACATATATACATCGATCACTTACATCTCTCATGTCCTGATCAACTATCATCTCCCCATCTTTATTCATGATTTTGCCTTGACTCATTTCCGATTCCGTCAACCCCGGAGTCACGATTGTGATTCCGACGTCTGAACCGAGTTCAAGCCTTAATGACTCGTAAAAGCTTACAACTGCCGCTTTGCTTGCCTGAAAGTCACAATGGAAATTCGAGATCTCAGGGATGGAAGATTAAGAAATAAAATAATAAATTGGTTCTTATTTTTACATTGTAGAAGCTCATTCGAGGTGCAGGCATCCATGAAGCAGATGAAGCGATTACTATAATTTTCCCTTTCGTCTTTCTCAGGTATGGAATTGAAAGATATGTCATATACACGTAACCCCAGAAGTTTGTATCCTGTAAATTATAATTTTTCGATGATTTGGATTTGTGGAGAATGTGAAGAACAAAATAGTTAGATGATTACCATGACTGATGTGAAATTTGTGATATCTGTTATCTCTTCTACCATGCACATTGGTGTCACCCCAGCACAATTCACCAGATGATTTACTGCATCAATTCAACAAGAACATGACCAATATTTCGTTCGTATCTCTTTGCTAATTAAAGCCCCTGAAAACGAATAAGTTCTAACAATTCCGATTAAAATAAGTGTCAACTGGAAGTCTGGAACGAAGCCCTATGTTACTCAGATCTCGATTATGGAGGACATGAAAACGATTTAATTAAAGCTGGTGAAGAAATGACACTTACATCGTCCAAAACGCTTGATAGTTTCGTCGATTAGTCGCTTGCAATCATCAATATCGGAAACATCAGTCGGAATCGCGATGGCTTCCGGTGCACCGAGTAACTTGGCGGTTTCCGCAACATCACGGAGGCTCTTCTCTCTTCTAGCAGCCAGGACCAGATATGATCCTCTTCTGGCGTACTCATATGCGATATGCTTCATTTTGATGAACATAGAAGAACTTAATTTAACAATTTATAAACCCTAATTATCGCCGAAAGAGGAACTCAAAAATTTGAATAACTTAATGTTAAATTCGAAGTAAAACGGATTGTTTACGATTTACGAACCTCACCGATTCCTGAAGATGCTCCGACGATCAATACAACTTTTCCGGTGACGTCTTCCTTTGAAATGGAACGATTGATATAGCATAAAACTTTGAAAACGCAATAAAGCGGAGTGAGGAAGAAGAGTGCATTGAGGGTTACTATAGGAGCAATCAAATTGAGGAGTCTGTGAAGAAAATCCATGATTATTGGTATCAGAAATAGCAGGGAATGGTCATGTAGAACAGTAGAAGCCGGGAAGAAAAGAGGAGGTGGCGAAATGTACAGGTGGTCGTTCTTCGCACTGTACACGTGGCGGCTAAAAGTCAACAAGAACACATATACAAAATAAAGCGGTCCAAAGTCCAAACTCGAAAGTATCCATTAATTAATGTATTTGTATTTAGAGAAAATAAATTATAAAAGGTGACTATCGTTAGAAAAAACAATATTAAAAAATCATAATTTAAGTAAAGATTTTGTTAAAAAAACATCAACAAACTATACATTTTATTCAAATTTCATAAGGGTAACGTCAATTACTAGTAAACAATAATTAAAAGAAAAGAAAAATTACTTAGGATGGCAACTATGTTTCAAAATCGTTTAAAAAACACCGTTAAAGTTTGATATATTCTCTATACAAAGATCCTCACTACAAATCTCTCACCTATTCTACTCTCGAACAGATTAAGAACAAAATAAAAATAGACAAGATAAAAGAACATAAAACACTAATGATGAAGGAGAGAAAAATATTTAGTATGAAGATGAACGTATTTGTGTATGTCTACAGTTCTTAAACAAATCACCAATTTATACATTCGGATCACCAAAACTTGAACTGAGTCGGGTAAAACTCGTGTATTTCATATCTTCTTATTTAATTATTCTAGTCCAATACTTTCATAACATATTCACAATAAACCTCCTTGCATCAAACTATAACAACCACACACACACACACACACACATATATATATATATATATATATATATATATATATATATATATATATATATATATATATATATATATATATATATATATATATATTAAATAAACAATATATAAAAAGGATACAATCTCATTATAAGTTTGGAACAATAAATCCTTATAATTCAACACCCCTCCACAAACTTATAATTCAAAACAGTTTTAGCATCTATTCTGAAAACGATCCACAAGCCCTAAACTTTTACAAATCCATTCATGTTGAACAACTCTCAAAGGCTTAGTAAAAAATACCTGCCAAATTAAAATCTAAACTAACTATATGAACTTCAACAACACCTTTTGAAACCCTGTCTCTTATAAAATGCATGTCCACATTAGAATTTTTTGTTTTTTTTTCATAAAATACAGGATTATGGACATGTTTTATTGCTGACTCATTGTCACAAAAAATAGGAACACGTGTTAGATCTTTCAATCCAACATCAAATAATAATTTTAAATCCACATAATTTCACTACAAATTACACCAAGTGCTCTATACTCAGATTCAGTAGAAGACCGTGAAACAATATCTTGTTTCTTGCTTTTCCATGATATAATAGTATTACCAAGAAACACAACAAACCTATAACATACTAAGCACTTGGCCCAATCAGCATCAACAAAACTTTTTAAATTTAGATTACTCTTTGTAATAGAAAAACCCTTTCTAGGATTTGATTTCAAATATCTGAGTAACCTTATAGCAATGTTAAAATGACATTTCCTTTGTGTGTGCATAAACTGACTCAACACTTGTACAACATATGAAATATCTGGACGAGTAATAGTCAAATAAATGAGTTTTCCAATCAAGTTTTTATAAAGAACAACATTTTGAACAATCACATCATTAGCATCAATCCCTTCTCCTCTAACTTTAACATTACAATCTAAAGGAGTCTTAACTGGTTTATAGCTTAACATCCAAACTCATGTAACAATTCCATACAATATTTCTTTTGACACAAACAAACACCTTTGTTTATGTCTACAACATCAATACCTTAGAAAAACTTTAATTTTCCCAAATCTTTGATCAAAAATTTTGATTTCAAAAAACTTTTAACTTTATCAATTTCTTTATCACAATTACCACACAAAATGATGTCATCAACATACACAAGTAATATAACAATTTTACCATTAGAAGATTTAACAAACAGGGAAAAATCATTTACACTTTGAATAAACCCAAACTCATGCAAAAAACCACATAACTTTTCATTCCATTTTCTAGGAGCCTGTTTCAGCCCATATCACGACTTCAGTAGATTACAAACCTTGTTATTATCTTTATCATTATAACCAGGAGGTAAAGACATATAAACTTTTTCATCTAACTCTCCATAAAGAAAAGCATTGTTTATATCTAACTGAAATAAATCCACATAAAATTAATTGCAAGAGAAATAGCAATTATGATAGTAACCATTTTGGCAACAGGCGAAAAATCAAAATCTATCCCTTCCCTATGGTTATACCCCTTAGCTACAAGCCTTTCCTTAAATCATTCTACTTCACCATTTGATTTATACTTTATTTTATATACTCATTTAAAACCAATGGGTTTTCTATCAGCAGGTAAATTATAAATATCCCAAGTATTATTTCTATACAAAGCTTCGATTTCTTCATTCATAGCATTTACCAAGTTAGAATCCAAACATGCTTGATAATAAGATTTTGGTTCAATAGTTTTATTCAAATTTTTTGCAAAAAACTTGTTATCAAGACAAATGTAACATCCGGAATTTCAGGTATTATATCTATTCTTTTTATTTCAAGTTTTGTGGAAGAACTCGGCGAGTTGGTGCGTAGACTCGCCGAGTAGAGACGCGATTTCTCACCCGGATTAATGACCGGACTCGACAAGTCGCATTGGTGGACTCGGCGAGTCCGCGCTGTTTAATGAAACCCTAATTTCTCGGGTTTGGGACCTATTTAAAGGGCCTTATGGCCATCATTTGTGCTCACCAGCCCCCAGAGCGAAACCCTAGTGAGCTTGAGCGTTCGGAGTGAGAGAAGGAGCCATTGTCGACCTTGGAGGTGTTTTCTAGCAAGGGAAAGGAAGCTATAGCCAAGAGGAAGCAAGAGGGTTAACTTCCTGAAGATCTGAGGTCCAGAACATCACGTTTGAGGTACTATTTTCGAACCATTTTCTGTTGTGGTGATGTTCATGTTGATTTAGGGCTTATTGAGCCCTTTTGTGACTAGATCTAGTGCTCCCATGGTCCCTTAAGCGAATTAGGTTCTGGATCTAGACCCATGGAGGTCCAGAGTGCCTCTTTGTCCAAGCTTTATATGAGTCTATGGAGGTTTTGGTTTGGGATCATTGTGTTTGAGGTTAAAACACCATTTATGAGTCAATAGGTGTGATATGAGCGCCAAGACATAAACTTTACGTGATAAATGAGCTTGGAAAGACTGGATCTATGAGTTAGTGGAACAGATCTGACCTCAGAAGGTCGTTTGGGGTTGTGCATGGAATGTACTCGTCGAGTCCATTGGCAGACTCGACGAGTTGGAACGAGATGTTCCGTGTTTTCGAACCAGGGGTTGAGTAACCGAGTTGGGTGAGTGACTCGGTGAGTCAGAAGTGATTCAGAGGAATCGGGTCCCCGTAGGGACTCGGCGAGTCCACGCCAGACTCGGCGATTTGGGTTGACCGTTGACCATTGACTAGAGTTGACCGGTGTTGACTTGGTAGAATTAGTCAACCATAGTTGGGATAGTGTTAATTAGAGATATACTTGTGTTATAGGAGGACTATAACTCGGGAGATCGAGCACTAGTGATTTCCGGGATTTACGAGTTGCCGAGATACGCGAGGTGAGTCTTCTCGCTATACCTTACCATGAATAGGTAACCAAAGTTATGTGACAGAGTATTTGTATGCTATGTATGTTATGTGTTGTACTGCATTATTTCTATGTGATTTATGGTGTGCATGTTTACAGAGTTAGAACCGGAAGGTTCCGAGAGTTAGAACCGGAAGGTTCACAGAGATAGGGCCTGAGGGTTCACAGAGTTAGGTGCACGGACCCACAGAGTTATAGCCTCGAGTGGCTAATATGTGTTATATATGGTATTTTGGGGAACTCACTAAGCTTCGTGCTTACAGTGTTTTGTGTTATGTGTTTCAGTTTTCTCAGACGGCACTGGCTCGATTATACACACCAGAGAAAGAGTCATGTTTTGAGGATCCTGGTTTATTATGCAAGTGGAAATGGAGTCATGTTTTGTAATTCGATTATGAATGAGATTTTAAGCAAAGTGTTTTTTTAAGAATTAAACGATTATTTTTAAATGGAAAATTGTTTTGAAATTTTCGGTGTTACAAGTTGGTATCAGAGCCTTGGTTTGAGGGATTCGGATGCGCCTTCGGGTAAATCTGGACTCAAACTGAGGAAGTACGAAAAGTTTTCAAATAGATAATTTTCTAAAGCGAATAAGAGTTCAAAGAGAAAGCGAGAAAGAGCAGTGTGTACAATCAGCTAGAGCCCGAACGGTGATTTCCCAAAATACCCTTACTTTTGTGTTATGAGATATTTATGATGCACTTTATGAGATATTATTGCATGCTAGAGACATGCTAGGTATTCCATATCTTAGGACTAGAGTGGCCTGATTTGTGATGCCTTAGCCTAGGAACTGCTGTTATATGCGATGTGCTTTTGAGTATGTGATGAGTGAGAATATTTAGTTGGAATCCTTTAGGGGATTTGATTAGAGGAGTAATCTAGGGGAGATACCTAGATAAGTACCGTGGTACTTAGCAAAAGAATAGTTAGAACCCGCGAGGGGAAGAGTTGCAGAGTTCGGTGGTACTTTCGAGGATGAGTAGAGCAAGTGGAGTTATCACCCAGAGTGTGTCATATATATTCTTCGATGCTCGAATGCTGCTTGCTTCGTGCTTTGTGGAACTCTCGATGATGGGAGTCAGCTACCAAGCGAATATGACGATATTCAGGAGGTAGATGGCTGGCATCATTAGGAGCTCTTCAGCAGCTGATGGCAGAGAAGTGTGGGAATCTAGGAAGAGCCTAGGGAGTAACCTTAGCCAGATGAGTGCGCTGGCAGAGTAGAGAATTTCACTGGGGAGCGAGCGTGCGACGGAATTGGTGAACGAGAAGGTCGAGCAGCTACTTAGGAGCTCCGGGATAGTCCGTGTGGAAAGTATGGGTAGATGTGGCAGGTAGTATGGGCCCATACTACTGAAAGCAGAGGATCCATACTTGATACAGAGAGTATTCTGAAGGTTCTAAGGAGTGGATTGATGAGTGATGTTATGGTTCGAGTACCATACATCGAAGCAGATTGAGGAGTGATGTTATGGTTCGAGTACCATACATCGGAGCGGATTGAGGAGTGATGTTATGGTTCGAGTACCATACATCAGAGCGGATTGAGGAGTGATGTTATGGTTCGAATACCATACATCGGAGCAGATTGAGGAGTGATGTTATGGTTCGAGTACCATACATCGGAGCGGATTAAGGAGTGATGTTATGGTTCGAGTACCATACATTGGAGCAGATTGAAGAGTGATGTTATGGTTCGAGTACCACACATCGGAGCAGATGGAGGAGTGACGCTATGGTTCGGGTACCATACACCGGCGCATATTGAGAAGAGATGTCATGGGATGAGTACCATGGTTCGTAGAGAATGATGCTTGTGGTTCTCCGGTTATCCGGTCACGATTGATGAGGTAGAGATTGGACGTTATGGGTTTTAGGCCTGTGGGCCATGAGTGAGTCCGAAGAGGCGTCCCTTGAGAGGGAGGTTGAGAGCCTTTCAGAGAATCTTGGTAAGGAGTCAGTGGGAGGGGAGAATATCGGTTTGAGTTGAGCAATTAGTCGATAGAGGAGATGTCACCTTCTATGACCTGGGTGGTGCTATTTATGTTCGTGTGTGGAACATGAGGGGTATGATGTTTAAGTTATAGGTTGGTGGTAAACCCTGTAGGTTGTCATTGATGATGATTGTCCATCAGAGTATCATGTAGCATGTGTGCCGCGAGGCAGTGATTTACCATGAGCAGATGGTCAGTTGGGACTGAGATAGTCGAGGACCACGTTGCACCTATTTGAGTATAGTAGGGCGTATTGTAGAAGTATCAGTGGGGAGTCCAGTCGAGTTAATCAGTGCAGTGGTTTTTCTATCTATGTTGGGTATTGAAGAAGGGAGTGGGTCCCTGTTCTTGGGATGATCCATGTGTTGGAACGTCGGTTGATGAGTCGAGGTGGGGGAGTATGATGATTTCGTGGTCCAGTTTATGAGTCAGTGATGTTATTGGACAGTTGAGTTGTTTGGAATTGGATTGGTACGAGACTTGGAACGACTATAGGCAGTCGTGACGAGAAGTTCTTGAGGATTTCATCTGAGGTTCAGAGTTATGAGATCGATTGATTTTCCTTAAAGGGGATTATCGGGCATTGTGTAGCACTTTACAGGGGCAGGTGCGTTATTGCTGGTGAAAATAGTTTGTGAGGTTGTTGATGTGTCAGATAGTGATGGTTTGAACCTTGAGCGGGGGAGAACCGGGTGGTTTATTGAGAGAACTAGAGAATTGTGCAAGAGCGGTTAGGGGTTGGATACAGAAAATAGATGCAGCATACGCCAGAGGTTAGAGCTGAGTCGATCTTCGATTGGATTGTATTTTTATGCGGAAAAGGGAATTTCGTGACTTGCGTGTCACTGGGCCATGATAGTGGTCACGGGGAGGAAGTTAGTGAGATATGTTGGATCATGTTATGTGTGACCTTTGGGGGTTCAGCTGTGGGGCCAAAAGCTGACCTGGTGCTCGGTATCGAAGATGAATATGAGAAATGAGCTAGAGTTTACCGTGGTGATGTCTGTGGACACTTCAGAGCGAGCGAACGATTCAGACGCTCGAGGGTATGTTTCAGGCATGTGTATTAGATTTCAGGGGGAAATTGTGGCTCGTATTTGCCCTTGGCAGAGTTTTCCTACAATAACAGCCATCATTAGTGCATCAGTATGCCACCCTTTGAGCTGTTGTAGGGAAGGGGGTATCAGACCCCATTTGCTGGGGAGAGGTAGAGCAACGTGTGATGGGAAGTATAGAGATCGTGCTTCAGACGTCAGAGCAGATACAGCAGGTCAGGCAGAGGTTGCTGACCGCTTAGAGTCGCCAGAAGAGTTATGCGGACAGGCGCCGGTCCAAGCTCGAATTTTTGGTCGGTGGCTTTGTACTCCTGAAGGTCTCTCCTTGGAAAGGAGTGATCCGATTCAGGAAGAAGGGCAAGTTGGGGCCCCGATATATCGGTCCTTTTCGGGTGATCGCGAGGGTAGGCAGGGTAGCCTATCGGTTGGAGCTACATGTAGAGCTAGGTCAGATTCATGACACTTTCCATGTGTCGCAGATGCGAAAGTGTATAGCCGAGGAGTCGGCAGTAGTGCCATTAAAGGAAATTCAGGTGGATGTGGGCCTGAACTGCGTTGAGAGACCGGTGGCTATTCGGGATCGAAAGATCAAGGTTCTGAGGAACAAAGAGGTGCCTCTGGTGCAGGTTCAGTGACAACATCGGAAAGGATCCGAGTTGACTTGGGAGCCAGAGCGAGAGATGCGTGAGCAGCATTCAGAGCTATTTCAGGGATAAGACTTCGAGGGCGAAGTCTGATTCAAGTGGGGGAGAATTGTAACATC
This sequence comes from Lactuca sativa, assembly GCF_002870075.4. NCBI lineage: Eukaryota > Viridiplantae > Streptophyta > Magnoliopsida > Asterales > Asteraceae > Lactuca > Lactuca sativa. The sequence continues at coordinate 140,465,652 of NC_056626.2, forward strand.
CGGAATTTCAGGTATTATATCTATTCTTTTTATTTCAAATTTTGTGGAAGAACTCGGCGAGTTGGTGCGTAGACTCGCCGAGTAGAGACGCGATTTCTCACCCGGATTAATGACCGGACTCGACGAGTCGCATTGGTGGACTCGACGAGTCCGCGCTGTTTAATGAAACCCTAATTTCTCGGGTTTGGGACCTATTTAAAGGGCCTTATGGCCGTCACCAGCCCCCAGAGCGAAACCCTAGTGAGCTTGAGCGTTCGGAGTGAGAGAAGGAGCCATTGTCGACCTTGGAGGTGTTGTCTAGCAAGGGAAAGAAAGCTATAGCCAAGAGGAAGCAAGAGGGTTAAATTCCTGAAGATCTGAGGTCCAGAACATCACGTTTGAGGTACTATTTTCGAACCATTTTCTGTTGTGGTGATGTTCATGTTGATTTAGGGCTTATTGAGCCCTTTTGTGACTAGATCTAGTGCTCCCATGGTCCCTTAAGCGAATTAGGTTCTGGATCTGGACCCATGGAGGTCCAGAGTGCCTCTTTGTCCAAGCTTTATATGAGTCTATGGAGGTTTTGGTTTGGGATCATTGTGTTTGAGGTTAAAACACCATTTATGAGTCAATAGGTGTGATATGAGCGCCAAGACATAAACTTTACGTGATAAATGAGCTTGGAAAGACTGGATCTATGAGTTAGTGGAACAGATCTGACCTCAGAAGGTCGTTTGGGGTTGTGCATGGAATGCACTCGTCTAGTTCATTGGCAGACTCGACGAGTTGGAGCGAGCTGTTCTGTGTTTTCGAACCCGGGGTTGAGTAACCGAGTTGGGTTAGTGACTCGGTGAGTCGGAAGGGATTCAGAGGAATCAGGTCCCCGTAGGGACTCGGCGAGTCCACGCCAGACTCGGCGAGTTGGGTTGACCGTTGACCATTGACCAGAGTTGACCGGTGTTGACTTGGTAGAATTAGTCAACCATAGTTGGGATAGTGTTAATTAGAGATATACTTGTGTTATAGGAGGACTATAACTCGGGAGATCGAGCACTAGTGATTTCCGGGATTTACGAGTTGTCGAGATACGCGAGGTGAGTCTTCTCACTATACCTTACCTTGAATAGGTAACCAAAGTTATGTGACAGAGTATTTTGTATGCTATGTATGTTATGTGTTGTACTGCATTATTTCTATGTGATTTATGGTGTGCATGTTTACAGAGTTAGAACCGGAAGGTTCCCAGAGTTAGAACCGGAAGGTTCACAGAGATAGAGCCTGAGGGTTCACAGAGTTGGGTGCACGGACCCACAGAGTTATAGCCTCGAGTGGCTAATATGTGTTATATATGGTATTTTAGGGAACTCACTAAGCTTCGTGCTTACAGTGTTTTGTGTTATGTGTTTCAGGTTTCTCTCAGGATCACGGGACGGCACCGGCTCGATTGTACACACCAGAGAAAGAGTCAGGTTTTGAGGATCCTGGTTTATTATGCAAGTGGAAATGGAGTCATGTTTTGTAATTAGATTATGAATGAGATTTTAAGCAAAGTGTTTTTTTAAGAACTAAACGATTATTTTTAAATGAAAAATTGTTTTGAAAATTTCGGTGTTACAACTAAGGAAAGAATAATTAATAGATCTTTAAATTCTATATTTATACTTTCCTTCTATAACAAACTCATTAAATTTTGTAGGAAATCTAGACTCACGATTAGATTTTCTAACTTCTAACAACTGAGAATCTAAAGAAGAAATACTATGATTAAAAATTTCCTCGGAACCACTAGTGGGATCAGATGTAATAGTCTCAGGTTGTGAACCAGAAGTTTCACGACCAAGAGCACTTTCCTGACTAGGTATAGTTGCATCTAAACTAGAACTACCATCAATACCAAAACCAGTTGTACTTGATGGTTGATTAAAAACTTTATCACCATCCTGACTATTATAACCTAAAACGCTACTATTTTGATTATCATCAAAATTGTCAGAAAATAAAAGTTCATTATTGGAAAATGGGTCCCAAGGGTCATTGTTATTCAAAAAGGCTGTCTCAAGAAACTAAGACTTTTCATTTGATTTAGATGCCAACTTGAAAGGAAAAACTGATTCATAAAATTTCACATCACTGGAAAAGAAACAAGAACCATTATCAAGACTAAATAACTTGTATCCTTTTTTAACATTTGAATATCCAATGAGAACACATTTTTCAGAACGTTCAGAAAATTTATTATTATTGTTCAATTTTGTGGCAAAGGCTAAACATCCAAACACACGAATTCTATCATACACAGAAACATGTTTATAGATTAAATCAAAAGGAGTTTTACCATTTAGAATATAAGATGGAGTTCTATTTATTAAAAAGACAACAATTAAGATATAATCTCCTTAGAATTTTTTAGGCAGACCAGCTTGAAACAATAAGGACCTTGGTACATTCAATAAATGCCTATGTCTCCGTTCAACCACTCCATTTTGCTGTGGAGTGTGAACACAAGAAGTTTGATGAATAACTCCTTTATTTTCAAGAAAACCATTCATTCTTAGATTAACAAATTCAGATCCATTATTTGACCTAATGACTTTTAGTTTAACATTAAATTGATTTTCCAAATAGTAAAGACCTCCAAATTCTTTACCAGTCTTCACAGTATCATTTTTTTTGTGAATCCCTGAATGAGACAATTATTTTCATCAAAAATAACTTTGCACTTATTTTCTTACAAATCTTATGAATAGATAACAGATTAACATGAAATCAGGAATGACAAACACATCAGACAGAACAAAAAAATTTAGAATAGAAGATGGAGTTTTACCATTTAGAATAGAAGATGGAGTTCTATTTATTAAAAAGACAACAATTAAGATATAATCTCCCTAGAATTTTTTAGGCAGACAAGCTTGAAACAATAAGGACCTTGGTACATTCAATAAATGCCTATGTCTCCGTTCAACCACTCCATTTTGCTGTGGAGTGTGAACACAAGAAGTTTGATGAATAACTCCTTTATTTTCAAGAAAACCATTCATTCTTAGATTAACAAATTCAGATCCATTATTTGACCTAACAACTTTTAGTTTAACATTAAATTGATTTTCCAAATAGTAAAGACCTCCAAATTCTTTACCAGTCTTCACAATATCAATTTTTTTGTGAATCCTGAATGAGACAGTTATTTTCATCAAAAATAACTTTACACTTATTTTCTTTACAAATCTTATGAATAGATAACAGATTAACATGAAATCAGGAATGACAAACACATCAGACAGAACAAAAGAATCTGAAAGATTGATATTTCCAATCTTATCTATTTTAGCAGTAGAACCATTGGTATGATCTACTCTTAGATTAAGCTTGGAGACATCAACAACACCAGTAAATTGTGACTTAGAAGCAGTCATATGTTGACTTGCTCCTGAATCAACAATCCATTTTCTTTTATTAAAGAAAAGACATTAACTTTGTGTATTAATCACTTATTTAAAATGATGATTAGACTTATCAGGAGAAAAATAGAATCATTGATGCTTTCAGTGACATGGGAAGCAGTACTAGAGACAGTAGAAGACTTATTAAACTCTAACTTAGGTTTAAAATCCTTAGGATATCCAATGAGTTTAAAACATTTTCCAATAGTATGACATTTAATTCCATAATTTTTATAGATAAGATTCTGATTTCTACCCTTAATTTTTTTATTATCATTAATTTTACCAGCAAAGGCAGACAAACCCTGACTTTTATTAGACAAAACAAAAACATGGACATTTCCATGTTTCTGATTTGACTCTTCTCTGGACACAATAGGAAAAGCATTTTTAACATCAGACAATGGATCCATTATAAGAACATGACTCTTGCCCTGGTTATAAGAGTCATCAAGTCCACTAAGGAATTGAATCAGTTTCATGAGCTTAGAATGATTTTTAGTTTGAGTAGCAGCTTTACAAGTACAATCAGGACACTTAGTTAACCCATCAAATTCCTTCCAAAGACCATCCAACTTATTAAAATAATCAGACACATACAAATTACCATGAGTAATATTATTAATTTGTTGATGAATATTACAAACAACTGAACCATTAGCCTTATAATAGGTTTCACAAAGTTCATTCCAAATATCCAAAGCAAATTCAGAACAAGCATGTCCAATATAAATGGACTTAGAAAGTGAATTTAGAATCCAAGAACATACAATAGTATTAACTCTGTCCCATTTTAATGATTTAATAGCATCCTTATTATCTTTTAATTCAGCTCCTTCAATAAACCCTTGTTTATTTCTGGCTTTAAGAGCTCTTGTCATTGAACTTTTCCAAACCCTAAAGTTCTTAGTACAAAGCAATTTGAAACTTATAATAGTTGTCACAGAATGATCTGATGGATGCAAATATAGAGAATCATCAAAATCAAAAAAATCATTCTTACTAGAGGATTCAGATGGTGTTCCAGACATGATTAAAAGAACAATTAATCAAAAATAACAGACAAAACATGAATCCAACACCTAATCAAGCACTTTCATAATAGTTTCTATAAACTAAACAATATTCATAGCACATAGAAGACCAGAGCAAGCTAGTTTATAGACGTGAAACAATATGATCAGAAGATAACTAATCTATCAAGAACACCAAGTGAAATACAAAAAATAAAAGGTTTGTGAAACTTACAGAGATCTACAAATAAAAAAGCTTAGCAAGCAGCAATGTAGTTCCGATGAGTCTGAATATCAGATTCACCATTGAAAAACAAAACGGGCATTCAAATGCTAGAACCAACCTAGTTTTAGAACCTTGTTTGCATACACTTAACGTTGACCGATGCGATATTGTCGACCGTTAGAATTAACAAAAGGTTAACCCTAATCGTTTACTACTACCACCATCGTTTACTCTTAAGATGTGACAAGAGAACTACCAGGTTGATGAACGCCAAACCCGAAATCTATTGACAGATTGGAAGAAACAAACTCTAGATCTGTTAAGAAGATCCAAAGAATCCCAGGAGAGGAAGAATACAGAGCCAGAACCAGACCCAGACACAAAGACCTGAAACCCTAACTCCATCTAGATGAAGAACATGTCACAAAACCACCGTAGTGTGGCTCTGATACCATCAAAAAAATCAAACTCAATAACACACAAGATTACACAACATCCACATCTCTTATTTATTAAGAACAAGTAGGTTTTCAACAAATACTTACAAACCAAAGCTCACTACACAAAACGCTCTTCTCTATACAAAGATCCTCACTACAAATCTCTCACCTATTCTACTCTCAAATAGATTAAGAATAGAAGAAAAATAGACAAGATAAAAGAGAAGAAAACCCTAATGACGAAAGAGAGAAAAATATCAGTATGAAGATGAACGTATATGTGTATGTCTACAGTTTCTAAACAGATCTCCAATTTATACATCCGGATCACCAAAACTTAAACTGGGTTAGGTAAAACCCACGTATTTCATATATTCTTATTTAATTATTCTAGTCGAATACTTTCATAGCATATTCACAATAAACTTCCCTATATCAAACTCTAACAACCACATACACACGCACACACACACTCATATATATATATATATATATATATATATATATATATATATATATATACATATACATATACATATATATATTCATAAATAAAATAGAAAAAGGATACAATTTGAATTATAAGTTTGGAATAATAAATCCTTATAATTCGACACATACATATTCAAAAAAGTGTATTGCTCAAGATTATTATATTACCCATAACAAAATCTTTCACATTTATATTCAAAAAATGAATCACATAAGCAAGCACATATATAAAATAAAGACATGATAAAGATTTCAGTTGAAGTTCCTATCCATTTGGGACAAACCCTGAAGTTTTTGACATGATTAATCTTTGTGGTTGATGTCTGAATTCAAGAAGGAAGCCCAAAACCATAAGGGTTTGTATCATCAAATATCTTATGTGGCTTTAAAATGTGTGAGATTGACTTGGAGATCATCAATTTATAAGAAGAAGAGGAATCAGAGGAGAAGAAGTCATTCACTCTTGAAGAAGCCCTAAATTGAGTTATAAAGGATGAATATATCAACTAATTTCCTGTCACTAATTATTATGCCATGTCATAATAATTATGTCAAGTCATCGTTTAACCTATAAGATTCAGTTACCAATGGGTAATATGTGAAAAAAACATATAGTTTTGTTGGTGTTGTTTGTACAAAAACCTTACTTAATTGGTGTTTTTTTAACAAACCAAACTTTGATTGGGGTTTCCAAACAATTTTGAAATATAGTTACCCTTTTGAGTCTTTTCGTCTTTTCCTTTAATTATTTTTTACTGGTAGTTGTCAGTTACCACAAGGTGAAATAGGAATCTACATTATAGCCCCACCTAAGCTTAGGTACTAAACTTTCTAAACTGCGTCGTTTTGCTAAGGTTGTTCCTGAAAAAAATTGGCTACGTGATATGCTTAAAACGTATCTTCCTAATAACATTTCGTGATTTCATGAAATAAGGTTTTTCCAAATATTTTGTGGCACGCAGCCAATCACATATTTCCTTTATTGTCTAAAGTATAAAAGTTGTTGCAAAAAATAGACCTTACGTCATGCGTACTTGGGGTGTATGCATGGCGTAATTCAGTAACAGCGTTAGAGATGCATGAGAGTATGTTGGGTGTACTCATGGGCACGTAGGGCGCATTCATTAGATGAGCAAACCGGAAATTTTAGGCTTTGGGCCCTATATAATGTCATTAGCTGCCTTGAGACCCTCCCACCTTTAGCCTCTATTCTCACATTCAACTCTTTGCAAACCCTAATCCTCATTTGAGAGTTTTTGAGTTGTTTTGAGTGTTTTGTGTTCATCTATGAAGGAAGGAGTCCATTCGAGAGCATTTGAGCAACATCAAGCTTTGTGGATCTATAATTTTCATCTCTTTAGCAACCTCTAGAAGGTATAAAGTTCTGAACTTGATGAATACTTCATTAGATCTTGCTAGTTCTTGAGTTTTGTGCCTTTTTGGTCCCACGATCATGGTATATATGAGTTTGGTTTTCTCTAGACCAAATGAGTTGTCCTTTCAGACACTTTTGAGTATTTCTAGTCATAAAAATGTGATATTGGTCCCTTTCTCCCATCCATGCAAAAGTTATGAAGCTTGGGTTTTGCCGTTTTGGTTAGTAAGTTAGGGTTTGGATTTCGAACACTTCTTAGCCATGCAAAGTCATAAAGTTGGAAACTTTATGATTAAGGAGGTTATGTGGGGACTGGATTTGAGTTTTGGATGTAAGGTCTTAAGGGATTAAACACTTAGTTAAGAAGTAGGAGGTTGGTTGGGTACACTGGGCGTACCCGAGGGTACGTAACGCGTAGTCCCAAAGGATCCCGTAAACAGCCAAACCATCCTCAACGTTGGGTGTAGAGCTTGAGTAGGTAGTGCGTACTCAGCTTGTAGAGGACCTTTTACATTTTGATATTTGACCATTGACCACGATTTTGACCAAGTTGACGTGAGGGCATTTTGTGAAATTTTAAATAGTAGTTTGAAATGGGGTCCTTGTTATTTGTATAGGTGCTCTGTAGAGGCAGTATTTGGAGTAGTGATCTGTTTAGCTATTTTCAGACTCTATGGTGAGTTTTCCTCACTGTACTCGTGGGTCGAAGGCACCAGTGTTGGCCCACTAGGTTATGTATTCTAGTATATATGATGATGTTATATTGGTTGTATGATAGATTGGTAGACCTGTGTGGTACCTTTATTTTTCCGGATATGTGTTTACGTTTATTTGTTGTATATGTCGACATATTGTGGTTGGGTTGAGACAGTTTTGCTTTGTGCTGAAGACTTAGATACCCGTCGTGGTTCAGATAAGTTGTAGGCCCTACGAGGTGGTCCAGTCAGGCCAAAGGCCCGAAAAGCGGTCCAGATAGGTCGTAGGCCCTACGAGGCGGACCAGTAAGGCTGAAGGCTCATATTTGCATGTTGTTATTTGTGTGGTTGTATGTATGGTATTTTAAGGGAACTCACTAAGCTTTGTCTTACAATTTGATGGTTATGATTTCAGGTATTTCAGAGGACAGGGGCAAGGTGAAGGCTTAACCGTGCACATCATCCTGGATTTATGTGTTTTATGATTTTGGGATACTCTAATTCATGATTGTGACGTTTTAGAACTTGTTTCGTAAAACTTATGAATTTTGGAATGGTTCCTAAAAATGAAAAAAAAATTCCTTGATTATTTTTTGGGATGTTCCAAGTTGGTATCGGATCCCTGGTTTGAGAGAATTTAATGAGCATTCGTATGAATCCATACTTAAACGAAGGATCTATAAAAAGTTTTCAAAATTATTTTCAAAAGTAACCATGGAAGGATGAGATGTATACGATCAACCGGATCAAGGAAGTATTCCCCAAGATAACCACACTTTATATTCTTATGATGATTATGATAGAATTGCATGCTGGTTGTAGGCTAGGGTTTTTCAGGAATTGAATGATAGAATTTCCTAAATTATGATGCCTGGTAGCCTAGGAGATTTTTTGTACGCTAGATGGAATTGAAATCATTACCGTAGTTGCTTAGTGTATGCATCATAGTTGTACATAACTAAGATTTCATAGCCTGAGAATGTATGATTTAGCCTTATTGACTATCCTTTGTTTGGTTATGGGTTTACAGTAGAATCAAGTATTTTATTGTATATGGAATCTTGCGTTATGTATGATTAGCATGCACGGGCGACTACAACGTTGGTGGAACTTCCATGAGTTAGTGTAATTTATATCAGGATAGAGTGGGGAAGGTTTAGCCACTATTGAGAAAATGTATACGATGTATGTGTATCCTACATGTTGGGTCTTGCGATCGGGTAGTCCATAACGACCCCCCTTGATATGAATACAGGTAGGTGTGGAAGGCAGTATGGGCTCGTACTATTGAAAGCACAGGACCCGTACACATAGTAAGGAATTCATGAACCCTGAGGGTCTAGTCTTTCCATAATGATTGTGATAGTATGAAGTGGCATTTATGATGTGTTTTGGTTCATTTTCATCATGGTGTAAACGAGAGGTTTTAGATCAAGAGCTAGTGGCTCGGCGAGGCCAGGATTGATTGATGATGAGATTTACGAGTTGATCTCCACTCAAGTGACTGTGGTTGTTCTGGGTGCCATTCCAAAGGGTTTTTTGGTCCATTAAAACCGTTATGATTGAGCGGTTCAATGAGCGGTACGTTGATGTGACTAAGGTTGTTGCTATAGCTGTTGCTACCGCGGGGGTTCAGGGGAGAGGGTCATTCCAATACCATGACATCAGCAAAACGAAGCCCCCGACGTTCGATGGGGTCAAGGACCCGATCGTGGCTATGAGACAGATTTCTAATATGGAGGGGGTGCTTCTTTACTTGTTCCTTTCCAGAGTACTGGAAGGTTAGGTGTGCCTTGAAACTGCTTCATCTAGGCGCGAAGGACTGGTGGAACCAGGTAACTAGCTCTTATACTCCTAAGAAGAGGGTTGCTATTTCTTGGAGATGTTTCGCACATAGTATGTTACCCTAGTGGAGATGGAGAGGTTGGCCTGTGAGTATCTATCGTTGAAGTAGACGACATAGTCGGTGATGGAGATCATCAAGATGTTTATTAAGAGAGCTCTTTTCTGTCCTGAGTATTTTACTTCATAGCAGGCTTATATGTTGTGATACTTGAGCATGATCAAGACTAAGATTTAGCAGTTTATGTGTACCCATCATTACAATACCCTCTCTGAGCTTCAGTGTGTCATACAAAGACATGAGATTGAGATTGAGGTCCAGACGAGTGAGGAGAGGCAAGCACTGGTTCAACCATACCCTACAACAAAGTGGTTCAAACTTGCTGTTTCACGATCAGTAGGACAGAGGGGCTGCACTTGTGGCAAGTCCAGGAAGGCGCATGAGGGCGCATGTCGATTAGCTATTGGGTGCCACAAATGTGGCAAGGAGGGGCATTTCGCGAGGTCATTTCATAAGAAAGCTCATCTATTGGGTACTAGGATTTGTTATCAATGTGACCAGGTGGGTCATGTGAAGGCCCAGTCTCCATTACTTGCTGCTAGGCCCATTTAGGCACTAGCCCCAACTACTTTGAGGATTACGAATGGACGACAAGGGAGAGCTAAGGCCCTGAAGGCCAAGATTCATGTGACAACTCGAAATTTCTATCATGTACAACCATTCACTTCAATAGAACTCAAAATTGTTTCTGCTAACTTTTAAGCTGTTTAGAGTCGGTTTGAGTGTTCTAAAGCCTAGTACTTCAAGAGGTAAACATAGACAGTATACTTTAGAGTTAGTTGTGAAACATTTAAGTCCTAAAACTCCAAGAGTTTGGAGTTTATGGCCCAAACATGGAGTTTACGGCCATAAACTCTAAGGAGTATAAATATGACACATAGTCATTTTATTCACTTTTTATCATTTTCAAGCCAAGAACTCATTCTCTCTCAAGTATCATCTGATTTCCCTTCTTGATCTTCAACTTTGTAAGTGTTTTCTTCCTTGATTAGTTGATATACTACAACATCTAGTGATTGTACATGATTTCATCCATGAAATCTCTTCATTTTGATAGATCTTCAAGTGTTCTTCATTTCACCAAGAACACCAAGAACACACACTAGTGTTATTGGACTTTAAACACCCTTACAAGCTTCTATATTGTAAGTACTCTTACCTTAGCTTGTTATAGGCTTGATACACTTGTCAATAAACTAGAAAACATCAAGAAACACAAGATCATAAGTGTTTACGACCAAGACAATCTCCGTGGGCCGTAAACTCTAATGAAAGGGCCATTATGAGCCCTAGTCCCTTCCTAAGCGTTAGATGCAAGTCTAGATCACTTCCTTGAGGAGTATAGGACCTTAAACAAACAAAAGAATCAAGCGCACATGAGTTTATAGCCCTAAACTCATGGGGAATTGACCATGGGCCGTAAATTCTAAAAGGTGGACAATTGTGCCACTTTTACTTCCTAAGGCTTGGACTTGATCATAGGATACTTAACCTTGACTTATAAGACCTTAAAACACAAAATGGTACTAATTACCATCAGTTTACGGCCGTAAACTCATGGGGGAAATGACCATTGGCCGTAAACTCACATGGTGTTACCATTTGGCCAGTAAACTCCAATGTGAGGCCATACAAACCTTAGATGCAACCCTTTGGTACTTATAGCACTTGAATCAAAGTTTTTTCCATGTCCTAGGGTGTCTTAACTTGGTCAATTAGTTGTTAAATGACTAATTAAATACATATATATTTGTCACTATATGTCAAATAGGATCCGTGTGTGTGCTCAAGTCTTCACTTGACACTTAGCATCCTATACCATCCGTTCATCCAAACCACTCACTACAAGTGAGTTCATACCCCTTAAACAACCTTTTAAATGATTTTAAATGCTTTTATATGGGGGGGGGAATACAAAGTTGAACTATTATAGTTATTATATCAATCACATGTGATTAATAACTATCAAACATATGGATTTGCTTACTTTTCAAACTGTGTTTTCAAACAAACTACTTGAAACTATTTTGCAAACTCTTTTACATGTTAAATACTTTTATTAAACTCTTTTAAACTTATACTTTGTCAAATATGTATCTATATAGATATTTTTATATAAGTAGGATTGAAAGGACTTAGGACTGATAGCTCGCCTTGCTTCCTGTTCCTTGTTTGGTTGTGGACTTAGGGTATCGGTTATTTGTCCGAAGGTTATTTGAAACCTAGTTATGTATTATGTATATGTATGTAGATATAAAATTTACTTTTCTCATTTCAATACCTTTAGGTAGCAAAGGAACACAAACATGTTCATACATACAAACAACATTACTAGCAAACTATAATAGGTATAGTTTAGGAAGTTACAAATACTATTACTAGAACAATGAAACATACAATGAGTCAGTTCATACATGAGTCAACACATACTATAACGAGAAACAGATAGAGAATACTATGATGAAAAACAAACAATAACATACAGAGAGAACATACATACATACTAGACAGTAGGGGTGTTCGTTTGGATGGGTCGGTTTGATCCGATGCAATCAAGTGAATCCAAATTGATTTTGGTTCTCAAAACATGGATCTGAATAGTCCAAACAATATTCAAATTCAGTCCGATCCAATCCAATTACAATTCGGTTGGATCGGTTTTTATAATTTGGTTTTCAAAAACCAAGACATTTTAAAACGACATATAATTATAATATTATCCAACTTTACACAATAAATGAAAAAAAATAATTTAGTTGTGATTTGAAATTTATAAACAACTACTAAGAAGATATATTATAGTTAAATATTTTATAGATAGAAAACTTTTGAGAGAAAATGCATATTAATGTTTTTTTTATCGGGTGAAACGTATTGAACCTATTTGAAAAAATAAATTACGAAATTAATAAATAACTATATATATATATATATATATATATATATATATATATATTATAAATAAATAATTAATTAAATAGTTATTCGGTTTTTTAGACTATTCGGTTCATATTTTATAAATCAAAACCAATCCAAAATCCAAAATAATAACTCGGTTTTATTGAAAACCAATCCAAAAATCCGAATATCCGAACCAAATAGTCCAATCCAAATTGTCCAATTGGACAATTCGGTTTTATCCAATTAGTGAACAGCCCTATTAGACAGAGAGAGAACATACAATACAGCTAGTACATACTATACATTATACAAGAGAACATACTATTATGAGAAACAGAGAGAACATACATACATACTAGACAGAGAGAGAACATACAATACATCAACTACATACAATACATATACAAGAACATTACAACAGTATGTGGGCCACGTAACGGGGCATGACATCACCTGTCATGGCTCGTTTTGTATCCAGAGTCTCCTAGAAGGAGAGTGTTAAATTTGTGTATAGATCTATACTGGATTGACTATCCTACACCTTGCTGCTCGCTATAGTGGGACTTGCAAGTCTACGGGTGCCAAATGTCATTTTTTCCGACGTCTTTCATCGTCGTGTTTATAGTTGGTAGTATGGTACAGGCATATCACATGTTACTTTAAATAACAAATTGGTTTAAGGTAATTAGTACAGCAGTAGTTACTTAATACAACACTACAATACTTTAATATTTCCCCATTGCATTCACTTTGTGATTTTCACATAATGAACGGTAATGTAAAAACTATATTTTTGGTTAATGATGTTTAAACTTGGGAAAATACACACACACACACACACTTTTACAAGAAACAAACATACATTTCGATTGATGCCTTGGTAGAAGGCTACGTTTAGTAGAAAATATAGGATTTTCTAGGAGATACAAACATTTACAAACTTATACATGAAGTACATACAAACACTTTCATACAAACATTGACACTAAAATACTTATGAACTCACCAGCTTTAAAGTTGATCAACTCTTTCAAAATAACTTGTATTCTCAGGTCACCAGTAGAGAGGTACTGGTGCCAGATTTTAACAAGATGGAGCTCGTTCAAGACTCATCTTTTATTTTGATATACATTTTTGGTGTCTTATAAACTTCACATAACACACTTGTATTAAAATTATATTATTAGTACAATGGATGATGTTGTTGCTTGTTTACTACTATGCATTTTTGTGATACTGTTCATGACGTCCTCCACCCCTGAACGTTTCCGTCGTTCCGGTTTTGGGGTGTGACAGATTGGTATCAGAGCATTGTTTATAATGAATCGAGTATATCAACCCATAAAAGATATACAAACTATAAACACAAAGGGATTAAAATACTCTGACCAAGAGTTTATACTTTTAAATAATAAAATATTTAACCAAGTATACATACCTGCATTCATACTAAAATCAGTGTCACTAGGACAGAAGAAAAGTAGTATGATTGTTGGGCAACACAATTAGACTTAGAGACATATGGTCAACCCTGGGAAGATATAGCCTGATCAACTATATTATTTGAGGAGTGACTAGCATGTGCCTAAGAGTGGTTGTGAGATTGCAACAAGTCCAAAAACTTACCAATACTACTACAATGAAAACATTAGAACAGAACATATACTTAAAATACTATAGGAGTATTTTGTGTTACTATAAATTACTTATGTGCAAACAAAAAAAGGGTCTTTAGTAGTATGTCAATAGTTGCTGAGTGGATACGCTAATTTTATATATAACTAGGATGTCATAGACTTAGAATCTGCGATCTTTGCTTTACTTCCTGTTCCTTGTTTGGTTGTGGGCTTAAAGTTAGGGTCACTTATTTGAAGGTCTATCCTGTTTTGAGTACATATAACTGGTATGCACTAAACAAGTATTGAAGAAATTGATAAAGATCATCTTATAATTATTAAATTAGGGAGTCTATTTAGTTATATCTTATACCCCTTTTATCGCGTAGATATCATGGCTGGATTCCATCTTCCCGGAGACCCATACTATCCCAACAACGACAATGCTGGATGGCTTGAAGAAGAGCTAGAGGATGATCATCCAATCCCTTTGGATGATCACTATGCTGAAGGCTTTTATGATGGTTCTGACTCAGAACCTAAAGTCAACAACCTACACCCAGTAGCTCCAAACCCAAACCATCGTCCAACATTTCAAGGGCTCACACCTCTGTGGGCCACAAACTTGAACAGATGGAGTCAGGAACATGGTCAAACCATTCCATACAATGGGTACAGAAGCTTTTACAACCTAAACGAGGGAGGTTCAGCTGACCAAGTCTTGCCCATCATAGTTCGTAGGATTTCTCGGAACACCGAGCAAGGTCGAGCAACCATCGACCGAATAGTGGAGATTGATGCCAACTCTAGCGTTAACACAATCCGCATTCATCAACTAAAGTCTGCTTAGGAAAGGACCCAGGTCCATAATGCAGCCTTTTAGAGAGAACTTACTGAAACCTGTAAGTCCCTAAAATGCACGTGTATCAATCAGATCCGTTTGATGGTGCGGAATCCCAATCAAATGGATGATGTCAGATAAAATAGAAGACAAGAAGAAAAATATGATGAATCTATGTATGAATTGATTAGAATGAGGATTCGGATACAAAAGATTCACACACACAAACTTTTCTCTAGTTTCTCTCTTGGCCGTACACTCCTTGTTGTTCATCAATCTGTTCCTCACACCCTAACACCTATATTTATACAAGGGAATATGGGCTTGGTGGACATCGGCCGTAAATGGGTTTATGGCCATAAACACTGACCGTAAACCCCACCTGACCGTAAACTAGACTGTAAGCTCATAAAATATTACATAAAAATATAATTGCCCAAAAAAGCAAAGTATAAACCATATTTGACCCAACAATCTCCCCCTTGGTTTATAACTTTCTTTTCTTAATTGACCGAACAAGCTCCCCCTAAAAAGTAGCTGACTTTTCTTGTTAATCTTCATTGGGAGATTGGCTTCAACATTTATCTTCAAATTCTTCACAACTTCAAGATGTACTTGATGAATCTTCAATGAATGAATTCATCTTGAGCACTTGAACTTTTCTTCAAGATTTGACTCTGAATGCACATTGGGTGAGGAGGCTTGACGTACTGATTCTTGAAAGATAGCGCTTTCAGCTTGAGAATCTTCAGATAGAACATCAGAGAGAAAAAATCTTCTGGATCACTTCAGCAGGTTCATAGATAGCAGCAGACTCATTGAGGAGGCTTCTATGTAATCCGTCACATAATCTTCAATTTCTGCTTCACCTTGCTTCTGGGGTTGAAGGATTGAATTTGAAAGAATAATCTTCATTTCTTGCTCCTTCGAATGAGAATTCTTCGATGCTCACGGACAAGACTTTGGCTCAGAAATCTTCAACACAAACTCCATGAGTTTCATCTTCACCTGAAATCACTTTTCAAGACAAAACAAAACTAAAAGAAAACTTAGAACAAAAGGTAAAACAAAAATAACACTATTTTTTCATTTTGAATTTTATTTTGATTTTTTTTTAATTTTTTATTTTTAATTCTCCCCTAATATTTAAATTAGAAGAACACTATGAACAAACTTAACAAAAACAAAAATAATAGCTAACTTTAAGAGTGATTTGGGATCAAAGTTTTTAGACAACCTTTATCCGTTTATCAGTACCTCTCCCTTCATGAATAGATCTTGTCAATCGCCGGTATTGTGGTCCACTTAAACACGAGAGATTCTGACAAAATTAGGACATACTATAAGTGACAAGACAATGTGATCCTAAGTTCCTAGATAATATTCCTTAAAGACCATTCAGCTGACGACGGCCAAAGATATTGTTGTCCATCTAAATTGAGCAGCGAGATCTGTAGACAATCTGTATGTGTTCAATTTTAATTGTACTAGAACGTGTTTCCCGGTTCCTGATATGCCCGAGCCATCAAGGACTTCCAAAATACTCCTTACACCGGGTGAGCAGACAATTATTAAGAGAGAAGATATATTTAGAATGCATATGTTGTACATCCAGGTCGGATCTCTTCCAATCACGCAAAGGATGAAACATATGACTAAATGAAGTTTCAGAGGGATTGAGAAGAGAATGATGCATATACTGTGTACCAGGTCGGATTTTAAGTCACACAAAGGAGACAGTATATGGCTAACAGATAGAAAGAATTGCATAGATAGAAGATGCAGAGAGATAGAATTGCATATGTTACAGTCCAAGTCGGATCTCTCGATCACGTAGAGGATGCAACATATGACTAACAGATAGAAAGAAAGAAAATAACCTTCTACAGACCTAATTTATCGGAATTCCCCAGTCACCCCATCCAACCGGAATTAAGGACAGAATCCGCACATCAAGGAAAAGTGAATCCACAGTTCTAGATACAGGTTCTTTTAGTGTGACCGGTAGATTCCCATGTATATCTTCCTGCTCAACCTATCCGAGCGTCGTATTAACAAGCTAAACGGATCTAACTAGGTCATTGTTTGTCAAGTCCTTGAATCTCTTAAGTTTTAACTCCTCCTAGTCAAGTCCATTTAAAATCTTTCGTGCCTACCAGCGCATCGAACACAGAGCCTAGACAATTCAGATTCAGTCCCTTACACATATTCAGATTGCCTGTTATCACGTGATTATATCACTTCCCAAAACATCTCCTGCAAGCACATTCCATTAACACCATATTTTTGATTTTCTGATTTTCTAATCTTTTTGTATTTTTTTTAAATTAAAATTTTCTAATTTTTGTTTTGTTTTTATTTCTCCTTCTAAATTTGTGCATAGGAGAGAAACGAAAGTAAATGTGCAAATTTAAACTATCCTAAAACAAAAATTAGTCTTTAAAGCGAATCAGCTTAAGAAAAACTCAGGAGTATAGAGAAGAAAATGCAAACCGTAAGTCACTGATTGAATTTGCATCCAGAAGGTCTAAGAACAGCATGCGTAATCTCAGAACAAATCCAAAAATTCTTTACATCGTTAAGCACTAACCCCATGAGTGATCTCTTCCTTTTTTCCCTTCCTGCAAAAGGACACATACTCTCAAGCAAAGGTCAAAATATGGCACAGTTGAGAGATGCCTCCTATCATGTGCCTGGAACAGCCACTATCAACAAACTGAAATCTGATGATATGCCTCCATAGCTGCTCCGACACAGAGCGGGATTAGTTGGTCTTTGGAACCCAGTCCATTTTAAAACCTGGTCGACCTTTGTCATCAACGCACTATACTCTCTCCCATGACATATCCTGCTTATCACAAACAGAAGATGTATATATATTATAATCATTAATTGATTTGGGAGATTGAACCTTTGGTACCCATTTGTATTCGGGTTTAACCCATTTCTTGTTCGATCCGATGGCTGGCTCAATACTTGATATTGAACACGAAGCTGATCGTCGAGATGACTTTGACCTAGTCGGTCTTGGTTTTACTGGGGCATCTCTTGGATTGGACTTCTTGGTCGGCATTCCCTTCTTGCCCTTGGGATTTTGATTCTTGGCCTTGAAAGATTGATTCTTGGCCTTATGCGCGTTCAAGTCACCATTGTCTGAACGTGACCTGGAAGGGTTTCTTTTGAAGTATCTCCCACTTAGCATGTTTTTCCATCCTTACGCATTGTAGGGAACGTATGCTCGATTTGGACAATTTCTGGCAATGTGTCCAGGTGTTCCACAGTGAAAACATGTATTTTTCTTCACTGTGAAGTTGTTTCTTTCTACCCCTGGTGGCGTATCTTTGCCTTGTCTCTTGTTGTTCCCACATGCACACTTGCAACAGGCACTCTGTTTCACTGGAATTGGATGCCTGTATTTCTCAACGGTTGGTTGATCAGAAGCAGCTGAGTTCGAAGCAACAGACTCAGAGCTCAAAGAGATGTTGATTTGTTCAATGGTTTTCTCCTTGTTCTCATCTTCTGCTACTTTACCTGCACATGAAGTAGACACATTAGTATTTTCAACCTGAATACCTCCTGACACAAATCCAGCTGGTTTTCCATATTGAAGATGTGCCTCCCTGTTAATTTCTTCCTGTGTCATAGGGATGGATGTGTAGTTATGATTGAAAGGTGGAGGAACAATATCATACCCTAGACCTTTGTTTTGATTATCTTTGAATTTTAATTGGGTTTCAGATAAGGACTCGACTGTCTAACTTGACGCAGTATAATTTTTAAAACTAACATTTGTTTTTCCACACTTAATTTTTAAAGTGTCAAGTTCTTCAGTTAGAGCAGCAAGTTGTCTCTTAATATAGTCATAATTTTCACACTTGTTGCTATACTCTTCCTGAAGCTTCCTAAAATCCTTGGTTTTTTCTTCTAATTCAGCCTTCAGGGGTTTCTGTCCTTTCCTGAGTTGATATCCTTCATATCTCAGGTCCTCAACTTCTCTTTTTAATAAATCAATTTGTTCCCGAAGAAATTTAATCGTAGTTTCATAAGCTGGGGTACATGTAACTCAGTGACCGGAATGTTTTCAGAACTCATTGTTTTTCTACACTTCAAGGCATCAAGTTCTTCAATTACATCAGCAAGACTAAGATGATTGAGATCTTTTGTCTTCTTGATGATAGCCACGTTCATATCCCACGATTTCGGAAGTGAATCCAGTAGCTTTTTGTTTATCTCAAACTTAGACAAGAAGATCCCAACTATATTCATCTTAGTAGTAAGTGTAGTAAATCGCTGCAACTGAGTTTCGAGGGTTTCTCCAGGGATATAATCGAACATGTTGAAGTTTTGTCTTAACATCTCTTGACGACTCTCTTTCATGTCTTCAATTCCCTTGTAAACTTCAAATACTATTAAAAGCACAACTAGAACTTAAAAGTCAAACTTAAATTTAAAAAAAATGCCCTTTGACTATAAACCTCAAACGTCAACCTTAAAAGTCAATTTTAAAAAGTCAAACTCAAAAGTCAAACCGAAAAGCTAAATTTGAAAATTTAAAAGTCAAACGAGAAAGTCAAATTTTAAAGTCAAAGGTCAAACTTTAAAAGTCAAAGTCAAAATTTTAAGTAAAAAGTCAAAATTAAAAGTCAAAAATTAAAAATTAAAATTTTTGGTTGAAAACGGAGCTTAAAAATAAAAGAAATTGATTTTTGGGCAAAAAGTGTAAAATTTGCGAAACTTGGAAGCGGCAAGGAGTTGTTAAGTTTAAAATTTGGGAGGGAAGGAACAGAGTCGTTGCTGGTGGAGTTGGTAAGGTGCCGAGTTGATGAATCAAAGGTCGTGGGTTCGATTCTCGGCTCCTCCAAAGCGCCTCTTATTTTTTATATGAGGCGAGAAGCTGCATGCGAGGACGAGGCGAGGCGATGCGAGGCGATGCAATGCGATCCGTAAACCACCGTGGACCGCAAACCGAGGCCGGCCGTAAACTCCGAGGCAGCAAACTTCGGACCGTGAACCTCGAGCAACAAACTCCGGACCGTGAACCTCGGGCCGTGAACTCCGAAACCCAAGCTGCCGACCGCAAACTCCGCCACACCCTCGCAGGTTTCGACCAAAAACACCGATTTTTCGACTTTGAAGCTCCAAAACTCGATCAAAAACCCTTTTTTTATGAAAAACACGAAGAACAAACCCCCCTTATTTTTTAGAGATCTATCCAAAAACACAAGAATATTTCGAAAATAAGATCAAATTATGCCCCAAATCTGGAAAAATTGACTGATACAACTTCGCTCTGATACCAATTGTATTTCCCTAAAATGCCTGTGTATCAATCAGATCCGTTTGATGGTGCGGAATCCCAATCAAACGGATGATGTCAGATCAAATAGAAGAGAAGAAGAAGAAGAATATGATGAATCTATGTATGAATTGATTAGAATGAAGATCCGGATACAAAAGATTCACACACACAAACTTCTCTCTAGTTTCTCTCTTGTCCGTACACTCCTTGTTGTTCATCAATCTGCTCCTCACACCCTAACACCTATATTTATACAAGGGAATATGGGCTTGGTGGACATGGGCCGTAAACACTGACCGTAAACCCCACCTGACCGTAAACTAGACTATAAGCTCACAAAATATTACATAAAAATATAATTGCCCAGAAAAGCAAATTATAAACCTTATTTTGACCCAACAAAACCCGAGCTGAAGTCAGGGAAGTTCGAGCTCAACAGGCAATGATAGAAAGGCTCATGAGACACATGGAGCGCCGTCTGTCAGAATCAAGGACTCACCCTAGTGGCTCTCGTCATAGATAGAGCCTACTCAACTTTCTCTTTTGGATATAACTTAATTATGTAAAAACTCTAGTTGAATTTCCCATCTTTGTAAAGACCTTAGATCTGTTAAGTCATGATTTGGTCATAGTTCTGTCAAAATTTTCCCATCTTGGTTTGATGAAAGACCTACTTCTAGGTAATTTTTCCCTAACTTGTTACATCTGTAATACCAGTATTATTGACAGATATCTAATCTCATGGAAATTATTATCCAAATACTTTCATCTTTTAGTACTAGATCTACATTCAACCATATTATTCAAATGTGTTGTTGGACTATGGAGAGTTAGTCCATGAGTGATTCTCATCAATTCTCTATATTTTAGTCTTATCAATATCTTCATCTTTGTAAACGTATAGTTAAAAGATGCCTCCACGCCGATCAACGAGACACAATCCTCCAGTAACTGCAACACCACCTACTCCTCAAATCGATACAATAGCTCTAAATGTTGCAGTAGCTGCGGCTGTGGCAACAACCATGGCTCAATATCATTCTTCTGGTTCCACTGGAGGAGGAACCCCCGTTCAGTCTACTCATGGTGAAATCCCTGTGCGCTTGAGAGAGTGCTCCTACAAGGACTTTACCAACTGCAAGCCAAAGTCCTTTAGAGGGACTGGCGGAGTCATTGCCCTCTCACAATGGTTCGAGAAAACCGAATCGGTTTTCAAAATCTGCTCCTGTCTAGAAGGGAGCAAGGTTAAGTTCGCTGCTTGCACCTTCGAGGAAAAAGCCCTGACATGGTGGAATAGCCATGTCAAGTCACTATCTCTAGTGGTGGCTAATGATATAGGTTGGGATGCTCTTGGAGAGCTAATGGTTGAAGAATATTGCCCGAGAGGCGAGATCCAGAAATTAGAACATGAATTGTGCAGCCAAACCATGAAGGGCTCCGACATAGTTTCCTATACCGCCAGGTTCAGTGAGCTGGTGGCCCTCTGTCCCAACATGGTTCACACAGAGGGAAAGAAAATAGACAGGTACATCTGGGGGTTGGTGCCTCCATTTCAGGGGAATGCTTTAGCTTCAAACCCCACTACATTCGATAGCGCCAAGTGGTTGGCACAACGGCTCTTTGATCATGGGGTCCATACCTCGGCTGCAACAACAACCCTAGCCATCTCAGAACCTTCCAAAACCGTTGATTCCAAGCGGAAGTTCTAGGATGACAAGAACAAGAAGAAGGCTGCCAAAATGTAGCAGGTCGTGGAAGTACATGCTACAATAGCACATGCCGCTGCTGCTCCGGTAAAGCAGTACGATGGAACTTTTCCAAGGTGCAACAAATGCATCTTCCACCACATCGAAGCCTGCCGGGAAATGCACTGCTCTAACTGCAATAGGAAGGGGCACATTGCCACTTTCTGCAAGGCTCCTGCGAAGCCAATCACCCAAGTCCTCGACGCTGGTGTAAGCCAGGCTTGCTACGGTTGTGGCGAGGTGGGCCACTACCAAAAGGAACTGCCCAAAGGCAGGGATCGCTGGCGGAGTGGGAAGAGTTTTGGCTATAGGCCATGAGGAAGCGGTTGCCGACCCCACAGTGGTCACTGGTACGTTTCTCCTCGATAACTCATATGCATGCATTCTGTTTGATAGTGGAGCGGAGAGGAGTTTCGCGAACCAAAAATTTGCTCATTTACTTAAGCAAAAATCATGAGCACTTAAAGAACCGTTCACTGTAGAAATGGATAATGGGAAGACAGTGAGTACTAGCTGCATATACATAGGTTGTACCCTAACTATAGATAGCCATTCATTTTCAATCGACATGGATTGGTTGAGTCTCAATCGTGCCGACATCATGTGTTATGAAAAGGCTGTTCCCCTTAATCTGTCGTCTAGCGAAACTCTAGTAATCTACGGCGACAAACCTGACACTAACCTTCACCTCATCTCGATCATTCAAGCCCAGAAATTCTTACGAAAGGAATGTCGCGCATTCCTCGCTCATGTTGTCGATGTAAGCCAAGAAGCGAAAGACATTAAGAACATTCCAGTAGTACGTGATTTTCCCGACATCTTTCCAGAAGAACTCCCAGGATTACCTCCGCAACGTCGAGTCGAGTTCAGAATCGACTTAGTTCCAGGGGTTACCCCAGGAGCTAAATCACCCTATCGTCTAGCACCTGCAGAGATGCAGGAACTGTCCAGTCAACTTAACGAACTGCTCTGCAATGGCTTTATAAGACCAAGCTTCTCACCCTGGGGAGCTCCAGTCTTGTTCGTCAAGAAGAAATACAGATCGTTTCGTATGTGCATCGACTACAGGGAGCTCAACAAACTGACCATCAAAAATCATTATCCTCTGCCTCGTACTGACGATTTATTTGATCAACTTCAAGGGGCGAACTTCTTTTCAAAAATCGACTTGAGATCCGGGTATCACCAATTACGAGTGCTAGGGGAGGATGTTCCGAAGACAGCCTTCCGAACTCGCTATGGACACTACAAATTCGTAGTGATGTCGTTCGGATTAACCAACGTGCCCGTGGTATTCATGGATTTAATGAATAGGGTGTTTCGTCCATACTTGGATCAGTTTGTCATTGTCTTCATCGATGACGTACTTATCTATTCTCTTAGTAAGGAGGAGCATAGTCAACATCTACGACAAATCTTAGAAACGCTACGATCGGAGAAGCTCTATACGAAGTTCTCAAAATGCGAATTTTGGATCCGAATAGTCAAATTCTTAGGGCATGTGGTTAGCGAAGAGGGAATACACGTGGACCCTTCCAAAATCAAATCCATTGAGATCTAGTCAGCACCGAAGATGCCTACCGAAATTTGGCAATTTCTAGGCCTCGTTGGCTACTATCGCAGGTTCATTCATAACTTCTCGCGAATTGAGAAATCTCTTACCACACTGACCCAGAAGGGCGTACCCTTTGACTTGGAAGAAAAGCAGGAGAGAGCGCTCCAAACGCTCATGCGAGCCTTGTGCACCGCACCAATACTATCCCTCCCCGAAGGGATAGAAGACTTCGTATTCTATTGTGATGCGTCAAATCAAGGCCTCGGCTGTGTTCTGATGCAACGAGGTAAGGTCATCGCCTATGCCTCGAGACAAGTGAAGACACACGAGGTCAACTACACCACTCATGATCTTGATCTAGGAGCAGTTGTGTTTCCTCTGAAGATCTGGAGACACTACCTATATGGTACGAAGAGCACTATCTTCACAGACCACAAAATCCTACAACATATAGTTGACCAGAAGGAGCTCAACATGAGACAACGATGGTGGGTCGAGCTAATCAGTGATTACGAATGTGAAAATCGATATCATCCTGGTAAAGCCAACGTAGTAGCAGACGCCCTAAGTCAGAAGGAATACTCTAGTCATAGAGTCAAATCTTTTACTATGACTATCCATTCACACTTATCCACACAAATCAAGGCAGCTCAACTCGACGCTTTAAAACCTAAAAATGTGGCAAGTGAATCCCTTTGAGGGATGGATAAGAACTTGGAAGTCAAGGGTGGCGGAGCTTTATATCTCATGGATCGGATCTGGACACCGAAACACGGTGGCTTCAGAGACTTGATCATGACGGAAGCTCACAACACTCGATATTCCGTCCACCCAGGTTCAGATAAGATGTATCTGGATCTTAAAAAGCTATAATGGTGGCCTAACATGAAAGTAGAAATTGCTACCTTCGTAAGTAAATGCCTTACTTGCACCAACGTTAAGGTCGAATACCAGAAACCTTTAGGTCTACTACAACAGCCGGAGATACCGGAATGGAAGTGGGAGCGGATCACAATGGACTTCATAACCAAGCTAACCAAGATGACGGGTGGTCTTGATACCATCTGGGTGATCGTAGACAGGTTAACCAAGTTCGCACACTTCCTGCCGATCAATGAAACAAACAAGATGGAGAAGCTAACAAGAACTTACATTTGGGAGATTGTACGACTGCACGGTGTCCCCATATCCATTATCTCTGATAGAGATAGTAGATTCACTTCGAGGTTCTGGAAGTTGCTACAAAGTTCCCTAGGAACTAGGCTGGGCATGAGTACAACCTACCATCCACATACCGACAGACAGAATGAGAGAACTATCCAAACCTTGGAGGATATGTTGCGAGCCTGTGTGATCGACTTTGGGAAAGCATGGGATACTCATTTACCCCCTTGTCGAATTTTCCTACAACAATAGTTATCACACGAGCATAAAGGTTGCTCCATTTGAAGCCCTCTATGGCCGAAAGTGCATATCCCCTCTGTGCTGGGCTGAGGTGGGTGACACCTAGTTAGCTAAAGGACGAGTTCCTGACAGCACTCTCACTGGTCCGAAGATCATTCGGGAAACGACAGAGAAGATCGTTCAGATTCGTGAACGATTGAAAGCCTCTAGAGACCGAGAGAAAAGCTATGCAGATAAACGAAGGAAACCGTTGGAATTCCAGGTGGGCGATCGTGTTCTATTGAAGGTCTCACCCTGGAAAGGCTTGATACGCATCGGAAAGCGTGGAAAGCTAAATCCAAGACACATAGGGCCTTTCGAGATTCTCGCTAGAATCGGCCCGGTAGCTTACAAACTTAACTTACTACGCGAACTCAGTAACGTACATTCTACTTTCCACGTCTCAAACTTGAAATAGTGTCTGTCCAACAAGACTCTTGTAATCCCACTCGACGAATTCGAGATCAACGAGAGCCTCAACTTCGTGGAAGAACCTGTAGAGATCATGGATCGAGAGGTCAAGCAAACAAAGCAAATCCGAATCCCGATAGTGAAGGTTCGCTGGAATGCCAAGCGAGGACCTGAATTCACTTGGGAGCCAGAGGATCCGATGAAATTGAAATATCCTCATCTTTTTACTTAGTTATTTATAACTACTTATTTACTTAAACTCTAATTTTGGGATGAAATTCCCTCTAACAGGGGGATGATGTAACAACTCGAAATTTCTATCATGTACAACCATTCACTTCAATAGAAATCAAAATTGTTTCTGCTAACTTTTAAGTTGTTTAGAGTCGGTTTGAGTGTTCTAAAGCCTAGTACTTCAAGAGGTAAACATAGGAAGTATGCTTTAGAGTTAGTTGTGAAACATTTAAGTCCTAAAACTCCAAGAGTTTGGAGTTTACGGACATAAACTCTAAGGAGTATAAATATGACACTTAGTCATTTTATTCACTTTTTACCATTTTCAAGCCAAGAACTCATTCTCTCTCAAGTATCATCCGATTTTCCTTCTTGATCTTCAACTTTGTAAGTGTTTCCTTCCTTGATTAGCTGATATACTACAACATCTAGTGATTGTACCTGATTTCATCCATGAAATCGCTTCATTTTGATAGATCTTCAAGTGTTCTTCATTTCACCAAGAACACCAAGAACACATACTAGTTTTCTTGGACTTTAAACACCCTTACAAGATTTTATATTATAATTACTCTTACCTTAGCTTGTTATAAGCTTGATACACTTGTTAGTCAACTAGAAAACATCAAGAAACACAAGATCATAAGTGTTTACGGCCAAGACTATCTCCTTGGGCCGTAAACTCTAATGAAAGGGCCATTATGAGCCCTAGTCCCTTCCTAAGCCTTGGATACAAGTCTAGATCACTTCCTTGAGGAGTATAGGACCTTAAACAAACAAAAGAATCAAGCACACATGAGTTTACGCCCCTAAACTCATGGGGAATTAACCATGGGTCGTAAACTCTAAAAGGTGGTACAATTGTGCCACTATTACTTCCTAAGGCTTGGACTTGATCATGGGATACTTAACCTTGACTTATAAGACCTTAAAACACAAAATGGTACTAATTACCATCAGTTTACGGCCGTAAACTCATGGGGGAAATGACCATTGGCCGTAAACTCACATGGTGTTACCATTTGGGCAGTAAACTCCAATGTGAGGCCATACAAACCTTAGATGCAACCCTTTGGTACTTATAGCACTTGAATCAAAGTTTTTTCCATGTCCTAGGGTGTCTTAACTTGGTCAATTAGTTGTTAAATGACTAATTAAATACATATATATTTTTCACTATATGTCAAATAGGATCCGTGTGTGTGCTCACGTCTTCACTTGACACTTAACATCCTATACCATCCGTTCATCCAAACCACTCACTACAGGTGAGTTCATATCCCTTAATCAACCTTTTAAATGATTTTAAATGCTTTTATGAGGGGGGGGGGGGGGGGAATACAAAGTTGAACTATTATAGTTATTATATCAATCACATGTGATTAATAACTATCAAACATATGGATTTGCTTACTTTTCAAACTGTGTTATCAAACAAACTACTTGAAACTATTTTGCAAACTCTTTTACATGTTAAATACTTTTATTAAACTCTTTTAAACTTATACTTTGTCAAACATGTATTTATATAGATATAGTTATATTAGTAGGATTGAAAGGACTTAGGACTAATAGCTCGCCTTGCTTCCTGTTCCTTGTTTGGTTGTGGACTTAGGGTATTGATTATTTGTCTGAAGGTCGTTTGAATCCTAGTTATGTATTATGTATATGTATATACATATAAAAGTTACTTTTCTCATTTCAATACCTTTGGGTAGCAAAGGAACACAAACATGTTCATACATACAAACAACATTACTAGGAAACTATAATAGGTATAGTTTAGGAAGTTACAAATACTATTACTAGAGCAATGAAACATACAATGAGCCAGTTCATACATGAGTCAACACATACTATAACGAGAAACAGATAGAGAATACTATGATGAGAAACAAACAATAACATACAGAGAGAACATACATACATACTAGACAGAGAGAGAACATACAATACAGCTAGTACATACTATACATTATACAAGAGAACATACTATTATGAGAAACAGAGAGAACATACATACATACTAGACAGAGAGAGAACATACAATACAGCTAGTACATACAATAAATATACAAGAACATTACAATAGTATGTGAGTCACATAACGGGGCATGACATCACCTATCATGGCTCGTTTTGTATCCAGAGTCTCCTAGAATGAGAGCATTGAATTTGTGTATAGATCTATACTAGATTGACTATCCTACACCATGCTGATCGCTACAGTAGGAATTGTAGAATAACTAGGTTATTCTTTCCGAATGACTAAGTTATTCAAACCACCCACAGTCGATAATACGTTGGAGGTAGGTATAAAGGCAAGACTGTCATGAATCATGTTTGTAGATGTCCAAGGTAGTAGACATAGTAACAATTACTACAACATTCATGAGTACTCCTGGAATAGGGATTCAAGTATTGGATTCAACCCACGCTCATTTGAATCACTTCATGGATTTTATCACGAGTGATCATGAGACGATAATATCTTATATTCTTCAAACCTAGAGATATGAGTTATTACTATGAGTTGGTTGTACACTAATTGCACGAAAACGCATTCGGTAACTCGATGTTATAAAATGTGCCTTTTTGTATGATTCAACAAGTAGTAGAACAAGCCATATGAGTCGAAGTTTATCCATTCCTTTTACCTTTGGGATAAAAGCGATATCTGTGGGCCCCTCGATGATTTGGTGATGACAAACGTAAGTGCTCGGCCGAGCCTAGACTAGTTTGATTTGTTCAATTAGTCAGTCGTCATAAATCTGAAATCGGGAAACAACAAATGGACAGAGAGAATGATTATAATGCATGTCTCAGTTCATATGATATCTAGAATGGAGGAATATATGATCCCTTATCTAATGGACATGTCATTTGATTTGTTCAGAGTTTGACAACGACTTTCAGAGCTACGATTGCTAGTTGGGATCTTGGAGTCATACTTGAATAATAGTTTTAGACTTATCCAAGTGGGAGACTATTGGATTAGGTGTCTAAGGCCATAACTATTATTGGTATGTATTCGACCCGAGATTAGCATGGTCCATTTGGGTCGCATATCATCAGGACAATTTGTTAGGATGGACTTTTGAGAGAAGGTTATTTATGGTTTATTAATATATTATAAGTAATAATATATTAATATGAAATCATATGTTTTAATTAGTATTGATCAAGAATTAATTTGGAATTAATTTAGTGGTCAAAAGAGACTAATTAAATATATGGGGACTAATTATGATAATTAGTTATATTTATATGTGTTGGGCTTATGATCCATGTTGGACCAAGTTTATGTATGGATACATAAAGAGTTGGGCTACATGAACCATGGATCATAAAACCCATGGGTATGGATTTGGGTTATATCAATGACCCTAGAAATCCCACATATAAATAGATAATTCATTGCCCAAAATTTCCACTTGTATCTTCTTGGAGTTCATGGTGTCTTTTGTGTACATGGAATTGTCTCTCAAGTTCATCCTTTGTCCATGGTGTGTTGTTAGTCCATTTTAGGCTTCCACACTATTGGGGCTAAGCTCTTTAAGGCCAAATACACCAAGAATTCAAGATCCATCAAAAGGTATGTCATCCTAACTAGTATATTATATTTTTATGTTAAATGCATGCTAGTTGTAAGATCAATACCTTGGAAACCATTTACATGTATAGTTAGTGAAAACATAGATCCAAGGTATTTAGGGTTGTATGTGCACCATAGGATGTTGTATTATACCAAAACCCGACACAATGGCCCTTTAACTTTAATTCTCGCCATTTCAACAACACAAAACCTATGGAGTTTGATGGTGTCAAGCACCCAATTGCTCCTACAATGTGGATTTCATACGTGGATGGATGTTTCTATACATGCTCTTGTCCAGATAACCTAAAGGTTAGATTCACGTTGAATCTTCTTCACTTGGGAGTGAAATATTGGTGGGGCTTGGTATCCAAGGCCCTTTGTCCTATCGAGCAAGTTGTTGTGACTTGGGAGTAGCTCACTGAGATGTTTAGATTAGAGTTTATAGAGAGGGATCGGCTAGCTTAGGATTATCTATTGCTCAAATAAACAACAAAGTTGGTGATCGAGATTGTAAGGGTGCAAAGTCACGCTTGGATGTATTTGTGCTTTACTCCTTTGTATGTGTGTAATGATTTGTCTTTCCATTATAAGGAAGTGTGAGGCACTCATTTATGTAATGATCATTTTGGAGTGTTAGACTAGAGAGAGAATTTTTACAAGACTAATTTGTATGTTGTTTCTAGATCTAATGAAAGCTTAACAAGATTTATGTATTCCATGTGTTCATAGTTTACATGATGATTCACTAGATCTTTTCTAATTCTGCACATGCCATCATAATCAACACTACTACAATTGGTATCAGAGCGGGTGTTCTTGATTCAATCAAGAATTGATCCATGATGGCATTCTTAATTTTGTGATTCTTCATGTTCTTATTAAGATTCATGTTTAGAGAGTGTTTGGTGTTCTAGAAATTGAATTTCTCCTTGATTCGATCCATAATTCAATTTTCTCTTTCTAGAATACTTGTTTGTACCACTTTCTCTCACTAGAATTTGGTTCGTATTTACTTTGTCGCTCTAGAGATCTCTTTGATTTCTACTTTCTCTCTCTAGAAAACCCAAGTTCATATTCAAAAGAAAAGAAGCAATTATGGAGAAATGTTTGATTCGGAATGAAAATTTTATATACAAAAACACTTCTTTTGAATCTATTCTTTATTGCTTGACTGATGGGTTGCAAAGTGAAGATGCACTCATTTCCAATCGAGAAAAGAATGAGAAGGGATAATTCATTGGTCATCCAATTTATCAAACCAAAGATTTGTTTGATTAATTGATTACAATGTATCAAGAAAGAAGAAGAAATAAGAGAGAATGTGAAGTCATAAAAGGAATTTTTCTTGTTGAATGTAAACCTGGAAGAAATTAACTTGAATATTATGCAAATTGTCATGGAGCTCAAGAACATGTTCTTGATGATGATCATCGTGTTCTTGATGTTCAAGAAAAAGAAGTTGAAGTTGATTCTCATGATAAAAAGGTTTTTCTCTTGATTGGAGTTCAAACCGATGATATTTTGTGTTCTTGTGATTTGTTTGAAGGAATGATTCCTTCTCGGAAGCCGGTGATCCAAGAAATTCACAAGTATCAAACTCCAAAAGTGTAACGACCCAAATTTTCCAAATAAATTTTTTCGTTTTTAATTAATTAAACACATTTCCATAAACCATGAAATCCCAACACAATTGTTTCCAAATCCACATTCATTACATCTTTATTTAAAAACATCAGAGTGTCCCATAAAATGTCGGTGAGAGAGTGCACGTCGCACCATCAAGCTTTGCCCTTGCCCTTGGGCTCAGATGTACCTTATACAAATCCACAAACTGTAAGCTAATGCTTAGTGAGTTCCCAGAGCATACCACACATAAAATCCACATAACACATATCACATTATCCATAAAAGCTACACATATCACATAAGCCATGCATACCAACATATAAGGAAGCCCTAGAAACCCTCCAGGGTCTTACTCCGGGTGCCATAGGAACCCCCTTATGGTCTTATCCCAATGCATCGGCAACCCCCCGAGGTCTTGACCTAGGATGCCAGGGAAACCCTCTAAGGTCTTACACCTAAGTACCTCGAGAACCCTCCGAGGTCTTTGTCTAGGATGCCGTAGAAACCCTCCATGGTCTTATACCTAAGTTCCCCGGGAACTCCCCGAGGTCTTCCATACAAGATTCACATATACAACTAGTACATCGTATATCACATAACTCAATAGCACATACGTAACAAATAATGGGTCCCCCTTGGTGCCTTCGACCCATTGGCATGGTGAGGAGACTCACCTCTCACGAATGCTAGACTGACAAACTATAATCAGATATATCCCACGTGCTGCTCCAACTCAACTGCCTAAAAGCATCATAAGATAGATTTGTCATAAACCCAAAATTACCCTCAAGGTCAATCATGGTCAACCTTGCTCAAAGTTAAATTCAACAGTCTATGTTGACCTCAAGTCGCCGAGTGCATCTAGCTACCCGTCGAGTTCCTACCGAATCCAGACAACCTGATCAAGCCCTAGCCAACTCGTCGAGCTGTGTCATCAACTCGATGAGTTCACTTGATATTCAGAAGGCGGGGAGACCCGATCTGAATCGTCGAGCCCCCCTTCCTGTTTGCTGGTTGTGAAGTTACATCGAATCCAGGGACTCCAGGACTTAGATCTGAAGCCCTATGGTTCCTAGAAGGATAAAGTTTCCAACTTTACCTTCTAGAACTGTTCCAAATGCTCTAAGGCCCTTAACAAAGTTTGGAAAGCTCCAAAGCTTTTCCATATGGTCCAAAACTCTAGGGATCATAAATCCCTCCTTTCCAGAAAGGTTTCTAGTCCTCAAAACATTCCAAGGATGAAGGCTTTATGGACATGCATGTCCAATGCATGTCCCTAGGTCTATTTGGCCAAAAAGAGGGAAATACGCCCTAGAACCCTTGCATGGTGTCATTGCTCAATCAAAGGCATGATCTAGCCCACCTTGGAACCATTTTTCTCTGGAGATTCATGAAGTTGCAAACTTTATGAACCCAATTCATGCAATCAACAAGAAGGATAAGAAATGAAGAGTAAACTCAAGATCTAGCCATATACTATGATAAAAATCGAGTCTTGAAGACTTTCAACAATCCACAAGATGGTCAAGCTCAAGGATGGGTGCTTGGTTTACTGGATCTTCACACTATCTCCTTCTTCTTAAGCTTTAAAGCCACACTAGCTCACAAAATGGAAGAGAATGGGGATTAGGATTAGCACATACATTCTTAGGGTTTGGAGGCTGATGGGAGGTCAGCCTCAACGCTCTTAAGAAGATTATATAGGATACAAACCCTAAAACTAGGGGTTTATCATTACAGCACCTACTCGTCGAGTCGGCCTTCCGACTTGTCAAGTAGGGTGTAGATCCTACGTCCTTAAAATTCCCTATACTCGGCAAGTTGGACTCCTAACTCGTCGAGTCCACGTACCAAAACCATAGATCTTAAATAAATTAAGTAATACCTGGAACAGGTGTTACAAGTCCCCCCCCCCCCCCACTTGAACTAGACTTCTTCCTCGAAGTCTGTTGATCCAAACACGTCCAGGTAGTGATTTCGCATCTCGTCCTCCGGATCCCAGGTCCACTCAGAGCCCCTGCGGTGCTGCCATTGCACCTTAACCAAGTTCGCTTCCTTGTTCCGAAGAACCTTAGTCTTCCTATCCAAGAAGGCAACCGGCCTCTCGATGTAGTTCAGGCTCTCATCCACCTGGATGTCGTCTAGCGAAATGACTACGGACTTGTCACTGACACACTTCCAAAGTTGTGGCACATGGAAGGTGTTGTAAATTTGGCTAAGCACATCCAGAAGATCCAAGCGATATGCCACCTTGCCCAGCTGGGCTGCAATCCTGAACGGGCCTATGTACCGAGGTCCTAGCTTCCCCTCTTCTGAAACCTGATAACCCCCTTCCAGGGCGACACCTTCAGTAACATAAAGTCCCCCACCTGGAACTCAAGATCTGACCACCGCCGGTCAGCATAACTTTTCTGACAACTCTGCGCGACCCCCAGACGATTACGCATCTGATGATTCACCCAGTAGTCTTGAGCACTACCTCAGTGCTCCCCATGAACCGGTGCCCAACTTCGTCCCAGCAAACCGGAGTCTTACACCTCCGACCATATAACATTTTAAATGGAGCTCGGTCGATACTAGCATGATAACTGTTATTGTATGGAAACTATGCTAATGGGAGGTACGTGTCCCAACTCCCTCCAAAATCCAACACGCATGCTCGAAGCATGTCCTCCAGTGTCTGGATCGTCCTCTCGCTCTGGCCGTCGGTCTGGGGGTGGTACGCCGTGCTAAAATGTAGCTGAGTGCCCAGTTCCTCATGGAACTTCTTCCAGAATCTACATGTAAGCGAAACATCCATGTCAGAGACTACCGACACTGGCACCCCGTGTCTATTCACCACCTCTCGTACATAGATCTCCTCCAACTTCTCAGCGGAGATGCTCTTAGAAATTAGAATGAAGTGGGCACTCTTCGTCAATCTATCCACGATCACCCATATGGTGTCCATGCCCCTCACCGTCCTCGGTAACTTCGTGATGAAGTCCATAGTGATCTCCTCCCATTTCCACATGGGAATAGGTAGCGGTTGTACCTTCCCATGAGGCCGTTGATGCTTGGCCTTGACTTTTCTACAGGTCAAGCACCGCTCCATAAACCAAGCGATCTCCCTCTTCATGCAAGGCCACCAATAACTCAGTCTCAAGTCTCTATACATTTTCGTAGCATCTAGATGTATAGAGAACTAGGATTTGTGTGCTTCCTCAAATATCTTTTGTCTCACTCCTCCAGTCACTGGTACCCACACTCAGCCACACTGTCTCAAAAGGCCCCGACTATCCTTAACAAACAAAGGATACTCTCCTCGAATCCGCTCTATCTTCTAATTCTCTTTTTTTTCACTCCCTCGACATGGGCCTCTTGATCTTATCCAATAATGGAGAGATCATCGTCAACCTCATACAAATGTTCCCAATCGGGGACCCCGCCGTCTTGCGGCTCAAAGCATCGGCCACTACGTTGGCCTTCCTTGGATGGTAGAGGATCTCACAATCATAATCCTTCAACACGTCCAAACACCTCCTCTGTCGTATGTTGAGGTTCTGCTGATCCAACAAATACTTCAAAGTCTTGTGATCAGTATAGATGGTGCGCTTCAGTCCATACAAGTAGTGCCTTCAGATCTTGAGGGCGAACACCACTGCCCCAAACTCCAGTTCGTGAGTGGGGTAATTCGCCTCATGAGGCTTCAACTGCCTCGAGGCGTAAGCTATCACGTGCCCCCCTTGAATCATTACCACGCCTAACCCCGAACTCGATGCGTCACAGTACACTACCAAATCATCTAACCCCTAAGGTAGTACTAGGATCAGAGCCTCGCATAACCTCCGTCTCAGGGTCTCAAAAGCCAACTGTTGGTCCGTGCCCCGTAGAAATGTCACATTCTTCTTGGGGAAGCGGGTCAAAGGCACGACGATCTTGGAGAAATCCTGGATGAATCTCCGATAGTACCCCGATAAGCCCAAGAAGCTACGAATCTCTGATGCGTTCTTTAGTTCTTCCCACCGCATCACAGCCTCAACCTTGGCTGGATCAACCGAAATACCCTCCTAATTGATGATGTGCCCCAAAAGTTGTACCTCTCGCAACCAGAAATCACACTTGGAGGACTTTGCATAAAGCTTCTCCACCCTCAGAGTCTCTAGTACCTCCCTCAAATGTTGCTCATGCTGCTCCTTGGTCTTAGAATAGACCAAGATATCATCAATAAAAACAATCATCGACCGATCCTACATTGGTCAGTTGACTCTGTTCATGAGATCCATGAGCACTACTGGGGCATTGGTGAGCCCAAATGGCATCACCACAAACTCATAGTGTCCATATCGATCCCTAAAGGCTGTCTTCGATATATCCTCCTCCCAAATCCTCATCTGATGATACCCCAATCGAAGATCAATCTTGGAAAACCAAGATGCACCCTGTAGCTTATCAAACAAATCGTCTATCCTCGGGAGTGGATAATGGTTTTTCACCATTAGTTTGTTCAGCGCTCGGTAATCAATACACATCCTATGTAATGTGATGTGCATGAAAGTACCCACTAATTTTAATATTTATAACCTAAAAAACTTAGACTAACTATGCACTTATAGGCAGTGTACCTAGTCAGATTATAGTATAGCTTAGGTAAGTCGGGTGTCAATCACAGGGAACGGTGGTGAATTAATTTAAAATATTTGATTATAGGTTACAGGACACACGAAAGGAATAAAGAAAGGGTTATTGAATCTCAAACGAATAATTAATTAACAACTCTTGATAAACTAACAGGAAAACAAATCTCTCTAGGTACCTTGGTTTAGATAAATTACACCTTAAAACATAGAAAATTGCATACACAAATTCATTTATTCATGTTCACCGATTCCTAAAATGATTAGATTCGCGTTCACTATAACTAATCCTTTAGCAAACAAGTCAATTCAAACAGTGATCAGTTGATTAAACTAACATGCTTCCTAGTGTTCAGTTCGTATCAAGAAAGACTTGTAAATATAGTTAATTAAATTGGTCGTTCAATTAACCTCTTGTTGATGGT
Organism: Lactuca sativa; assembly: GCF_002870075.4. Classification (NCBI taxonomy): domain Eukaryota; kingdom Viridiplantae; phylum Streptophyta; class Magnoliopsida; order Asterales; family Asteraceae; genus Lactuca; species Lactuca sativa. The sequence goes on from NC_056626.2 coordinate 140,501,528, forward strand.
CAACAAACAAGGCTCACACATTAATTTACTTATTCCCAAGTTAATCCTAGTTTCACATTCGTTATTCCTAGACTTAAAATCTTGATGGTCATCAAAATCATAAGAGACAAGCAATCAAGCAGATGTTCATATAACTCAATTTACTAAATAATTAACAGCAAATAATTATCATTAACACGTAAGGATCTTTTAACAAGCTTGGCAAGATAAATTAAACATAAACAAACAATTCAATATAGCAATTAGTCTAATAATCAAGGTTTCATTCAATCATAAACACAAAGTAAAAGGTTTTTACACCCAAATCAGAAACTAAATACATAATAGTAACACAGTGGAATGCTAAACATGGTCACGTTAACAATCCATATGATTACCGACATGTATCCGCTCTCCAATCCTTCCGATCTCCGCTCCCGTCAGCTTAACGGCCTTCCGGCCGCCTTCTAGACCCTCAAAACGGCTTAACAGAAGTTAATTATTGACTAAATTAGGTTAGAAGTCGAATCCCCTCCTCTGGTTAGCTGATAATCGCTTTTTATAGCCCTTGGAACCGACTTACGTACGTTGGGCGTAAGTCGGATTACGCTGGGCATACTGAGGATCAATGCGCGATGAAGTTATCCGGATGCAAGCAGTTACGCTGGGCGTAACCATATATTACGCTGGGTGTAACTCGTATTTGGCTATTACGCTTAGCGTACATGTAACTTACGCGGGGCGTAGTCGGCTCCTCCAAAATTTTTCCTTTCTTTTAGCTTCTAAGTCCTAATTCCGCTCCAGTCTCTTCTTTTGTGCTCCATCAACAACGAATAGCTGCAAATCATAATTCAAAGCATTATAAGTACTTTAAGTTCTAAAAGAGAATAATAAAGCCTAAAATATTAAGATATAATGTATAAAAATAAACATATCATAACACATCCTTCTTTCTCAGAAACAGGATTGGTGCTCCCTATGAGGAACTACTCAAACGAATAAACCCTCGGTCCAGTAACTCCTGAAGTTGCATGGATAGCTCCTGCATCTCAGGTGGAGCTAGTCAGTACGGTGCCCGGGCTATCGGAGCGGCCCTCGACGATAAATCAATACCAAACTCCACCTGCCTCTCCGGAGGCACCCCTGGTAACTCCTCGGGAAAGACATCCTGGAACTCCCATACAATCAAAATGTTGCCCACGTCCCTCGTGGTCTCAACCCTCGTATCGGAGATATAATCCAAAAATCCCTCAAACCCCTGATGAAGTAACCTCCTAGCCCTCGCAGCTGAACAAGGGGTCGGACCCTGCGAGGCCCTCTCTTCGTGAATAACCAGTTCTGCCCCACTTGGGGTTCGAACCCTTACCAGCTGGTGCTCAAAGTCGATCATGGCCCCATTGGCCCCCAACCAGTCCATCCCAAAAATCACCTTCAGTCCTCGCAATGGTATCGGGACTAGATCCACAAGAAACCTCTCCCCAAGAACATTCAGGAAACAGTCCCGATACACCCTTACAGCACTCACGGTGCGGTCATCTGCAATCTCCATCTCAAGTAGGGAATCCAAGGCCCCCAGTGCATCCCGAAACTTCTTTCTAAATGCAAGAGACACAAACGATCGGGTAGCCCCCGAGTCGAATAAAACGTGATCTGACATACCATTGACCAAAAAGGTCCCTATACATAATCACAGTACACAGATAAGCAATGAAAATAAATATAGAGCAGGATAATAGATCACGTACAAGATACAACGTCTGGTGCTGCCTGAGCCTCCTCGATAATCAGCTGAAATGCGCGGCTCTTCATCGCTGGAGTATCCGCCTTAATAGGGCGGCCATCTGTGATCCTTAATATTGCGGGCGCAGGCACCACCACTGCCCACTACAACTTTTGATAATCGTCCCGCTTGTGACCGGTCTGGTTGCAGTGAAAACATATCAAGCCCTTCTTGGGGCAGTCCCTGCTCACGTGGCCCGGATGACCACAAGTATAACACACCGTGCCCTATCCTCTACATGCTCCCCTATGTGATCTCCCACACTTGGCACATCGGCCCCGACCCTGCTGGCCCCTACTGGATGAATCTGAGGTCTTGGGATTTTTAGCCTGACCTATTGCTGCGTGTGCCTGCTCAGGCTTCCACTTTGTGTGGAAGTCCAACTCCATTTCCCGCTCACGGGCCTTCTCCACCATATCATTCAAGATTTTGCACCCTGTAAAGCTTACGAACTCCCAAATATCATCCCTCATCATGGAATGATACCTCGTCCGCCTCATATCCTCATCGGTAGCATACTGTGGGATCAACAATGCTCGTTCCCGAAACTTGGCGGTGATCTCCGCCACAGTCTCGGTGGTCTGCTGTAGGTCATGAAACTCCCTCACTAGCCGTTGCACCTTGATAGGTGGTGCGAACTCTAAATGAAATCACCAAACAAACTTGTCCCATGTCATCTCAGCCACACTGGCTGCTCCCACTTGGCTAGTAACCTCGTCCCACCAATCTCGGGCTCTGTCTCTCAGCATGCAAGAAGCAAATCCCACATTTTCTGCATCCGGGCAAGAACTTGTACATTGGGCATTCTCGATATCCGCCACCCAATGACGGCTAACAATCGGGTCCCTGACCCTGAAAAACTCCAGCGCTCCGTACGCCTTGAAATCCCGGAATGAGGGAGTTCGGGCCCCAACCTGGCCTGCAGCGATCTCGGCTCTGAATGCCCTGAGCATCTCCTCCATAATCTCCATCATACCCTCCTTGACCATCCCAAAGATGACTGGGGTAGCGTCAAGGATGCCCCTTGTAACCTCGGCTGTAATAAGCTCGTGCAGCCTCTCATCGATGACATCGATAGTGTCGCCTAATCTAGCCCCAGATCCAGATCCCGATCTTGATCCCCCTGCTCCAAATCGTGTCACCACCATGCTGAACTGAAATGTCATAAATCATAATGATCAGGATACTCATAAAGGGGATCTTCCCACACCGGTCCTCCTTGAAGTTGTCAAATCTAATACTGGTTCGAGTACAAGTCCTGTGGTTCCAGTAGTACGGGCTCAATACTACCTTCCACACCTACCTATACCTTTCCCAATGCTTTACATGATAACTTCATTTCATCCCAAATTAAACTATATCCCTTAGACTACCGCATACATCAAATCCCAGGTTGTCCTAAGATTTGCTCTACTCACATCAATCAAACCAATCATAACAGGTTGCCTTTATGCATGCAAATTATACACAGAAAAGGATCAAATAGACTTTTGAATAAAAGATTCTACCCTATGACCACAACCAGACAAGGAACAGGAAATAAGGCCCAATCAATCATTCTAAGGCTATAAGTTCCTAACTGTATACAATTTTAAAAACATACACATAGCAAATTCCCTATAATTATCAAAACTCAAACATCAGTGCGGCATGGCTAACATCTTGGGGAACTACTTACTTGGCTCAGCTGATCACGCACGTTGCACTCTCATCTTTTCCTTTCTTTAAAAGCTTTGACTTCTATTTTATTTTTGAAAATAATTTTTTTTACTATTCCCTTAGTTTGAGTCCTGACACACCCAAGGGTGTGCCCGAATCCCTCAAACCAAGGCTCTGATACCAACTTGTAACGACCCAAATTTTCAAAGTAAATTTTTTTCGTTTTAAATTAATCACACACATTTCCATAAACCATGAAATACCAACACAAGTGTTTCCAAATCCACATTCATTACATATTTATTTAAAAACATCAGAGTGTCCCATAAAATGTCGGTGAGAGAGTGCACGCCTCGCCATCAAGCCTGGCCCTTGCCCTTGGGCTCAGATGTACCTAAAACAAATCCACAAACTGTAAGTTGATGCTTAGTGAGTTCCCCAGAGCATACTACACATACAATCCACATAACACATATCACATTACCCATAAAAGCTACACATATCACATAAGCCATGCATATCAACATATAAGGAACCCTTAGAAACCTTCCAGGGTCTTACTCTGGGTGCCATGGGAACCCCCTTATGGTCTTAGCTCAATGCCTCAGGAACCCCCCCCCCCCCCCCCAAGGTCTTGGCCTAGAATGCTAGGGAAACCCTCCAAGGTCTTACACCTAAGTGCCTTGGGAACCCCCTGAGGTCTTTGCCTAAGATGTCGCAGAAACCCTCCACAGTCTTATTCCTAAGTGCCCCGGGAACCCCCCGAGCTCTTCCATACAACATTCACAGATACAACTAGTACATCGCATATCACATAACTCAATAGCACATACGTAACAAATAATGGGTCGGCCTTGGTGCCTTCGACCCATTGGCATGGTGAGGAGACTCACCTCTCACGAATGTTGGACTGACAAACTACAATCAGATATATCCCACGTGCTGCTCCAACTCAACTGCCTTAAAGCATCATAATATAGATTTGTCGTAAACCCAAAATTACCCTCAAGGTCAACCCTGTTCAACCTTGGTCAAAGTCAAAATCAACAGTCCATGTTGACCTCAACTCGTCGAGTGCATCTAGCTACTCGTCGAGTTCCTACCGAGTCCAGACGACCTGATCAAGCCCTAGCCAGCTCGCCGATCTGTTTCATCAACTCGACCAGTTTACTAGATAGGCAGAAGGTGGGGAAACCCAATCCGAATCATCGAGTTCCTAGAGCAACTCATCGAGTTCCCCTTCTCGTTTGCTGGTTGTGAAGTTACACCAAATCCAGGGACTCCAGGGCTTAGATCTGAAGCCCTAAGGTTCCAACTTTACCTTCTAGATTCGTTCCAAATTCTTTGAGGCCCTTAACAAAGGTTGGAAAGCTCCAAAGCTTTTCCATATGGTCCAAAACTCTAGGGATCTGAAATCCCTCCTTTCCAGAAGGGTTTATAGTCCTCAAAACATTCCAAAGATGGAGGATTTATGGACATGCATGTCCAATGCATGTCCCTAGGTCTACATGGCCAAAAAGAGGGAAATATGCCCTAAAACCCTTGCATGGTGTCCTTACTCAACCAAAGGCCGGATCTAGCCCACATTGGGACCATTTTTCTCTGGAGATTCATAAAGTTACAAACTTTATGAACCCCATGCATGCAATCAACAAGAAGGATATGAAATGAAGAGTAAACTCAAGATCTAGCCATATACTATGATAAAAATTGAGTCTTGAAGACTTACATCATTCTACAAGATGGTCAAGCTCAAGGATGGGTTCTTGTTTGTTGGATCTTCACACTATCTCCTTCTTCTTAAGCATAAAGCCACACTAGATCACAAAATGGAAGAGAATGGGGATTATGGTTAGCACATATGTTCTTAGGGTTTGGAGGCTGATGGGAAGTTATGTGACAACCTGAAATTTCTATCTTGTGCAACCATTCAATTCAATCAAAGTTAGACTCATTTCTGCTATCTTTTAGCACTGTTTAGGGTCTGTTTGAGTATTATGAGCCTAGTACCTTCAAGAAGGAATGCTAGGAAGTGTATTCTAGAGTGCAGTGTGCAACATACAAGCCAGAAACTCCATTCATAAGGAGTTCACAGCCATAAACTATAGTTTACAGCCGTAAACACCTCCTTGGCCGTAAACTCATGTCCATATATGAGTTTTACCATCATTTCTAGTCATTCCTTACACTTCCAAGCCTAGATTTCAGATTCTCTGTCAACTATCATCAAGATTTTCACCTTGATCTTCAAAAGAGTAAGCATCCCTTCCATATTATTAGATGTTATTCTTCTTAATCAAGTATCACCTTTTGGTTTCATCCATGAAATTCAGCTTTTGGGCTATCTAACGCCATAAAATTTGAAGCAATTTTTCACTTTTAAAAACCATAAAACATCATTCACATTCATTTTAAAAACATTGTATCAACATTATATCAGTACAAAACCCTAAGATCAAAATAAATAAACTCCAATATGTGTGTGTACGAATCATGTCAGCGCCTTCCCGCGCTCATCACTGGTACCTGAAACACATAACACAACAACTGTAAGTGTAAATGCATAGTGAGTTCCCCAAAATACCGCATACAACACATACGCCACTCGAGGCTATAATACGACCCACCGGTCGGTGTGTCTCAGCGGGACCCTCTAGTCCCGTAGCTCGTTGGACCCTCTGGTCCGGTCATAGCTTGTTGGGCCCTCAGGCCCAGTCTGTGTCGTTGGACCCTTCGGTTCGGTCTATAACATCATACAACATACATATAACACATAGCACATAATCTCATACATAACACATAAGACCCTCTGGTCCACACATAATACCACTCTAGGTAACGTATAGTGAGAAGACTCACCTCAGATGTCTTGGTAGTCTCTGAATCGGTAGAAATGTGATCTAGCCTCCGCCTAATCACACAAAGTAAATACTCTCATAAATACCACTATACTCAACCCTAAAAGTCAACAAAAGTCAATGGTTAAACTTTGACCTGAATCGTCGAGTGCACTTGGGCGACTCGGAGAGTCTACACGTGTCCACTGACTCTCTTAGCCCCTCTCTTGGCATGTCGAGTACTTCCCCTGACTCGACGAGTTCCATCTAGCATGCATCACGGGGGCCACCCCGACTCAACTCGCCGAGTCTCAAGAACAACTCGGCGAGTTCCGCCTTGAACTCCAGTCCCCCTAACTCTCGCTGACTCACCGAGTTATTCCCCAACTCGGCAAGTCCACTCACTGAGTGATTAACGGGAAACCCTCATCCTACTCGCCGAGTCTGTTCTTCGGACTCGGCGAGTTCATGCCATGCACAAACTCAATAGGCCTCCCGTGGTCAAATCTGTTCCATACATTCATAGATTTGGCCTTCCCAAGCATGATAATCACGTAAAGTTCAGACCTTGAGACTTATATAACATCTAAATGGTCTAACTTGGTGATTTAGCCCCAAACATGACATCCCAAGCTCATGGCTCCCAAAAAGACTCATAAATCTCCAAGGGTTAAGGTCTCCGGACCTCTTTGGGTCCAGATCCAAAACATAGACTCGAGAAGGGACCAAATGCTCCACTTATCCAACCTCTAAAAGGGTTAGAAAACCCTAACTCTAAGAATCAACACCAAAAACTGAAGAAGGTCCGAACAAATACCTCAATATGATCTCTATCAGCTCAAAAATCACCAAAATCGCACCTCCTTCAGCCTCCTCTTGCCTTGGTCACCTCCTTCTTGCAAAAACACCAACAAAAAGATCAAGAATGGCCTCTCCTTCCTCACAAACGCTCTAGATCTCTTAGGGTTTCTCTATGGGGTTTGGTGGCCACAAATGACGGCCCTAAGAGCCTTTAAATAGGTCTCAAACCCTGGAAATTAGGGTTTCATTAAATAGCATGGACTCGTCGAGTCCACTCATGAACTCGCCGAGTCCAGCTGTGAACTCGGATACGAATCCGCGACCATACTCGGCGAGTTTAGACACCAACTCGCCGAGTCTCATCACATCTTCCAAAAATAAAAGGATAAAATATAATACCTGGGAATTCGGATGTTATAATTCTTCCCCACTAGAATCAGACTTCGCCCTCGAAGTCTCACTCTGCAAACAACTCTGGATGCTGATCCCGCATCTCACGCTCCGGATCCTAAGTCAACTCTGACCCTTTCCGACGTTGCCACTGGACCTGTACCAGAGGCACCTCCTTTTTCCTCAAAACCTTGATCTTCTGATCCCTAATCGCCACCGGTCTCTCAACATAGTTCAGGCTCGCATCCACCTAAATATCTTCTAATGGCACCACGGCCGACTCGTCGGTTATACACTTTCGCAGCTGCGACACGTGGAAAGTGCCATGAATCTGACCCAACTCTGCTGGCAACTCCAAACGATAGGCTACCCTGCCTACCCTCACGATCACCCTGAAAGGACCAATATATCGGGGCCCCAACTTGCCCCTCTTCCTGAATCGGATCACTCCTTTCCAAGGAGAGACCTTCTCGGAGCACAAAGTCGCCGACCTGAAACTCGAGCTCGGACCGGCGTCTGTTCGCATAGGTCTTCTGATGACTCTGAGCGGTCAACAATCTCTGTCTGACCTGTTGAATCTGCTCTGTCGTCTGAAGCACAATCTCGGTGCTACCCATCACACACTGCCCTAGTTCTCCCCAACAAATGGGGGTTCGACACCTCCTCCCATACAACAGCTCAAAGGTCGGCATGCCAATACTTGAATGATGGCTGTTGTTATAAGAAAACTCTGCCAAGGGCAAATACATGTCCCAACTCCCGCCGAAATCCAACACACATGCTCAGAGCATGTCCTCGAGCGTCTGAATCGTCCGCTCACTCTGCCCATCTGTCTGTGGCTGGTATGCGGTACTAAAATACAGTTTTGTACCCAATTCCTCATGAAACTTCTTCCAGAATCTGGAAGTGAAACATACATCTCGATCTAAGACAATCGAGATCGGCACTCCATGCCGCGATACCACCTCTCTCACGTACATCTCTGCCAATCTCTCCACGGATGAGCTCTCACTGATGGCCAGGAAGTGAGCACTCTTCGTCAACTTGTCAACAGTCACCCAAATTGCATCGACACCCCTCACGGTCCTTGGCAATTTGGTGATGAAATCCATGGTAATCTGTTCCCATTTCCACTCGGGAATCTCTAACCGCTGCAGCTTTCCATGTGGACGCTGGTGATGAGAATTGTTACCGAGATTTGAGAAAGCAAAGTTTGATTTGAGTAATTGAATATTTAGAACACGAAGAGTAAATATTAATCAGATCTCATATTGATAAAGACTGATTACAACATAAGCAGAAAAGAGATATTTGTTACGAAAAGTCTCTTTCTACTTCTAACCTCAGTCCCTATTTATAGGGAACATGAGTGTACAAAAAATATACTAAGTCTAGACATTTAACTTCGCATAAAGATGACTTAGTAAAATAACATAAAATGCGAAACTATACAAAACACTGTATTCGACTTTTACAATTTTACATCTACATTCTCCCCCTTTGTAAACAGTCGAAGCTATTCATCCCATAAGCTTTTGAACAGCTGAGTGGATTGTCTTTCGCACTTCTCCATACCAGTAGATCACCTTCTTGAGATCTTTCTTGTCTCCTTCATTGTTCTTCTTGCAATTATTCATATGAACAATAAAGTGCGTATATTGCGAAGAATTATATATTTCCACCTCTGAGACTTTAAACAAGAACTTCTTAGGTTTCCCTTTTGTATCTCTTCCAGAAAACACCATGCCGAACGGTTTCAGACATATTTCTCCAACAACATATTTCGATAATGCTGATTGAGATAAAGTTTCTTCCCAAGGAACGTTTACTTCTCTTCCCAACACATTAGCCAGTTCTTCATCTGTAAGGGCCAAACAATCGAAGTAATTATCGATGTATGTCTTAACATGTGCGAAACCTATCTTGAACACTTCAGTCTCAGAGCCTTTGAGATTATTTTCTTCCATATGCTTCAAAATCAGAGCCACTTGAATTAAATCATTGCTGTTCATCAGAGGAAAATCTACTACAGTGAAGTCATGCTGCTTGTTGTCTGCTCGGATAACAAAATAACAAAAATTTTGAAGCATGTCTTCAAACAATATGTCTTTCTTCATTAAAGACCAAACTTCATCTGGATTCTTCCCCAAAACAGCATGAAATCTGATTTTCATGTGTATATAATCATCAGGATTATCAAACTTCTCACTAATCTTGTACTGAGCAGTGATGAATAGCATTTCATTTACTAGAAAATCCAGCTGACAATTGTCTGAATTCGCAATATCATAACTTCTCTTTGGCTTCTTCTCGAATTCGTACATTTCCCTCCCCACAACTTTTGACTCTATAGTTTCGTAAGAGTAAAGCTTCGCAGGATCTCCTTTGTTCATCGTGGGAGGATCACTTGCCCTCTGCCTCATGATGCTTTGTACTTGCTTCATCCTCTCCAACTCTGCTTCAGCCTCAGCTTTCTTCTCCTCCTTTGATTTTTCATATAAAATCCCTTTTCCTATTCCCACCATATCTGTTTGAGGTTTTGAACTTGAACGTCCTTCTTTTTCTCCAATAACGATTCCTTTGGCAATCGTTTTTGTGGTTACTGTGGTTGAGGAAATTGGCTTCGTAAGTATGGGAAGAGTAGTTATAAGCTGAGTAGATATAACTTCTCCAACTGTCTTCGCATCCTCTTCTTTACTTAAACTTTTCTCTCCCCCTTGCACCCCTGTGAAAGCAGGTGGGGCACCCTTTGGTAGTAAAGAAGTAAAATTGGCAAGTGGAGCAAGAGCTTTCTGAATTGCTTGTTCTAAAGTATTAATCTTTAGAGACAAGAACTCAGGAGTGAGAATTTGTGAAGGTGAAGATTGCGAAACCATCATTTTAAGCTCAGTCACCAATTTGGTTAGCTGATCAAACTTCTCCTTTGTTTCTTCGTTATGGAATTTGAACCGTTTAAAACCCTTCGCATAGAGTCAAGGCTCTTTCACTGTTGGGATATAAAGTGAAGTCATATGCCAGATTTGCGAAATCATCAGTCTGAGTTGGTTGTACTCAGAACCTCAAGGATTTCGTGTGTGCATTGTGTCAACAGAATAAGATGGGAAACAAAAAATTTGGAATTTTGTGATGTCAAAAATTGAATTTAACATGAATGCAGTTAAACCCCAGGCAAAGGTTGCTTCGTTAATTATCAAGAGAGATAATCAACATCTTGTGTAGTTTCCCGTGAATTACAATCGAATACTTGTAGAGAAGTATCGAAGGGCTTCTTTTAAAAGACATTTTGGATTGGTTTTAAATTTCATTACATATCAGCCTTAACATAAGGTGAGAAATTGTAAATGAAATTACTTGTTTGACCAGTGTAGTCAGTGACAAGTTGGCTTGTGAAAATATTTATCATGACTAGGATTTGCGAATGAAACTTACACAGAAATCATATTCAAAAAAAATTTGTTCTGGATCTTGTTGGGTAACAAACATTGTTTGTTGTGAATATCTGATCAAGACCACACATGCGAATTGAATATGATTTGAAGTTTCGAATTATATTTTTTTTTGATACTGAAACAAAGGTTTTGTAAAAATCTGGAACAAAGTTCCCCGTCAATTCCTTAAGGTTTATGATTTTTGGGTTTCACTTCCATCACGGACTCATGATGTTAGATCATAAACACAGACTTGTGATTTGTCTAGGTTTTGATTGGTTTGATCAAAGACCTCAAGGACAAATCTCTTCAAAAATTTGGAGTGTAAGAATTGTTTGGTATAAAAAGATTGGATAAGAATCGAAGTATACCTCTGTTATAATGGACAAAACATAAAACTCTGAACTCATTTGAGAAGAGTAAGGTAGCTCTGTTGACTTATGCGAATATAAGCCTTTTTGGGAAGAGATTTTCATGTGATAATTTCATTAAGGCTTTCTTTTCACACATAGAGTCTTGTTGAGGCTTTTGGTCTACATACAACAGCATGCTTCTAGGAACATCCTAACTAGTTTTTAAAAGAAAATTAATACCTTCCCGTAGAAACACATAAGTATGACTTCTTCGCATTTTAGCCCTGTATTAAATTCTCAGCACACAAAGTTTAAAGAACAAAGAAAACAAAAATATTTTTGTGATTTTTGAATTTTTCAAAATTAAAAACATAGCAAAATAAAATCTTTTTGGATTTTTAATTTTTCAAAATTAAGAACATAACAAAATAAAATCTTTTTGGATTTTTAATTTTTCAAAATTAAGAACATAACAAAATAAAATCTTTTTGGATTTTTGATTTTTCAAAAGTTAAAAAAACTCAAAATTAGTCGTAAACCTTACCTTAGTTATTATGATCTCAGATGCGAAAAGATGTGGATGCGAAGCCATGCGAAGCCTCTGAATGAACAGTAACCTCTGAACAAATTTGACTCATAACTGTTGAACCAGACTTTTAGGCATGAGTTTTTGAAATTGAATTCGCATTAATCATCCCCAAACCTGCTAAAATTCTAACAAATTTTTTTTCATCAATAGGTTTTGTAAAAATATCAGCAAGTTGTTCAGTTGTTTTAACAAAATGAATTTCAATATTCCCATCTTCCACATGATCTTTGATAAAATGATATCGAAGAGCAATGTGTTTTGTCTTTGAATGTTGTACTGGATTATGACAAATGCGAATTGCACTTTGCGAATCACAATACAAAGGAATCTTTTTCATGTTTATTGCATAGTCACGAAGTTGACTCTGAATCCAAATAATTTGCGAAGTGCAAGCAGCAGCAGCAATGTATTCTGCCTCAGCGGTTGATATAGCCTCACAAGTTTGTTTCTTTGATTGCCAACTCACCAACTTCCCATCCAATAGTTGACATCCACCACTCGTACTTTTCCTATCCAAAGTACATCCTCCTAGATCAGAATCTAAAAAAGCTTGAATGAAAAACCCCGTTTTCGTAGGATACCAAAGTCCTAAAGAAACTGTTCCCTTAAGATAGCGAAAAATATTTTTCACTGCAGTCAAATGAGGCTCTCTGGGATTAGCTTGATATCTAGCACAATTGCAAATCGAAAACATAATATCAGGTCTACTTGCAGTTAAGTAAAATAAAGACCCTATCATGCTTCGATAAAGTGTTAAATCAACAGCAGGAGCATCTAACGAAGGAGTTAGTCTTGTTCCTACTGCCATTGGTACTCTGAGTTTCGTGCTATTAGACATTCCAAACTTTTCAAGCAAATTCTTTGTATATTTTTCTTGATTGATTAAGATTCTATCCCTATTCTGTCTTATGTTTAAGCCAAGAAAATTATTAATTTTTCCCATCATGCTCATTTCAAACTGACTTTTCATTAGATTTTCAAATTCAATTGACAATGCTGGATCAGTTGAGCCAAAGATAATATCATCAACATAAATTTGAACAAGCATTAGATGACACCCAACTTTCTTGCGAAATAATGTGGGGTCAACTGATCATTGTTTAAATTTAGATTGTTTCAAGAAATTTGTAAGTGTTGTGTACCAGGCTCTTGGTGCTTGTTTTAATCCATATACAGCCTTATCTAGGATGTAAACATGATTAGGATGTTCATTGCTTATAAATCCTGGTGGTTGTTCAACATACACTGTTTCTTCTAGTTCTCCATTTAAGAATGCACATTTAACATCCATTTGATAAACATCAAAGTCTTTGTGAGTTGCATAGGCTAAAAATATGCGAACTGCTTCAAGTCTTGCAACAGGTGCAAATGTTTCTTCATAGTCTATCCCTTCTTGTTGCGAATAACCTTTAACCACTAGTCTAGCTTTATTTCGAATAATATTGCCATCTTTGTCGGTTTTGTTTTTAAAAATCCATTTTAATCCGACAATTGAAACATCAGAAGGTTTAGAAACTAATCTCCAAACCTTGTTTCGTTCAAATTCAGCCAGTTCAGATTGCATAGCAACAACCCAATCTGAGTGTTCCATAGCATCTTTTACTGTCTTTGGCTCTATTTTCGAAATAAAGACATTAAACATACATAGTTCTTGGTTCGCATTCAGTACCTCATTTTTCGCACGAATTTGAGCTCTAGTCAACACACCATCTTGTAGATTACCAATTACCTGTTCTTTTGGATGATTTCTTGTCCATTTCTCAAGTGGTGGAAAATTAGGATCAAATTCTAACGGTGCATCTTCATACATATCTTCATTTTCAGATCCTACAACAGAAAAGTTATCATTTAGTTCATGAAACTCATCATTTTCATCAAGATTAATTGTCTCTATTTCATCATGCTCCCCCTCAACATGATCTTCATCTTAATACTCCCCCTCAAAATGATGTTCCTGTTGATTCTGTGAATGCTCCCCCTCAACTTTATATTCCTGTTTATTCTACGAATGCTCCCCCTCAACTTGATGATTCATAATTTCATTCTCCCCCTCGAAAGTTGGCTGACTATCTTCATGAATACTCGTATGTTCCTCCTCCATACGAATATCAGTCGTACTTTCACAAGTTATCGATGTTGTATTTATTATTAAATCATCAGTATGTTTTGAGGATTCTGATGTTTGATTATCAGGAGCATTATTTTCTGCGTCAATTGCCCTGTCAGGAATTTCGAAAATTAAGTCATAATCAAAATCATTGATTTCAGAATTATCAATTTGAGTATTTGAATCCACAAGTATTGATTTATTTTCAAATTTACTATCCATTTGTTTAAGATAGTAATCATCAAACGTTAAATTGAAAGTTTCTTCAACTTTTCTAGTTCTTTTATTAAGCACTCTGTATGCAACTGAATTCTGTGAATATCCTAAGAATATGCCTTCATCAGCTTTAGCTTGGAACTTAGACAAATTATCTTTGAGATTCATGATAAAGCACCTGCAACCAAAAACATGAAAGAATTTTACATTAGGTTTCCAATTATTGATTATTTCATATGGAGTAACATTGAATCTTCGATGAATGAATGATCTATTCTGAGTAAAACATGCAGTGGTCACTGCTTCTGCCCAAAGATATTGAGGTAGATTCGCATATGTTAACATGGTTCTAGCTGTTTCGCATAGAGATCGATTTCTTCTTTCAATAACACCATTTTGTTGTGGAGTATATGGTGATGATAAATTATGCGAAATGACTTTGCTTGTGAGAAAAATATCAAGAGTTTGATTTTTAAACTCAGAACCATTATCACTTTTAATTTTTCATACATTCTTCTTCAGACTAAGTTTAATATTTTTGATAAAATCAATCATCGTCTGAGCAACTTCAGATTTCAACCTGAGAAAAAACACCCATGTGAATCGAGAGAAATCATCTACAACAACTAAAATATACCGCTTTTTATTGATTGTTGCAACAGTCGACGGTCCACATAAGTCAATGTGAAGAAGTTCCAATGGTTCTACGATTTTTGAATCTATCACAATCGGATGACCTTTTCGATGTTGTTTTCCTTGTTCGCAAGCTGCACACAAAGAATCATTGTCAAATTTTAGTACTGGTAACCCTCGAACTAAATCTTCAGCGACAAGTTTATTAAGATTTCGAAAGTTCAAGTGTGACAATCTTTTATGCCAAAGCCAGCTGAGATCATTAGATGCTTTTGATAGTAAACACACAGCAGGTTTTCCGACAATTCGTTTGATGTCCAGTGTAAACATATCACCATATCTTTTGGATTTGAGAAGTATTTCATTTGACTTCGCATTTGAAATGATACTTCCATCTTCATTAAATACAACTTGATTTCCAGTACCAACAACAAGTTGTGACACGCTTATCAAATTGTGTTGAAGTCCTTCAACATAAGCAACTCTATTCACAATGAATTTTCCATTTGTGACTTTCCCATAGCCTTTCACTTGACACTTGTGATTATTCCCAAATTTGACTACTCCTGCATTTTCCAAGCTTCTATAATCTCGCAAGTTTTCCTTTCTTCCAGTCATATGACGAGAGCAACCACTATCAATATACCATTTCGAATCATATTGCTCGTCACACATCACCTGCATTTATTGAAAGGATTTAGGAACCCAAGACTTGTTGGGTCCATCATTAGTAGAATGAAACAAATTCTTTGAATTTAAAAACCATGTTTTCACTTTGTTTGTGATAGAATCCATTATATCAACATCATCAGATCTAGATATTGAGATATAGTCATTCAATAGTTTTGGATTTTCATTGATTGTAATCTTATCCTTCACAACATTCACATTTTTGATAGCTGGTTTCCATTTTTGAACTAGAACTTGCGAATGATAAGATGATGAACTAGTAGTGGAAGAGTTATTTGCGAACTTGTCAAATGCATTCTTGATTTGTTGCTCTGAAAACTTCCCACTTTGATATTTTCTTCCTTTCCCTTCAAACCATCGATTGATTGTACTTACATCAGATTTTCCTTTTGTATATGAAACTTTGGTCTATTTTGAAACTAAAGGATTTGGAAAATTTGGTAGTTTTGGTGAAAATTTTATTTTTGCTTGAGTTGAATCTGTCAAACTTGATGAAGTTTCCGTGAATTTGCCAACATTTTGAAACTTTTGATTATTTGCAAATTTTTGCGAATTCTCAAATTTTTTATTGTTGTCATATTTGCGAACATATGGACTTTTATCAACAAAATTTGTTTGTTTATTATTGCTCTGAAATTTAGATGATTTTGTTTTTGAAATTTGTTCTTTTTCATCTCTTGGTTTGTCATTTGACACAACTTGCCAGAAAACTGCTTTTCTTGCTTTTCTTTTTGAAACATTATTTTCTGTTGAATAATTTCCAACCATCAATTTGAATTCATGAGAATTTAATTTCACTTCATCCTTTGATTTTTCAACTTTTTCAAAAATTTTGTTTGGTTTTTCACCTTTAACCACCCATTTTTGTAATGATTTTTGTTTTTGAAACACATAAGAATTTTGAGTTAAATTGTTTTCTTCTGTGTTTTGATTTGCGAAAAAACCTTATGTGGTTGAGTTTAGATTATCTTTTTCAATCATTTTGTTGAATTCAGGATGAACTTTCTCAGCATTTCCAGTAGTGACAAAAACTTGATTTGGAAAAATGGTTTTATCAGTACATACAAAATTTGGATATACCACTGTGTTGGTTTCCAAATAATGTGCGCCTTTGTCATTTAAAATTTTGTCAAATTCTTTTGTATTTTCAAACACTTGATCAACCACAACTCGTTGAGGTGTTTCATTTGAATCTTTCTTTTCTTCTCTGTTTTCTTCATTATCATCAGATTTCCAGCTTTCAACTTCCACATTATCAAACTTACAATGTTGTGAAGTTAAAGGTTTATCAATTTCATCCTTTACTATCGAATCAACAATAATTTCTTTACCTTTAATCTTAGATGTGATATTAACTATTGACAATTGAGAACAATCTACCTCTTCTTCCTCTTCTATCTCACTGATTTCACTCATATTATCTGAATTTTCATCAATATCAACATAACTGAATTGAGAGGAAAGAGTTGAATTTTTTGTTTTCTTTAAGATTTTCACTTGTTCACTCTTTGTCAAACTTTCATTGACAATGTTAACTAACTCATCAGCATTCAGAAATTCATCAATTTTGACAATACCATATGTATATCTATCATCAGTTATTTTGTCAAATTGAGCAATTATACTTTCACAATCATAAGAAACAACATCAACTTTTTCACGTTCATATTCAAGAAAAGCTAATTGTTTCCTATGTTGTTCTTTGCTAATGTCAGAAGAATGATGTAAAGCAGATAATTTTGCATATAGCCGTTTGGCAGAATTACAATATATGTTCCTTTGTGCTAGCAACAACCTAACATCATTTGTAAGATTATTCCTATCACAATCTATATTTTTGATCTGCATTTCAAGTTTTTCTACTCTGCTCCTCTTTATTTCTAATTCTCTCCTTGTCTCACCTAGTTGCAACTTAATTTTTGAGCTTCAGTACTAGCAGACACAATAACAGAATCAAAATAAGCCACAGTTTCATCAAATGAAACAATTTCAGCATCATAAGCAGATAAAGGAATATTAAAAGATTCAAGTATTGCATGTACCTTGGTTATCATGGGTGATTTGTCTATGGATTTGGATACGAAGCACCTTCCTGAAATTTCCTCTTCACAATCTTCAAAACTTGCGAACATTGCTCCATGTGTGGGATGCCTCATTTCCTCGTCATCAGATCCTGAAGACCAGATCTGATACGTACCACTTTCTTCATTGTCAGTTTCACCTTTCGCAACCAAAGACACTCCTTTGGTCTTAGCATGTATCTCTTCAATCTTTTCAGAGTAGTATGCTTCATCTTTAACTTTTTCCTTCTTCTCTTCTTTCTTTCGCAACATGCAATCAGCTGCAAAATGATTCGCACCGTTGCAGTAGTGACAGTAAATTCCTGAATCACCTTTCAGCTTCTTCTCTTCTTTCGCATCTTTTTGTTTCTCATCATCTTTCTCCAATTTCTTCCTCTCCTCCCCTCCAGTTCTTGTGACTGCATTTTTCACATCACTAGCCTTTCCTTTTGGATTAAAAGGCTTTTTGAAAAACTTCTTAACTCTGTTGTTTGAATAGAATGCCACAACTTCATCATCAGAGTTCATCAAAAATCCTTCATCATCTGAACCATCTTTTTCATTAACATCAGTTTCTGATACCTTTGAAACAAGAGCCAAAGGACCTCCAATACTTTGTTTTGATTCTTCATACATTTCTGAAACTTCACATTCATGTGTTTTCAATTGATTGTAGAGATCATTCAATTTAGTTGTATCAAAACTCTGTTGATTCTTAATCATCATGCTCACACTTCGCCATTCCTTGCGAAGACCCATAATGAAAGTTAAATTGAACTCCATGAGAGACCTAGTGATTCCATACCTATTGCAGCGAAACATAAGCTCATTCAGACGATCATAATAATTTTCAAGAGTTTCTGCATCCTTTTGTCTGAATTCCTTCAGTTCAACTAGACATTGCTTCACAAAGTTGATCTTCGTCTTTTCGCTACCTTGATACTTCGCTTTTAGAGTGTTCCAGATCTCCTTGGCTGTTTTACAACTACGGATGTAATTGTAAACCACAGGAGGTAGAGCACCTCTTAGTTCCCTCATGCACCTCTTTTCATTATTCTTCAACCGTTTTTCTTGATCAACAACTTCAGTAGAAGTAGTAGATGGACCAATTGGTTGAACATTAATAGGAGCTTGCACTGTTCCATCGATACAATTCCGAAGTTCTTCATCAATTCCATTTAAGTAATCTTCCATTCTATCAGCCCACTGATCATAGTATTCTGGAATTAACATCGGAATTTTGGTTGAAGAACCAAGCAAGTGAGAGAAGGAAGTCATTGTATTCATGTTGAAGTTCGCCATTGATGAACACAAATTTTTTTCAGAAAGCTTGAAAAACTTGATGAAATAGAGAATTTGATCAATTGAATTGATCACAAATCACTAATCGATTACTCGACTTAACAATTCAAAGACAGAATCAATTCAAATCTGAAGATCAAATGTGATTTTCAAAACCAAAATGCACGGAAAATTTTCAGTAAAGTTGCAACTCAAAAAGCAAATGATTCTAACACGAAAATCAGATCGAAGTAGTTTGAATCCTGCTCAGATACCAATTGATGAGAATTGTTACCGAGATTTGAGAAAGCAAAGTTTGATTTGAGTAATTGAAAATTTAGAACACGAAGAGTAAATATTAATCAGATCTCATATTGATAAAGACTGATTACAACATAAGCAGAAAAGAGATATTTGTTACGAAAAGTCTCTTTCTACTTCTAACCTCAGTCCCTATTTATAGGGAACATGAGTGTACAAAAAATATACTAAGTCTAGACATTTAACTTCGCATAAAGATGACTTAGTAAAATAACATAAAATGCGAAACTATACAAAACACTATATTCGACTTTTACAATTTTACATCTACAGCTGGTGCTCGGCCTTAACCCTGTGACAGGTCAAGCATCTCTCTACAAACCATGCGACATCCCTCTTCATACAGGGCCACCAATATTCCTTCTTCAGGTCCAAATACATCTTAGTGGCCCCGAGATGGATCAAGAATTTCGATCGATGAGCCTCTTCCAACAAAATGGTACGCGTTCCGCCCACGGACGGTACCCATATCCGACCCTGAAATGTCATAAGCCCCCAGCTATCGGTAACGAATTCCGATACCAGTCCGAAAACTCGCTCTCACTTCTGGCTTTCTGGCCTCACAGCCTCAGCCTGAACCCCTCGGATAGCATCCAACACCGGGGTCATCACTGTCAATCTCAAGAAAACATCTCGCATTCGGGCGCCCTCCGCCCTACAGCTCAGTGCATCGGCTACAACATTAGCCTTGCCCGGGTGGTATAGGATATCACAATCATAATCCTTGACCACGTCCAACCACCTCCTCTGGCGCATATTCAGGTTGGGCTGATCCATCAAATACTTCAAGCTCTTATGGTCCGTGTATATCGTACACCGAACCCCATACAGATAATGTCGCTAGATCTTGAGGGCGAACACTACCGCTCCCAGTTCCAAATCATGATTGGGATACCTCGACTCATGAGGCTTAAGCTGCCTCGATGTATATGCTATCACATGCCCTCTCTGCATAAGCACCGCTCCCAATCCAGATATCGATGCATCACAATATACCAGAAAATCCTCCATCCCTTCCGGAAGGGCTAACACTGGGGCTTCACGTAATTTCTGGTGAAGTGTCTCGAACGAGGTCTGCTGCTCCGGACCCCAAGAAAACGCAGCACCCTTCCGGGTCAACTTGTTGAGTGGCACGGCAATCTTGGAGAAATCCTTAATAAATCACCGATAATAGCCGGCCAAACCCACAAAGCTCCTGATCTCGGTGGGTGATCTCGGCACCTCCCACCTCATGACCGCCTCAATCTTGGCTGGATCGAACAATATCCCATTCTGGTTAACGAGATGCCCCAAAAATTGAACCTCTCGAAGCCAGAACTCACATTTGGAGAACTTGGCATAAAGCCTCTCCGATCTCAGTACTCCGAGGATCTCCCTCAAATGCTCCTCATGCTGCTCTCTGGATCTCGAATACACCAATATGTCGTCGATGAACACAATCACTGAGCGATCCAACATCGGTCTGCACACTCTGTTCATGAGATCCATGAACACCGCCGGTGCGTTGGTGAGTCCAAAAGGCATCACCACGAACTCGTAATGCCCATAAAGAGTCTGGAAGGCTGTCTTTTGGACGTCCTCCTCCCGCACCCTCACCTGATGATACCCAGACCTCAAATCGATCTTGGAGAACCAAGATGCTCCCTGCAACTGATCAAACAAATCATCGATCCTCGGCAACGGGTAACGGTTCTTGACCATTAGCTTGTTCAACTCATGATAATCAACGCACATCCGGTGCGAACCATCCTTCTTCTTGACAAAAAGAATAGGCGCCCCCATGGCGAACTGCTCGGCCTGATAAACCCCTTCCCCAGCAGCTCCTAGAGCTGCGAGGATAGCTCCTACATCTCCGGAGGCGCAAGGCGATAAGGCGCCTTGGCGATAGGCGCAGCTCCTGGAACCAATTCAATACCGAACTCTACTTGCCTCACCGGAGGTACACCCGACAACTCCTCTGGAAACACATCCGAAAACTCACGCACTATCGGGACCTCATCCATTGACTTCGGTCTCTCTAAATCAATCCTCGCATCCATCACATATGCCACAAATCCCTTACAGCCCTGCTGTAGACTCTGTCTCGCTCTGGCGGCCGAGCAAAATGCTGACCCCGTACATGTACCCTCGCCATACACCATAAGAACTCCCCCACTAGGGTCTCGAATCGTCACCAATTGACGCTCGCAGTCTATCACCACTCCATATCGACTCAACCAATCCATACCCACTATAACACACACGTACCCCATCGCGATCAGAACCAGATCTATCGGAAACTCCACACCGAAGATCTCAAGGACACATCCTCGAATCACATCAGAAGCATACACTGCTCGCTCATCAGCTATGGAAACTCGTAGAGGTTGACCCAACGCCTCTCAACGGATACCGATGAGCTGGCTAAATGCTACGGAAACAAACGACCGACTCGCACCCAAGTCAAATAATACTAAAACAGGCACATAACTCACAAGAAAAGTACCTACGCACATCATCATATAAGCATAAAAACTCAACTCAAATAAAAGATGAATAGAGAATACATACCAGCCACAACATCGGGCGCCGCGCGGACCTCCTCCGCAGTCAACTAAAATGCTCTCCCACGAGCCTTTGGGGCCTCGGCCTTCACCGGCCAAACCTCGGTAGCCCTAGCAGCAGGCGCAGATCCCTGCGCTGACCCCTGAAGAAGCTGAGGGCACCCGGCCTTCCGATGGCCGGTCTGGTTGCAATGAAAGCAAACCGAAAATCCCTTGGGGCAATCCCTTGCGATATGCCCCTCCTTCCCACACTTGTAGCATACTCCAGCCCTGCACGACCCCTCGTGACTCTTACCGCACTTCCCACAAGTGCAGCCCTTTGCGCCCCCAGATCTCGAATCACCAGGTCTAGCCCGCTTGGCTGCCGACTGAGACTGAGTCGGTCGCCGATCCACCCTATGTGACTCAGCCTTCTCCCTGGCCTAAGTCTCCAACTCAATCTCCCGCTTCCGGGCCTTTGCCTGGAGCTCAGCAAATGTCCAATATGTCGAGTTCGCCAGGAACTCCCAGGTATCTCTCCTCATAACACTCAGATAACGGCTCACACGAGCCTGCTCAAAAGACACCTGCTCAGGGCAAAACAACGCCCTCTCATGAAACTTCCTGGTGATCACTGCCACAGAATCAGTACCCTGCTTGAGGGTCAAGAACTCCTGAGTCAACCATTCCCTCTCCACCGGCAGAACATACTCCTCTCTGAACATAGCGGTGAACGTCTCCTAGGTCACCTTGGAAATCTCAGCCAAAGTGAAGTTCACCGTCACGAAATTCCACCAATCCTTCGCTCCCAATCGGAGCTGGTTCAGGGCGAACTGAACCCTCAAGTGTTCTGGACAAGAACACGTATAGAAAAATCCCTCGATGTCAAAGATCCATCTCATAACGGCAATCGGTTCCTGCATCCCTTCGAACTCTGGTGGCTTCGTGTTGCTGAACTCCCGAAGCAACAACGAGTCACCTCCCTGAGGTCTGGCAGCAGCAACAGCAACAATAGCTGCAGCTGCAGCAGCCTCAGTCAGCGCTGCATACCGCTCATCAAAAGTCTCAATCAATGTGGTCTTGATGTCCCCAAACATCTCAGGAATCTCAACCCGGATGGCAGCAACCACCTCCTCGTGAATCAATCGATGGATCTCCTCGTCGCTGACACCACTGCTCTTAGGTGTGTGTCGAGTCCCAATCATGATGCCTCTGAAATACAACAAAAATATCAGAGACTCGATCGAGCATACTCATACTCGATGACGCAACCCTACTCGTCCTCTGTTGTCCAAAAGATTCTTACTTGGAATGCCCACTGATCCGGTGTCTTCAGTAGTACGGGCCCAATACTACTGACCACACCGCATCAACATTCACTCCAAGTCCTCCTCCTTGGATCTTGGATTACAAGTACTCTATTATCATGAGCTCCTAACTGCTATCTACTCGCTTTCAAAGCATCTCAGCAGCAGAAATCTCCTAGGCTAAGGCATCACAAATCAGGCCACTCTAGTCCTAATATGTATACCTAGCCTACTCTAGCATGCATAATGTAACATAACATATCTCATAACACATAATGTAAGGGTACTTTTGGGGATTCAACGTTCGGGCGCTAGCTGATCGTACACACGGCTCTGCTCTGTTTGTCTCAAAACTCTTTTTTACTCTTTTCAAAAATTTTACTTCATTATCAAAATTTTCCTCAAATCCTCAGTTTGAGTTCAGATACGCCCGAAGATGCATCAGAATCCCTCAAACCAAGGCTCTGATACCAACTTGTAACGCCGTAAAATTTAAAACAATTTTTCACTTTTAAAAACCATAAAACATCATTCACATTCATTTTAAAAACATTGTATCAACATTGTATCAGTACAAAACCCCAAGATCAAAATAAATAAACTCCAATATGTGTGTGTACGAATCATGTCGGCGCCTTCCCACGCTCATCACTGGTACCTGAAACACATAACACAACAAATGTAAGCATAAATGCTTATTGAGTTCCCCAAAATACCGCATACAACACATACGCCACTCGAGGCTATAATACGACCCTCCGGTCGGTGTGTCTCAGCGGGACCCTCCAATCCCGTAGCTTGCTGGACCCTCTGGTTCGGTCATAGCTCATTGGGCCCTCAGGCCCGGCCTGTATCGTTGGACCCTTTGGTCCGGTCTATAACATCATACAACATACATATAACACATAGCACATAATCTCATACATAACACATAAGACCCTCTGGTCCACACATAATACCACTCTAGGTAACGTATAGTGAGAAGACTCACCTCAGATGTCTCGGTAGTCTCTGACTCGGTAGAAATGTGATCTAGCCTCCGCCTAATCACACAAAGTAAATACTCTCATAAATACGACTATACTCAACCCAAAAAGTCAACAAAAGTCAACGGTCAAACTTTAACCCGACTCGTCGAGTGCACTTGGGCGACTCGGCGAGTCTACACGTGTCCACTGACTCTCTTAGCCCCTCTCTTGGCATGTCGAGTACTTCTCCTGACTCGACGAGTTCCACCTGGCATGAATCGCGGGGGCCACCCCGACTCAACTCGCCGAGTCTCAAGAACAACTCGGCGAGTTCCGCATTGAACTCCAGTCCCCCTAACTCTCCCTAACTCACCGAGTTATTCCCCAACTCGGTAAGTCCACTCAATGAGTGATTAACGGGAAACCCTCATCTTAATCGCTGAGTCTGTTCTTCGGACTCAGCGAGTTCATGCCATGCACAAAATCCATAGGCTTCCTGAGGTCAGATCTTTTCCATACATTCATAGATTTGGCCTTCCCAAGCATGATAATCACGTAAAGTTCAGACCTTGAGACTTATATAACATCTAAATGGTCTAACTTGGTGATTTAGCCCCAAAAATGACATCCCAAGCTCATGGCTCCCAAAAAGACTCATAAATCTCCAAGGGTTAAGGTCTCCGAACCTCTTTGGGTCCAGATCCAAAACATAGACTCGAGAAGGGACCAAATGCTCCACTTATCCAACCTCTAAAAGGGTTAGAAAACCCTAACTCTAAGAATCAACACCAAAAACTGAAGAAGGTCCGAACAAATACCTCAATATGATCTCTATCAGCTCAGAAATCACCAAAATCGCACCTCCTTCAGCCTCCTCTTTCCTTGGTCACCTCCTTCTTACAAAAACGCCAACAAAAGGATCAAGAATGGCCTCTCCTTCCTCACAAATACTCTAGATCTCTTAGGGTTTCTCTATGGGGTTTGGTGGCCGCAAATGACGGCCCTAGGAGCCTTTAAATAGATCTCAAACCCTGGAAATTAGGGTTTCATTAAACAGCGTGGACTCGCCGAGTCCAGCTGTGAACTCGGATACGAATTCGCGACCATACTCGGTGAGTTTAGACACCAACTCACCGAGTCTCCTCACATCTTCCAAAAATAAAAGGATAAAATATAATACCTGGGAATCCGGATGTTACAGGTTAGATTTTCAAGAACACCAAGAACACACACTAGTTCTTGGACCTTAAAACACCCCCTTCAAGCTTCAAAACATAAGTAACCTTCCATATACTAGTTATCCTAGAGAAACTCTTCACATACACCCTTGAAAACAACCATTTTCCCAAGAACAATGAGAGTTTACGGCCATGAGCATCTCCCTTGGCGGTAAACCCTTGTTAAGGTTCCTAGTTTGGCCATAAACTCTTCTTAAAGCTAGGAATGGGTTAAGACGCACTTCCTTGATGTTGAATAGGACCATAAAACACTATTTGACATATGTATTCATGAGTGTACGGCCGTAAACACATAGGGCCGTAAACCCCATGGCCATAAACACATTGGGCCGTAAACATAATGGTCGTGAACACCATGTGTAGCCGTAAACCCCCTTTTATGTGCAATCACATGTGATTGTAACAATTCCATTCAAGTGTTTCCTAGTCCCTAAGGTGTTTCCTTGCATGATTAGTTGTATAAACACTAATTATATACATATATGTATCATTATATGCCTTATAGGATCCGTTTGTGCCCAAGATTTCACTTAGCACTTAGCATCCTACAATCGATCTTACATTCGCATCATTCACTACAGGTTAGTTCATACCCCCCCCCCCCCATTAACTTATCTTTTAAATGAATTTTAAATGATTTTATGGGGGAGGATACAGTTAGAAACATTATAGTTGTTATATCAATCACATATTCACATGTGATTAATAACTATCAAACAAGTGGATTTTCTTATACTTCAAACTGTTTTATCAAACAAACTCTTCAAAACATTTTATAAACTGACATCAAGTCATCTGTTGCCACTCAAATGGTTAAAACTCTTTTATATTTTAAACTCTTTATTAAACTCTTTTAAACTTATATATTGTCAAAATCATGTCTATACAGATATAGTTATATAAATAAGGTTGAAAAGGCTTAGGGCTAATAACTCACTTTATTTTCCGTTCCTTGTTTGGTTGTGGACTTAAGGTATCCAGTTATTTGTCCAAGTGTCGCTTGAATCTTAGTTATATATTATGTATATATGTATAGATATAAAAGTCCTTACATCATTTCAGCACCTTTGGGTAGCAAAGGTGTACAAACATACCCAGTCATTCAAACAACATTACTAGTAAACTACAATAGGTATAGTTTAGGGAATTACTACTCACTATTTCTAGTACAATGAAACATACAAGAGTTAGTTCATTCATGAGTCAATACAAACTTACTATTATGAGAAACAGAAAGAACATACTATGATGAGAAACTAAGAGAACATACACTACACTATACAATGAGAACATACTACACACTAGAACAGAGAGAACATACAATACACTAGAACATATTATACAAACACTAGAATACTATAACATTAATGTGAGCCACTACCTCATTGCATGGCAATCTACTGTTGTGTCACGTTTTGTAACCAGAGTCTCTTGGAAGGAGAGCGTGAATTTGTGTATAGATCTATACGGGGCTGACCGTCCTACACCTTGTTGCTAGCTACAGTGGGACCTGCAGGTCTACGGGTGACGAATGTCAAACCATTTTGACGTCTTTGATCGTCGTGTTTTTTTCTAGTCAATCAAGTATGGTTACAACCTCATCACATTTTACCTTAATTAACAAACCGGTTTAAGGTAGTTAGTACATTGGTAGTTACTTATATTCAATACTATAGTACATTGTTATTTTCCCATTGCATTCACATTGTGATCTTCTCACATAAACGGTAATGTAAGCTATATTTTGATAATGATAGTCATAGTTGGGAAAGATACACACTTTTACAAACAAACAACATATAGAACATTTAGGCCTTAGTAGAAGGCTACTTTTTAGTAGAAAATATGGGATTTTTCTAGGAGATACAAACACTTACAAACATTTACATCAAACATTTTCATACAAACAATGACACTAAAATACTTATGAACTCACCAACTTTAATGTTGATCTACTCTTTCAAAATAACTTGTATTCTCAGGTCACCAGTAGACAGGTACGATGACCAGGTTTTTGAGAAGACGGAGCTTTCAAGACTCGTCTTTATTTTGATTATTCATTTTTGGTGTCTTATAAATTATACGCAGAACACCCTTGTATTAAACTTATATTATTAATGCATGGATGATGTTGTTGCTTGTTTACTATTATGCATTGTTGTGATACTATACATGACATCCTCCGCCCCAGAATATTTCCGTTGTTCCGGTTTTGGGGTATGAAAGGTTAGCCTCAATGCTCTTAAGAAGATTATATAGGGTGCAAACCCTAAAATTAGGGTTTTATCATTACAGTTCCTAGTCGTCGAGTCGGCCTTCCGACTCGTCGAGTAGGGTGTAGATCCCACGTCCTTGAAATGCCCTCCACTCGGCGATTTGGACTCCCAACTTGCCAAGTCCACGTACCAAAACCCTAGTTCTAAAATAAATTAAGTAATACCTGGAACAGGTGTTACAAAAAGATTTGATTCAAACTCAAAAAATTGAAGTTGTGGAAAGTGGATTTGTTCATAAAATCAAATCTTCAAGATGCAAAAAGATGAGAAAGAAAAAGAAGAAGAAGATTAAACGCAAAAAACAAGCGCGTTTACTCACAAAAATCGTCAAATGTTGTGAAGTCGAAATCCGTGAAGCAAGTTTGGGTTCCAAAGAAAAAATCTCCAAGTGTTGTGTTGAATTTGAAGTCAAAACCCAAAAGTGTTGGTTGTTCAATGAAGATGTTCTTGGATCGTTGAAGAACGCGAAGAACGAGTTGTACAACATGCATCGTGGGTGGTACAATGTTCAAATTGGAGATTTTCTCGTTCCAACAAAAGAACCAATATCTTCTAAATTTGATTCGTTTGTTGCAAATTGAACTCGATTCGTCAAAAAAGTATCTTAAATTCTCAAATGGATTCTAAAACGTCCATGATTTCAATTCATATGTTGTGTTTTTCATTTTCGATCGATTTGCCTCATTGGATCAAATCCGTTTCAACCCCATTGATTGATCCAATTATTTTTTGTTTAGATCAATTCAAAACAAAATCAAAATGAAAACAATTATTGTTTTATTATTCATAAACTAATCTTAGAAGCCCAATTGTTGAATTCATCACTGTTCATTAATTCGAAACTTAAGCCCAAATGAACAATACTGTTGATAAATGGTTTGAGACCAAATATTTGATCACGGTATTGTTCATTGAAGTCAAACAGATCTATTTTCCTTCTTTCGATTCATCTTGCTTTATATTTAGTCAACTCGTTTTGCGATTCTTTCCTCGTCAGACAACAATCGATAAAGTTAGTCAATTTGATCACATCTTGAAAGTATTTTTATTCAGTTTCATCTACTCCTGATTTTTGAAATTGAATCGGTTAATTGGTATTCTTTTGTTCAATTGGGTATAAATTGATATGTGGACTTGTGAATCGAATCTTGTGATTGAATCGATTCGGTGAGAAAATTTAGAAAATAACTAGTTGATGATTTTTGTTGAAGGATAGATGATGAACAGTTGAAGATTATGATGAATTTGGTTTTATCAGTATTTTGATCTGAAATTTGACATTGAAAACGACGCTGTTGTTTCTCTGCAATTGGATTTTATGGTCAAAGTTGGAAGTCAAAATCGGAAACAAAAGTCGAAATCAGATTTTTCACAATGACTCAGTGAATTTTGATTCGAAATTGGTTGATATGAGCTCTATTTGACATCGAACTTATGATTGTTTATGGAGTTGTGATGTTGATTTTGGGTTGTATGTCAACTGGAATGTTCTTACTATGAGTCGACGTCATATTGGAAGTGACGAAAATAACTAAATCAATGTTCGAATCATGATTTGGATTTGAAATTGGAAGTATTGAGTTGATTGTAGTTCTCATTTTCAGTTTGAGTTAAGATGGTATATGAATTAACAAAGGATAATTGTTTGATTTGATGATGAAGAAAGTCAAAGTTTGATTTTGGTTCATCTGAAAACGAAGCAGGAAGATGAAGGGGATATCGACTGCATTCTTTATCAAGTTTTTGATATCGATTGTGGTTGTTCTATTGTAATGGATTTTGGTGTAGTGAATGGTATGTCATATTTTGATGAATGAAAAGCGAAGGGATAGTAACAAAAAGCGAAGAGTTCAAAGGCCTTGGAATCGTGTTTTTAAGTCAATATGTGAAGCAGTGTAGTCGATGGTCGAGTTACCATAGTTCGATTCATGAAGGTTATTGAAAAACGAAGTGTGCTTGTTGAAATCGAATGAAGGCTTGATGGTTCGATAGTCGAAGGCTTGTTGTTTTTGGCTTCGATTAACAAATTCTTTGAACCTAAAAGCGAAGGGTTGCATTTTGGGTTATGCTTCGACTGTCGAAGTCGTAGTAGGAGAAAAGTGAATTTGTCACTGGTAACACGAATTGGGGAAGAAACCAAATAAAGTTTCGAAATTGGTCCCTAATGTTTCGAAGATTTGGCAAAATCGATCCAAATTCGAAATTGGTGTACAACATTGTGAAGAATGCAAAAGTTTTGAAGTGAGTCCCTGCAGTTACAAAATGTTGGCGGAAAATACCCAACTTCGGAATTGGGGTAATAAAGCTGAGAAATTGAAGATTTTACAAGATTAGTCCCTACAGTTGGTGCGAACTTTCACTTAATGCCTAGTTTCTCAAATGGTGGAGTGTTTCGTATCTTTAGCTGTTTTCGGCGCAACAGGTCCTGTAGAATTCATAAATTGACGGTTTTTATCCGGATTTTGGAAAATCTTGCAACTCTCACCCAAAAGTCGAAAATTTTCATAAATTGGAAATTTTTTCGTGGCTTTTTCTTGATTGTTTTTCCGTGCAAGTTTTTCGGGAGTTTCATTTTTGGTACACATCAAGGGGGAGTATTGTGAAGTCCATTCCTCGGGCGCTTCTCACCCTTAATGGGTTTTATAATCATTCTTTGATTATAAAAGGGGGAAAATGATGGGTATTCGAAGCGGGTTTCTTGGGTATTCATTGCGGACTTGAAGACTGGTGTTAATTCGAGGGGGAGTTTGATCTTGATCGTGCGAGCTCGTTGGATATTGAAGTCGGACATCCAATCCTAACTTTGAGGGGGAGAATGTTAGGGTGCAAAGTCACGCTTGTATGTATTCGTGATTTGCTCCTTTGTATGTGTGTAATGATTTGTCTTTCCTTATTAGTGGCCCTCATTTATGTAATGATCATTTTTAGTGTTAGACTAGAGAGAGAATTTTTACAAGTCCCATTTGTATGTTCTTTCTAGATCTAATGAGATTTGAACAAGATCAATTTACTCCATGTGCTCATAGTTTACATGATGATTCACTAGATCTTTTCTAATTCCGCACATGCCATCATAATCAACACTACTACAGAGATCAACAAGATGTTCACTAAGAGGGCCATGTTTTTCTCTGGGTATGTAGCTTCAGAACAAGCGTAGATCTCCCGATACTCCAGTATGCTCAAGACTAAGATTAGGGAGTTCATGGTGAATACCCAATACCGGACTATAGAAGAGGTGCAGTCACATTCCAAGATGACGGAGATAAAGTTGGAGACCTATAGGAAAGAGAAGAGTTTGACCCTAGTTTAGTCACATCTGGATACTAAGTGGTTCATACCTGCTGACTCGTGTTCATGAGGACAGAGAGATCATGCTTGTAGCAAGTGCAAGAAGACTCATGAAGGTTCCTGTCGGGCAGGGAGCGGATGCCATAAATGTGGCAATGAGGGAAATTATGCGAAGGATTTTCCTCAAGGGGTTCAGGGGATGTAGGTTTACTTCAACTACAATTAAGTGGGCCATATTAAGCCGGATTATCCATTACTTGCATCTAGACTAATATAGTTTCCAACACCTATGACATTACAGATCACTGATAGCCGCCATGAGAGAGCTTTAGCTCAGAAGGACAAGGGTCGCACCTATCAGCTGACAACAAAGGATGTAAGGGTAGTACATGGTATTATTACTGGTATGTACCTATTTATCTTTCTGTTTAAATTTTATTACTACATGCTTATGTTTAGGTTCTGCTTAGGTATGTTTATAGTGGTTCATTTCATGCTATAGTGTTGTTTGACACGGTAGTTTGTATCGCCCACTTTTAGTAGGGGTCTTCATGTTGCCTTTTGGGACATTGGATTTTACTTTGGAGGTCACCATCGGGGATGATCATACGGATTTAGCTACGACCGTTTATCGGGATTGTGTGTTCGAGATCTTTAATTTGGAGTTTTCGATTGATCTGGTTCCCATTTTGATCGGTGATGTCTGTGTGATCATGGGTATTGATTTGTTGAGCTAGTTTGGGGCTCTAATTGATTATGAGCAGCAGTTAGCAGTGGTCCGTACCCCAAGTGGGGGAGAACTGACCATCTACAGCAGACTGGGCAATATCTGCAGTATGGTTGTTCGAAATATCTTGTATACATGGCTGACATTCTGGAAGAGAATAAGAGATTGGGTTCAGATGTGTCACTGGTTTGCGATTTTCCAATTGTTTTTCCATAGGATTTTCCTGGCATGCATCCGAAAAGTCAGGTTGAGTTCAAGATCGATCTAATTTATGGTGCAGTGTATCTTGCCAAGACGTCATATCGCTTTGTACCGTCTAAGATGTAACGACCCAAAAACTCCCATGCGTTCACAAGGTTAGTTTCCATTACTTGAATGTTAATCCGCATTAGTGATTTCGAAGTTTGAGTTTATAAATTCATTAAATTAAAATAAAAGGGTGTTATTTTATACCTAAAATTTTATTATGGGGGTATTTAGGATAATTTATGATCATTAAAAGGTTTAATATTAATAGAGGGGTCAAGATGTCATAAAAGGAAACTTTAAATGTTAACTAATTAGGGTTAGGAGTGTTTGAAATTTTCTCATGATTCTTGAAGGGCCAACTAGAAAATGTAGTATAATCCCCTAAGGAGAAGGATCGATCCTTCTCCTTGTATCTGTTCCTACACATGTTCATAAAAAAGAAGCAATTGATTCCTACTTGTCTCTCGTATACGTCGCTCGATGATAGGCTATGAAAAATACGACCGATTAGAGGGGGAAGGCTGTCATCGAACCGAGAAGTGAGGGAGGGAAGGAAAGGCTGCAATTGTCAGCTCTTAGAGGTGTATTGAATTGTAAAAATCAATCCAATTGTTGGTAAAATTCTCTACCTCTTATTCTCATGTTTTCGTCTCAATCTCTTAAGAATTGGTGGAACAATTTGGTGTTATCAATATACTTCTTTCAACCTTCAATCTTATGATTTTATGTGATAACACTCCACCCATATTTTATTTAGTTTTAATGATTTTTTTTCAAAATTTTGTTATGAACGGTCTCATGAATGATATTGTTCATGTCCTTGAATTACTCCAAGTTTGGGGGGCAGTGTCTTCTTTGTTGATTGTTTAAATGCATGTTATTGCTATCTTGATTCAAGTGAGTAATTTTCTATCAAAGGACCATCTTGTGAGTAACCCAACATGTCTTCAAAACAGTCCCTAAAATTCTTTCAATGTGTCTTAATGGTGGAGTAAACTCAAGCCAAAATGGTGTTTTCTTTTTTATCAATGCACCTTGTTTTTCCCATAAAAGCAATGTACTTTGAGTCATGCTTTGAGGTTGAAATTGTTATTTTAACTTTTTGACATGTTGCTACTATTAAGAACTCAATTTCCCTCTTTATAGTTGATTTTGGTTATGGATTACTGGTTTAAGTTGTCAATTAACACTTAAAATTCAAACTTGGAAAATTTATGAAAATTCCCATTATGTCCCTGTTTTGAAAACAAAAGTCTTAGAAAAATCATCACTAGTTGGAGTGGGGATCTATAAACTCTCAAAATTTTAAATTTTGGTCTATTTTGTCCATGAGTTTTCCCAAGACCTGATATTGTCAATTACCAATGTGAAAATTGTCTTTTTCACTAACTGGTCAAAAATTAGCTGCACGGATATGCGGTTTTGTAAATTTCATAGAAAATTCTAGAAAAATTGTATTGACTTGTGAGAGCACTTTATCAAAAGATAAAAGTCTAAACGGCCAGAATATGAAGAAAAATTGTAAATTATACAGGTTTAAGTGGTTCTAAAGTATCCTTGAACATGTTGCTATTTTAGGGAAAAATATAGGAATTTGGCCTAATAACTAATTTGCATGTTTTGGGGAGTAAATTACTATTATTTGTTCATGTAAACTTTTGATAATATATATATATATATTTGTTCTTTAATAGGGGAAGGTTTGATACCTTAGTTCCTACAAGAGTTTAATTGTAGAGAGGATGCTTTTTTTCATAGGTAAGTTAATCCCTGTGGTTTTAAGTACTTTGTAAAGGAATTTCATATATTAGATGGATTGCAATGAACCTAGGATTTTAGGTTGCATGTACCCCAATTGTGTGTGATATGTTATTATACTTCCTTATGTATGAGAATTTAGGATGCTTTCATGCTAGATTCTTATTTTTTTGATGTGAGAGGTGTGTTAGGTCCAAGATAGTAAGAGGGCCTTGTGCAGATATTATGTGTTGTGTGCATGCCATGATTTCTTATAAATATTTATTTGTGATGATTTAGGGTAAAACATGCTAGTACAGTGATATCCACAATAATGTTATGTGAATAGAAATTAGATGTCATGTAAAATCATACAAGTTGTAATTAATAGTTTGCGTGTTTACATAAGAATAATTTGTGAAGTAATACGCTAGAAAAG
Source organism: Lactuca sativa (assembly GCF_002870075.4). NCBI lineage: Eukaryota > Viridiplantae > Streptophyta > Magnoliopsida > Asterales > Asteraceae > Lactuca > Lactuca sativa. Next base: position 140,535,406 of record NC_056626.2, read on the forward strand.
ATGATAATAAATATCCATGATTACTTATGGAGGTCATATGTGTATTTCCTTACAAGATAAATTAATAATTAATTAATTAAAAGAGGAAATACAATAGGGGGAGAAGGGTAGTAACCTAGACATAAGTATGTATCCTATTTGGTTTAGTTAATGGCCTAGTGGGTTGAAAAATACATATAGGATAAGAGCTTAAGCCAAAAGTCGCACCGAGTGGTTTTTATATCTAACTTAATATAATTAATCTGTTAATTTAAAAAATATTATTAAAATCAAAGCAATATTTTATTTTTGATGAAATTTTAAAATGATTATTATAATATACCATTTTGTTAATTTAAATAATATGTTAAATTCAAAATATTAAATAAAATTAAAGACATTTTACTCAAATACTATTTTCTAAAATAAATATTGTAAACGTAGAACAAGAAGTTAATAATACTAAACTAGAAGAGTTCCCCCGAAAATGCGGGGGGTGGAAGATGTTGTTTTTGTGTGAATTAATAGTATATTGTCTGAATAGATAGCCACAGTAAAGTATGTTGCTATTCTCTACAATTTTCCCATTTACAAACACGATAAAAAAAAATGTACATTGGTATTTCACCACATATTCCAGGCAACAAGGCTTCCTGTCGATAGCGGTGAGATGTCATCATGTGCTAAAATCCCAATGCTTTTAACTCTGTTTCAAAGAAACCTTATATTTTTGTAATTATGGCCTTCTTCCTCTTGCAATACATAAAAAGTACATACCTCAGCAGAGTAACTATATGTTAATACCTGAATAGAGTAACTATATCTTAGAAAATGACAACCTTGTTTTAATGGGTAAGTAGAAAATAGCATCATATTATATTCTAAGTTTAAAATAGACAATGTACGTAACTTTTTTATACGCGTAAAAAGTAAAGTTCATTGCCTATACTAGTATAAATAATAAAGTGTGTTCCCTTTATTCAAATCTTATGTATTTAACCGTAGGCATTATGATTATTTCCTAAGAAAACCCAATTTTTAGTTTCTTTTATAACCAAATCACAAACGATAAACTCCAAAATACAAAATCTTGAAAGTTTGTTATCTTGAAATTGTAAATTTTAAGTTGATTACCTAAAAATTTAAATTCAATAAAGTGTAGTGTTTTTTTAAAAAAAGGAAAACATTTTGGTTTATTTTTAGCAAAAGAAAAATACTTAGTATGAAAATAAGAACATAAAGTGCACTTAAAAGGTAGATAAAATCCTTTAAAAACTAATTTAAACTCAAGATTTAGTTAAGAAGCTACAAACATGTTGCCATATAACCTATACAAAATAATTTTCACTAAATTACAGTATTGTTCCTTGTAGTATGGTTCAAATTACATGATTTTGTCCCCAAAATGTTTATTGTTTTGTGTGTTGAACTATGTTTTCATGGTTGTATCTTTAACTATTTTTTTTTATCATTTGTGGTACCTCAGAAGTGAAATGGACGATCCTCGCCATTAACCCACTGTAAAATGAAGAATCTACCCTACTGGTAAGTTACCAAGGGTTAACAGCTAAATCCTAATGACATCCATTAAAAAAACAATAAAAATTGAAGGAACGAAAGATGGTATTAATATAAATATTATAATTTAAGGGAACTTTTTTTCTTCAAAATAATTTTCTTGTTTCATCTTTTAATAAAAAATTCCAGTTTCCATATATCTTTTGATAATATCAGCTCTCGAATAATAACTGACTACCTGATTAATAAATATTATTCATTAGGAAGCAAGATGAACAAATTTCAGAATCAAAAGGAAGAAACAAAAGAACATGATGTATAAATCAGGTCGTAAAATTATTTACCTCTTTATATCGATGCTCTTTAAGTGCTTTATCACCCATTTTCATTAGCTTGTGAAGATGAGTAAAGTGGATTTTTTTAAAAGAACCTTCGTGATTTCCTTTGATCATTCCAATTAAATATTAGTTCAAACTTCAGAAGTTGAAAATAGCAATAAACCAAAACTATAAACTTCAACAGATATACATTATAAAGCTAAAAAATAGAAAATGCAACTGAACTTAACCCATTGGATTACAACAGCTACTTAGTGCAAAAAGACCTTCAATATTGATGTAGATATCAAAACTCGTTACGTCCCCCAACGTACCATCAACAAGTTGTATGCCAAAGTAAAGATCCTAATGTCTTTTCCAATAATTAAAATACTATAATCTTGAATTATTAGCAGAGTCATTTTAGGTTACCCTCAAACCTAGCAATTGACTGGAATACTTTTTGGAGAGAGAAAATGGGTTATTAATTTATTATATTGTTAATAAATTAATTAGAAATTAAAATAATTAATCTATTAATATATTATGAGAAGATTATATCAATTAGAAATAGTATTATTTAATTATGAATTAACCAGAAATTAATTTGAATTAATTATGGGATTAATTTGATTAATTAAAAGTGGAAGGACTAAAGGTGAAAATGTTCAAAAGTTGAATGTTGATCAATTCTAGAACCTCCCTAGGAGGGGGGAACTTCTTCAACTAAGATTCGGAGTTTCCTTAGTCTGACAGGTTATTATCGGAGATTCATTTAGGATTTCTCCAAGATAGCAGTTCCTATGACTCAGTTGACAAAGAATGTAACTTTTGAGGCCTTGAGGCAGAATTTGTGTGAGGCGCCTATTTTGACCCTACCGGATGGCGTTGACGATTTTATGGTATATTGTGATGCGTCGATCATAGGTTTGGGAGCAGTCCTGATGTAGGGGTTCGCGTTATTGCTTATGCTTCAAAGCAGCTGGAGCCTCATGAGGTGAACTATCCTACACATGATTTGGAGCTGGAGGGGGGGGAGTGGTGTTCGCCCTCAATATTTGGCGGCATTACCTCTATGGGGTATGTTGTACTATCTACATGGATCATAATAGCCTAAGGTATTTGATGGATACGTGAATCTAAACACAAGGCAGCATAGGTGGTTGGATCTGGTGAAGGACTATGACTGTGATATCCTTTATCATCCAGGGAAGGCCAATGTCGTGGCCGATGCTCTCACCCGCAAGGCGGTCGCAACTCCGAATAAAGATGCGTGCTTAAGGATGACAATGATGACTCCACTCTTGGAGCAGATCCAAGAGGCTCAGATTGAGGCTATGAAGGAAGAGCATCGGAAGTGTGATTGTATTGTGGGTCAAGTGGCTTCCTTCAATTATTATAGGTGGGGGTCATTGACCCTTCATTGGAGGTTATGGGTTCCATACTATGGTGGTGCTTGGTAGGTTTTGATGGAAGAGGCGCACAAGTCGAGATTCTCTATTCATCCCGAAGCGACAAAGATGAATAAAGATCTCCGTCTTGATTATTAGTGGCCATGTATGAAGAAGGATGTAGCTTGGTATGTAGAGAGGTTCTAGACTTATAGGTAATTCAAGGCTGAGCATCAACGACCTCACGGAAAAATGCAGCTATTAGACATTCCTGTTTGGGAATGGGAAGAGAGTATTATCGATTTCATCACGAAGGTGACATAGACAGCGTGCAGAGTGTATTCGATGTGGGTTATCATGGATCGATTGACCAACAATGTGTATTTTCATTTCGATCCAAGAGAGTTTCTCTGCAAAGAAGGTGGTCAACATCTACATCAGGGAGGTTGTGGCACAGCATGGGGTGCCAGTTTCAGTGGTTTCTGACAGAGATGTCCAAATTACTTCAAGGTTTTGGAAGAGGTTTCACGAGGAGTTGGGAACTCGAATGCACTTCAGCACGGATTTCAACCTGTAGACTGATTGGCAGAGTGAGCGGACTATCCAGACCCTAGAGGATATGCTTCGGGCATGTGTATTGGATTTCAGTGGGAGTTGGGATACGTATCTCCCTTTGGCGGAGTTTTCGTATAACAACAATTATCACGCCTACATTGATCGACCTCCATTTGAGATGCTATATGGGAGGAAATGAAGGACCCCAATATGTTTAGATGAGATCGGTCTGTCATCGGGAGTACTGAAGTGATATTCAAGACCACCAAGTTCTCTCAGCAGGTTCGGAGTAGACTTCAGGCAACACAAATTCGGCAGAAGCGTTATGCCGACAAGCATCGATCAGAACTAAAATTTCAGGTTAGGGATATGGTTCTTCTGATGGTATCACCTTGGAAAGGTGTCATCCGATTCAGTAAGAGGGGAAAGTTAGGCACTAGAACATCGGTCCTTTTAGGGTTTTGGCCTGAGTGGGTTGGGTTACTTATCACTTGGATATTCCCGAGGAGTGTAGCTAGATCCATAGCACATTTCACGTCTCTCAGCTGCACAAATATTTGGTTGATGATTCCGTGGTGGTTCCATTGGAGGATATGCTGGTAGATGATCACCTGAGTTATACTGAGAGACCGATTTCCATCCTTGAAAAGAATACGAAAACCTTGAGGAACAAGGTTGTGGAGCTGGTGAAGGTGCAGTGGCAATGCCAAAAGGGGTCTGAATGGACATGGGAGCCTGAGGACGAGATGAGGGAGCGTTACCTAGAGTTATTTGTGGCAAAGGACTTTGAGGACGAATTCTGATTCAAGTGGGGAGAATCGTCACACCCGATTTGAGGTACTTTTCATTTTGACCCTTGGTATGTAAATACTTTGTAGATTTGGTCCATGGGGGGTAGTTTTGCCATTTTTTGAAAACTTGTAGTACGCGGGGAATACTCCCTATATGCGGGGCATACGCATGCAAGGGACAAACCCTAAAATTTTGGGTTTGGACCCTATTTAAACAACTTAATGAACCTTGATCCTCTCATTTATTAGCCTCCATAGCCATTGAGTCCCATTTCAAAACCCTACCCCCTCTTGAAGAGATTTGACCCTTTTGTGTGTGTTTTTAGTGTGTGTTTGTGATATTTGAAGAAGAAGAGTTTGGAAAAAGGAGCCTTAATTAAACGAGAGCTTGTAAATACATATTTCACACGTCATTTCCAGCTTCATTGAGGTATAAAGTTTGGAACTTGCTCCTTGTAGGCTTAGATATAGTCTTTATGGAGTTTTGGACCCTTTTTGGTCCTATGATAAGATCTAGTGGTTTTCTTCCACTCCAGAAGTTAGGTGTTTCTTCTCTTGATGTTTCTGAGGTCCGTAGTCCATAAAATTAGCATCTTGATGGTTGTGGATCAACCATCCAAGTGTTTAGGTGCACTTGGTGAAAGTTGAATGCTAAAGTTGGGTTCTCTTGAGCCATGAAAAGGCTCCAAGTTCACGAATTTATGAATTAAGAAGTTCCATAAGGCTAAGATATGAAGTTGGACGAAAAGGTCTTAAGGGAATAAGACCCTAAGTTGAATTTTGGGACTCTGGCCAGTACGTCGGGCGTACTCCATGGTACGCTGCAAGTACTGGGTCAACATGCCATAACTTTGGATCAACGCGCATATGCGATGCGTACGAAGGGTACGTAGGGCGTATGATATGATTGGGCTTCTTTGTTTTGGGCCTTCTTTTGGACTTGGACTCCCTTTGGATTTTGGGCCTAGCTGGATTTTGGGCCTTGAACCACAATAGGATAATTGGGCCAAGCTAGTTAGTTGGACCCAATAAGGGAAAAGGTGGATTAGTCTTTTACCCTAGACTTTGAGAATGTTGGGTCGGGGAACCCGATTATGGAATTTGACCTAATTATTAATTAGGGTATTTTTTTGATTGATTATCGCGGGGATTTTCCGGATCAGTATTCCGAGCATTTATTGATTTTCAGCAGACGAACATGAGTCTCCTCATAGTGTTTAGCGGTTCAAAGGCACCAATCTTGACCCATGATTTATTATGATTAAGATGCTAGTTGTTTGCATGACTCTTGCATGTGTAGTATGAGATATGTATATCGGGTGAGGCGTGATGAATGTATTGTATGCTATTTCTCTTATTGATTCTTACATGTGTTTTTTTGTCTGTATGAATGTTGAGCGGGGCCTGATGAATGTGATGAGGCGGCGCCCATCTTATATCATTGATAAATTTGTTCCAAGCGGGGATCGATGTCGGGCGAGGCCCGACGGTTATCGGGCACAGCCCATTGTATGTTTGATATGTATGGTAAGAGGTATTTTGAGTGATATGCTAAGCTTAGTGCTTATGGTTTTCAGTTTATGTTTCAGGTACTTCTGGATCGAAGAGGAAAGGCTCGGGATAATCGCATCACACACACCACTTTATTCTACACTTTCTTGAATTGATGTACTTGAATGATAATTAACATGCTATGATTTTCTCTTATGGTTTTATAAACACATTTTGGATGATGGTTTTACTCTTATTAAAATGAAATTTTTGGCCTTAAAGTTTGGGATGTTACAGCATGGCCTCTCACCGTTATTTATTTCTTAAAACCCTTACTACCCCAATGCAATTTAAATATGATAAAGCAATTTATACAAGTAAAATCATATCACTTTATCGCATATAACACACATCTCAAGAACACAGATATAAGTACGTATAGTATTTAAGAATACTTCATATCTATGTGTAATACGAAAATAACTTTTCACTCACTTGATAGAAGTAGGTGACTCGCAGTTAGGACAACGCTTCGCCTTTACAATTTTCAAAGACAGAGATTTCCTGACAGAATTTTGGAAATTGCTCTGGCAATGCTGCTAGTTGATAATTACTACTACTTCAAAGATCGTAGGGCTTTGTCGAAGACTAAAAATAGGGGAACATATGCCAAAATAGAAGGAAACTCGAGACAGAGAAGAATGGGAAGTGTGGAAAAAAATGAGGATGGTAGGCTATTTATAGGGCCAAAATAGGAGGTACGCACCACGCCAAGAACTGTGTGCGCCCTGAGATGTTGATTCTCCCATTTTTCTGCCATATGTCACAAATATGGTGGTCCACGCACCACCTTCTAGAAGGTGGGGGCCGTGCACCCTACCTGCGCGTGGCACTTCTCGAAAAACTTCATAAAATCATATCTTCTTCATATGAACTCCATCTTTGATGTTATTTATATCTACACATATCTATCGATGAGATCTACAACTTTTGTTTAGACTCGATCGGCTAGTTTTCACTTTATTTTAAAAGTAATATTTTTAACGGGCCTAGACTGTTTAAGTCCATGTAAAAATCATAACTCTTCCATTCAGCATCTGTTCTTGATTGTCTTTATATTGACGGATAGGTATTGACAAGATCTTCAACTCTCATTTAGAATGTTTTTCTAACAATCGAACGATTTGAATTATGGTCTCTGTGCTAACACAGTTATGTTGAAGCTTTCGTAAAATCACAACTTCTGTCACACCCCCAAACCAGAACGGCGGAAACATCTGCAGGCAGATGGAGTGACTTTAGGTATAGTATCATAACAATTGAACAGCAATGAAACATATCAACACAAACATTCATACATTTGGATTTAAAGTATTACATTTTTTACAAACACAATTGTTCAAAAGTCAACTACAAATAACTGAAGAGTAGGTAAAACACGAATGACAATGCCGACCCTCAAGAAGGATTGAGTACCTGCCTGCTAGATCCCTGAGAATACAAGTCGTTTTGAAAAGCGTCAACTAAAAAGTTGGTGAGTTCATAAGCATTTTTGTGTGAAATAGTTTTTCACTTGTTTAGAAACGTTCTTGTTGTACTTTCAGAAAATCCAATATTTTCTATAAAAAGAATTGTAAGTCTTGTTCTAAAAACCGTGAATATATGCATGCATGCCCTTTGTTTCCTTTTGTTATACTTGTAAAGAGTGTGTTCCAAGAAAATCCAATATTTTCATAAAACGTATTGTGAGGCTTGTTCCCAAAATCTTGTATTGCATGCATGTTTTATACTTTTCTTTGTTTGTATTAGAAAAAGTGTGTTCCCAGAAAATCCTATATTTTCTGAATATAAAAGAGTTGTGGTCTTCAAACCCTAAGACCAGAGAGGTGGATTTTAGTTTACAAAGCAACGAAACGTAGTTTGGTGTTTTATAAAAACTAGTAGGGTGTCTATTCTTCGTAAACCCTAAGTTAATGGAATCATGTTCTATGTGAGTCGTTACAACCATACTAATATAACTAAACGCCTGTCTTGATGTTCTTCAGACGTTAGTTTCTAAAGATAATTGTCATCCTTCACTAGGTAGCTACAGTGAAGGAAAATCTCACAAGAGCCTTAACAGGTTTACACGAATTTCGAATCCCTTTTAAAAATAAGAAAATAACTTATTTATTTTAAACTTGTGACAGATGCTTTATGAAACGCATTTTACATAATTCATGACATGCGGTTTTCCCTGTCTTAAGAGTTTTTCTAGCACACAATTTATGATACGTCAATATTTCGGTCATGAACTGTTTTATCCACCATTTTGGTAAAGCTATTTATAACACGTTTATAAAAATAGGCTTTTAAAAAGGTAACTAGATTTAACATTCGGTATAAAATAACATGATATCTTGGGTTTTAACCCATCAAAGTCGTGAATACAAATTTACAACTATCTTACAAAAATAGTTATCTTTAGTAAAATAGTAAATCACGTATTTATGTTGTGCGCCTTGTTACCGGTTTAAAAGTTTTGAGTCAATATATTTACATGCTGCTTTTTATGATGACACCTAGGATAAAAATTCATTTTCACAACTATTTGTACCGATTTTAAACACAATATTTAAGATGCATATGATTACCCAACGGTTAAACACATTGCACATGGGTACTTGTATCCTCCCCCCGAAACATGAAAAATACAGAAAATAAGGAGGTATGAAGCTCACCTTGATTTGGTTTGGTGGATGGTTTGAAGAGATGTTGAGAAGTTTTCAAGCCTAAGCACTTGAAAGCTTGATAACTCTTTGAAACATAGTATATCCTCAGAATATTAACACATAACATTATGTGTAAATAGGATTAAATAAACAAAATAATATGTAGAATCACTAGCCAAACGTGAAATACTTACAATGATCTACGGATAATACTTGAAGGATGTTGAACTTGAAAGATCCAAGGTTTGTTCTTGAGAGTGTTTTGAAGTGCTTGCAAAGGGAAGTGAGGGAGGATTTTATGAGAGTGTATGGATTGATTAGAGAACGAAAATGAGGGAATGGTGAGGTCTAGTGAGGATGCCCTCGTTTAATTAAGGGAAGTAAAGTTGATGTGAAGTTTTCTTTGAGGACTGTTGGTTACTTTCTGGATATATGTTAGGTAATACGTAGAGAATTTTGAATTGGTACGGTAAATAGAATGGATATCATATCCTAAAGTCTTCCATTTTATCTTATCCGTTCCCTTAATCTGTAAATACCATAAAATGGTGGTGTTTACGCCCTAAATGTCCCCTAGAATGGAGTTTTCACCCAAGGTGTGGTCTACTAGGGAGTTTTCTCCCAAACCTTGTTTCCTTAAGGATTTTGCACCCAAGTATTTGTTTCCTAAGGTGTTTACGCCCTAGCATAGGCCACTAGGAGGTGTTTACGACCAAATATTGAATCCTTATAGTGTTTACGCCCAAGTATGGTTCCCTTAAGGTGTTTACGCCCAAAGATTGATTTCCTTAAAGTGTTTACGCCCAAGTATGGATCCCTTAAGGTGTTTACGGTGTTTACGGCCAAACCATGGCCCATTAAAGATTTTCACGGCCAAAACTTAGTCCATTAGGGTAGTTTTCGGCCTAGGTGGAGTTCTAGGCCCAAATTCATAAGGGAAATGCTTATGGCTTGCTATATTGTTGACTTTGACAAGAGTGCATTCAATCATGGTTCCATAAAGCTTATTACACATATTTATATCCATATATGTTAGCTTAAGTCCTTGTTCTTATGGCCATCCATGTTCTAAGGTGGTTGGGAGACTAGGCTAGATACTAATAGACAATCTTTTAATCGAAGATTCTTATTCAAATTCATTTGTCTAGTTTTGCCTCGACAAACCTGTTTACTTTCAAGAGGTTACCATCCATGTGACTTCCAAAGTGTATACTTCTATATACATGCACTTATGCCCAAATAGTTTTCAAGGTTTTCATTGTAATACGGTTACAATTTAGATCTTGCTTGATCCAAATCTTTCTGGTTGTTTTAACTTCCCGTTTTGAATTCAGATATGGATGTTCCCTATTTGCTCAAGTTCGCTTTTACGAATACTACGACTTTAATTTTGATTATTTCCCTAAATAATCTTCTATTGAAAACACTTGTTTTTCGTCGCGAAGAATAGTTATCCTATTATTCTTTAATCATCTAGCCATATCTTGCGGGTGTTATATTAGGATTTACAAAATCGTATGGTGTGACAAAATTAAATGTTGTTTTAGGAGGTTGACTTTGTTACGATGATTAAATGACAATTTTAATGTACATTAATGCGACAATATATATATATATATATATATATATATATATATATATATATATATATATGTGTGTGTGTGTGTGTGTGATTCACATAATCCCCAAAACAATATAAAAGCATATTTTTGCTTGTGAAGAACATCAAAAATTTCTTTCATTGTTCATCTCGAAGGTTTTCAGGTGATTTTGTATTCTTCAATGTCTATCCGGAAAAAAGATTGTCTCAAAGATTTCCAGGTGATTTCTATTTATTTTTCTTATCTTTATAATCTTGTAATTGGATATTTAGTTTAAAAGTTGATGCTTCTTTGTAATAGGGAATCAACGGCCTCGAATTACAGTCACCGCTTATCACCATTAACAACATCTATAACTCAAGACAGAAAATCAAAAATGGTGAACCAGATTGGTATGGGGTTCTACATCTGATCAGTAAACCTGCAACCATTAAAGAAATATATGCTAATTATTATAAGCTACATGCCAAAGTTGAGGAAGGTAGAAATAATGTGGCTGGTGCTGAAGGAGCCTTTAAAATTTTAATGGAAGCTTTATGCATGCTGACACAAACATTTTGGACCAGGTGTCCTGGTTGCAAGTTTCGGTTCCATTATTCCAATGCTAGAAACAATAAAGAACTTGTGTGCATAAAATGTGGCAATATTTTTGTTGCTGCGCCACTCACTTGTGATAACTATCCTACGCATTTTACTATGTGTCGGGATGTGGTTCTTGCATTAAGTGCAAGTTCATCAAACCCCGAGGCCTCTGATGACCAGTCGGAGATCAAGATGATGTTGATGGACAAAGCACGAACGGAAATTTTGAAGCAGTTATACAAATAGTCATTGGTTACAGCATAGTGCTTGTTTGTTGGTCAAACTGATATGAACTTGTTTCTCATGGTATTTTCTTTTCAGAACTTGAATGTTTAATTACTTACTTGAACTTTACATGGTTTTTTGTTGATGTTGTTATTGGATTTATGTTATGTTGAAGTTTGTTTGAGTTTTAGTGTAAAGTGATGTCTTTTCTTTTGTTGTGATATTGAAAAGTTTCTCTGACCCCAAGGTCATGTCAGTCAGCAAATGACCCCAGTCTTAGGGTTCAGGTTACTAGTGATACCTCACTTTCGTTAAATGAAGCAATAATCGCTATACTATAACGTTACATCCCCAAAATTTACATTGATTTATTATCGTTTGGATAACACAGATCTGGAGTAAAGAGAGTGCCATGTACTTAGACTAAAAGGCATTATTACTCATACCTATTACAAATATGAAATTTAATCATAAATAATGTTTTCTGATATAGTTTGTTACCATATAGAGAAAATGATGTAAACACGTCATTTCAAAAGAATTTGTTTTACTTTCATGACTTAAGAAACATAAGGAAAGGTTATGAAATTTAACCGCAACAAATAAACCAAAATAACATAGCAACATGCAGGCACTAACCATCATTTTAAACGAAATAAACCAATGTTCTTATCATATCATATCATCATACTATACTTATAAATGAACATTTTTCCTTTCACCACATCAATTTGAAACTCCTAACTTTTCATATTTTCCTATGATATATTTTCTAACTTAAATATGTTATTATAAATATTATCATAAATGGAAGACTTCTTGAATTATCAATAACTTCATTATAGTGTTAAATGTGTTACCAAAACTAATATATTAAACAAACTTAAAAATATAGTGTAAAATTTAAAACATAAAGTAAATATCAAATAAAGTTTTAAAAAAACTCAATGTATATTTTTTTCAAGAGTTAAAAAGGAATATATTAAATATAATAAACGTAAAAGGACATAAATCTAAAAGTAAAAATAATTAAAAGATCTCCAAAAATTATTTTTTATAAAAATGGAAATTTAGTTATGTTTTTTTTAAATTAATTTATAATACTAACAGTTAAAATCACATAATTAATATGTTGTCAATTTTTTTTAAAAGTTAATAAATCATTACATTAGTTAATTAAAATAGATAAGAAATATAACTAATTTTATACGCACGTAAAGCATGACTATATACCATTAAATGATTCGATTTTAGTAAGTGTTATATTGTCTACTGTTCAAATTAATTATAATGTTACATTAACTAAATTTCTAAATGTAATAATAATTATTTTTTAGTTAATATAAATGACAAAAGTATTAATTTTTAGGGACATATTATTACTAAAAGGTTAAGTATATAATTTTATTCCGTACAACGCGTGTCATATCATCATATCATCATATCATATCATATCATACTATATTATAAAGGAAACATTTTTTATTTCACCACATTCATTTGAAACTCTCATGTATTTTTCATTTCACCACATTCATTTGAAACTCCCATGACTTTTCAGTTTCTTTCTAATAATGATTATAAGTTAGTTAATAAGACTAAATAAATATCAAACCTAAAGTATAGTCATATATAAACTAAATTTCAATATTAAAAGAATATTTTAACTTCTACTTATAAAGTTATGTTTTTTCACTTTTTACATATTATACTTAATTTATTAGTTTTAATATATTGTTGGATGTAAACCATTATCATTTTAAAGCTACAACTTTTGAACAATTTGTATAAAATATTTAAATTATAAACTTAAATATAACATTACATGACCAACTTAAATATAAATTTTATTTTAAACTTAAACAGCCCAAATAATATTTTGTAAATAGTTAAAAGTGATAGATTGTAGTGTCTTTCTAATAATGATTATAACTTTGTTAATAAGGTTAAATAAATATCAAACCTAAAGTGTAATCATAAATAAACTAAATTTCAATATTAAAATAATATATTTACTTCTACTTATAAAGTTATGTCTTTAACTTTTAACATATTATACTTAACTTATTAGATTTAATATGTTGTTGTATGTAAACAGTTATCAATTTAAAGCTACAACTTTGGAACAGTTTGGACAAAATACTTAAACAGTTAATTTAAATATAACATTACAATGTCAACTTAAATATAAATTTCAGTTCCACTTAAAAAAACTCAATGAATATTTTGTGATTAGTTAAAAGTGATAAATTGTAGTGTTAAATGCAAAAACTAAATTATAATATCAATTTAACTAAAATATTTCCAAAAGATATTTGTATAATCGTTAAAAGTTTTCAAATAAGTAGCTTAAAATAACTTACAATAACAATAGTTTAAAATAACTCTATATAAATGATTATATTGTTACCTTTAAAATCAAAAAACAATGTCCGATGTTTTAAATAATTATAATTATAGAAATGAAAACGTTAAGAAAATAAATTTTAAAAAATTAATTAATAATAACAAAAACTATAAATAACATTAAGCAATATATTATATTTAATTTTATTCACGAGTAACCCGCGAGATGTATATATTATCTTATAATTCAAAATAATCAATATATTATATCAATTTAGTATACCAATTATTATATCAAATTTAACAACAACGTTATTATTATATTTAAAAATATATATATATTTGTAAATATTTCAACAATATAGGTGTTTCTGCGCAACGCGCAGATATTCGCCTAGTTATACTTATAAAGGAAATATTTTTTCTTTCACCACATCAATTTGAAACTCCCAGCTTTTCATATTTCTCTATAGTATAATTTCTAACTTAAATATGTTATTAATTATAAATATATCATAAATGGAAGACTTCATGAATTATCAATAACTTCAATATAGTGTTAAATTCATATCCTAAATTAATATATCAAACAAACTTAAAAATTTATTATAAAATTTAAAACCTAAAGTAAAATATCAATTAAACTTTTAAAAAAACTCAATGTATATTTTCTACAAGAGTTAAAAGGAAAATATTAAATACAATAAACGTAACAAAACATAAATCTAAAAGTAAAATTAACTAAAAGATCTCCAAAAATTATTTTTATAGTAACTAAAATTCAGCTAAATTATTTGAAAATTAATTTATAATAATAATAGTTAAAACAATATAAAGTTATAAATTAAATTATGTTACAACACAAACAATGATTGATAATATAAATAATTATCATGATGAAATTAAAAGGTCGTCAATTTTTCTATGAAGTTAATAAATCGTTACATTAGTTAATTAAAATAGATAAGAAATATAACTAATTTAAACACACATAAAGCATGAGTAGATACCATTAAATAATTCGATTTTAGTAAGTGTTATATTATCTATTGTTCAAATTAATTATAATGTTACATGGAGCCCTTTTGGCCATGGATGTTTGCCTGTAGTGACTCCAGGGCATGAGACAAAGCCTCATGTTTGCACCGGGGGATTAGTCGGTGCGCGAAAGCTGGTCTGGAAACCCTCGTTAGGGAAGTTTCATTTCCAAAAAAAATGTCTAAATGCGATAATAATAATTTTTTAGTTAATATAAATGACAAAAATATTTTCAATGACATATGATTACTAAAAGGTTAACTATATAATTTTATTCCGACAATGCACAGATATTCACCTAGTTATCTTATAAAGTAAGCATTTTTCTTTGAACCTCATTCATTTGAAACTCTCAAGATCATTCAACTTATACAATTTAATTTATGAATAATTGAAATGTTTTGATTTGTAACTCCCAAAACTCTTCATTTCATGCTACTTAATAGATGAGTTAAATGAAATATTTACCATATATAAGAACATTATAGCTTGCATATTACATGTATATAAACACAAAATGATAGATTATATTGGTAGGGCTTGAAGAGTTATATGAGTGGTTCAATGGATATATGAGAGCAATTGCATTTTTTTTTCAAAATGCAAATGCAAGTAAACTCAAATTGGGTGCAAGTAAAGTTTTAGATTTTAAGCGAGCTTCAATTTTTTGTATGTGTTTAAAGGTATACTTGAGATCATTTTTTTAAGTTTATGTGTTATGGATCTTTTTTTATAAGCACATGATGATGAAGTGGGACTCATAATTACTTCTCATGAGCTTTAGTTATATTATTTTTCAACCTATTTATCAGTTAAAGCAATTAACATGTATGTATTTTTATGATGCCTTTCTTTTTATGCTAAGACAATCTATTTTTCTTTTCAAGAGAATATTAGTCAGTATGTACTGTATGATATTAGTAACATATTATGTTAGTTTCTATTGCTTATTATTTTGTTTTAAATAACATCAATAGAATGTTTAATAATTGATTTTGATAAATGGAGTTTACAATTATTATTATTCCAAGGTATTGGTGATAATTACAAATTAGAACGAATTATTTTAAATATGACATGACTTTATTATTGAAAACCAAAAATTATTTTTGTGTTATAAAAATATATTATTTATATTCTCGCAATACTTATATGGAAGTACCTATTTTTTAAATGTTTTATAGTAATAATAAATTAAATAAAAAATATTCAAACACATCATTTCAAAATTAATTAAAACTTTAAAAATAACGTTATATCAAAAACTTTATTTAATTCAGTTCAAAACCAACTTATTATATCTATCTTATTGTACACTTAAAATAATTATAATATTAGTTACAGATGAATGTAAACACATTATTTCAAGGATACATGCCAATAATATTATTATTATTGTGTATAATTGTTAATATTTATATTACATTATTAGGCACAATCAAAAGTTTGAAACTTCCACTAAACTCAAAAGTCTTCTAATTTAAATGTAGTTATCATTTCAAATTTAATGTAATTTGTGATGCCTTTTTATTTTCCATTATATTGAATAGGTTTTTTAACTTATGGTTATTAATGTGCAATGTCTTTTTATTTTCTATTATTTATACACAGCGTAACTATATTATTAAATATGAAAGAGTTGAAAAAATGAATTTTACCGAATCAATGGTTATTTCAATGCGATTTGTTTTATAAAAAAAAAATATATATATATATATATATATATATATATATATATATATATATATATATATATATATATATATATATATATATATCAAATGTATATTGATTTCTAAATATTCATTTTGAATGATTTATAAGTGTTTAATAAATTTTGTTTGATGTAACTATCATATTAGATGTTGTAGTATTTTTACGTTATTAGAATTTGAAATAATTTTTCATATTAATTGTTATTTGTTTTACGTAGTTTACATAACTTAAAACGATCTATTATTGATAGACTTTTAAAAAGATTGTTATAATATACCATTTTTTAAAATTAAATAATATGTAAAATCCAAAATATTAAATAAAGTTAAAAACATTTTATTCAAATACTATTTTTCAAAATAAATAAAGTAAACGTAGAACAAGAAGTTAATAATACTAAACCAGAAACGTTCCCCTGCAAATGTGGGGCTTGGAAGATGTTGCTTTTATGTGAAACAATAGTACATTGTCTGAATTAATAGCCACAGTAAAGTATGTTGCTATTCTCTACAATTCGCCCACTTACAAACATGATAAAAAAAAATGTACATTGGCATTTCACCACATATTCCAGCCAACAAGGCTTCATGTTGATGTAGGTGAGATGCCATCACGTGTTGAAAGCCAAATGCTTTTAACTATGTTTCAAAGAGGCCTTATATTTCTCTAATTATGGCCTTTTTCCTCTTGTAATATGTAAAAAGTGCATACGTGAACAGAGTAACTATATGTTAGAAAATGAAAACCTTGTTTTTATAGGTATGTAGAAAATAGCATCGTATTTTACTCTAAGTTTAAAATGGACAATATACGTAACTTTTTTATAAGCGTAAAAAATAAAGTTAATTGCCTATACCGGAAGAAAGAATAAAGCATGTTCCCTTTAATCAAATTTTACGTATTAACCGTAGGCATAATGATTGTTACCCGAGAAAACCAAATTTTTAGTTTCTTTTATAACCAAATCACACACGATAAACTCCAAAATACAAAATCTTGAAAGTGTGTTATCTTAAAATTGTAAATTTTAAGTTGATTACCTAAAAAGTTAAATTGAACAAAGTGTAGTGTTTTTTAAAAAAGGAAAACATTTTGGTTTATTTTTAGCAAAAGAAAAATACTTAGTATGAAAATAAGAACATAAAGTGCACTTAAAAGGTAGATAAAATCCTTTAAAAACTCATTTAAACTCAAGATTTAGTCAAGATGCTACAAACATGTTGCCATATAACCAATAAAAAATAATTTTCACTGAATTACAATATTGTTCCTTGTGGTATGGTTCAAATTACATGCTTTTGTCCTCAAAATGTTTACTGTTTTGTCTGTTGAACTATATTTTCATGGTTGTCTCTTTAACTATTTTTTTTCATTTGTGGTAACTCGGAAGTCAAGTGGACGATCCTCGCCATTAACCCACGGTAAAATGAAGAATCTACCCCTACTGGTAAGTTACCAAGGGTTAACAGCTAAATCCTAATGACATCCATTAAAAAAACAATAAAAATTCAAGGAATGAAAGATGGTATTAATATAAATATTATAATTTAAGGGAACTTTTTTTCTTCAAAATAATTTTCATGTTTCATCTTTTAATAAAAAATTCCAGTTTCCATATATCTTTTGATAATATCAGCTCTCGAACAATAACTGACTACCTGATTAATAAATATTATTCATTAGGAAGCAAGATGAACAAATTTCAGAATCAAAAGGAAGAAACAAAAGAACATTATTTATAAATCAGGTAGTAAAATTATTTACCTCTTTATATCGATGCTCTTTGAGTGCTTTATCACCCATTTTCATTAGCTCGTGAAGATGAGTAAAGTGGCATTTTTTAAAGAACCTTCATGATTTCCCTGAATCATTCCAATTGAATATTAACTTAAAATTAAGAAGTTGAAAATAGCAATAAACCAAAACTATAAACTTCCACGGATATACATTATAAAGCTAAAAAACAGAAAATGCCACTGAACTTAACCATTGGATTACAAAACCTACTTAGTGCGAAAAGACCTTCAATATTGATGTAGATATCAAAACTCGTTACTTCCCTTAACGCACCATCAACATTCTTATAATTTCCAACAAAACAAATGTAGACATAAAGAAGAATTGGTAATCAACTATGAAGTTGTATGCCAAAGTAAACATCCTAATGTCTTTTCCAATAACTATATTAGTATAATCTAGAATTATTAGCGAAGTCTTTTTGGGTTGTCTCAAACCTAGCAATTGACTGGAATGCTTTTTGGAGAGAGAGAATGGTTCATTAATTTATTGTATAGTTAATAAATTAATTAGAAATTAAAATAAATGATTTATTAATATAATGTGACAATATTATATTTATTAAAAATAGTATTATTTAAGTATGAATTAACCAGAAATTAATTCGAATTAATTTTGGGATTAATTGGATTAATTAAAAATGGAATGACTAAAGGTGACAATGTTCAAAAGTTGAATATTGACTAATTCTAGAACCTCCCTAAGAGGGGCAGATGGGAGGTTCCAAAGTCTCCAGCTGAGATTCGGAGTTTCCTTGGTCTGGCAGGTTATTATCGGAGATTCATTCAGGATTTCTCCAAGATAGCGGTTCATCTGACTTGGTTGAAAAATAGTACTGTCACTTTCTGCTAGGGGCCTAAGCAGCAGGAAACTTTTGATACCTTGAGGTAGAAGTTCTATGAAGCATCGATTCTGAACCTATCAGAGGGTGTTGAGGATTTTGTGGTCTATTGTGATGCGTCGATCACAGGTTTGGGAACAGTCCAGATGCAGGGGGTCACGTTATTGCTTATAGTTCAAAGCAGTTGAAGCCTCAAGAGGAGAACTATCCTACACATTATTTGGAGTTGGGAGCAATGGTGTTCGCCCTTAATATTTTGTGGCATTCCCTCCTTAGGGTCCGTTGTACTATCAACATGGATCATAAGAGCATGAGGTATTAGATGAATCAGTCGAATCTGAACATGAGATAGAATTTGCGGTTGATGTGGTGAGGGATTATGATTATGATATCCTTTATCACCCAGGGAAGGCCAATGTCATGGTCAATGCTCTCAACCGCAAGGCGGTTGCGACTCTTATCAGAGATGTGTGCTTGAGGATGACAGTGATGACTACACTCTTGGAGTAGATACAAGAGGCTCGGATTGAGGCTATGAAGGAAGAGCATCGGAAGTGTGACCGTATTGTGGGTAAAGTTGCTTCCTTCGACTATGATAGTCGAGGGTTATTGACCTTTCATCAAAGGGTGTTGGTTCCGTACTAGGGTGGTGCACGACAGGTTTTGATGTAAGAGGCGCACAAGTTGATATTCTCTATTCATCCAAGAGCGACAAGGATGTATAGAGATCTCTGTCCTGATTATTGGTGTCCATTTATGAAGCGGGATGTAGCTTAGTATGTAGAGTAGTTCTTGACTTATAGGAAATTCAAGGCCGAGCATCAACGACTTCATGGAAAGATGTAGTCGTTACACATTCCTGTTTGGAAATGGGAAGATATTACTATGGATTTCATCATGAAGTTGCCACAAACAGCGCGCGGAGTGGATTTGAATTGGGTCATCAAGGATCGATTGACCAAGAGCATGAATTACCTTCCGATCCAGGAGAGTATCTCTATAGAGAAGGTGGCCGACATCTACACCAATGAGGTTGTGGCACGGGATGGGGTGTCAGTTTTAGTGGTTTCAGATAGTGATGTCCGTTTTACTTGCAGGTTTTGGAAGAGCTTTCACGAGAAGTTGGGTACTCGACTGCACTTCAGCATGGCTTTCCACCCATATACTGATTGACAGAGTGAGCAGACTATCCATACCCTGGAGGATATGTTTCGGGCATGAGTATTGGATTTCGGTGGGAGTTAGGATATGTATCTCCCTTTGGCAGAGTTTTCGTATAACAATAGATATCACTCCAGCATTGAGCGACCTCCATTTGAGATGCTCAATGGGAGGACATGCAGGACCCCAATATATTGGGATGAGGTTGGTCAGTGAATCACGGGGAGTACTGAAGTGGTATTCAAGACCACCAAGTTGATTCAGTAGGTTCGGAGTAGACTTCAGACAGCATAGAGTCGACAGAAGAGTTATGCCGATAAGCGTCGATCAAACCTAGAGTTTCAGGTTAGGGATATAGTTCTCCTAAAGGTGTCATCCGATTCAGTAAGTGGGGCAAGTTAAGCTACATAACATCGGTACTTTCATGGTTTTGGCCCAGTTGGTCCGAGTTGCTTATCGCTTGGATCATACCGAGGAGCTTAGTCAGATTCATAACACGTTTCACATCTCTCAACTACGGAAATGTTCGGTTGATGATTTTGTGGTGGTTCTATTAGAGGATATTCTGGTAGATGATCACCTAAATTATATTGAGAGACCGATTTCCATCCTTAACAAGAAGATGAAAACCTTAAGGAAAAAGGTTGTGGAGCTGGTGAAGGTGTTGTGGCAGCACCGAAAGGGGTCTGAATCGACGTGAGAGCCTGAGGAAGAGATGGGAGAGCATTACCCAGAGTTATTGTGGCAGCGGACTTCGAGGACAAAGTCTGATTCAAGTGGGTAGAATTGTAACACCCGATTCGAGGTACTTTTCATTTTGACCCTTGGCATGTAAATACTTTACAGATTTGGTCCCTAGGGAGCAATTTTGCCTTCTAGAAAACTTGTAGTACGCGAAGCATACTCCTCATACGCAGGGCGTACGCATACAGGGGACAAACCCTAAAATTTAGGGTTTGGACCCAATTTAAACAACTTAATGAACCTTGATCCTCTCATTTTTCAGCCTTCATAGACCTTGAGTCCCATTTCAAAACCTTATCCCATCTTGAAGAGTTTTAACCCTCTTGTGTGGGTTTTTAGTGTGTGTTGGGGAGCTTGTAGATCTAGATTTCACACATCATTTTCAGCTTCGTTGAGGTATAAAGCTTGGAACTTGCTCCTTGTATGCTTAGATCTAGTCTTTAAGGAGTTTTGGTCACCTTTTAGTCTTATGATGAGATCTAGTAGTTTTCTTTCACTCTAGAAGTTAGGAGTTGCTTCTCTTGATGTTTTTGAGATCCCTAGTCCATAAAGTTAGCATCTTGATGTTTGTGAATCAACCATGAAAGTGTTTAGGTCCACTTGGTGAATGTTGAATGCTAAAGTTGGGTTCTCTTGAGCCATGCAAAGGCTCCAAGCTCACGAATTTATGGATTAACAAGTTCCACAAGGCTATGATATGAATTTGGACGAAAAGGTCTTAAGGGAATAAGACCCTATGTTGAATTTTGGGACTCTGGCCAATACGTCGGGGGTACTATGTGGTACGTTGCGCGTACTGGGTCAGCAGGCCGTAACCTAGGGTCAACACGCATATGCAGTGCATACGAAAGGTACGTAAGGTGTAAACTGTGATTGGGCTTCTTTGTTTTGGGCCTTCTTTTGGACTTGGGCTCCTTTTCGACTTTGGGCCTAGGTGGATTTTGGGCCTCGGACCATTATAGGCTAATTGGGCCAAGCTAGTTAGTTGGGTCCAATTAGGGAAAAGGCGAATTAGTCTTTTACCCTAGAGTTTCAGAGTGTTGGGTCGAGGACGCCGATATCGATTTTGAACTAATTATTAATTAGGTTATTGTTTGATTGATTATCGCAAGGATTTTCCATATCAGCATTCCGAGCATTTATTGATTTTCAACAGACTGAGATGAGTCTCCCAAAAGTGTTTAGTGGGTCGAAGGCACCAATTCCGGCCCATGATTTAGTATGATTAGGATGCTAGTTGTTTGCATGACTCTTGCATGTGTAGTATGAGATAAGTATACCGGGCGAGGCCTGATGAATCTATTATACGCTATTTGTCTTAGTGATACTTTCATGTGTTTTTTTTTGTATATATGACTGTAGAGTGGGCCCGATGACAGGCGGGGCCTGATGAATAGGATGATGCAGGGCCCATCTTATAATATTGACAGATTTGTTCCAAGAGGGGATCGATGTTGGACAGGGCCCGACGGTTATTGGGCATGGCCCACTGTATGTTTGATATATATGGTATGAGCTATTTTGTGGGACTCACTAAGCTTCGTGCTTACGGTTTTCAGTTTATGTTTCAGGTACTTCCAGATCAAAGGGGAAAGGCTCGGGTTGATCGTATTGTACACACCACCTTGATTTGCACTTTGTTGATTTGATGTACTTGAATGATTATTGACATGTTATGATTATCTTTTATGGTTTTATAAAAAACACTTTGGATGATGGTTTTACTCTTATTAACAGAAATTTTTGGTCTTAAATTTTGGGATGTTACAGCATGGCCTCTCACCGTTATTTATCCTAAAACCCTTACTACCCTAATGCAATTTAAATATGATAAAGCAATTTATATAAGTAAAATCATATCACTTTATCGCATATAACACACATGTCAAGAACACAAATATAAGTACGTATGATATTTAAGAATACTTCATATCATTATGTAATCTGAAAGTAACTATTCACTCACTTGATAGAAGTAGGTGACTTGAAGTCAGGGCAGTGCTTCGCCTTTACAATTTTCTAAGACAGAGATTTTCCTAACAGAATTTTGGAAATTGCTATGTCAGCGCTTCTACTTGATAGTTACTACTAATTCAGAGATCGTAGGGCTTTGCCGAAGACAAAAACAAGGGGAATATAGGCCAAAATAGAAGGAAACTCGAGACAAAGAAGAATGGGATGTGTGGAAAAAATGACAATGGTTGGCTATTTATAGGGCCAAAATACGACCTACGCAACACACCTAGACTGTGTGCGCCGCGCACACCTAAGACGTTGATCATCCCGTTTTCTGCCACAGGTCACAAATATGGTGGTCCACGTACCACCTTCTAGAAGGTGGGGCCGTGCACACTACCTACATGTGACGCTTCTCATAAAACTTCATAAAATCATATTTTCTTCATACAAACTCCATTGTCGATGTTATTTATATCAACGCATATTTATCGACGAGATCTAGAACCTTCGTTTAGACTCTGTGGAAAAAAAAATGAGGATGGTTGGCTATTTATAAGGCCAAAATAGGACCGACGCACCACGCCCAGACTGTGTGCGTACACCTAAGACGTTGATCCTCCTGTTTTTTGCCACAAGTCACAAATATGGTTGTCCGCATACCACCTTCTAGAAGGTGTGGGCCGTGCACGCTACCTACGTGTGGCGCTTCTCGAAAACTTCAGTAAATCATATCTACTTCTTACGAACTCCGTATTCAATGTTATTTATATCTACGCATATCTATCGACTAGATCTAGAACCTTCGTTTAGACTCTGTCGACTAGTTTTCATTTTATTTTTACAGTAATATTTTTAACAGGCCTAGACTGTTAAAGTCCGTGTAAAAATCATAACTCATCCATACAACATCTGTTCTTGACTGTCTTTATATCGACAGATAGGTATTGACGAGATCTTCAACTCACATTTATATTGTTTTTCCTAACAATCGACAGGTTTGAATTACGGTCTCTATGCTAACATAGTTATGCTGAAAGTTTCGAAAAATCACAACTTCCCCTTTTGAATTCAGATATGGATGTTCCTTATTTTCTCAAGTTCGCTTTTACGAATACTAAGACTTTAATTTTGATTATTTTCCCTAAATAATCTTCTATTGAAAACACCTATTTTTCTTCGTGAATATCAGTTATCCTATTATTCTTTAATCATCTAGCCATATAATCCGGGTGTTACATTAGGATTTACAAAATCTCATGGTGTGACGAAATTTAATGTTGTTTTCAGACGTTGACTTTGTTACGATGATTAAATGAAAATTTTAATGTACATTAATACGACAATATACATATGAGTTGTGATATATATATATATATATATATATATATATATATATATATATATATATATATATATATATATATATATTCAGGTTCATTTGAGACCATGCTAATTTTGTGAGACCGAAAGACCAAATCTAAAAATAATTTTAAAATGCAAAATAAAAGAAAAAAATCCAAAAATTCTTTTTTTAATTATTATTTTCGATACTTTAGTTACCTAAAAAAATTTAAAAAAAATAATAAAATAATAAAAAAATACCATTTTTTTTGAAAAATACGTGAAATTTTCTAATAAAATATTACACTGTAAATATTCTAATGTGATTTTTAGAAAGTTAGAATATTATACTAGATTTCTCAAATATGTAGAATATTCTATTATTCAACTAGAAGAGTTCGTGGACTATAGAAGAGGTGCAGTCACATTCCAAGATGATGGAGATAAAGTTCGAGACCTAGAGGAAAGAGAAGAGTGTGACCCTAGTTTAGTTATATTTGGATACTAAGCGGTTCATACCCGCTGACTCGTGTTCGGGAAGACAGAGAGGTCGTGCTTGTAGCAAGTGCAAGAAGACTCATAAAGGTTCCTGTCGGGCAGGGACCGGGTGCCATAAATGTGGCAATGAGGGACAATATGCGAAGGATTTTCCTTAGGAGGTGCAGGGGATGTAGGTTTTCTTGAACTACAATTAGGTGGGCCATATTAAGCCAGATTATTCATTACTTTCATCTAGACTAATATAGTTTCCAACACCTATGACATTACATATCACTGATAGCCGCCATGAGAGAGCTTTAGCCAAGAAGGACAAGGGTTACGCCTATCAGTTGACAACAGAGGATGTGAGGGCAGCACATGGTATTATTACTGGTATATATCTATTTATCTTTCTGTTTAAATTTTATTACTACATGCTTATGTTTTGGTTATGCTTAGGTATGTTTATAGTGGTTCATTTCATGCTTTAGTGTTGATTGACTCGGTATTTTGTATCGCCCTCTTTTAGTAGGGGTCTTCATGTTGCCTTTTGGGACATTGGATTTTCCTTTGGTGGTTACCATCGGGGATGATCATACGTCTCCAGCTACAACAGTTTATCGGGATTGTGTGTTCGAGATCTTTGGTTTGGAGTTTTCGATTGATCTGGTTCCCATTCTGATTGGTGAAGTCTGTGTGATCATGGGCATGGATTTGTTGAGCTAGTTTGGGGCTCTAATAGATTATGAGCGGCAGTTAGCGGTGGTTCGTACCCCAAGTGGGGGAGAACTGACCATCTACAGCAGGCTGGGCAATATCTGCAGTATGTTTGTTCGATATATCTTGTATACATGGCTGGCATTCAGGAAGAGAATAAGAGATTGGGTTCAGATGTGTCACTGGTTTGCGATTTTCCAATTGTTTTTCCATAGGATTTTCCTGGCATGCATCCGAAAAGGCAGGTTGAGTTCAAGATCGATCTAATTTATGGTGCAGTGTATCTTGCCAAGACGCCATATCTCCTTGTACCATCTAAGATGTAACGACCCAAAAACTCCCATTCGTTCACAATGTTAGATTCCGTTACTTGAATGTTAATCAGCGTTAGTGATTTCGAAGTTTGAGTTTATAAATTCATTAAATTAAAATAAAGGGGTGTTATTTTATACCTAAAAGTTTATTGTGGGGGTATTTAGGATAATTTATGGTCATTAAAAAGTTTAATATTAATAGAGGGCTCAAGATGTCATATAAGGAAACTTTAAATGTTAACTAATTAGGGTTAGGAGTGTTTGAAATTTTCTCATGATTCTTGAAGGGCCAACTAGAAAAATGTAGTATAGTCCCCTAAGGAGAAGGATCGATCCTTCTCCTTGTATCTGTTCCTACACATGTTCATAAAAAAGAAGCAATTGATTCCTACTTGTTTCTTGTATACGTCGCCCGATGATAGGCTATGAAAAATACAACCAGTTAGAGGGGGAAGGCTGCCATCGAACCGAGAAGTGAGGGAGGGAAGGAAAGGCTGCAATTGTCAGCTCTTAGAGGTGTATTGAATTGTGAAAATCATTCCAATTGTTTGTAAAATTCTCTACTTCTTCTTCTCATGTTTTCATCTCAATCTCTTGAGAATTGGTGGTTCAATTTGGTGTTATTGATCATACTTCTTTCAACCTTCAATCTTATGATTTTATGTGATAACACTCCATCCATATTTTATTTTGGTTTTAATGATTTTTTGTTTTCAAAATTTGGTTATGAACGGTCTCATGAATGATATTTTTCATGTCCTCGAATTACTCCAAGTTTGGGGGACAGTGTCTTCTTTGTTGATTGTTTAAATGCATGTTATTGCTATCTTGATTCAAGTGAGTAATTTTCTATCAAAGGGCCATCTTGTGAGTAACCCAAAATTTCTTCAAAACAGTCCCTAAAATTATTTTAATGAGGCTTAATGGTGGATTAAACTCAAGCCATAATGGTGTTTTCTCTTTTATCAATGCACCTTGTTTTTCCCATAAAAGCAATGTACTTTGAGTCATGCTTTGAGGTTGAAATTGTTATTTTAACTTCTTGACGTGTTCCTACTATTAAGAACTCAATTTCCCTCTTTATAGTTGATTTTGGTTATGGATTAATGTTTTAAGTTGTCAATTAACCCTTAAAATTCAAAGTTGGGAAATTTATGAAAATTTCCATTATGTCACTGTTTTGAAAACAAAAGTCTAGAAAAATCATCAATAGTTGGAGTGGGGATCTATAAACTCTCAATATTTTAAATTTGGGTCTATTTTGTACATGAGTTTTCCCAAGAACGGATACTGTCACTAACCAATGTGAAAATTGTCTTTTTCACTAACTGGTCAGAAATTAGCTGCACGGATATGCGGTTTTGTAAATTTCATAGAAAATTCAAGAAAAATTGCGTTGACTTGTGAGAGTACTTTATCAAAAGATAAAAGTTTAAACTACTAGAATATGAAGAAAAATTGTAAATTATACAGGTTTAAGTGGGTCTAAAGTATCCTTGAACAGGTTGCTGTTTTAGGGCAAAATATAGGAATTTGGCCTAATAACTAATTTGCATGTGTTGGGGAGTAAATTACTATTATTTGTTCATGTAAACTTTTGATAATATATATTTTTTCTTTAATAGGGGAAGGTTTGATACCTTAGTTCCTACAAGAGTTTAATTGTAGAGAGGACGCTTTTTTTTCATAGATAAGTTAATCATTGTGGTTTTAAGTACTTTGTAAAGGAATTTCATATATTAGATGGATTGCAATGAACCTAGGATTTTAGGTTGCATGTACCCCAATTGTGTGTGATAAGTTATTATGCTTCCTTATGTATGAGAATTTAGGATGCTTTCATGCTAGATTCTTATTTTTTTTATATCAGAGGTGTGTTAGGTCCAAGATAGTAAGAGGGTCTTGTGCAGATATTATGTAATGTGTGCATGCCATGATTTCTTATAAATATTTATTTGTGATGATTTAGGGTAAAACATGCTAGTACAGTGATATCCATAATCATGTTATGTGAATAGAAATTAGATGTCATGTAAAATCTTATAACTTGTAATTAATAGTTTGCATGTTTACATAAGAATAATTTGTGAATTAATACGCTAGAAAAGATGATAATAAATATCCATGATTACTTATGGAGGTCATATGTGTATTTCTGTACAAAATAAATTAATAATTAACTAATTAAAAGAGGAAATACAATAGGGGGGGGGGGGGGGGGGGAGGGTAGTAACCTAGACATAGGTATGTATCCTATTTGGTTTAATTGATGGCCTAGTGGGTTGAAAAATACATATAGGATAAGAGCTTAAGCCAAAAGTCGCACCGAGTGGTTTTTATATCCAACTTAATATAATTAATCTTTTAATTTAAAAAATATTATTAAAATCAAAGCAATATTTTATTATTGATGGAATTTTAAAATGATTATTATAATATACCATTTTGTTAATTTAAATAATATGTTAAATTCAAAACATTAAATAAAATTAAAGACATTTTATTCAAATACTATTTTTTAAAATAAATATTGTAAACGTAGAACAAGAAGTTAATAATACTAAACTAGAAGCGTTCCCCCCGCAAATGCGGGGGTTGGAAGATGTTGTTTTTGTGTGAAATAATAGTAAATTATCTGAATAGATAGCCACAGTAAAGTATGTTGCTATTCTCTGCAATTCGCCTATTTACAAACACGATAAAAAAAAGTAATGTACATTGGTATTTCACCACATATTCCAGGCAACAAGGTTTCCTGTCGATACCGGTGACATCTCATCACGTGCTGAAATCCCAATGCGTTTAACTTTTTTTCAAAGAAGCCTTATATTTTTGTAATTATGGCCTTCTTCCTCTTGCCATACGTAAAAAGTACATACCTGAGCAGAGTCTCTATATGTTAATACCTGAATAGAGTAACTATATCTTAGAAAATGACAACCTTGTTTTAATGGGTAAGTAGAAAATAGCATCATATTATATTCTAAGTTTAAAATACACAATGTAGGTAACTTTTTTATATGAGTAAAAAGTAAAGTTCATTGCCTATACCAGTATAATGAATAAAGTGTGTTCCCTTTATTCAAATCTTGTGTATTTAACCGTATCCATTATGATTATTCCTAAGAAAACCCAATTTTTAGTTTCTTTTATAACAAAATCACAAACGATAAACTCCAAAATACAAAATCTTGAAAGTTTGTTTTCTTAAAACTGTAAATTTTAAGTTGATTACCTAAAAATTTAAATTGAACTAAGTGTAGTGTTTTTTTTAAAAGGAAACATTTTGGTTTATTTTAGCAAAAGAAAAATACTTAGTATGAAAATTAGAGCATAAAGTGCACTTAAAAGGTAGATAAAATCCTTTAAAAACTAATTTAAACTCAAGATTTAGTTAAGAAGCTACAAACATGTTGCCATGTAACAAATACAAAATAATTTTCACTAAATTACAGTATTGTTCCTTGTAGTATGGTTCAAATTACATGCTTTTGTCCCCAAATTGTTTATTGTTTTGTCTGTTGAACTATATTTTCATGGTTGTCTCTTTAACTGTTTTTTATCATTTTTAGTACCTCAGAAGTCAAGTGGACGATCCTCGCCATTAACCCACTGTAAAATGAAGAATCTACCCCTACAGTTAAGTTACCAAGGGTTAAAAGCTAAATCCTAATGACATCCATTAAAAAAACAAAAAAAAATGAAGGAACGAAAGATGGTATTAATATAAATATTATAAGTTAAGGGAACTTTTTTTCTTCAAAATAATTTTCATGTTTCATCTTTCAATAAAAAATTCTAGTTTCGATATATCTTTTGATAATATTAGCTCTCGAATAATAACCGACTACCTGATTAATAAATAGTATTCATTAAAAAGCAAGATGAACAAATTTCAGGATCAAAAGGAAGAAACAAAAGAACATGATGTATAAATCAGGTAGTAAAATTATTTACCTCTTTATATGGATGCTCTTTGAGTGCTTTGTCGCCCATTTTCATTAGCTCGTGAAGATGAGTAAAGTGGATTTATTTAAAGAACCTTTGTGATTTCCCTGGATCATTCCAATTAAATATTAATTCAAACTTCAGAAGTTGAAAATAGCAATAAACCAAAACTATAAACTTCAACAGATATACAAGTCGAGATTCTCTATTCATCCCGGAGCGACAAAGATGAATAAAGATCTCCGTCCTGATTATTGGTGGCCATGTCTAAAGCAACATGTAGCTTGGTATGTAGAGAGATTCTAGACTTACAGGAAATTCAAGGCTGAGCATCAACGACCTCACGGCAAGATGCAGCCATTAGACATTCCTGTTTGGAAATGGGAAAAGAGTATTATCGATTACATCACGAAGTTGCCATACAGAGCGTGCAGAGTGTATTTGATGTGGGTTATCATGGATCGATTGACCAACAGTGTGTATGTTCATTTCAATCCAAGAGAGTTTCTCTGCAAAGAAGGTGGTCGACATCTACATCAGGGAGGTTGTGGCACGGCATGGGGTGTCGGTTTCATTGGTTTCAGATAGAGATCTCCGGTTTACTTCAAGGTTTTAGAAGAGGTTTCACGAGGAGTTGGGAACTCAACTGCACTTCAGCAAGGATTTCAACCCATAGACTGATTGGCAGAGTGAGCGGACTATCCAGACCCTAAAGGATATGCTTCGGGCATGTGTATTGGATTTCAGTGGGAATTGGGATACGTATCTCCCTTTGGCGGAGTTTTCGTATAACAACAATTATCACGCCTACATTGATCGACCTCCTTTTGAGATGCTATATGGGAGGAAATGAAGGACCCCAATATGTTTAGATGAGTTCGGTGTGTCTTGGGGAGTACTGAAGTGATATTCAAGACCACCAAGTTCTCTCAGCAGGTTCGAAGTAGACTTCAGGAAACACAGATTCAGCAGAAGCGTTATGCCGACAAGCGTCGATCAGACCTAAAATTTCAGGTTAGGGATATGGTTCTTCTGATGGTGTCACCTTGGAAAGGTGTCATCCGATTCAGTAAGAGGGACAAGTTAGGCATTAGAACATCGGTATTTTCAATGTTTTGGGCCGAGTGGGTTGGGTTACTTATCGATTGGATATTCCCGAGGAGCTTGTCAGATCCATAGCACATTTCACGTCTCTCAGTTGCGCAAATGTTTGGTTGATGATTCCGCGGTGGTTCCATTGGAGGATATGCAGGTAGATGATCACCTGAGTTATACTGAGAGACCGATCTCCATCCTTGATAAGAATACGAAAACCTTGAGGAACAAAGTTGTGGAGCTGGTGAAGGTGCAGTGGCAACACAAAAAGGGGTCTGAATGGATGTGGGAGCCTGAGGACTAGATGAGGGAGCGTTACCTAGAGTTATTTGCGGCAAAGGACTTTGAGGACGAATTCTGAGTCAAGTGGGGAGAATCGTAACACCTGATTTGAGGTACTTTTCATTTTGAACCTTGATATGTAAATACTTTGTAGATTTGGTCCCTAGGAGGTAGTTTTGCCATTTCTGGAAAACTTGTAGTACACGGGGAATACTCCTTATACGCGGGGCGTACGCATGCAAGGGACAAACCCTAAAATTTAGGGTTTGGACCCTATTTAAATAACTTAGTGAACCTTGATCCTCTCATGTATTAGCCTCCATAGCCATTGAGTCCCATTTCGAAACCCTACCCCATCTTGAAGAGATTTGACCCTTTTGTGTGTGTTTTTAGTGTGTGTTTGTGAGATTTGAAGAAGAAGAGTTTAGAAGAAGGAGCCTTGATTAAACGAGAGCTTGTAAATCCATATTTCACATGTCATTTCCAACTTCATTGAGGTATAAAGTTTGGAACTTGCTCCTTGGATGGTTGGATCTAGTCTTTATGGAGTTTTGGATCCTTTTTAGTCCTATGATAAGATCTAGTGGTTTTCTTCCACTCCAGAAGTTAGGTGTTTCTTCTCTTGATGTTTCTGAGGTCCGTAGTCCATAAAATTAGCATCTTGATGGTTGTGGATCAACCATCCAAGTGTTTAGGTGCACTTGGTGAAAGTTGAATGCTAAAGTTGGGTTCTCTTGAGCCATGAAAAGGCTCCAAGTTCACGAATTTATGAATTAAGAAGTTCCATAAGGCTAAGATATGAAGTTGGACGAAAAGGTCTTAAGGGAATAAGACCCTAAGTTGAATTTTGGGACTCTGGCCAGTACGTCGGGCGTACTCCATGGTACGCTGCAAGTATTGGGTCAACATGCCATAACTTAGGGTCAACGCGCATATGTGGTGCGTACAAATGGTATGTAGGGTGTATGATGTGATTGGGCTTCTTTATTTTGGGCCTTCTTTTGGACTTGGACTCCCTTTGGACTTTGGGCCTAGCTGGATTTTGGGCCTTGGACCACAATAGGCTAATTGGGCCAAGCTAGTTAGTTGGTCCCAATAAGGGAAGTGGTGGATTAGACTTTTACCCTAGACTTTGAGAATGTTGGGTCGGGGAACCCGATTATGGAATTTTACCTAATTATAAATTAGGGTATTTTTTTTTGATTGATTATCGAAGGGATTTTCCGGATCAATGTTCCGAGCATTTATTGATTTTCAGCAGACGGACGTGAGTCTCCTCATAGTGTTTAGCGGTTCAATGGCACCAATGTCGACCCATGATTTATTATGATTAGGATGCTAGTTGTTTGCATGACTCTTGCATGTGTAGTATGAGATATGTATATCGGGTGAGGCGTGATGAATGTATTGTATGCTATTTCTCTTAGTGATTCTTGCATGTGTTTTTGACTGTATGAATGTCGAGCGGTGCCTAATGAATGTGATGCGGCGGCGCCCATCTTATATCATTGACAAATTTGTTCCAAGCGGGGCTCGATGTTGGGCGGGGCCCGACGATTATCGGGCACGTCCCATTGAATGTTTGATATGTATGGTAAGAGGTATTTTGAGTGACTCGCTAAGCTACGTGTTTATGGTTTTCAGTTTATGTTTCAGGTACTTCCGGATCAAAGATGAAAGGCTCGGGATGATCGCATCACACACACCACTTTATTCTAAACTTTGTTGTATTGATGTACTTGAATGATTATTGACATGCTATGATTTTCTCTTATGGTTTTATAAACACATTTTGGATGATGGTTTTACTCTTATTAAAATGAAATTTTTGGCATAAAATTTGGGATGTTACAGCATGGCCTCTCACCGTTATTTATTTCCTAAAACCCTTACTACCCCAATGCAATTTAAATATGATAAAGCAATTTATAAAAGTAAAATCATATCACTTTATCGCATATAACATACATGTCAAGAACATAGATATAAGTACGTAGAGTATTTAAGAATACTTCATATCTATGTGTAATCTGAAAATAACTATTCACTCACTTGATAGAAGTAAGAGACTCGAAGTTAGGACAATTCCTCGCCTTTAAAATTTTCAAAGACAGAGATTTCCTGACAGAATTTTGGAAATTGCTCTGGCAATGTTGCTACTTGATAGTTACTACTACTTCAAATATCGTAGGGCTTTGTCGAAGACTAAAACTAGGGGAATATAGTGTTGGAATAGTGTCTAAGGTTGCAACTATACTAGGCAAGTATTTGACCCGATTGTGCATGGTCCTTTTGGGTTGCCTTCACGATAGCAACTTGATAGGATGATTTATTAAGAGAGAATAAATATTATTAATATATTATGAGAATAATATAAAGAATAATAATATTGTTATTTGATTAATATAAGTCATAAATTAATTGGTATTAATTTGGTGACTTAAAGAGATTAATTAAATAAGAGGGTATAAACTGTCAATTGTTTGATAGTTAAACTTTAGACTGTAAATCCTTATTGGATAGAGGATGGACAAATTCTAGAAGCTCGGGATAGCTTAAAATCGTCCAAGGTTATCTAAGGAATGGATTTGGATTGCTTTAAGAGAAGATTATCCAACTAGGGTTTAAGTTGTAACCCTTAAGGAGTCTACAAGTATAAATAGACCCTATGGCAAAGGGAAATCAGCATCTCATCTCAAGTAGAGAATCCCTGGCCGAATTTCCTCCTCTCTCCTCTCTCTCAAATCATCTTCTTTGCTTATTGGTGTTTGTAAGCCATTAGAGGAGTGACAATTGTGACTCTAGAGCTCCAAGACAACAAGATTAAACAAGAGATTCAAAGGTATGCTTCTAGATCTGATTTTGTATTGTTTCATACCTAATTAGTCATTAGAAGTCTTGGATTCAAAGCATGTTTAATTAGAAAGCCTAGATCCGATCATTAGGGTTTTGCATGCGCACATAGGAAAGTTCTTATGGCTAAAACCCATCAGTGGTATCAAAGCCTAGCTTGATTTCTATTAAATTGTTGCTTGTTTGTTTGAAACTTAACTGCAAACTTCGATTTTTTTGTTTTCGAGTCATGGACTCGGCGAGTTCCATAGTGGACTCAGCGAGTTGGCCTGACTCGGCGAGTCGCTTGGTGCACTCGGCGAGTCCGAGCGTCAGGAAAGGCCAGATTCAGGATTTCTTCATGATTATCTTATGGAAACTTACCTTAATCATATTAGATCAACCCTCACACCCACCGCTTGCTTGATCGGTGGGTGTGAGTGTACACCCATTAAGCGCCATTTTATAGGCCACAACCTTATACCCACCTTATAGATCGGCTTCGTGAATGAGGCCTACTAACATGATTTCCGCTAAGATGGGTCATGGAGAATCTCTTACCGTGCACCTGCAAAAGATGCAAAGGTATGTCGACCGCCTTCGCAAGTTGAATGTTGACTTTGGCGAAGACTTGGCAATCGACATGGTGCTTCACTCTTTGCCTCCGAGCTACAATCAATTTAGGATGACCTACCACATGAACAAAGAGGAGGTCACCCTAAGCAAACTCCAAGGTCTCTTGAGGGTCGCTGAGAGCAACTTCAAAGACAAGTCTGTTACACCAACTCCCAATCCACTCGTTGCTCCTGTCTTGGCTATTGGTCAAGGGAAGGGAAAGAAGAGGAAGGATTCGTCTAAGAACTATCGCAAGGTTAAAGCCCGAGATGGTGCCTCTTCTAGTGGGACCAAAGTTGATCCTGCTAAGCCCTGCCCTAGCCCAAAGGAGGCAGAGTGCCACCAATGCCATAAGATAAGACATTGGAAGAGAAGCTGCCCAGAGTACCTACAAGCCATTAAGGAAGGAAATATCAAGCCGTCTTTCGCAGGTATATACACAATTAAATCTAACGATTCTAATCATGCTATTTCTTGGGTTCTTGACACCGGTTGTGGTTATCACATTTGCTCTAATGTGCAGGGACTAAGAAGAAGTAGGGATGTGGAGCAAGGAAGGATCAATCTAATCATGGGGAACAGAAGATCGTCGCCTGTGCCGAAGATTGGAGTGTATTCTTTAGTGCTTAGGAATAATTTATGTTTAGATTTGAACAATTGTTGCTATTCGCCAGAAATGGCTAAAAACATCATTTCATTTCATGGTTTGCTTAGACAAGGTTTTAGATTTTCTTTTAATAATGAGAATGGTTCTATTTTAGCTTATCTAAATGGTGTCTTTTATTTTGAAGCTATACCATGTAATGGAATATATGATACTGTTATGATTGTTAATAACTTAGGAAATGATGTTTTGAACATAGATTCTTCCAATAGTATGGATAGAGCATCCTTGTGGCACTGTCGTCTTGGACATGTCAACAAGAAACGCATAGCCCAACTCCAAAAGGATGGAGTGTTGGAGTCATTCGACCTTAGGGAAGATGACACGTGTGAGTCTTGTTTACTTGGAAAGATGACTAAGTCACCTTTCACAAGTACTTGCGAAAGGGGTGAGGGTCTATTGGACCTAATACATACCGATGTATGTGGACCGTTTAGATCAACCACGAAGGATGGGAACCGCTTCTACGTGACTTTTACTGATGACTATAGTAGATATGGTTATATCTATTTGATCAAGCAAAAGACAGAAACTTTTGAAAAGTTCAAAGAGTTCAAGAATGAAGTGGAGAATCAATTGGGCAGGAAAATCAAGATGCTTCGATCCGATCGAGGAGGAGAGTACCTAAGTCTTGAATTCCACGATTATCTCAAGGAGTGTGGAATAGTTTCACAATTGACACCACCTAGGACACCACAATTGAATGGTGTGGCAGAAAGGCGTAACCGAACCTTGTTGGACATGGTTCGCTCTATGATGAGTCGTGCTTCACTATCAATCTCTTTTTGGGGGTATGCCTTAGAGACTGCCGCCCATATCCTTAACCGAGTCCCTACTAAAAATCTTGCCAAAACACCTCACGAGATGTGGACAGGGAAAGCTCCCTCGTTGGCACATATCAAGGTTTGGGGTTGTGAGGCTTTCGTAAGACGAGATACTCACGACAAGCTCGAACCTCGTAGTGAGCAATGTATTTTCATCGGCTACCCGCAGAAATCCTTTGGATATCTCTTCTATAGACCGAAGGACAATGTTGTCTTTGTTGCGAGGAGATGAGTTTTCCGAGAGCGAGAACTCATAGGCCAAGGAGACAGTGGGAGGAAAATCGAGCTTGAAGAGATTCAAGAGTCGATAGATGAAGGAACCTCTACCGCTGGCACTCAACCCAAGGAGGAAACTCCGGTTGAACCGATTGACGAATCTTTACCTCTTAGACGTTCCGATAGAGTTAGAATTCAACCCCAGTTTTATGGTTTTCATATTACTACCGAAGGAGACACGTATATTAGTGATGGTACACTAATAAATCTTGATGAACCTAATAGCTATAAGGAAGCCATGGCAGGCCCGGAGTCTGCAAAATGGAAAGAGGCAATGGATAGCGAGATCCAATCCATGTATGATAACCAAGTTTGGAATTTGGTTGATAATATGCCCAGACGTAAGACCGTTGGGTGCAAATGGATCTTCAAGAAGAAGACCGACGTGGATGGAAACGTACACACATATAAAGCGCGATTGGTCGCGAAGGGATTTACTCAAACTCCCGGAGTTGACTATGATGAGACCTTCTCACCAGTTGCGAAGATAAAATCTATTAGAGTGATGCTAGCAATTGCCGCATTTCTTGATTATGAGATATGGCAATGGATGTCAAGACCGCTTTCCTTAACGGAAAGTTGGCTGAGGATGTTTACATAGCTCAGCCAGAGGGGTTTGTAGATCCAAAGCATCCGAATAGAGTGTGTAACCTTGAGAAGTCCATTTTTGGACTTAAGCAAGCATCTCGCAGATGGTATCTTTGCTTCGATGAGAAAGTCAAAGAGTTTGGATTTGTACGAAGTGAAGATGAATCATGTGTATATGTCAAAGCCAGTGGGAGTATAGTTAGCTTCCTCGTTCTATATGTCGATGACATATTACTCATAGGAAACGACATCCCGACTCTACAGGAAGTTAAGTCCTAGCTCGGGAAGTGCTTCGCTATGAAGGACCTCGGAGAGGCTTCTTATATTTTGGGAATAAGGATAGTAAGAGAAAGAAGTAAGAGACTAATTGGAATTAGTCAGAACACTTACTTAGAGAAGGTACTAAAACGTTTTATTATGGAAAACTCGAAGAAGGGAGAATTACCGATACAAAGTAATGCCAAGTTGAGTAAGACTCAAAGTCCGAATACCGAAGCTGAAATAGCAGATATGAGCCGAGTACCATACGCTTCCGCAGTTGGCTCAATCATGTACGCTATGACTTGTACTCGCCCTGATGTAGCCTTTGCTTTGAGCATGGTTAGTAGATATCAAGGGAACCCTGGCAGAGCCCATTGGATTGCGATGAAGAATATCCTTAAGTACCTTCAGAGGACGAAGGAATGGTTCTTAGTCCTCGGAGGGAGTGATGACTTGAAGGTGTGAGGGTATAGTGACGCCAGTTTTCAGACTGACAGGGACAACTACCGTTCGCAGTCAGGCTGGGTCTTTACCCTGAATGGAGGAGCAGTGACTTGGAAAAGTTCCAAGCAGGAAACCGTAGCTGATTCAACGTGTGAATCAGAGTACATTGCAGCGAGCGAAGCGTCGAAGGAGGCAATATGGCTGAAGAACTTCATCGGTGATCTTGGAGTTGTACCCGCCATAAAGGAGCCCATGGAGATTTTCTGTGAAAATGAAGGAGCGGTTGCCTTGACCAAGGAACTGAGAGATCATGGTAGATCAAGACATATCGACAGAAAATATCACTTTATTAGACATCGTGTAGAAGAAGGACAACTCGTAGTGAAGAGGATATCATCAGAAGATAACCCAGCAGATCCACTTACGAAGGGACTGAGCAGGGTTAAGCACTTGCAGCATGCTAGGAGTATTGGGCTGAAGGATGATATTAGCATAGATTAGATAGTAGTAGAAACGTGTAATAGATAAATGTAACTAACATTTGATGATTAAATAAAGGAGTTTTATTTATAAGTAATGTTACTGTCTTATGTTAATTGTTTAACTATTGTTTCATTTTGCATGTTTTGACTTCCAGAATAATTGAGTTTATTAAGAATAATCGAATTATTCAAATTGTCCACAATCGTTCATATGTTGGAAGTAGATATGAATGAAGATTGTCATGAATCGGTGCGTAGATTGTCTAAATTGTATTAGACATAGCAAAAGATTGTTGCGACATTCATGAGTGCTTATGAACTGGTTTTGAGCATTGGAACAAACCCGCGCTTGCTGGAATCACCTTATGGAATATGATATAAAAGGGTGATCACAAGACGATAATATCATATAGTCTTACAACCTAGATATATGGTTTGTTATTTGTTAATTGATTGTACATTGATAATGCGAAAATGCATCAGTAACTCGGTGTCATAAAACGCATTGTTGTGTATAGTTGGTTAATGAATAAGTAAATGCATATAAGTCGAAGTTT
This sequence comes from Lactuca sativa, assembly GCF_002870075.4. Taxonomy (NCBI): domain Eukaryota; kingdom Viridiplantae; phylum Streptophyta; class Magnoliopsida; order Asterales; family Asteraceae; genus Lactuca; species Lactuca sativa. The sequence goes on from NC_056626.2 coordinate 140,573,889, forward strand.
ATCTGTAACTTTTATCCTAAGAAGGTAAAAGCGATATCTCGGCCACTCGATGATTTGATTTGACTGATGTGTCGGGCCCGGTCAGAACTGAATTGATGTGTTTGATTAAGTTCTATGTCAAATAAATCAGAGATCGAGAAACCTAAATGCTTGACTAATCATTCCATAGAATTGTCAGCATGATATCTAACAGAGGACTGTACGGTCCCTTATCTAAAGGACAAGATTGATTAGATCAGAGTTTGACAGCATCTTTGAGAGCTACGATTGCAAGTCGAATTGTACTTGTGCATATAGTTACTAGACTTATCCAAGTGGGAGACTGGCTGCAACTATATTAGGCAAGTATTTGACCCGATTGTGCATGGTCCTTTTGGGTTGCCTTCACCATAGTAACTTGATAGGATGATTTATTAAGAGAGAATAAATATTATTAATATATTATGAGAATAATATAAAGAATAATAATATTGTTATTTGATTAATAAAAGTCATAAATTAATTGGTATTAATTTGGTGACTTAAAGAGATTAATTAAATAAGAGGGTATAAACTGTCAATTGTTTGATAGTTAAACTTTAGACTGTAAATCCTTATTGGATAGAGGATGGACGAATTCTAGAAGCTAGGGATAGCTTAAAATCGTCCAAGGTTATCTAAGGAATGGATTTGGATTGCTTTAAGAGAAGATTATCCAACTAGGGTTTAAGTTGTAACCCTTAAGGAGTCTACAAGTATAAATAGACCCTATGGCAAAGGGAAATCGGCATCTCATCTCAAGTAGAGAATCCCTGGCCGAATTTCCTCCCCTCTCCTCTCTCTCAAATCATCTTCTTTGCTTATTGGTGTTTGTATGCCATTAGAGGAGTGACAATTGTGACTCTAGAGCTCCAAGACAACAAGATTAAATAAGAGATTCAAAGGTATGCTTCTAGATCTGATTTTGTATTGTTTCATACCTAATTAGTCATTAGAAGTCTTGGATTCAAAGCATGTTTAATTAGAAAGCCTAGATCCGAGCATTAGGGTTTTGCATGCGCACATAGGAAAGTTCTTATGGCTAAAACCCATCATATAGGTCACAATAGAAGGAAACTCGAGACAAAGAAGAATGGGAAGTGTGGAAAAAAATGAGGATGGTTGGCTATTTATAGGGCCAAAATAGGACCTACGCACCACGCCAAGAACTGTGTGCACCGCGCACACCTGAGACGTTGATTCTCCCATTTTTCTGCCATATGTCGCAAATATGGTGGTCCACGCACCACCTTCTAGAAGGTGTGGGCCGTGCACCCTACCTACATGTGGCGCTTCTCGAAAAACTTCATAAAATCATATCTTCTTCATATGAACTCCATCTTCGATGTTATTTATATCTACGCATATCTATCGACGAGCTCTACAACTTTTGTTTAGACTCTATCGGCTAGTTTTCACTTTATTTTAAAAGTAATATTTTTAACGGGCCTAGACTATTAAAGTCCATGTAAAAATCATAACTCTTCCATTCGGCATCTGTTCTTGATTGTCTTTATATCGACGGATAAGTATTGATGAGATCTTCAACTCTCATTTAGAATGTTTTTCTAACAATCGAACATTTGAATTATGGTCTTTTTGCTAACACATTTATGTTGAAACTTTCGTAAAATCACAACTTCTGTCACACCCCCAAACCAGAACGGCGGAAACGTCTGGGGGCGGATGGAGTGACTTCATGTGTAGTATCATAACAATTGAATAGTAATTAAACATAGCTACACAAACATTCATACATTTGGATTTAAAGTATTACATTGTTTACAAACACAATTGTTCAAAAGTCAACTACAAATAACTGAAGAATAGGTAAAACACGAATGACAATTTCGGCCTTCAACAAGGATTGAGTATCTGCGTGCTAGATCCCTGAGAATACAAGTCGTTTTCAAAAGCGTCAACTAAAAAGTTGGTGAGTTCATAAGCATTTTTGTGTGAAATAGTTTTGCACTTGTTTAGAAACGTTCTTGTTGTACTTTCAGAAAATCTGATATTTTCTATAAAAAGAATAGTAAGACTCATTCTAAAAACCGTGAATATACGCATGCATGCCCTTTATTTCCTTTTGTTATACTTGTAAAGAGTGTGTTCCCAGAAAATCCAATAGTTTCATAAAACGTATTGTGATTGTTGTTCCCAAAAGCATGTATTGCATGCATGTTCTATACTTTTCTTTGTTTGTATTAGAAAAAGTGTGTTGCCAGAAAATCCTATATTTTCTGTATATAAAAGAGTTGTGGTCTTCAAACCCTAAGACCAGAGAGGTGGATTTTAGTTTACAAAGCAACGAAACGTAGTTTGGCGTTTTATAAAAACTAGTAGGGAGTCTATTCTTCGTAAACCCTAAGTTAATAGAATCATGCTTTATGTGAGTCGTTACAACCATACTAATATGACTAAACGCCTGTCTTGATGTTCTTCAGGCGTTGGTTTCTAAAGATAATTGTCACCCTAGACTGACCTATCTAGCTGTAGTGAGCAGCTTAGGTGTGGGGTTGCCAACCCCGTATAGATCTATACACATTATCCCGCTCTCCCTCCAGAAGACTCTGGTTATAACTACAGGACTTACGTTGTACAATAGGTAGGTACGGTGAAGGAAAATCTCATAAGAGCCTTAAGAGGTTTACGCGAATTTCGAGTCCCTTTTACAAATCAGAAAATAACTTATTTATTTTAAACTTGTGACAGATGCTTTATGACACGCGTTTTACAAAATTCATGACATGCGGTTTTCCCTGTCTTAAGAGTTTTTCTGGCACACAGTTTATGACACGTCAATATTTTGGTCATGAACTGTTTTATCCACCATTTTGGTAAAGCTATTTATAACAATTTTATAAAAATAGGCTTTTAAAAAGGTAACAAGATTTAACATTTGGTATAAAATAACATGATATCTTGGGTTTTAACTCATCAAAGTCGTGAATACAAATTTACAACTATCTTACAAAAATAGTTATATTTAGTAAAATAGTAAATCAAGTATTTATGTTGTGCGCCTTGTTACCAGTTAGAAGGTTTTGAGTCAATATATTTGCATGTTGCTTTTTATGATGACACATATGATAAAAATTCATTTTCACAACTACTTGTACCGATTTTAAACACAATATTTAAGATTCATATGATTACCCAACGGTCACTACTAGAAAATAGACCTTTAATGACGCGCAATTTATGACACACGGTGATTTATGATACGCAAAAGCACGTGACCTAAAAATAATGTCAGCTCTCTAGAAATTTTAAGAATTTAGAACGCGCAATTTTGCGTGCCCTAGAATAAGTGTTAGAAAAAAAAACACGGAGGGCACTGATTATAAAACATGTGTCATCTAAACATGTCGCTTTATATTTTTTAATGAAACACGCTCTTTAGTAATAAGCGGGAAAAAGAAAAACCCAAAAATTAGAAAAGCCCGCTTTCACTTCCCTCTTTACCCTAGCCCGCTTTCACTTCCTTCTTTACCTTAATCGGCGATACTTCTTTCCCCTTCCCACATCGACCGCTAACTACTCCCCTCACACTCCGACCACCACTTTGTGCTATTTCCTGGTCGTCGACCCTCTACCATCGTCGACCCTCCGCCAACGTCGCATCTTTTTCACACCTTCCTCTGCCATCGACCTATTAGCTCTTCGAAATTAGAAGGATTATGTAACAATTCCTGTAAAAGATCAAGGCCAACAAGACAACAATCCCTTCCAGTTCCTAAATCTCAATGGGAAGCCAAACCAGAAGACAAAAAACCAACAGCAATTTCTAGGGCTCGGATCAACATCTCGGCTACCATTTCATTGAAGGTACGATTTTGCCCCTGATTTGGTCATTGAACCCCATTTCAACGTCACACTTTTCATCTCCCTGATTATCTTACAGAGGTAATACAAATAAATTATTTACTTATTTATTATTGCCAATCACACATTCCTTGAGCAAATTGTTTATTTCAGGAAGAAAAGTTGGAACCTTTGAGAATCTGGACCAACGATCCACAAATCCGTCTCTTAAATAGGTTATATGCAAGAAAGAGAAAAGAATTAAAAATAAGAGAAAAAGCAAAGGTAAGCAACTATCACAACCCAATTGTGTATTTGAACACAAAACTTATAGATGATATTAAGAAAGCTCCCCGAGTCTTGTTCTTATAGATGATATTTGAGACCATCTTCTTTAAAATTCGTCCAGCCATCAAACTTGATGGATTTACTTCCCGCCAACTAAGTTTCATTAAGTCGGTAATGTTTTTTATTTTATTTTATTTTATTTTATTTTAACATATAGTCTTGTAAAGTAATTTTGGCATGTTTTCTACATAGAATCCAAACGGGATCTGTGTAGACAAGAATCATTCTGGCTCTATTATTTGCATGACAAATGATGAAAAGAGGTAGTTACTAATTCTCTTCTAAAATTTTCACATGTTGGGGTTTTATATACTTGATATATATATGTTGGGGTTTTATATACTTGATATATATATATATATATATATATATATATATATATATATATATACATTTTTAAAAACTTTTGTGATGTTTGATTATTTGCAGATATAGGGGCTATGAGGCTTTAAATTTTTCATGTCCAGATTGTTGTGTTAGTTTTAAGTGTCCATATGTATTGAGTTACATACAAACAGTAGCCCTTGAAAAGCCACAAGACTTTCAAGATCAATCAACCACCACCACCTTTTGGCAGAAATTTTGTTGCCCTACAAGTCAAGTGGAATTCCCTCCAGCATCATTAGCCAATCAGGTTTGTTTTTCCTTCATATATATATATATATATATATATATATATATATATATATATATATATATATATATATATATATATATACATGCAAATCGAAGAAATAAAGTGAGTAAATTGTTGGTGGAATGGAATCAGGTAAAAAGATGAGCTGAATTGTTCATACCCACATACTAAAAAGGATTTATGATGGTATGCAAACAATGCTATTAAGATTTTCATATAAGAATTCCATTTTTCTATTACTGAAATTGGATGTAAAATTTCAGTGTGATGATGAAACATGTGACTATACAACATGAAGTTTAAACTTGCGTGTTGTTGGTGAGTCTGAGAGAGGAATAGTTTGCCCAAATTACCCTCGCTGTAATGGTCGTCTTGTGAGACAGCTGGAACAATAAATTGGGTAATATTCTTTGAGCATTTTGGAGAAAAATTTGATCTTTGAGCATTTTATATATAAAAAAATTTGGAATTATAAAATATTTTGTTTGATGATTGTCTTTCAGGATGGCCCATTGAAAACTGAAGCTTCTTCCACTGGCTTCAACTCAACAATAACAAAGATTGTCAAAATGCTATTAAAGATTAAAATTAAATTCAAGATAGAACTAGCATTAATAAGAAGATGTTCCTGATGAATTTGCATCACACATACTTAAAAATAAAATCCACCATTTTTTCTTGTGATTTTTTATGTGTTAGAAGTAAATGTAAGTACTAAGTATAGTTATTCTCATTTTTACATATTGGGATTGGTTAGTTTGTGAATCTAATGGTTGCATTATCAAATTTGTAGGTCTTGTTGATGTGCATAATGTCAAGCAAAGTAGCTCGGATGTTGTGAAGGTGGGCAACAAGTTCTTGTAGTTCAACTATTATTAGTTGATGACTTCATCTTTTTTCACATTTGATGTATTACATTTGTCTACTATTGGAATGATTATTTGTATAACATTAACTTTTGTGCAATGTATTGTATTATTTGTATATGGTATTTTATTTTCCATTATGAGACATGAAATGCAAATTTAATATGAAAATAAGAAAATCAATAAATAATTTTTTTTAAAAAAAAATTAAAATTACGATACGCAAAAATGTGTGTCATCTTCATTTATGACATGGCCTTTCTTGACAGGGGCTTTCTTGATACGCATTGTGTGTCATTAACACGCGCGTCGTAAGGTTACGACACGCGAATGTGTGTCGTCTTCCTTTATGATAGGGCCTTTCTTGATACGCATTGTGTGTCGTAAACGCGCGTCGTAACTGTGCGTCGTAAATGCGCATCGTCTCTCTTTATGACAGGGCCTTCCTTGACGCGCATTTGCGCGTTGTCTGAGCCTTTTACGACGCGCAATGAGCGTCGTAAAAGGCTGTTTTTCTAGTAGTGGGTTTAACACACTGCACATGGTTACATGTATCCTCCCCCCGAAAACATGAAAAATATGGAAAATAAGGGGGTATGAAGCTCACCTTGATTTGGTTTGGTGGATGGTTTGAAGAGATGTTGAGAAGTTTTCAAGCCTAAGCACTTGAAAGTTTGATAACTCTTTGAAACTTAGTATATCCCAAGAATATTAACACATAACATTATGTGTAAATAGGATGAAATAAACAAAATAATATGTAGAATCACTAGCCAAACTCGAAATACTTACAATGATCTACGGATAATACTTGAAGGATGTTGAACTTGAAAGATACAAGGTTTGTTCTTGAGAGTGTTTTGAAGTGCTTGCAAAGTGAAGTGAGGGAGGATTTTTATGAGAGGGTATGGATTGATTAGAGAACGAAAATGAGGGAATGGTGAGGTCTAGTCAGGATGTCCTCGTTTAATTAAGGGAAGTAAAGTTGATGTGAAGTTTTCTTTGAGGACTGTTGGTTACTTTCTGGATATATGTTAGGTAATACGTAGAGAATTTTGAATTGGTATGGTAAATAGAATGGATATCATATACCAAAGTCTTCAATTTTGTCTTATTCGTTCCCTTAATCCGTAAACACCATAAAATGGTGGTGTTTACGCCCTAAATGTCCCTTAGAATGGAGTTTTGACCCAAGGTGTGGTCCACTAGGGAGTTTTCGCCCAAACCTTATTTCCTTAAGGAGTTTACGCCCAAGTATTTGTTTCCTAAGGTGTTTACGCCCTAGCATAGGCCACTAGGAGCTGTTTACGCCCAAAGATTGAATCCTTATAGTGTTTACGCCCGAGTATGGGTTTGTTAAGGTGTTTACGCCCTAGCATGGATTCCCTAAGGTGTTTACGCCCAAAGATTGATTTCCTTAAAGTGTTTTCACCCAAGTATGGATCCCTTAAGGTGTTTACGGCCAAACCATGGCCCATTAAAGATGTTCACGGCCAAAACTTAGTCCATTAGGGTAGTTTTCGGCCTAGATGGAGTTCTAGGCCCAAATTCATAAGGGAAATGCTTATGGTGTGCTATATTGTTGACTTTGACAAGAGTGCATTCAATCATGGTTCCATAAAGCTTATTACACATATTTATATCCATCTATGTTAGCTTAAGTCCTTGTTCTTTTGGCCCTCCATGTTCTAAGGTGGGTGGGAAACTAGGCTAGATACTAATAGACAATCTTTTAATCCAAGATTCTTATTCAAATTCATTTGTCTAGTTTTGCCTTGACAAACCTGTTTACTTTCAAGAGGTTACCATACATTTGACTTCCAAAGTGTATACTTCTATATACATGCACTTATGCCCTAATGGTTTTCAAGGTTTTCATTGTAATAGGGTTACAATTTAGATCTTGCTTGATCCTAATCATACGAGTTGTCACAACTTCCCCTTTTGAATTCAGATATGGATGTTCCCTATTTGTTCAAGTTCGCTTTTACGGATACTAGGACTTTAATTTTGATTACTTTCCCTATATAATCTTCTATTGAAAACACCTGTTTTTCATCACGAATAATAGTTATCCTCTTATTCTTTAATCATGTAGCCATATATTGCGGATGTTATATTAGGATTTACAAAATCTTATGGTGTGACAAAATTAAATGTTGTTTTAGGAGGTTGACTTTGTTACGATGATTAAATGAAAATTTTAATGTACATTAATGCGACAATATATATATATATATATATATATATATATATATATATATATATATGATTCACATAATCCCCAAAACAATATAAAAGCATTTTTTTGCTTGTGAAGAACATCAAAAATTTATTTCATTGTTCATCTCGAAGGTTTTCAGGTGATTTTGTATTCTTCAATGTCTATCCGGAAAAAAGATTGTCTCAAAGATTTCCAGGTGATTTCTATTTATTTTTCTTATCGTTTTAATCTTGTAATTGGATATTTTAGTTTAAAAGTTGATGCTTCTTTGTAATAGGGAATCAACGGCCTCGAATTACAGTCACCTCTTATCACCATTAACAACATCTATAACTCAAGACAGAAAATCAAAAATGGTGAACCGGATTGGTATGGGGTTCTACATCTGATCAATAAACCTGCAACCATTGAAGAAATATATGCTAATTATTATAAGCTACATGCCAAAGTTGAGGAAGGTAGAAATAATGTGGCTGGTGCTGAAGGAGCCTTTAAAATTTTGATGGAAGCTTTATGCATGCTGACACAAACATTTTGGACCAGGTGTCCTAGTTGCAAGTTTCGGTTCCATTATTCCAATGCTAGAAACAATAAAGAACTTGTGTGCATAAAATGTGGCAATATTTTTGTTGCTGTGCCACTCACTTGTGATAACTATCCTACGCATTTTACTATGTGTCGGGATGTGGTTCTTGCATTAAGTGCAAGTTCATCAAACCCTGAGGCCTCTGATGACAAGTCGTAGATCAAGATGATGTTGATGGACAAAGCACGAACGGAAATTTTGAAGCAGTTATACAAATAGTCATTGGCTACAACATAGTGCTTGTTTGTTGGTCAAACTGATATGAACTTGTTTCTCATGGTATTCTCTTTTCAGAACTTGAATGTTTAATTACTTACTTGAACTTTACATGGTTTTTTGTTGATGTTGTTATTGGATTAATGTTATGTTGAAGTTTGTTTGAGTTTTAGTGTAAAGTGATGTCTTTTCTTTTGTTGTGATATTGAAAAGTTTCTCTGACCCCAAGGTCATGTCAGTCAGCAAATGACCCCAATCTTAGGGTTCAGGTTACTAGTGATAACTCATTTTCGTTAAATGAAGCAATAATTGCTATACTATAACGTTACATCCCCTAAATTTCCATTGATTCATTACCGTTTGGATAACACGGATCTGGAGTAAAGAGAGTGCCATGTACTTAGACTAAAAGGCATTATTACTAATACCTATTACAAATATGAAATTTAGTCATAAATAATGTTTTCTGATATAGTTTGTTACCATATAGAGAAAATTATGTAAACACGTCATTTCAAAAGAATTTGTTTTACTTTCATGACTTAAGAAACATAAGGAAAGGTTATGAAATTTAACCGCAACAAATAAACCAAAACAACATAGCGACATGTAGGCATTGACCATCATTTTAAACGAAATAAACCAATGTTCTTATCATATCATATCATCATACTATACTTATAAATGAAGCATTTTTCATTTCACCACATCAATTTAAAACTGCTAACTTTTCTTATTTCCTTATGGTATATTTTTTAAGTTAAATATGTTATTAATTATAAATATTATCACAAATGGAAGACTTCTCTAATTATCAATAACTTCATTATAGTGTTAAATACGTAACCAAAATTAATATACTAAACAAACTTAAAAATATAGTGTAAAATTTAAAACATAAAGTAAATATCAAATAAAGTTTAAAAAAAAAACTCAATGTATATTTTTTTCAAGAGTTAAAAAGGAATATATTAAATATAATAAACGTAAAAGGACATAAATCTAAAAGTAAAATTAACTAAAAAATCTCCAAAAACTATTTTTTATAAAAATAGAAATTCAATTAAGTTTTTTTTAATTAATTTATAATAATAACAGTTAAAATAACATAACTAAAATGTCGTCAATTTTTCTTTAAAGTTAATAAATCATTTCATTAGTTAATAAAATAGATAAGAAATATAACTACTTTTATACACACGTAAAGCATGAATATATACCACTAAATGATTCGATTTTAGTAAGTGTTATATTGTCTATTGTTCAAATTAATTATAATGTTACATTAACTAAATGTCTAAATGTAATAACAATTATTTTTTACTTAATATAAACGACATAAGTATTTTTAGTTACATATTATTACTAAAAGGTTAACGATACAATTTTATTCCGCGCAACGCTTGGATATTCGCCTTGTATCTTATAAAGTAAGCATTTTTCCTTGAACCCCATTCTTTTGAAACTCTCAAGACTATTCAACTTATACAATTTAATATATGAATAATTGAAATGTTCTGATTTGTAACTCCCAAAACTCTTCATATCATGATATTTAATTGATGAGTTAAATGAAATATTTACCCTATATTAGAACATTTTAGCTTGCATATTGTATGTATGTCAACAAAAAATGATAGATTATATTGGTAGGGTTTGAAGATCTATATGAGTTGTTTAATGGATATAAGAGAGCAATTGCATTTTTTTTCGAAATGCAAATGCTAGTAAACTGAAATTTGGTGCATGTAAAGTTTTAGAATTTAACTGAGCTTCAAATTTTTGTATATGTTTAAATTTATACTTGAGATCATTTTTTAAGTTTATGTGTTATGGATCTTTTTTATAATCACAAGATGATGAAGTAGAACTGATAATTATTTCTCATGAGCTTTGAGTAAATTAGCCTTCAAGCTATTTATCAGTTAGAGCAATTTGCATATTGCATGTATATCAACACAAAATGATAGATTCTATTGGTAGGGTTTGAAGAGTTATGTGATTGGTTCCAAGGATGTAAGATAGCAATTGCATTTTTTTTTCCAAATGCAAATGCAAGTAAACTCAAATTGGGTGCATGTAAAGTTTTAGATTTTAACCGAGCTACAAATTTTGGTATGTGTTTGTAGGTATACTTGAGGTCACTTTCTTTAAGTTTATGTGTTGTGGATACTTTTATAATCACAAGATGATGAAGTGAGACTGATAATTACTTTTCACGAGCTTTAGGTAAATCAGTCTTCAAGCTATTTATTAGTTAAAGCAATTAACATATATGTATTTTTATGATGTCTTTCTTTTTTATGTTAAGACAATCTATTTTTCTTTGCAAGAGAACATTATTATTTTGTTGTAAATAACATCAATGGAATGTTTAATAATTGATTTGGATAAAAGGAGTTTACAATTATTATTCCAAAGTATTGATGATAATTATAAATTAGAACGAATGATTTTAAATATGACATGATTTTATTTATGAAAACCAAAGATTATTTTTGTGTTATAAAAATATATTCATTATATTCTTGCAAAACTTATATGGAAGTACATGTATTTAAAATGTTTTATAGTAATAAAAATAAGTAATCTATTTTATCTTATTACATTTGTCAGTTTCTTTTTTCTTATTTGTTCTTCGTCATAAAGGAAAAGTAAAATAAAGAATATATTAATACTTTAATAAGAAAATATAATAGATAAAAATATACCTCACGTGTAATACTCCATCCACCCTAACCCACTCTTAACATGTTTTTTATTTTTAAAATTGGTCTTACTACTTAACAATTACTATAATTTTGAATTACAAATCACCGTTTTACTTGGACCCTTCATTGCTTTCCAATATTTTATAACTTTTTTGACAAAAATTAAAAGTACCATACTAAAGTACAATAATTTTTTAAAATATAATAATTAATATTTTTCAAACAAGTATTTTTAATTAAGTATAAGTAAAAATAGTTTAAAATAACATAAAACTACGAAATAGATTATATTGTATTAAAATGATTGTTATTTGAATTAATAATAATAATAATAATAATAATAATAATAATAATAAACTAAATAAAAAATATTCAAATACAACATTTCTAAATTAATTAAAAATTTAAAAATAATGTTATATCAAAAACTTTATTTAATTCAATTCAAACCCAACTTATTATATCTATTTTATTGTATACTTAAAATAATTATAATATTTGTTAAAAATGAGTGTAAAAATCATTATATCAATGATAAATGTCAATCATAATATTATTATAATGTATAATTGTTAATATTTATATTACATTATTGTGCATAATCATCGGTTTGAAACTCCCACTAAACTCAAAAGTCATATATATATATATATATATTAAAAAAGATCCCCTTTAGGAACAGTACTTTGTTCCTATTAGACCAAAATAAATTTTTTTTCTTTCTTTTTCAATTGGTGGGTTTCTTCCCGATACTTACGTCCAAATTCTTCTCTATGCTTCCCACCACTTTTGGATTCACCGTCTCTGCTTCTTCTTTTTTGCTTGGTCCACCACCTCCATTATCAGCTTCTAATCCTCACACTCTTAACACTTACGATTTTCAGTCCTCATCACAGAAACTCTCTGTTTCTCCCTCTTCCAATCCTTTTCAAAAAGACGCTTCACCGGCCATCACCCTATTTTTTTCATATGTTATCTCCTCACAAAACACAACCCTATTACCTCCACTGTTAGCCAATCAAATATTCACAGATATTGATATATTTTAGCGGTCTTCCAACCGTCCAACATATGAATTATACACATCTTCTCTTTAGCCGCTGTGAAACGCGTCTCCTTCCGGCGGATCTGTCTTCTCGTCCTTCTCCAACTGTGTACGTCTTCTCTCCATGTGCCTCTTCACTAATATGGGATATCTCCTTTTGTGTCTTCTATTTACACTAATTGCTTACTTCACAACCCTCAAATAAATGTGGGGTCGTCGATTTTCCCTCGTCGGTGTCAAGGTTGGTCTTCGCTTGTGCTTCTACTTTCCAAAACCTGGAATTCCCATTGAACTCTGCACCACCTCCAATTTCATCGATGTTTTTCACGAAATGACCATTCCTTAATGGAAGACTATTATACATTCATAGCTTCAGACGCCTCTTCTCAGGTTCTATTTATTTGTTCTATGTTCCTTAGTTCCATCTTTTTGGATTAATTTACACTTTTTTTTTTGAAGATATTCGAGGTAATCGACACAGGTAGGGTTTTTTTAGTTGGTTACTCTCTGTAAGTTCGATTTGTTATTGTTTGTACTACATGTGGATAAACTTTATCACCTAAGGAATTCTAACTGGTTTTAGGTTGTAAAACAGAAACCGCTACATACATCATGCTCCTTCAAAGTTAATGAAATTGAAAAGGAAAAAACTCCTAATACTCTATAAATACGTGACTGATGTAGTTAACAACGCATAAAGGGTATCATCTTCTATTGTTTTGGTAAAACCACACATAAATATCCTTTCGTGTTAGCGGGTTTTCTATTATCTGGATATTTAGGGGTACACACCACTTGATAGAATCCTGATGATTTGTTCACAGAATTGTCAAAAATTAAAGAGGCAAGATTTATCTTTTTTGGTGTATCTGATTTAAGCAAAATCATTATATAAATTAAATTATTTACATATGAAATTGGTTTTGTTGCAAGAATGGTTTTTAGGAAAAACAATGACGCAAAATTTGAAATTGCCAACCATTTACATTCAAACTAGCAAAGTTTAATATTAACCATCCACACACTTCAGGAATCTGTAGGAATCATCAAACCTCTGGCAGTATGATAATATTTTTCATTCTTTTTTTATCAATATACCCTGCAACAGGTAAGAGTTCTTCTTTTTTACACTCAACAATAATTCTTTTTCCCCAGTTAAGTCTAGTATGAGTAAAGTGACTTTATAGGCGGTAAAGAAATAAAAAGTTTCCAAAGGTTTTTTGTTGTTTTCTAGACTAAATAAAGTGTTATAGATAGACAAAATGACCATTTTACACTTGTATTCAAAAAACCAAATTCCATAACATTCATCAATTTTAACATCAGGAATTGGCATGGAAAGTATGTTACTGTTTCGTACATTTAGCCCTTAAAATTCAATTGTTTCTACACCAATAACCGTAGATATTGCTATAATCTACAAGAATAGGCTATTTTATACCTTCTAAGTACAATTTGTAGCATCTGGTCTGCAATTTTGAACATAAAAAAATCAAGAGGACATTCGTGGTTGCCCTTAATCATATGGAATTGCAAACGAAAAAGTTTAAAAAAAAAACTTTTATAGCTACTCATTTTTTTCAACCCATAGGTGCAAAATTGGGCCAAATCGCAACCCAAGTATATGAAATCAGGAGAGTAGTAATAAATAGCAGGTGAGCTTAGCCATTTGTGATTTCAGTAACTATTTTCGGAAAAAACACTGATTTTTTACTTATTTTTTAGAAAGTTATTTCTTACGTTGATTTGTATTTCTTATTTTTTGTTGTTTTTAAATTACTTTAATTTCCAAGAGGTCTAAGATTTTATAGAAGCAACTCAGACGAAGCTACAAGAAGGATTCATAATGGACGACGAACTTGAAAAGACGGTTAGCGAGTAGCCTTCGTATGTCATAAAGAGTCGGAAAGATGCGGAGAAAATGGTAATTTAATATGTTATTATTCAACTTGATATGATAGGGACAATATGGTAATTTACTATTTCTGTTTGATGCATTTTCTATATATAGGTGGCAAAACCACTAAATAGCAATGTACCTTGCATTTTTGTTATGACTCTTTTATCAAAAACCAAGGTACATTGCCATTTAGTGCATTTTCCATATTCATATGGTAAATGAAGTAAATAGCAATGTACTTTGCATCTACACATTTTTTCCTGTTTTTTTTTTTAATTTCTTTTGATTTTTTCCAAAAACCTAACTACATTGCCATTAGGTGCATTTTCCATTTTTGGAGTAAAAAGTCCCAAATAGCAATGTAGTTTGCATTAACCAAAATACATTGTTATTAGGTTCATTTTCCATTTTTTTGTTATTAATACAGTAAATATCATTGATAATTGAAGAGTAAAACTGTTTGTATGGACGTAAACAGAACATGGAAGTCATATGTTTTTTTTCCAATTTATTTCAATTTATCGACAAAACTAACTCTTAAGGCCCCATTATAAACATTTGTTTATTTTATTTATTATATCTCAATGTTATCTAAATGGCTAATTGATGGATTTTGAGCAAAAGAACATCTTATGTGCACATGCAAAACCCTAAAGCTTTGGATCTAGGTTTCTCTATTGTCCATGTAAATTTATCCAAAGCTTATAAACCCTAATCTATCATATATTAAAACGAGATCTATAATAAAAAAATTTAGATGATACCTTTCAATAGTTGCAAGAATCTTCAATCTTCAAGAAGCTTAGTGACACAAGTGTAACACCTCTAATGACTTACAAACACCAAAGCAAGAAGATGATTTAGAAGAGAGAAGGAGAGGGGCATAATTTCGGCTATAGTAACTCTATGGTTTCTTGGTCTGGCCAAAACTGAAGCCCTGGGGTCCCTTAAATAGCTAAGCTGCTAGGGCTTCACTCAAAACCCTAATTGGATGACTTAGGCCCTAAGCAGCTTAAGAATCTTCTGGAATAAGGCCCCCTTGGACGAAATTAGAGTGGGCTTCCACTCCAAATTTCGTCCCCCTTATGCCCATGAGGATTCACAACCCAAATTCAATTATCTTACAATTGACAGTTCTAGTCCCTTTTATTTAATTAATCTATTTTAGCCATAGAATTAATTCTCAACTAATTTTTGACAAATATTAATTAAACTATATGATTTCTATTTTAATATAGTATTCATATAATATATTAATAAACCATAATAACCTCTCTCTCTCTCTCTCTCGATAAATCATCATGTTCAGTTGCTTTGGTGAAGGCAACCCAAAAGGTCATGCACAACCGGGTCAAGTACATACCAAATATAGTTACGGGCTTAGACACTAATCCAACACAAATGACATTCATTTGGAAGATTGTATAACTACAGAGTTATCAATGTTGACCTATTTAACTAGTATTTCATGCTTCTTAATAGCAATCAACTAAGAAGGAATTCCAGAAGGAAGCAATGTTCCTAATTGTTGGCATTTTGGACAAATTTCTTAGAAAAAAGATACTTACAAACAAAACGGACCGTCAAATTGTTGGCATTAATTTTTTTAATCCATGAATCATTGTAGCTCATGACAACACTGCAATAATAAAATGTTGAAAATCAACTTAAGAGTTTCTTTTACGGATCCAACCCCGCAACATAGGATTCTTCCCTAGTTTAAATGTAGTTATCATTTCAAATCTAACTTAATTTGAGATGCCTTTTTATTTTTCATTATATTCAATAGGTTTTTTAAGTTATGGTTATTAATATGCAATGTCTTTTTATTTTCTATTTTTTATACACAGTGTAACTATATTATTAAATATGAAAGAGTTGAAAAAAATGAATTTTACCGAATCAATGGTTATTTTAACGCGATTTGTTTTATAAAAATATTTATATATATCAAATTTATGTTGATTTCTAAATATTCATTTTGAATAATTTATAAGTGTTTAATAAATTTTGTTTGATGTAAAAGTTATAGTAGATGTTGTAGTGTTTTTATATTATTAGAATTTGAAATATTTTTCCATAATTATTGTTATTTGTTTTATATACAAATGAGCATACGTTTTATATATAATTTACACAACTTAAAACGGTTTATAAAATCATCAAAAGTTGTAGTATTTTTTTATACTGCTTTATTATTTGTTATATATAGAAATCAACATATATTTGATATACAATTTACACAACACAAAATGGTCTATAAAATTATCAATTAATAGTATAAATAACCAATGATATAGAATCTATTACGGTTAATAAAACTAACAGGTTAACCATTGGATTTGTTTTGCTACTAACATTGGTTTTTCATATAAAAATATTAAATCACAATATGTTAAAAGTTATTTATATTCGCACGCAACGCGCAAGGATTCGTCTAGTACTATAATATAAATGAAACATTTTTCCTATCATATTATGCATTTGAAACCTCCATTACTTTTCAATTTCCAGCTTAATATAATTAATATATTAATTCAAAATATGTTATTAAATGCAAAATATTATCTTATTATTGATAGACTTTTAAAATGATTATTATAATACACTTATTTGTCAACAAGTAAATATTATGTTAATTTTAAATAAACTTAAAAACATTTATTCAAATACTCTTTTTCAAAATAGTATGTCTAAATATTGTAAATGTTGAACCAGTTAATAATACTAATTTCCATTTTTCCTATCATACTATTGATAGACTTTTAAAATGATTATTATAATATACCATTTTGTTAATTTAAATAATATGTTAAATCCAAAATATTGAATAAAATTAAAAACATTTTATTCAAATAAAATTTTTCAAAATAAATATTGTAAACGTAGAACAAGAAGTTAATAAAATTAAATTAGAAGCGTTCCCCCGCAAATGTGGGGGTTGGAAGATGTTGCTTTTGTGTGAAACGGTAGTACATTGCCTGAATTAATAGCCACAGTAAAGTATGTTGCTATTCTCTGCAATTCACCCATTTACATACATTAAAAATATAAATGTGAATTGGTATTTCACCACATATTCCAGCTAACAAGGCTTCATGTCAATGCGATGAGATGTCGTCACGTGCTGAAATCCTAATGATTTTAACTCTATTTCAAAGAAGGCTTATATTTCTCTAATTATGACCTTCTTCCTCTTGCAATATGTTAAAAGTACATACCTTAACAGAGTAACTATATAGAAAATGACAACCTTTTTTTATGGGTATGTAGAAAACAGCATCATATTTTATTCTAAGTTTAAAATGGACAATGTACGTAACTTTTTTATACGCGTAAAAAGTAAAGTTCATTGTCTATATTGGTAGAAAGAATAAAGTGTGTTCCCTTTATTCAAATCTTACGTATTTAACCGTAGGCATAATGATTATTACCTGAGGAAACCCAATTTTTTGTTTCTTTTATAATCAAATCACAAACGGTAAACTCCAAAATACAAAATATTGAAAGTGTGTTATCTTAAAATTGTAAATTTTAAGTTTATAACCTAAAAATTTAAATTGAACAAAGTGTAGTGTTTTTTAAAGAAGGAAAATATTTTTGTTTATTTTTAGCGAAAGAAAAATACTTGCTATCAAAATAAGAACATAAAAGTGTACTTAAAAGGTAGATAAGATGCTTTAAAAACTCATTTAAACTCAAGATTTAGTCAAGATGTTGCAAACATGTTGCCATATAACCAATACAAAATAATTTTCACTAAATTACAGTATTGTTCCTTGTGGTATGGTTCAAATTACATGTTTTTGTCCTAAAATGTTTACTGTTTTGTCTGTTGAACTATATTTTCATGGTTGTCTCTTTAACTGTTTTTTTATCATTTGTGGTACCTCAGAGGTCAAGAGGTCAAGTAGACGGTCCTAGCCATTAACCGACGGTAAAATGAAGAATCTACCCCTACCGTTAAGTTACCAAGGGTTAACAGCTAAATCCTAATGACATCCATTTAAGAAAACAATAAAAATTAAAGGAACAAAAAATGGTATTAATATAAATATTATAATTTAAGGGAACTCTTTTTCTTCAAAATAATTTTCATGTTTCATCTTTCAATAAAAAAATTCCAGTTTCGATATATCTTTTGATAATATCATCTCTCGAATAATAACTGACTACCTGATTAATAAATATTTTTCATTAAGAAGCAAGACGAACAAATTTCAAGATCAAAAGGAAGAAACAAAAGAACATGATGTATAAATCTGGTAGTAAAATTATTTACCTCTTTATAACGATACTCTTTGAGTGCTTTGTTGCCCATTTTCGTTAGTTCATGGAGATGAGTAAAGTGGCATTTTTTTAAAGAACCTTCATGATTTCCCTGAATCATTCCAAGTGAATATTAACTTGAACATCAGAATTTGAAAATAACAATAAACCAAAACTATAAACTTCCACAGATATACATTATAAAGCTAAAAAACGGAAAATGCAATTGAACTTAATCATTGGATTACAACACCTACATAGTGAAAAAAGACCTTCAATATTGATGTAGATATCAAAACCCGTTACTTCCCCCAACGCACCATCAACATTCTTATAATGTCCAAAAAAAAAAAACAAATGTAGAGATAAAGAAGAACTGGTTATCAACTATTAAGTTATATGCCAAAGTAAAGATCCTAATTTCTTTTCCGCAAAAAATCACATACATATGTTATTGATCATAAATAAAATGTAAATTAAATTTAGTGACAACTTAGAATATAAACAAGTTTAATAAAGTTAGCATTGCAAACCAGAAATTAGTTCTTACTTAAGCTCTCATGTTTCTTCAGAGGCCACCAATACTGCAAAGATACTTTAACCTATAGAAGATAATCACCAATTTTGCATTAAAAGAGTCGGTTAAGGAAGCTTCTTCGTATAACATAGGCTCAGGTGGACAACCTTGATAAGCCATATCAAATTGTGCTGCTATTGACATAACATGTTAGAATTAAACTAAGGGTATGTTTGGGTTAGCTTTTTTAAGTGGAAAGTGATTTTTAAGAAAAATGCTTATTAGCTTATGACTTTAAGGAAAAGCTGGTTTTAAAAAGTGTTTGGATGCGAAAAGCTGCTTTTTCACGAATAAAATAGTTAAAAAGCTAAAAAGTTAGGATTTTCCAGCTTTTTGAAAGCTTTACTTTTTCCTATCCAAAAAGTTGTTTTAAAAAAGCACTTTTAAAATAGACAAACACTTTTTTAGCTTATTAGTTTTTTAAAAAGCTGAAAAGTTAATAAGCTTTTTTTTAAAAGCTATCTCAAACACCCACTAAACCAATTAAATAAAAATAGGCAAAAAAAAAAAAAAGAACACAAGGTAAATTACGTATTAGAAAGAAACATAAACTCACATATTTGTAGCTACCTCCATTACTAAATAATTAACTATAAATATATACATTTATAGAATTGTATAGTGGCGCAAGATTGGAAAAATAATATTTGTGTTGTAAGCATAAATTTGGTCTTTTTAATGAAAAAATAAAAACTTGAATTTCAATTCTTCCATAGGAATGATCAAATCCTTTGAATATAGATTTTGGGGAATTTGATGGAATCCAATTCCATCCTTTTTGTCAACCAAATGTGTAGCCGAAGCAATCTCCAATTCCAAATCCTTCAAATTTATATAGCCTTAAAGTAAAATGGTTTTTTCCAAAAAAAAAAAAAAACCTCATCCACATCCTCTTTGTTGCGTAAACAACCAAGATGATTGACCAGGAGAAGCATAGATATTTTTTAAAAAGTCTCAAATCATTAAAATTTCACTTTATGAAAAGATGGAAACAAAATTGTATCACATGAAATGCACTTACATAAAATCTCCATCTTTATAACCATAAGTTTCAGTTGCTGAAAAGAACAGCACGCAAATTTTAACTACCGAACCACAATTATATATGTACATAGAGCAAGGAGGATCCGAAATGAGTAAGAGAGACACCATTGATTACTATATCATCTACCATCAACCCATATCCAACATTTATGCTCTCTAAAACCCAAACACGGGAACGCAACACTTAGATATGGATTTTACATCAATAACTTTTAAATTGGGTGACATTTTAACATTAGAAGTAGATTGAATTGATTACTATATCATCTACCATCAGTCCATAGCAAAGATTTATTCTCTCTAAAACCCAAACAAAAGAAAGCATCACTTAGATATGGATTTTACATCAATAACTTTTAAATTAGTTGATCTTTTAACATTAGAAATAGATTAAATTCTTTGCTAAATGAGAGCATTTTATATCAAGCAATCATAAATATAGACACAAATCAGAAATCATTATCCAGGTAGCACTTCATCAGTGCAACACTTCGTGAAAATGAAAAAGGGCTCATGTGTCTTATATAAGGAACAATAAACAATCTATTATGTAATTTCTTTTTTCCAAAATCTATTGGAAAAGATAAATATATAACCCATCATATGTTGTAACGACTAAAAGTAAAGAGTAAAGAACCAATTTCATAGAATTCTCATTTCAAAAACTTTATGGGATCAATAATTAAGCAAACAGGCTCTGGTGATGTTGACAACAGCCATATGAAGAATTACCTGATCATAGGAAATCTAATAGAAGGATGGCCAAAATGGATTCAATAAAGGCGGCAACGAGATCAACAATGGAGATGTGAGCATCCCTAATCGAAAGCAACCATGGAAGGGCACATAAATACCTTCATGTTGGAGTTGTCACCTGTTGAAGTATGAAGTCTTATCCGACATTGAGCACTCAAAATCAAGTAGAGCACTTGGATAAAGCATTTTGAGTTCATTTTGGAGCACTTAGAACTCAATGGAGCACTTAAGGTTCATGGAGCATGTGATAAAGGAACAGATAATCTGAGATGGCTTTGGATCATCTGATAAAGGAACGGATCAAGTGACAAAGGCCAAAGGCACGGATCTTCCAAAGGAAGTTTGGAGCAACCTGGAGTGGTTTGGAGCAACTTGGACTAGCTTTGAGCAACATAGAGCAACATGGATGTAACACCCGGATTTCCAGATATATTAATTATTCCTTTTATTTTTGGAGATTGAGAGGGGACTCGGCGAGTTGGTGTTTAGACTCGCCGAGTATGGTCGCGGATTAGTATTCGGGTTCACAGTCGGACTCGGCGAGTTCATGAGTGGACTCGGCGAGTCCATGCTATTTAATGAAACCCTAATTTCCTGTGTTTGGGACATATTTCAATGCCCTTAGGGCCGTCATTTGCGGCTACCAAACCCCAGAGAGAAACCCTAAGAGATCTAGAGCGTTCATGAGGAAGGAGAGGCCGTTCTTGATCTCTTTGTTGGTGTAATTGCAAGGAAGAGGTGACCAAAGCAAGAGGAGGCTGAAGGAGGAGCGATTTTGGTAACTTCGGAGTTCATAGATTTCATATTGAGGTATTTATTCGGACCTTCTTCAGTTTTGGTGTTGATTCTTAGAGTTAGGGTTTTCTAACCCCTTTAGAGGATTGATAAGTGGAGCAATTGTTCCCTTCTCGAGTCTATGCTTTGGATCTGGACCCAAAGAGGTCCAGAGACCTTAACCTTTGGAGCTTTATGAGTTATTTTGGGAGCCATGAGCTTAGGATGTCATTTTTGGGGCTAAATCACCAAGTTAGACCATTTAGATGTTATATGAGTGTCAAGGTCTGAACTTTACGTGATTATCATGCTTGGGAAGGTCTGATCTATGGATTAAAGGAACAGATCTGACATCAGGAGGTCTATGGAGTTTGTGCATGGCATGAACTCGCCGAGTCCGAAGATCAGACTCGGCGAGTAAGGTGAGGGTTTCCCGTAAATCACTCAGTGAGTAGACTTGCCGAGTTGGGGAAATAAATCGATGAGTTAGGGAGAGTTAGGGGACTGAAGTTCAAGGCGGAACTCGCCGAGTTGTTCTTGAGACTCGGCGAGTTGAGTCGGGGTGGCCCCGCGATTCGTGCCAGGTGTGACTCGTCGAGTAAGGGGAGGGACTCGACGTGCCAAGAGGGACTAAGAGAGTCAGTAGACACGTGTAGACTCGCCGAGTCGCCCAAGTGCACTCAACGAGCCGGGTCAAAGTTTGACCGTTGGCTTTTGTTGACTTTTAGGGTTTGGTCAACAATGTGGCCTTTGAGCTGATAGAGGGGTAAAATGGTCTTTCACCTAGAGATGGTTGAGTCTAGTCTCGAGAGTTATATTTATGAGAATATTTACTTTGTGTGATTAGGCGGAGGCTAGATCATATTTCTACCGAGTCAGAGATATACCGAGACATCTAAGGTGAGTCTTCTCATTATACTTTACCTAGTGTGGTAACAGAGTTATATGACAGAGTATTCTATAGTTATATGCCAGTGTATTTGTATGATATTATGTGTTGTGAATTATTGTGATATGTGATATGCATGATTCAGAGTTTATAGAGTTATGACCAGTGGATCCACAGAGTTATGGGACCAAGAGGGTCCCACAGAGATATTCGACCAGAGGGTCAACAGAGTTACAGCCTTGAGTGGCTGATATGTGTTTATGTGGTATTTTGGGGAACTCACTAAGCATTTATGCTTACAGTGTTATGTGTTGTGTTTCAAGTACTAGTGATGATCGCGGGAAGGCGCTGGCATGACTCGTACACACGCACATTGGAGCTTATATGTTTTTGATCTTGGGGGTTTTGTATTGAGATAGTGATGATACAATATTTAAAAATGTGGATGTAAATGAAAATACATGGTTTTTAAAATGCGAAAAATTGTTTGAATTTTTACGGTGTTACAAGTTGGTATCAGAGCTTTGGTTTGAGGGATTCCGATGCATCTTCGGGCGTATCTGAACTCAGACTGAGGATTTGAGAAGAATTTTGGTAATAAAGTAAATTTTTTTTTTGAAAAGAGTAAAAAGAGTTTTGAGATAAACAGAGCAGAGCCGTGTGTACGATCAGCCAGCGCCCGAACGGTGATTTCCCAAAATACCCTTTCAATAAGTGCTATTAGATATGTTATGTTATGCTATATGACGAATTATGATATGCATGCTAGAGTAGACTAGGTATTCTTATTAGGACTAGAGAGGCCTGATATATGATGCCTTAGTCTAGGGGCTTTTGCTGCTAGAAATGGTTGAGAGTGTTTAGATAGCAGTGAGGTGTTTATTAGATATCTACTTGTGAGTAGCACATGATTAAGAGAGTAGAGTGCTTGGAAATGTGGGACTCTGGGAGGAGGACTTGGGATGAATGCTGAGTCGGTGTGGTTGGTAGTGTTGGGCCCGTACTACCGAAGGCACCGAGCCAGTGCGCAACCCAAGTAAGAATTCTTAGGGTACTAGGAACCAAGTAGGATTGGGCATATCGAGTGTGTGCACGCTCGAGCGAGTCTTGATATTTTGTGTTGTATTTCAAAGTGGTATCATGGTGGGAACGCGCCACAGACCAGGGACTACTGGGGGGTGTGAGCGACGAGGAGCTCCGCCAGATGATTCATGATGAGGTGGCTGCTGCCATCCGCGCTGAGATTCCAGAGATGTTCGGGTCTATCAAGACCACCTTGATAGAGACATTTGACGAGAGATACACTGCTCTTTCTGATGTTGTTGTTGATGTGGCCACTGCAACTGTAGCTACGGCTAGACCGTAGGGTGGTGATGTGTTGCTGTTCCGGGAGTTCAGCAACACAAAACCACCGGAGTTTGATGGGACCCAGGACCCGATTGCAGCGATGAGGTGGATTTCAGACATTGAGGGGTGTTTCTTTACTTTCTCATCTCCTGAGCATTTGAGAGTTCGGTTCGCGCTGAACCAGCTTCGCTTGGGAGCGAAGGACTGGTGAAAGTTTGTGGCGGCGCATTATACGCCTGCTGAGCTTGCTGCAGTGACCTGGGAGAGGTTCACTGCTATGTTTCGAGATGAGTACGTTCCCCGGGTGGAGAGGGAGCGTTTGGCCCAAGCGTTTTTGACCCTCAAGCAGGGTACTGAGTCTATCATAGTGATTATGTAACATTCGGGTTCCCAGGTATTATAATTTGTTCTTTTATTTTCGGGTGTTGTGGGGAGACTCGGCGAGTTGGCGTCTAAACTCGCCGAGTATGGTCGCAGATTCGTATGCGAGTTCATAGCTGGACTCGTCGAGTTCATGAGTGGACTCGGCGAGTCTACGTTGTTTAATGAAACCCTAATTTCCAGGGCTTGAGACCTATTTAAAGGGTCTTAGGGTCATCATTTGCGGCCACCAACCCCCAGAGAGAAACCCTAAGAGATCTAGAGCGTTTGTGAGGAAGGAGAGGCCATTCTTGATCCTTTTGTGGGTGTTTTTGCAAGAAGGAAGTGACCAAGGAAAGAGGAGGCTGAAGGAGGTGCGATTTTGGTGGTTTTTGAGCTCATAGAGTTTGCATTGAGGTATTTTTCTCGAACCTTCTTCAGTTTTGGTGTTGATTCTTAGTGTTAGGGTTTTCTAACCCTTTTTGAGGTTGATTAAGTGGAGCCTTTGGTCCCTTCTCGAGTTTGTGTTCTGGATCTGGACCCAAAGAGGTCTAGAGGCCTTAATCCTTGGAGCTTTATGAGTCATTTTGGGAGCCATGAACTTGGGAAGTCATTTTTGGGGCTAAATCACCATTTTGGACCATTTAGATGTTATATGAGTGCCAAGGTTCGAACTTTAAGTGATTATCATGCTTGGGGAGGACAGATCTCTGAATATATAGAACAGATCTGACCTCAGGAGTCGTATGGAGTTTGTGCATGGCATGAACTCGCCGAGTCTCAAGAACAGACTCGGCGAGTAGTATGAAGGTTTCCCATAAATCACTCAGTGAGTGGACTTATCGAGTTGGGGAATAACTCGGTGATTCAGGGTGAGTCAGGGGGACTGGAGTTCAAGGCGGAACTCTCCGAGTTGTTCTTGAGACTCAGCGAGTTGAAAAGGGGTGGCCCCGCGATTCATGCTAGGTGGAACTCGTCGAGTCAGGGGAAGTACTCGACGTGCCAAGGGAGGGACTAAGAGAGTCAGTGGACACGTGTAGACTCGCTGAGTCGCTCTAGTGCACTCGACGAGTCGGGTCAAAGTTTGACCGTCGACCTTGTTGACTTTTAGGGTTGAGTACAGTTGTATTTATGAGAGTATTTACTTTATGTGATTAGGCGGAGGCTAGATCAAATTTCTACCGAGTCAGACACTTACCGAGACACCGAGGTGAGTCTTCTCACTATATGTTACCTAGAGTGGTATATTGTGTAGACCAGAGGGTCTTATGTGTTATGTATGAGATTATGTCCTATGTGTTATATGTATGTTGTATGATGTTATAGACCGGACCGAAGGGTCCAACGATACAGACCAGGCCGGAGGGCCCAACGAGCTATGACCGGACCAGAGGGTCCAACGAGCTACAGGACTGGAGGGTCCCACTGTGACACATCGACCGGAAGGTCGTATTATAGCCTCGAGTGGCGTGTTTGTTATATGCGGTATTATGGGGAACTCACTAAGCATTTATGCTTACAGCTGTTGTGTTATGTGTTTCAGGTACCAGTGATGAGCGCGGGAAGGCGCCAGCATGATTCGTACACACACTTATGGAATTTTTGTTTGAGATTCTGGGGAGATGTTTTGTGATGATAACATCTGATACAAAACGTTTTGACAATATTTTATGAGTAAATGTATGTTTTAAAAATGAAAAATTGTTTTCAAAATTTACGTTGTTACAAGTTGGTATCAGAGCCTTGGTTTGAGGGATTCGGATGCATCTTCAGGCGTATCTGAACTCAAACTGAGGATTTGAGGAAAATTTTGATAATGAAGTAAAACTTTTGAAAAGAGTAAAAAGAGTTTTGAGACAAACAGAGCAGAGCCGTGTGTACGAACAGCCAGCGCCCGAACGGTGAATCCCTAAAAGTACCCTTACATATGTGTTATGAGATATGTTATGATACATTATGCATGTTAGAGTAGGCTAGGTATACATATTAGGACTAGAGCGGCCTGATTTGTGATGCCTTAGCTTAGGAGATTTCTGCTGCTGAGATGCTTTGAGAACGAGTAGATAGCAGTTAAGAGCTCATGAGAATAGAGTACTTGTAATCCTAGATCCAAGGAGCAGGACTTGGAGTGAATGCTGATGCGGTGTTGTCAGTAGTATTGGGCCCATACTACTGAAGACACCGGATCAGTGGGCATTCCAAGTAAGAATCTTTTGGACAACGGAGGACAAGTAGGGTTGCGTCATTGAGTATGTGTATGCTCGATCGAGTCTCTAATAATTTTTGTTGTATTTCAGAGGCATCATGGTTGGGACTCGGCACACACCTGAGAGCAGTGGTGTCAACGACGAGGAGATCCGTCGATTGATTCATGAGGAGGTGGCTGCTACCATCCGGGCTGAGATTCCTGAGATGTTTGGGGACATCAAGACCACATTGATCGAGACTTTTGATGAGTGGTATGCAGCGCTGACTGAGGCTGTTGCATCTGCAGCTACTGCTGCTGTTGCTGCTGCCAGACCTCAGGGAGGTGACTTGTTGTTGTTCCAGGAGTTCAGCAACACCAAGCCACCAGAGTTCAACGGGACGCAGGACCCAATTTTCGCTATGAGATGGATCTCTTACATCAAGGGATGTTTCTACACGTGCTCTTGCCCACAGCACTTGAGGGTTCGGTTCGCCTTGAACCAGCTCTGCCTGTGAGCGAAGGATTGGTGGAAGTTCGTGACGGCGAACTTCACTTTGGCTGACATTTCCGAGGTGACCTGGGAGAGGTTCACCGCTATGTTCAGAGAGGAGTATGTTCCCCCGGTGGAGAGGGAACGGTTGATTCAGGAGTTCTTGACCCTCAAGCAGGGTACTGATTCTGTGGCAGTGATCACCAAAAAGTTTCATGAGAGGGCGATGTTCTGCCCTGAGCAGGTGTCTTCTGAGCAAGCTCGTATGAGCCGTTATCTGAGTGTTCTGAGGAGAGATATTCAGGAGTTCGTGGCGAACTCGACTTACCGGACATTTGCTGAGCTCCAGGCAAATGCCTGGAAGAGGGAGATTGAGTTAGAGACTCAGGCCAGGGAGGAGGCCGAGTCACAGAGGGCGGATCGGCGACCGGCTCAGTCTCAGCCGGCAGCCAAGCGGGCTAGACCCGCTGATTCGAGATCTGGGGGGCGAAGGGCCGCACTTGTGGGAAGTACGGTAAGCGTCACGAGGGGTCGTGCAGGGCTGGAGTATGCTACAAGTGTGGAAAGGCGGGGCATATCGCGAGGGATTTCCCCAAGGGATTTTTGGTTTGCTTTCATTGCAACCAGACCGGCCATCGGAAGGCCGAGTGCCCGCAGCTTCTTCAGGGGTCAGCACAGGGATCTGTGCCTGCTGCTAGGGCTACCGAGGTTCGGCCGGTGAAGGCCGAGGCCCCGAAGCCTCGTGGGAGAGCATTTCAGTTGACTGCAGAGAAGGTCCGCACGACGCCCGATGTTCTGGCTGGTATGTATTCTCTATTCATCTTTTATTTGAGTTGAGTTTTATGCTTATATGATGATATGCGTAGGTACTTTTCTTGTGAGTTCTGTGCCTGCTTTGGTATTATTTGACTCGGGTGGGAGTCGGTCGTTTGTTTCCGTCGCATTTAGTCAGCATATTAGTATCCGTCGAGAGGCGCTGGATCGGTCTCTGTGAGTTTCCATAGCTGATGAGCGAGCATTGTATGCTTTAGACGTGATTCGAGGATGTGTCCTTGAGATCTTCGCTGTGGAGTTTCCGATAGATCTGGTTTCGATCGCGATGGGGGACGTGTGTGTTATAGTGGGTATGGATTGGTTGAGCCGATATAGAGCTTTGATAGACTGCGAGCGTCAATTGGTGATGATCCGAGATCCTAGTGGGGGAGTTCTTATGGTGTACAGCGAGGGTACACGTACAGGGTCAGCATTTTGCTTGGCCGCCAGAGCTAGTCATAGTCTACAGCAGGGCTGTAAGGGATTTGTGGCATATGTGATGGATGCGAGGGTTGATTTAGAGAGACCGAAGTCGGTTGCTGAGGTCCCGATAGTGCGTGAGTTTTCGGATGTGTTTCCAGAAGAGTTGCCGTGTGTGCCTCCAGAGAGGCAGGTAGAGTTCGGTATTGAATTGGTTCCGGGAGCTGCGCCTATCGCCAAGGCGCCTTATCGCCTTGCGCCTCCGGAGATGCAGGAGTTATCCTCGCAGCTTCAGGAGCTGCTGGGGAAGGGGTTTATCAGGCCGAGCAGTTCGCCATGGGGGCGCCTATTCTTTTTGTCAAGAAGAAGGATGGTTCGCATCGGATGAGCATTAATTATCGTTAGCTGAATAAGCTAACGGTCAAGAACCATTACCCATTGCCGAGGATCGATGATTTGTTTGATCAGTTGTAGGGAGCGTCTTGGTTCTCCAATATCGATTTGAGGTCTGGGTATCATCAGGTGAGGGTGCGGGAGGAGGACGTCCAGAAGACATCATTCCGGACTCGTTATGGGCATTACGAGTTCATGGTGATGCCTTTCGGACTCACCAACGCACCGGCGGTGTTCATGGATCTCATGAACAAGGTGTGCAGACCAATATTGGATCGCTCAGTGATCGTGTTCATCGACGACATATTGGTGTATTCGAGATCCAAAGAGCAGGATGAGGAGCATTTGAGGGAGATCCTCGGAGTTCTGAGATCAGAGAGGCTTTATGCCAAGTTCTCCAAATGTGAGTTCTGGCTACGAGAGGTTTAGTTTTTGGGGCATCTCGTTAACCAGAATGGGATATTGGTCGATCCGGCCAAGATTGAGGCGGTCATGAGGTAGGAGGTGCCGAGATCACCCACCGAGATCAAGAGTTTTCTGGGTTTGGCCGGATATTATCGGAGATTTATTAAGGATTTCTCCAAGATCGCCATGCCACTCACCAAGTTGACCCGGAAGGGTGTTGCGTTTTCTTGGGGTCCGGAGCAGCAGACCTCGTTCGAGACACTTCGCCAGAAATTATGCGAAGCCCCAGTGTTATCCCTTCCGGAAGGGATGGAGGATTTTGTGGTATATTGTGATGCATCGATATCCGGATTGGGAGTGGTGCTTATGCAGAGGGGACATGTGATAGCATATGCATCGAGGCAGCTTAAACCTCATGAGTCGAGATATCTCACTCATGATCTGGAGCTGGGAGCAGTAGTGTTCGCTCTTAAGATCTAGCGACATTATCTGTATGGGGTTCGGTGTACAATATACACGGACCACAAGAGCTTGAATTATTTGATGGATCAACCCAACCTGAATATGCGCCATAGAAGGTGGTTGGACGTGGTCAAGGATTATGATTGTAAGATCATGTACCACCCGGGCAAGGCTAATGTTGTAGTCGATGCACTAAGTCGTAGGGCGGAGGGCGCCCCAATGCGAAATGTTTGTTTGAGATTGACAGTGATGACCCCGGTGTTGGATGCTATTCATGGGGCCCAGGCTGAGGCTGTGAAGCCAGAAAGCCAGAAGAGAGAGCGAGTTGTCGGGCTGGTATCAGAATTCGTTACCGATAGCCAGGGGCTTATGACATTTCAGGGTCGGATATGGGTACCGTCTGTGGGCGAAACGCGTACCATCTTGATGGAGGAGGCTCATCGATCGAAATTCTCTATCCATTCTGGGGCCACTAAGATGTATTTGGACTTAAAAAGGGAATATTGGTGACCCTGTATGAAGAGGGATGTCGCATGGTTATAGAGAGATGCTTAACCTGTTGCAAGGTGAAGTCCGAGCACCAGCGTCCACATGGAAAGCTGCAGCCATTAGAGATTCCCAAGTGGAAATGGGAACAGATTACCATGGACTTCATCACCAAATTGCCGAGGACCGCGAGGGGTGTTGATGCAATTTGGGTGATTGAGGACAGATTGACAAAGAGTGCTCACTTTCTGGCCATCAGTGAGAGTTCTTCCGCGGAGAGGTTGGCAGAGATATACGTGAAGGAGGTGGTATCGCGACACGGAGTGCCGATCTCGATTGTCTCAGATCGAGATGTACGTTTCACTTCCAGATTCTGGAAGAAGTTTCATGAGGAATTGGGTACGAAACTACATTTTAGTACCGCATACCACCTAAAGACTGACGGGAAGAGTGAGCGGACGATCCAGACGCTCGAGGACATGCTCCGAGCATGTGTGTTGATTTCGGTGGGAGTTGGGACACGTATTTTCCCTTGGCAGAGTTTTCTTACAACAACAACCATCATTAGAGCATTGGCATGCCGCCCTTTGAGCTGTTGTATGGGAGGAGGTGTCGGACCCCTATTTGCTGGGGAGAGGTAGGGCAGCATGTGATGGGTAGTACCAAGATTGTGCTTCAGACGACAGAGCAGATCCAGCAGGTCAGACAGAGGTTGTTGACCGCTCAGAATCGTCAGAAGAGTTATGCGGACAGACGCCGGCCCGAGCTTGAGTTTCAGGTTGACGACTTCGTGCTCCTGAAGGTCTCTCCTTGGAAAGGAGTGATCCGATTCAGGAAGAGGGGCAAGTTGGGGCCCCGATATATTGGTCCTTTAAGGGTGGTCGCGTGTAACGCCTGTGTTTCCGGGCTTGCCGTTTTTAGCAATATAATAGTCTAGGTTAACCTTTGTAACCCGTTTTGAAATAATAAGATTGTATTATTTGAGTATTATGTGTTTTGTGCTTAATTGCTTAATTATGTGGTTTGATTAATTAAGAATAAAAATAAGCGTCAAAATTTAAGTGTAAAATAAACTTAATATCTTTGGTTAATGTTGTAGTAGTCGAAACGAGGTTTCCGAATATATATAGAACGCCCAAATCTGACTTCGTATGAGGAAGTTATGATTTATCGAAGTTCCGGCTTAGCGGTATACAGCCTGTTTTACTCGAATTGAGATCGAGCGGTTGTTAGCCGAAGCAATCTAAATGAGAATCGAAGATCTCATTGTTGGTATCGAAGCGATAAAAAGTTAGGCGAGAACGGACGTCAAACGAAGAAGTTATGAATTTATAACGAAAGTTTCTGTCGCGGCCTATTAAAAATAATTAATAAAAATAAATTCAAAATTAGCCGACGGAGTCGAAAACGAAAGTCGTAGAGCATGGTCTCACCTTTCCGTGGATATAAAGAACGTCGAAAACGGAGTTCGTATGAAGAAGTTATGAATTTCCGAAGTTTATTAATCATTTAATAATTAAATTTAATTATAAATCGAAGGTATTATCCGAAGCCGTGTCACCGGTGTAATCCGGAGTACGCCCCGCGTACGAGGTTACGCTATCGCGTAACTCCGATAGTGTCGACACTTCGGACGACGCATGCAATGACGATTTCGGACGCGTACGCGCTGCGTACGCCTGTACGCCCCGCGTACTCCGAGGCTCCAGCCTCTATATAAAGGATCCGAAGGCAGCCTCATTTGTTGTTCAATTTCTTCTCTTCTCTCTAGTCTTTTGCATCGTTTTTCGTGCCGAA
Organism: Lactuca sativa; assembly: GCF_002870075.4. NCBI lineage: Eukaryota > Viridiplantae > Streptophyta > Magnoliopsida > Asterales > Asteraceae > Lactuca > Lactuca sativa. The sequence continues at coordinate 140,605,714 of NC_056626.2, forward strand.
GCTACCCCGAAGCCCCGGTATCATACTCTAGCCCCGAGACAAGTCCCGAGATCCCGAAGATCCCGAGAAGCGCGGTTCCCGAGTCGAAGCTCTGCCCGCGAAAAGTCGATTTTTGTGAAGATCTTCCAGATCTGCTGAGGAATACTACTCCTATAAGCCGTAGTGCTGTCCGATCATCTTCTGATCAAGTGAGTGTGTAGTTATTTCTTCTAATACAATAATACGAAGTATTTTATATAAAAATACGTGCTATGTGTATATATTTGGTTGTGTTATGTGTGAATGAGTATTCACTCTCTTCTATCTTATAGATCTGCTTATTTCTTTATGAGATATGTGTTATGTGTGTGTGTGTCTCATCTGTTATGTGATATATGTGTTGATTCAAGCATGCTATACAGGTTTTCTTTAAACTATGTATACAAATGTATATTTTTATCTACTAATATGTTGGGTAGAACATGGGTAGATAGTTGGTGTGTAATAAACAGATGAGAGGCCTCGATGTTGTTGTTGTTGTTGATCTAGTTATTCAGCGGAGTATGGATAACGACCACGGACTCTTTCTAGACAGTCCAGTGGAACACTAGCAGGTTCATAACCTGTAGGTGTTGTGAACGATGTGTTCACCGGTGTACTCTATCCCCCTCATGGTTGCCTTTAGGATATCTATTGTTGAGGAAACCCCTTCGCAGTGATGTCCGTCCCGATGGAAATCCTAGATTAGGTCCCTTGAGATAGTTGTTTTAGGGACGTAAAGTGAGGATAACGGGAATGGATAATCGGGATAGTGTTTGGTTGGTGAAATTAAATATAACTTATTTATTGTGGGTTGAAAACCCTATATGCTCACCAGGCTCCCAAGCCTGACCCACTCAGTTTTATTTGTATTACAGGAAGTGGCACAAGGGCGTAAGATGGATGGATCATCTTGTTGTTTTGTTTACAAGTCTGTATATGTATATATTTGTTGAATGACTTGTAATGTTTATCGTTTATGCTTTATGGTCTGTATCGGAACATGACATCCCGAGTTTTGATTATATAATGAAATGCATCTCTTGATGAAATGCTTTGATAAATATTATTTTATCATGTTTTGTTTTGGGAACAAATTCCGCAACTCTTTCAAATCAAAAGGATTTACTCTGAAAATATTTAAAAGCATAAATGAAAATCGGTCTTTTCTGGCCGAGATTTTGGGGATGTCACAGTTGGTATCAGAGCATTAGTTTAAGCGAACTAGGAATTTGTAGGATTTCTAGACTTAAACTTAGAATGCTAAGTGAAATTTTGAGATGTGTGTCTGTTGGATTTTAGACACGAGCACTAGTTTATTTTAGGAAAGTTGCCTAAAATGCTTTTATGTGCTAAATGTTATATGTTTCCATATATGATATTATTTGTTTGGATCTACGGTTTGTTGCCAACCAGATCTGAAGGTTTATGTGTTTAGGATTCTAAGCGTATGTATACGATATTAGAACTAGCATGTAATCGTTTGGAGTAATAAGGTGAAATTATTCGGTGTGTAGATCAAAAATGGTGAGAACAAGGAGTGGCGTTGGAAACGCAGATGAAAACAGGAATCAACCGCCAGTGATTGAGCAAATACCTGTTGTAGCAGCAGCACCAGAACCAATAACAATGGCTGCGGTGCAAGCCATGATTCGGGCTATGCTAGCCGAACAAAGGGAGGAGATGCGACAAATGTTGCATAATAATAGGGATGAACCTATCATACCTATTGAGGAACCGGAATTGATTCCCGAGCAATCGGAGGAAGGGAACAATAGTCGCATGGTGAGTCAAGTTGGGACTCAAGAGGAACGAAGGAACAATCCAGAAAGGAGAAACAACAAGGATGGGCGAATGTACAAGAACTTCTTGGGCGCCAAACCGCCAAGTCTTTCTAGGAGCCCAAAGCCTGTTGAGATAATGGATTGGATCTCCGAAATGGAGATGGTATTTGAAAGTTGCGACTGTAGCAACAAACAGAAGACCGTCTTTGCGGTTAGACAACTGAAGACTGGGGTCTTGAGTTGGTGGAAGTTGTTGGCAGATACTATGCCACGAGGAGAAGCTCTGAAAATGTCATGGGAGGAGTTCTTGGAACAGTTAAGGGTGCAGTATTGTTCGGAGATAGATCTGATTGATCTGAACAATGAGTTTCAAAACTTAAAGAAGGGGAAGATGAGCATAGATGACTATGCTACTGCATTTACTGAGAAGATGAAGTTGTTTCCGTACCTAGTGCCGACGGAACTCTCCAAGATTGAGAGGTTTGCTAACGGACTGCCTGCTGACTTTGGTCCGACAGTCAAAATGGCAACCACTCTGAAAACGGCTGTTCGTGCAGCTAAGAATGTGGAGGCCCAGCAGAAGGAAAAGGGTCTGGAAAGAATAGATGTTGGAGAAAAGAGGAAGTTCGATGGAACTTCAGGGTCCAACAAGAAAAACAAGTTCTCGAAGTCTGGTTCGAGGGGAGGTGGAGGTGAGGCGAAATGGTGCGACAAATGTAAGAAGAAGCATCATGGAAGATGTGAGGTGGCGAACACATGCTACAAGTGTGGAAAGCCAGGGCACTATGCCAATGAGTGTACCCTCACAAAGAAAGTTTGCTATGGTTGTGGTGAGGAGGGTCATATGTCGAGAGACTGCCCGAAGAAGAAGGAGGCAGCTAGACCCAACATTCCGCCAAAGCCAAAGGCGAGAGCATTCCAGATGACACTGGAAGCTGCTAAAGATGAAGCTGATGTCGCTTCAGGTACCTTTCTCGTTAACGAATTGCCTGCCCAAATTTTATTTGATTCTGGAGCCAACTACTCCTTTATATCGCATGAATTTGGTAGAAAGCTAGCTTTGCCTGTTGTTAGACTAGATAATGTTTTATTAGTCGAAGTTGCTAGTGGCAAGTTTGTACCTGTTAGCTATCGCATGAAAAACATCTTAATTGATCTGAATGGGAATAAGTTCCACGAGGAATTATTGCCTATTGAACTTAATGGTTTCGACATCATATTGGGAATGGATTGGCTTAGCGCCAACGACGCCGAAATTTTATGCAAGAAGAAAATAGTCAAAGTAAACCCGCCTGGGAAAGATTCGTTTATGGTGTATGGAGATAAACGCAGAGTGAATTCTGGAATCATTTCATTGATGAAAGCCAGAAAATGTTTGACCAAGGGGTGTACATCGTTTTTAGCATTCGTGATTGATGCTAAGAAGGAAAAGAAGGTGATGCAGAATATTCCAGTGGTGTGTGATTATCCGGAAGTATTTCCCGAAGATCTTCCTGGATTACCGCCCGATCGACAAGTGGAATTCCGTATTGACTTGTTGCCAGGAACAACGCCAATTGCGAAAGCACCTTATCGATTAGCACCGACGGAGATGAAGGAGCTAATGATGCAACTTCAGGAGTTATTGGACAACGGTTTCACTAGACCTAGTTCATCGCCCTGGGGAGCTCCGGTGTTATTTGTAAAGAAGAAAGATGGAAGTATGAGAATGTGCATCGATTACAGAGAGCTGAACAAGGCAACAATAAAGAATAGATATCCGTTGCCGAGGATTGATGACCTGTTTGATCAATTGCAAGGTTCGAGCTATTTCTCGAAGATCGATCTTAGGTCAGGATATCATCAGCTAAAAGTAAGAGAGCAAGATATCGAGAAGACTGCATTCAGAACAAGATATGGACACTACGAGTTCTTGGTTATGTCGTTTGGACTAACCAATGCTCCAGCAGCGTTCATGGATTTGATGAATAGGGTTTGTAACCCGTTCCTTGATAAATCCGTGATAGTGTTCATAGACGACATTCTGATTTACTCGAAAAGCCAGGAGGAGCATGGCAGACACTTGCGAGAAGTGTTGGAAGTTCTGAAGAAGGAGAAGCTGTATGCTAAGTTCTCCAAATGTGATTTTTGGATTCGTGAAGTCCAATTCTTGGGTCACGTGGTCAACCAAGAAGGGATAATGGTTGATCCAGCGAAGATCGAAGCTGTGACGAAGTGGGAACAACCGAAAAGTCCCACGGAGATTCGAAGCTTTTTAGGATTAGCTGGATATTACCGAAGGTTTATCCAAGGCTTTTCTTCGATCGCTAGTCCATTGTCAGCTTTGACCCACAAAGGAGCTACTTATGCTTGGGGTGAGAAGCATAAGGAAGCATTTGAGAAGCTAAAGGAGAAGCTATGCGAGGCACCGATACTTTCTCTACCCGATGGAGTTGAAGACTTCGCTGTCTATAGCGATGCGTCTGGGGTTGGATTGGGTTGTGTTTTGACCCAAAGAGAAAAGGTGATAGCATATGCGTCTCGACAGCTAAAAGAGCATGAAAAGAACTACCCGACTCATGATTTGGAGTTGGCAGCGGTAGTTTTCGCTCTGAAAATATGGAGGCATTACCTCTATGGCACGAAGTGCAAACTTTTCACTGATCATAAGAGTCTCCAATACCTCTTTAATCAGAAAGAATTGAATATGAGGCAACGACGCTGGCTGGAATTACTTAAAGACTATGACTGCGAGATACTTTACCACCCCGGTAAAGCTAATGTTGTTGCTGATGCTCTCAGTCGGAAAGTCAATCCCGAAAGGAAAAGGCCAAGAGCGTTGAGAATTGAAGTTGTCTCAACTATTTTGGAAAGTATAAAGAAAGCTCAAAGCGAAGCTTCTGAGAAGAATGACAGAAAGGAGGAACGTTTGGGTAAAACGTTGGTGTTCGGTGTAAACAGTCATGGACTGAAGGTGTTCCAAGATCGGATTTGGATACCTAAGACAGGAGGAGTCAGAGATCTTCTGATGGAAGAAGCTCACAAGACCATGTACTCGATTCATCCGGGTAGCACTAAAATGTATAGGGACCTGAAACCCTACTACTGGTGGCCGACGATGAAGCTTGATGTTGCAAAGTATGTGGCCGAGTGTGTGACTTGTGCGAGAGTCAAGACACAACATCAGAAACCGTACGGGAGTTTAGAACCTTTGTCTGTGCCTATGGGTAAGTGGGAAGACATTGCTATGGATTTTGTCACTAAACTGCCCAGAACAAAGAATGGTCACGACATGATTTGGGTGGTCGTTGATCGATTCACTAAGAGTGCGCATTTCATAGCGGCCAGGGAGAAATGGTCTATGGAGAAGCTTGCGAATTCTTACGTGAAGGAAATTGTGAGGCTTCACGGTGTTCCGTTAACGATTGTGTCGGATCGTGATAGCCGTTTCACATCGAGGTTTTGGAAAAGTCTACAAGAGGAATTGGGTACCAAGTTGTGTTTAAGTACAGCTTACCATCCGCAGACTGATGGTCAGAGCGAACGAACGATACAAACACTTGAAGATATGCTGAGAGCATGTACTCTGGAATTCCTAGGTAATTGGGATGAACATTTACCGTTGGTAGAATTTTCCTATAATAATAGTTTCCACTCGAGCATTAAGATGGCACCTTACCAAGCTTTGTATGGACAGAAGTGTCGTACGCCGTCTTGTTGGCTTGAGGCTGGGGAAAAGCAGTTTATGGGACCGGAGTTGGTTCATCAAACTGCTGAAAAGTTGAAAATAATTAGGGAAAGAATGTTAGCGGCTCAGGATCGTCAAAAGAGCTATGCTGACAAGAAGCGGAGACCGATAACTTTTGAAGTTGGAGATTCGGTTTTGCTTAAAGTCTCGCCGTGGAAGGGACTTATAAGATTTGGTAAAAGGGGAAAGTTAAGTCCAAGGTTTATTGGACCGTTTAAAGTTCTTCAGAGGATTGGGAACCAAGCTTACAAGCTCGAACTACCAGAAGAACTGAATGGAATTCATAACACTTTTCATGTGTGTTATTTGAGGAAGTTCACGGGAGAAGTTCCCGACATAATTCCAATTTCTGAATTGAGAATTGATGAGAACAAAAGGTTGATTGAAGAACCAGAGGCAATTGTTGACCGAAAGACTAAGAAATTGCGACGCAAGATGGTTGGGTTAGTGCTTGTCCGATGGAAACACACGAATGGGCCGAATCTCACCTGGGAGACGGAGAGTGACATGATGGGTCGCTATCCGCATTTGTTTGTTGATGTGTGATTCCGGGGACGGAATCATTCTAAGGTGGAGAGAATTGTAACGCCTGTGTTTCCGGGCTTGCCGTTTTTAGCAATATAATAGTCTAGGTTAACCTTTGTAACCCGTTTTGAAATAATAAGATTGTATTATTTGAGTATTATGTGTTTTGTGCTTAATTGCTTAATTATGTGGTTTGATTAATTAAGAATAAAAATAAGCGTCAAAATTTAAGTGTAAAATAAACTTAATATCTTTGGTTAATGTTGTAGTAGTCGAAACGAGGTTTCCGAATATATATAGAACGCCCAAATCTGACTTCGTATGAGGAAGTTATGATTTATCGAAGTTCCGGCTTAGCGGTATACAGCCTGTTTTACTCGAATTGAGATCGAGCGGTTGTTAGCCGAAGCAATCTAAATGAGAATCGAAGATCTCATTGTTGGTATCGAAGCGATAAAAAGTTAGGCGAGAACGGACGTCAAACGAAGAAGTTATGAATTTATAACGAAAGTTTCTGTCGCGGCCTATTAAAAATAATTAATAAAAATAAATTCAAAATTAGCCGACGGAGTCTAAACGAAAGTCGTAGAGCATGGTCTCACCTTTCTGTGGATATAAAGAACGTCGAAAACGGAGTTCGTATGAAGAAGTTATGAATTTCCGAAGTTTATTAATCATTTAATAATTAAATTTAATTATAAATCGAAGGTATTATCCGAAGCCGTGTCACCGGTGTAATCCGGAGTACGCCCCGCGTACGAGGTTACGCTATCGCGTAACTCCGATAGTGTCGACACTTCGGATGACGCATGCAATGACGATTTCGGACGCGTACGCGCTGCGTACGCCTGTACGCCCCGCGTACTCCGAGGCTCCAGCCTCTATATAAAGGATCCGAAGGCAGCCTCATTTGTTGTTCAATTTCTTCTCTTCTCTCTAGTCTTTTGCATCGTTTTTCGTGCCGAAGCTACCCCGAAGCCCCGGTATCATACTCTAGCCCCGAGACAAGTCCCGAGATCCCGAAGATCCCGAGAAGCGCGGTTCCCGAGTCGAAGCTCTGCCCGCGAAAAGTCGATTTTTGTGAAGATCTTCCAGATCTGCTGAGGAATACTACTCCTATAAGCCGTAGTGCTGTCCGATCATCTTCTGATCAAGTGAGTGTGTAGTTATTTCTTCTAATACAATAATACGAAGTATTTTATATAAAAATACGTGCTATGTGTATATATTTGGTTGTGTTATGTGTGAATGAGTATTCACTCTCTTCTATCTTATAGATCTGCTTATTTCTTTATGAGATATGTGTTATGTGTGTGTGTGTCTCATCTGTTATGTGATATATGTGTTGATTCAAGCATGCTATACAGGTTTTCTTTAAACTATGTATACAAATGTATATTTTTATCTACTAATATGTTGGGTAGAACATGGGTAGATAGTTGGTGTGTAATAAACAGATGAGAGGCCTCGATGTTGTTGTTGTTGTTGATCTAGTTATTCAGCGGAGTATGGATAACGACCACGGACTCTTTCTAGACAGTCCAGTGGAACACTAGCAGGTTCATAACCTGTAGGTGTTGTGAACGATGTGTTCACCGGTGTACTCTATCCCCCTCATGGTTGCCTTTAGGATATCTATTGTTGAGGAAACCCCTTCGCAGTGATGTCCGTCCCGATGGAAATCCTAGATTAGGTCCCTTGAGATAGTTGTTTTAGGGACGTAAAGTGAGGATAACGGGAATGGGTAATCGGGATAGTGTTTGGTTGGTGAAATTAAATATAACTTATTTATTGTGGGTTGAAAACCCTATATGCTCACCAGGCTCCCAAGCCTGACCCACTCAGTTTTATTTGTATTACAGGAAGTGGCACAAGGGCGTAAGATGGATGGATCATCTTGTTGTTTTGTTTACAAGTCTGTATATGTATATATTTGTTGAATGACTTGTAATGTTTATCGTTTATGCTTTATGGTCTGTATCGGAACATGACATCCCGAGTTTTGATTATATAATGAAATGCATCTCTTGATGAAATGCTTTGATAAATATTATTTTATCATGTTTTGTTTTGGGAACAAATTCCGCAACTCTTTCAAATCAAAAGGATTTACTCTGAAAATATTTAAAAGCATAAATGAAAATCGGTCTTTTCTGGCCGAGATTTTGGGGATGTCACATCGCGAGGGTAGGTCAGATAGCCTATCGTTTGGAGTTGCCGGCAGAGTTGGGTCAGATTCATGACACTTTCCACGTGTCGCAGCTGCGAAAGTGTATAGCTGACGAGTCGGCAATGGTGCCATTAGAAGATATTCAGGTGGATGCGAGTTTGAATTATGTTGAGAGACCGGTGGCGATTAGGGGTCGGAAGATCAAGGTTTTGAGAAACAAGGAGGTGCCTCTGGTGCAGGTCCAGTGGCAGCATCGGAAAGGGTTAGAGTTAACTTGGGAACCAAAGCGTGAGATGCGGGAGCAGCATCCAGAGTTGTTTGCAGAGTAAGACTTCGAGGGAAAAGTCTGATTCTAGAGGGGGAGAATTGCAACATCCGGGTTCCCAGGTATTATAATTTTTTCTTTTATTTTTGGGTGTTGTGGGGAGACTCGGCGAGTTGGCGTCTAAACTCGCCGAGTATGGTCGCGGATTCGTATGCGAGTTCACAGCTGGACTCGGCGAGTTCATGAGTGGACTCGGCGAGTCCACGCTTTTTAATGAAACCCTAATTTCCAGCGTTTGAGACCTATTTAAAGGGTCTTAGGGCAGTCATTTGCGGCCACCAACCCCCAGAGAGAAACCCTAAGAGATCTAGAGCGTTTGTGAGGAAGGAGAGGCCATTCTTGATCCTTTTGTGGGTGTTTTTGCAAGAAGGAAGTGACCAAGGCAAGAGGAGGCTGAAGGAGGTGCGATTTTGGTAGTTTTTGAGCTCATAGAGTTTGCATTGAGGTATTTTTCTCGGACCTTCTTCAGTTTTGGTGTTGATTCTTAGTGTTAGGGTTTTCTAACCCTTTTTGAGGTTGGTTAAGTGGAGCCTTTGGTCCCTTCTCGAGTTTGTGTTATGGATCAGGACCCAAAGAGGTCCAGAGGCCTTAACCCTTGGAGCTTTATGAGTCATTTTGGGAGCCATGAACTTGGGATGTCATTTTTGGGGCTAAATCACCATTTTGGACCATTTAGATGTTATATGAGTGCCAAGGTCCGAACTTTATGTGATTATCATGCTTGAGGAGGATAGATCTGTGAATATATGGAACAGATCTGACCTCAGGAGTCATATGGAGTTTGTGCGTGGCATGAACTATTCGAGTCTCAAGAACAGACTCGACGAGTAGTATGAAGGTTTCCCGTAAATCACTCAGTGAGTGGACTTGTCGAGTTGGGGAATAACTCGGTGAGTCAAGGTGAGTCAGGGGGACTGGAGTTCAAGGTGGAACTCGCTGAGTTGTTCTTGAGACTCGGCGAGTTGAGTCGGGGTGGCCCCGCGATTCATGCCAGGTGGAACTCGTCGAGTCAGGGGAAGTACTCGACGTGCCAAGGGAGGGACTAAGAGAGTCAGTGGACACGTGTCGACTCGCTGAGTCGTTCTAGTGCACTCGACGAGTCGGGTCAAAGTTTGACCGTTGAACTTGTTGACTTTTAGGGTTGAGTACAGTTGTATTTATGAGAGTATTTACTTTATGTGATTAGGCGGAGGCTAGATCACATTTCTACCGAGTCAGACACTTACCGAGACACCGAGGTGAGTCTTCTCATTATACGTTACCTAGAGTAGTATATTGTGTAGACCAGAGGGTCTTATGTGTTATGTATGAGATTATGTGCTGTGTGTTATATGTATGTTGTATGATGTTATAGACCGGACCGAAGGGTCCAACAATACAGACCAGGACGGAGGGCCCAACGAGCTATGACCAGACCAGAGGGTCCAACGAGCTACGGGACTGGACGGTCCCGCTGAGACACATCAACCGGAAGCTCGTATTATAGCCTCGAGTGGCATGTTTGTTGTATGCGGTATTTTGGGGAACTCGCTAAGCATTTATGCTTACAGCTGTTGTGTTATGTGTTTCAGGTACCAGTGATGAGCGTAAGAAGGCGCCGGCATGATTCGTACACACACTTATGGAATTTATGTTTGAGATTCTGGGGAGATGTTTTGTGATGATAACATCTGATACAATACGTTTTGACAATATTTTATGAGTAAATGTATGTTTTAAAAATGAAAAATTGTTTTGAAAATTTACGTTGTTACAGATTACGACAATGTTCCATGAGCGGGTGATGTTCTGTCTAGAGCACGTGTCCACCGAGCAGGCACGTATGAGCCGATTTCTAAGCATTTTGAGGAGGGATATACGGGAGTTCGTGGCGAACTCGACGTATCGGACATTTGCTGAGCTTCTGGCAAATGCCCGGAAGAGGGAGATAGAGCAGGAGACTTAGGCTAGGGAGGAGGCTGAGTCTCAGGGGAGGGATCAGTGATCGGCGCAGTCTTAGCCGGCAGCCAAGCGGGCCAAGCCCGCTGATTCGAGATCTGGGGGTCAGAAGGGCCGCACTTGTGGTAAGCGCGGCAAGAGCCACGATGGGGTGTGCAGAGCGGGATCTTGCTACAAATGTGGCAAGGAGGGGTATATGGCCAAGGATTGCCCCAAGGGGTTTGCAGTGTGTTTCCACTGCAACCAGACCGTACACCGCAAGGCAAAGTGTCCACAGTTGCGAAGGACAGCTCAGGGAGCACCTCAGGGATCTGCCCCTGCTGCTATCAGAGCTGCTGAGAGCCGGCCAGTGAAGGCCGAGGTACCGAAGGCACGAGGGAGAGCCTTTCAGCTAACTGCGGAGGAGGTCTGTGCTACGCCTGACGTTGTGGCTGGTATGTATCCTTTCTTGTATTTATTTTGATGTTGGGATATAGTGTTTATTTTATGTTATGCGTAGGTACTTTTCTTGTGAATTTTGTACCTACCTTGGTGTTATTTGACTCGGGTGCGAGTTGGTGTTTTGTATCTTTGGCTTTTAGTCAGCACATTAGTATTAGTCGAGAGGCGTTGAGTCGACCTCTGAGGGTTTCCATAGCTGACGAGAGGACGGTGTATGCCGCCGAGGTAATCCGAGGATGTGTACTCGAGATTTTCGGCGTCGAGTTTCCGATTGATTTGGTTCCTATTGCGATGAGGGATGTCTGTGTTATCGTGGGCATGGACTGGTTGAGCAGAGTGGGAGTGGTTATCGACTGCGAGAGACAGTTGGTGACCATATGAAACCCTAGTGGGGGAGTTCTTACGGTGTACGGCGAGGTACACGTGCTGGGACAGCATTTTGTTCGGGCGCCATAGCGAGACAGAGTCTACAGCAGGGCTGTAGGGGATTTGTGGCATATGTGATGGATGCAAGGGTTCATTCAGAGAGACCGAAGTCAGTTAATGAGGTCCCGATAGTGCGTGAGTTTCCGGATGTGTTTCCAGAGGAGTTGTCGGGTGTGCCTCCGGAGAGGCAGGTAGAGTTCAATATCGATTTTGTTCCAGGAGCTGCGCCTATCGCCAAGGCGCCTTATCGCCTTGCGCCTCTAGAGATGCAGGAGTTATCCTCGCAGATCTAGGAGCTGCTGGGGAAGGGGTTTATTCGGCCGAGCAGTTCGCCATGGGGGGCGCCTATCCTTTTTGTCAAAGAGAATGATGGTTCACACCGGATGTGTATTGATTACCGGGAGTTGAACAAGCTAACGGTCAAGAACCGTTACCCATTGTCGAGGATCAACGATTTGTTTGATCAGTTACAGGGAGCATCATGGTTCTCCAAGATCGATTTGAGGTATGGGTATCACCAGGTGAGGGTGCGAGATGAGGACGTCCAGAAGACAGCATTCCGGACTCGATATGGGCATTACGAGTTCGTGGTGATGCCTTTCGGACTCACCAACGCACCGGCGGTGTTCATGGATCTGATGAACAGAGTGTGCAAACCGATGTTGGATCGCTCGGTGATTGTGTTCATCGACGACATATTGGTGTATTCGAGATCCAGAGAGCAGCATGAGGAGCATTTGAAGGAGATCCTCGGAGTCTTGAGATCGGAGAGGCTTTATGCCAAATTCTCCAAGTGTAATTTTTGGTTGCGAGAGGTCCAGTTCCTAGGGCACCTCGTGAACCAGAAAAGGATATTGGTCGATCCGGCCAAGATTGAGGCAGTGATGAGTTGGGAGGTGCCGGGGTCACCTACCGAGATCAGGAGTTTCCTAGGGTTGGCTAGTTATTATCGGAGATTTATCAGGGATTTCTCCAAGATCGTCATGCCACTCACCAAGTGGACCCGGAAGTGTGTTGCTTTTTCATGGGGTCTAGAGCAGCAGGCCTCCTTCGAGACACTTCACCAGAGATTATGCGAAGCTCCGGTGTTAGCCCTCCCTGAGGGAATGGAGGATTTCGTAGTGTATTGTGACCCGTCGATATCTGGGCTGGGAGCGATGCTGATGCAGAGAGAGCATGTCATAGCATATGCATCGAGGCAGCTGAAGCCTCATGAGACGAGGTATCCCATCCACGATTTGGAGTTGGGGGCAGTGGTGTTCGCCCTCAAGATCTGGCGTCACTATCTTTATGGGGTTCGGTGTACCATCTACACGGACCACAAGAGCCTGAAGTATCTAATGGATCAGCCCAACCTGAATATGCGCCAGAGGAGATGGTTGGATGTGGTGAAGGATTACGATTGTGAGATCATGTACCACCCGGGCAAGGCTAATGTTGTAGCCTATGCACTGAGCCGTAAGGCAGAGGGCGCCCCGATGCGAAATGTTTATTTGAGATTGACAGTGATGACTCCGGTGTTGGACACTATTCGTGGGGCTCAGGCTGAGGCCCTAAGGCCAGAAAACCAGAAGAGAGAGCGAGTTATTGGGCGGGTATCGGAATTCGTTACCGATAGCCGGGGGCTTATGACATTTCAGGGTCGGATATGGGTACCGTTTGTGGGCGGGACGCGTACCATTTTGATGGAAGAGGCTCATCGATCGAAATTCTCGATCCATCCAGGGGCCACTAAGATGTATTTGGATCTGAAGAGGGAGTATTGGTGGCCCAGTATGAAGAGGGATGTCGCATGGTTTGTGGAGAGATGCTTGACCTGTCGTAGGGTTAAGGCTGAGCACCAGCGTCCACATGGTAAGCTGCAGCCGTTAGAGATTCCCGAGTGGAAATGGGAACATATTACCATGGATTTCATCACCAAATTGCCAAGGACTGCGAGAGGTTTCGATGTAATTTGGGTGATTGTGGACAGGTTGACGAAGAGCGCTCATTTCCTTGCTATCAGTGAGAGCTCTTCCGCGGAGAGGTTGCCAAAGATGTACGTGAGAGAGGTGGTATCGCGGCATGGAGTTCCGATCTCGATTGTCTCAGATCGAGATGTACGTTTCACTTCCAGATTCTGGAAGCAGTTTCATGAGGAATTGGGTACGAGACTACATTTTAGTACCGCATACCACCCACAGACTGACGGGCAGAGTGAGTGGATGATTCAGACGCTCGAGGACATGCTCCGATCATGTGTGTTGGATTTCGGCGGGAGTTGGGACACGTACTCTCCCTTGGCAGAGTTTTCCTACAACAACATCCATCATTCTAGCATTGGTATGCCACCCTTTGAGCTGTTGTATGGGAGGAGGTGTCGGACCCCCAGTTGCTGGGGAGAGGTAGGGTAGCGTGTGATGGGTAGTACCGAGATCATACTTCAGACGACGGATCAGATTCAGCAGGTCAGACAGAGGTTGTTGACCGCTGAGAGTTGTCAGAAGAGTTATGCGGACAGTCGCCGGTCCGAGCTCGAGTTTCAGGTCAGCGACTTCGTGCTCCTGAAGGTCTCTCCTTGGAAAGGAGTGATTCGATTCAGGAAGAGGGGCAAGTTGGGGCCCCGATATATGGGTCCTTTCAGGGTGATTGCGAGGGTAGGCAGGGTAGCCTACCGTTTGTAGTTACCTGCAGAGTTGGGTCAGATCCATGACACTTTCCACGTGTCGCAGCTGAGAAAGTGTATAGCCGATGAGTCGGCAGTGGTGCCATTAGAAGATATTCAGGTGGATGCGAGCCTTAACTATATTGAGAGACCAGTGGCGATTAGGGATCGGAAGATCAAGGTTTTGAGGAACATAGAGGTGCCTCTGGTGCAGGTCTAGCGGCAGCATCGGAAAGGGTCGGAGTTGACTTGGGAGCCGGAGCGTGAGATGTGGGAGCAGCATCCAGAGTTTTTTGCAGAGTGAGACTTCGAGGGCGAAGTCTAATTCTAGTGGGGGAGAATTATAACACCCGGATTTCCAAGTATATTAATTATTCCTTTTATTTTTGGAGATTGAGAGGGGACTCGACGAGTTGGTGTTTAGACTCGCTGAGTATGGTGGCGAATTAGTATCCGGGTTCACAGCCGGACTCGGCGAGTTCATGAGTGGACTCGGCGAGTCCATGCTGTTTAATGAAACCCTAATTTCCTGCATTTGGGACCTATTTAAAGGCCCTTAGGGCCGTCATTTGCGGCTACCAAACCCCAGAGAGAAACCCTAAGAGATCTAGAGCGTTTGTGAGGAAGGAGAGGCCATTCTTGATCTCTTTGTTGGTGTAATTGCAAGGAAGAGGTGACCAAAGAAAGAGGAGGCTGAAGGAGGAGCGATTTTGGTGACTTCAGAGTTCATAGAGTTCATATTGAGGTATTTATTCGGACCTTCTTCAGTTTTGGTGTTGATTCTTAGAGTTAGGGTTTTCTAACCCCTTTAGAGGATGGATAAGTGGAGCAATTGGTCCCTTCTTGAGTCTATGCTTTGGATCTGGACCCAAAGAGGTCCATAGACCTTAACCTTTGGAGCTTTATGAGTTATTTTGGGAGCCATGAGCTTAGGATGTCATTTTTGGGGCTAAATCTCCAAGTTAGACCATTTAGATGTTATATAAGTGTCAAGGTCTGAACTTTACGTGATTATCATGCTTGGGAAGGTCAGATCTATGGATTAAAGGAACAGATTGGACATCGGGAGGTCTATGGAGTTTGTGCATGGCATGAACTCGACGAGTCCGAAGATCAGACTCGGCGAGTAGGGTAAGGTTTTCCCGTAAATCACTCAGTGAGTAGACTTTCCGAGTTGGGGAAATAACTCGGTAAGTCAGGGAGAGTTAGGGGACTGAAGTTCAAGGCGGAACTCGTCGAGTTGTTCTTGAGACTCGGCGAGTTGAGTCGGGGTGGCCCCGTGATTCATGCCAGGTGTGATTCGTCGAGTAAGGGGAGGGACTCGACGTGCCAAGAGGGACTAAGAGAGTCAATAGACACGTGTAGACTCGCCGAGTCGCCCAAGTGCACTCGACGAGTCGGGTCAAAGTTTGACCGATGGCTTTTGTTGACTTTTAGGGTTTGGTCAACAATGTGGCCTTTGAGCTATAGAGGGGTAAAATGGTCTTTCACCTAAAGAGGGTTGAGTCTAGTCTCAAGAGTTATATTTATGAGAATATTTACTTTGTGTGATTAGGCGGAGGCTAGATCATATTTCTACCAAGTCAGAGATATACCGAGACATCTGAGGTGAGACTTCTCATTATACTTTACCTAGTGTGGTAACAGAGTTATGTGACAGAGTATTCTAGAGTTATATGCCAGTGTATTTGTATCATATTATGTGTTGTGATTTATTGTGATATGTGATATGCATGATTCAGAGTTTACAGAGTTAGGACCAGTGGGTCCACAGAGTTATGGGACCAAGAGGGTCCCACAGAGATATTCGACCAGAGGGTCAACATAGTTACAGCCTTGAGTGGCTGATATATGTTTATGTGGTATTTTGGGGAACTCACTAAGCATTTATGCTTACAGTGTTATGTGTGGTGTTTCAGGTACCAGTGATGATCACGGGAAGGCGCCGGCATGACTCGTACACACGCACATTGGAGTTCATATGTTTTTGATCTTGGGGGTTTTGTATTGAGATAGTGATGATACAATATTTAAAACTGTGGATGTAAATGAAAATACATGGTTTTTAAAATGCGAAAAATTGTTTGAATTTTTACAGTGTCACAATGGATCACTTGGAGCATTTGGAGCAACATAAAGCATCATGTTGCGCCATGTAGAAGGAAGTTACGCCAAATAATAGCATGATGCGTCATCATGTCTTAAGTTGCCTCATGGTGATGTTGAGCCAAGGAGATGTTCAGACATGAAGATGTTTTTGTTCCATCAGGAAGGTAACTTGCACCATGGAGGAGATGTTGTGCCATCATGGACCATCTTGGTACATGATGCGCCATCTTGATTCCTTTGTTATGTTATGTTGATCCACGTATGCTTTGAAGATGATCATACTCAAGAAATACACCATGTTGTGCCACCATGATGGATGTTAGACCATTAGTGTTCATGATGTGCCACTTGTGCATCATGATGCTCCACTATGGTCAAGGTGGTCCATCATGTGTGTTTTTGATGCTCATAGGTTGTATGACATGGATGAATTTTCCAGAAGATGTTGCATGGAGGAATATGATAGGTTGTCACCATTCATGGGCCAATAGGCTTGGCCTATTAGGGTTTTAAGTCTAATCCCTAAAGTATAAATAGACTCATATCTCCATCATTGTATGTGCACTAAAATTTCAAGAGTGTAATCATTGTGAGGTTGAGAACACTCCTTTAGAGCAGTTAGTAAGCAAGAGAGATTCTCTTGTTTTGAGAGCTCAAGTGAGGTGTAACTTTTTTGTGTGATTTTATTTGCTCTTGGAAGTTAATAAAATCCTCTCTCTCGTTCGCCCATAGATGTAGTCACCTTGACCGAACCACGTTAAATATTGTGTTCACTTGATTTACATTTTCAGAAGTTTTATTTCTGCAAATTCACTAAAGTTTGTTTTGATATTTGTCTGAAGTGCTTAGCTTGTTTTTTTGTCACCCAACAAACCAGTATCAGAGCTATGGTTGAATATGGGAGAGTTAATATCGACAAATTCAATGGGCACGATTTCGGTTTCTAGAAAATGCAAATCGAAGACTGCCTCTACTAAAAGAATTTACATGAACCATTGTCCAAAAGTAAACGTGAAGAAATGAAGCGGGAGGATTGGGAATTGTTAGATCGGAAGGTACTTAGTGTGGTGAGATTATCCTTGGAAAAGAATGTAGCATACAACATTCTCAATGTGAAGACTACTCATGAGTTTATCAAGGCACTATCTAACATGTATGAAAAACCTTAAGCAGCGAACAAGGTTCACTTGATTCGACAATTATTAAATTTGAAGATGAAGGAGGGTGGCTCAATAACTGATAATGTTAATGAACTTTATTCAATCCTATCAAGGTTTATGTCGGTTGATATTAAATTTGAATATGACTGTTGGATTAGTGTCTAAGTCCATAACTATTTTGGTATGTACTTGACCCGATGGTGCATGGTCCTTTTGGGTTGCCTTCACCAAAGCAACTTGATAGGATGAATTATGGAGAGAAAGGATTAATTATGATTTATTAATATATTATGAGAATAATATATTAAAGGAGAAATCATATTGTTTAATTGATATTAGTCAAGAATTAATTGATAATTGATTTTGTGGCTAAAAGAGATTATTTAAACTTAAGGGACTGGAACTGTAATGATAAGATAATTGAATTTCGGCTATTGATCACCTTGGAATAATAGGTTGGACGAATTCTATGGGGAAACTAATTAGAAATCATCCAAGGGATATTATATAAGGGTCCATGGGCTGCTTAGGGCTTAAGTAGTCAGATTAGGCTTTCCTAGTTGAAAACCCTAATAGCCTACATGTATATATAGTACCCTTAAGCCCCAAAAACGTGGCTAAAAAGAGTTCCACTAGGGTTTCTGGACGTTTTGGGCAGCCTCCTCTCTCCTTATTCTTCATCCTCTTACTCTTGGTGTTTGTGAGCCATTAGAGGAGTGACAATTGTGACTCTAAGCTTTCTAAAGTCATTACAAGGAGGATTTGTGATTGTTATTGCTATATAACAATCAAAGGTAACTCTCTAAACCCTAATTTCAGTTTATAATATGTTAGATCTAAGATTGTAAGTCTTGGATACATTGCATGTACAATAGAGAAACCCAGATCCAAGCATTAGGGTTTGCATGAGCACATAGGATGTTCTTTTGGCTAAAACCCATCAGTGGTATTAGAGCCTTGATTGGTTTCTGTTGTATGTGATGTTATGTTGAATTATTAACTGAAAATCGAATTCTGGCCTTCTGTACGAACTGACTCGGTGAGTCTGCCCTACTCGGCGAGTTCCAATGTGTGACTCAGCGAGTCGGAGCGTCAGACAGAGGGAATTTCGGATTTTATTGCTGTTTTGCTTAAGGATAATTACCATATTCATTTTAAACTTATAAAATACGATTTTTAATGTTTTTAAAAGATTATCCTTGCCAAAACACAAGATAATTACCAATTGATTAGATAATAACTTCCTTATATGATTAAAGATTGATTATTTGTATTAATTGGGTAATTTATCTTGCAAGAAATTGAAATTAGGTCAAATATAGATAATGACAAATTAATTGTTTAATTTCTATTATTTGTTATTTGATCCTTGTGTTGTGAAAAAGTTTTCATTTTGCCCATGTAAGTTTTATGGTTTAAATTTGAACTTAAAGGTTTTGTTTTGAAATTTAAATAGTTGAAACCCTAATGTTTTGAAATATTTCAAAACTTGCCCTCAAGTTTTGGAATTTAAAAGTTGATTAAAAGTTTAATTTAGAAATGTTAAAATTCTGAAACCCTAGTATTGTTTTTGAAAAGTTCAAATCACACCCTTATGGTTTTTTTAATTAATTAAGGTGTATAATTAAAAGAGATTTAATAAACCCATATAGTTTTGGTTTACATTTAATTAAATTAAAAGTATAATTTATTAAATTAGAACACCCAGTGTTTTAAAAATGTAAAATACACCATATACTATATATAACATTAAAAGTCTAATATTATATATATATATATATATATATATATATATATATATATATATATGAGTAAAAGTCAGTCTTGCCGTTAGTAGGCCTCATTCACGAAGCTGGTCTATAAGAGGTGTTTAAGGAAATTGCCTATAAAATGGCGATTGAATGGGTATCCACTCTTACCCACCGTACTCTTGACTAGTGGAGGGTCGTTAGCCGAACGGGTAGGATAGGACATAAACCTTCCATTATAAGTATAATGAAGTACAAAAGTAACTAAATGTTTTTATAAAATTCCCAATCTTAGTTACTTTAGGCGAAAGTGAATTGATGCAATTCCATAAAATTACACTTTGTGCCCTTGCGAAGACGTTAGTGGAGCGTGTGTGGTTAACCGGCACACTAAATGGTTCTAAGAAAAGGTAGCAAAGGATGACTCAATGTTTGTCATAGTTCAGTGGAGCGTGTGTGGTTAACCGGCACATCGAATAGGTGATTGTAACATTGAGGGCACCATGTAAGTTTGCATGGTTATTCACACCCTGTTTTGTGATCCTCGGCATCCCAGTCACAAATCGAGGGGCATGTCGAGATTTAAACATGCCATTGAAAAGTTCAATGAATCTCAAAAGATCTAGGAATTTTCAATAGATTTAAAACTTAAATTTCCTTTTCGTTTTTCATGGTGGAAATTAGTGAATCGTCATTCACTTACCTTCAAATGTTCTGCAATTTGGGTTACGACATCCCTCTCCCAAGTTGTAGAGTATTGTGTTGGGTCCTAGCCTTAATATCTCATTTGGGTGATTTATTAAGGACTCAATCAATCAACTAACTTGAATTTTTTTCTCCCGTTTTGTAGATGTCAGAGTATGACAACTATGGTCTTCCCAAATCCCGTGGAACAAGCTTTTCACATGAAGATGATATTTCACGATTCGATCGAGGAACATGAGATCATGCTTCACTTCCTCCACCTCCTCCTATTGTTCTCCCTAACCTACAAGTTAATAAGATTGAAAAATTCAAACTCACTCAAGCCCTTTTGGAAAGTAAACATGAAGGAAAGTCAGTGTGTGCACACGTCCTAGAGATGAAATCACACATTGATAAGTTAAGAATGTTGGGGTCTGTTGTCTGTGAGGAGCTGGCTGTTGACTGGGTTCTTCAGTCACTTCCTGACTCATATAGTGAGTTCGTAAGAGAGTACTATATGATGAACCACGACGTAACCCTCATCGATCTCACCTATATGCTTATTGTTGCTGAATCAGCAATGATTTGGCGCACTGGAAAAGCAAAGTTTATTGGTGGATCTTCCTTCCAGACCTCTATGGATATAGGCAATGGAAACGAAAGGCATGCCATGATCGAAAAGTTTGATGATAAGAGAAAGGAAAAGTCAGAAGTAGTTACGTGTGCTGTTCCAAAAGAGTCAATTTGCTTTTATTGCCAAGAGAAGGGGCATTGGAGACGAAGCTGCCCTATTTACGTGACAGATCTAAGAGATGGGAGAGTCAAAACGTATGGCTCTACTTTAGGTAAAATCCATTAACTAACTCTTTTAAGTTCCTATTCTAGATTCTTAATACATGATGTGATAAGATTACATTTCGATGTTTTGTAGGATCAAAGAAAAGAGAGGAAGCTTAAGGGAAGAAGTGAGCGGAATCTAATCGTGAAAAAATGTATTTCGATCGCATTAATTTAAGATTAGAATCTTGAGCTACTACTTGGAGTTAGAATAAGATTGCTAAGAAATATGTATTAACATAGTTTTTCAATTAAATTGCATTGTAAGGACAAATTTTTTCCGCAGTAAAATAAATTTTGATTTTATATTATTTATATATCCTTGCAATGGCGTGTATGAAAAATTGATGTTTGTAAGTTTCTATTATTAGCAATAATGGATTTCATTCTTAATTATGTTATTTGTGGAAAGGTCAAGAATTTACCAAATAGGGAAAATTTCTCATCGCCCAAGTTTCAATTGGATAGAAACTTGGAATCATACAACTTGATTGCATGATGAATCAGAAATTTCATATTTGGAAATTAGACTAATTCATTGACAAAGTGTCAAGTGAAGGACTAGGAGATCAAGTACACAAGGTTGTGTGTTGATCAAGTCCACCACAAGAGTAACAAAGATATTCGTCATGATTTACTAAGGTTAAGTAAATATGATTATACTTATGAGATTAAGTGTAATTCTCAGTTGATTGAAAAAGTTTTAATCAATAGCAGAACAAATAAGAAGAATCAAACAGGCAGAAAGATAAAAGTTTCTCTATTCTAAGAAGAAGGGAGAATACTTTTATTATGTTTTATGATAGGTCTTAATGATTAAGAACCATATCTCAATTGATCCTCTAAGTGAGTCTCAGTGCAATTGTACGTCTGAGAAGAGGAATCATGAATTGAAGAAATGGTTAAATCAAAAAGTCAATCATACTTCGTTCCAAAACAAGTCTTAGAGATAAGATTGTGAAATTGAGTGACAAGTCTTAAGAAGGTTTATAACATTCATCAAATGTAGAATTTGAAAAAGGTTTTCTTATTCTTGCACATTTGAAATTGGAAAGCTGTGATGTCTTGGATAAGACAAAAACCAACTAGGACCAATTTTGTGAAGTGTTTTGTCTTGATAAAAGCTACACTACCTCTTGAATATTTGTTTGTCAATAAATGTTTATTGACAAAAAGAATCTTATATGTCAAGGAGTCAGTGGGAGTCTTAATGGTCTTGAAAAGTTTCAAGAACTAATCAAGAATAAACCTTATCGATCATCACTAGCACACGACTTGAGGTTTACAACCTATCGTGTTGACATTATTTTGTTTATGTGCCATTCCAATTGAGTTAATTATGCATGTTGAGTTCTATGAGTTCTCATTTGAACGCGTAAAAGGCAAGCACCTTGATCAATGAAAAGTACATTGATAGGAAAGGGTGAGCTGCTTAACTACTTGGAAGACATGGTGGGCAGCCGTGTTACCATAAGGCAAGAGATCAATATTAAGAAGGTTCGGTCCATATGAGTTTGGATTTGTCGCAAACTTTGGTTTTGGGCAAATTCGCATGGATAGGAACACATACACCATTAAAATCTAAGTGTCATAAGATTTCCTCCTTCATGAAAATGATTGTGAGGAAATGCTTTCACTAAGAGAGATTTTAAGAAGATAGTGATTGTAAAATTGTATTCTCGAATTCGATTATGGTTACGGTATCCTTTTCCATGATACGAATTGTGAGATTTCGCAATTAATCTGAATAGTTTAGACACACATATGAGCTATCTAAGGAAAAGGTGTATAATACTAAGAAGCTTAGATAAAAGATTATCAAAGCACAAGGTATTAGAAATATGAACTTAAGAAATTCAATAAGTATTGTTTTTCTAGAAGTTAAGTTGTTTTTTGAATACATGTCAAAGCTAGTGGGAGCATAAGTGTTATGCTTATATGATAATAATCATCATGATAGTGGGAGCATAAATGTTGTGCTTATATGATTATTAAGGCAAGTATTGCAAGTTAGCAATATTAATTATAGAAAACAAGAGTTATACTTTGCAAAGTCGTAAGGGTTGAATAGTTGTTTTGCTATAATTAAGGGAGAGAATATTGTACTTCATTTCAAATCTAAAGGCTTAGGTTGTGGAATGTTAATAAATTTAGTCAAGGATACATAGTGCGTTCTCAAAATTTTGATTATGATTATGGCATCCCTCTTCATAGTTCGAATTGTGAGAACGTGACACATTAAATATTATGGCAGAAGATTGATAAAGTATCGTATATTTATGTAAGACATTATGCATCGTATCCCATACGCTTCGGGTATAGGATTGATTGCAAGTGATATTATATTTGACCATTCTAAAGTTTTCCAAATGTCTAGCACATTTAGAGGGAAAAAGGACAAGAATCAGTTTTGACTAAAATAATTAAACAACTATCAAAGGACGATCCAAAGCTCGCTGAGGATTGGTCACTTGTGAGTAGTTGGAAGTATGGTATTGGATGGACCATATCGACATTATTATGAATAGATAAGATTCTATTAAGAATAAGTTGTCGTATGGCAAAATACGGAAATGTTTCCATATTGGGAGTTGGATATTGAGAATCTATGTCTAGATTAGAAACTTTCATGCAAGAAGGATGTTCAAAGGAATGTACTTTTAGTGAGAGACATCATATCTATAGAATTGTTTCTGATAGAGATTGGCCAAGTCTTGATGATTTTGAGCTATGAATTTACGAAATGATCATTGCATAAAATGTTAGAATCTAGCATATTCTATAAGTGGCAAGAATTTGATATTCTTATACTTATGATAAGGATTGGGAGTTGTGAAATGAGTATGATTGGAAATGTGTTCTTTTGATCTATTTCACAAAGTAAGGACCGTAGGTAAACATTGTGTGCATGCTAAGAGCATGGGACAATTGTTGTTATAATTCAAGTAAGAAGTTGATTACCCGAAACAACAAATAATGAGTAATCAATATGGTGATTAAATAAAATGTTTTATTTATACCCGGAGTTTGGGGCCATATGGGATTAGTATTATTCTTGTGTTTCACTTTGCATGTTTTGACTTCCTGAATAATTAAATTGATTCAGAACAATCAAATTATTCGAACGGACCACAGTCGTTCATATGTTGGATGTATGTATGAATGAAGACTATCGTGAATTGGTGTGTGGATTGTCTAAAGTGTATTAGACATAAGCAAATGTTTGTTGCAACGTTCATGAGTGCTTATGAATATGATTCGAGCATTGGATTAAACCCACGCTCACTTGGATCACTTCATGGATTTTATCACGAGTGATTGGTGAGACGATAATATCTTATATTCTTGAAACCGAGATGTGTGAGTTGTATCTTGCGAGTCGGGTACACATTGATAATATGTAACCGCAATAGTAACTTGGTGTCATAAAACATATTATTGTGTGTGATTCGGTGAGTGAGTGAAAGCAAGCATTGAATCAAAGTTTATCCATTCTTTTTATCCAAAGTGGGATGAAAGCGATATATGTGGTCCCCTCGATGATTTAATGATGACACCCTAAGCGTTTGGCCAAGCCGAGACTAATTTGATGTGTTCAATTGTAGTCTATTGTCAGTCATCATAAATTGGAAATCGGGAAACAGTATAGAGAGAATGACTGAAATCCATGTCTCACGTCTATACGATATCTACTATGGAGGAATATATGATCCCTTATCTAAAGGACACGCGTTTCTGATAAGATCAGAGTTGACAGCGGCTTTTGAAAGCTACGATTGCAGATCAGGATCTGAAGTCGTACGTAGAATAGTTATTACACTTATCCAAGTGGGAGACTGTTGGATTAGTGTCTAAGTCCATAACTATTTTGGTATGTACTTGACCCGATGGTGCATGGTCATTTTGGGTTGCCTTCACCAAAGCAACTTGATAGGATGAATTATGGAGAGAAAGGATTAATTACGATTTATTAATATATTATGAGAATAATATATTAAAGGAGAAATCATATTGTTTAATTGATATTAGTCAAGAATTAATTGATAATTGATTTTGTGGCTAAAAGAGATTAATTAAACTTAAGGGACTGGAACTGTAATTATAAGATAATTGCATTTGGGCTATGGATCACCTTGGAATAATAGGTTGGACTAATTCTATGGGGAAACCCATTAGAAATCGTCCAAGGGATATTCTAAAAGGGTCCATGGGCTGCTTAGGGCTTAAGCAGTCAGATTAGGGTTTCCTAGTTGAAAACCCTAATAGCCTACATGTATATATAGTACCCTTAAGCCCCAAAAACGTGACTAAAAAGAGTTCCACTAGGGTTTCTGGACGTTTTGGGCAGCCTCCTCTCTCCCTATTCTTCATCCTCTTGCTCTTGGTGTTTGTGAGCCATTAGAGGAGTGACAATTGTGACTCTAAGCTTTCTAAAGTCATTACAAGGAGGATTTGTGATTGTTATTACTATATAACAATCAAAGGTAATTCTCTAAACCCTAATTTTAGTTTATAATTTGTTAGATCTAAGAATGTAAGTCTTGGATACATTGCATGTACAATAGAGAAACCTAGATCCAAGCGTTAGGGTTTGCATGAGCACATAGGATGTTCTTTTGACTAAAACCCATCAAAGTGATGGCATTGCTACTATCATCATCTTTTCCTGATAGTTGGTCTGGTATAGTGACAGCGGTTAGCAGCCCAGTTGGGGGTGCTAAGCTGACATTTGAAGGCAATAGCGATTTAATACTTGGTGAGGTTCATGGAGCTTTTATTATAGGGAAAATAACTCTTGAGGGTAACTAACTGTTGCGTTTGTTTCCATTTGGTCTCTCTCCTTTTTTTGTACTCAATATACCATCGAACTTGTTGTTTGAGTTCACCAACCCTTTTGATCGGCTTTTGACTTGTGACAGCCGGTCAAAGGATTATGGTGAACACAAACAACAAGTTCGATGGTATATTGAGTACAAAAAACGGATAGGGACAAAATGAGAACAAACTCAACAGTTGGTTACCCTCCTGAGTCATTTTCCCCGAAAAGTTAAATGAAATTAAAGTTGCAAAATTATCAAAGACCGCAACCTTCTTTGACCATAATGTATATGAAGAGCATTTCGGAGGGGTAACTTCGTTAAAACATGGTCTATGTTATGCTTACTGTGGCTAGCTATCAACACCTCTCTGCAAAAGGATATGGTTGTGTATGAGAGGTATATTTATCAGCATAAATGTTTACCTTAAGGTATATTATGGTGATGTGTCTGCAAAAGTTGCATGATATTGTACATATCGATGTTGTATCTTATCCCATGAATTCGATCTTAAAGGTAAGTAAACTAAAAAAATCACAACACTTGTGATTCCATTCGTTTGTAGACTTGTCTACAATCCATGATACGATAAATCATTTGATTGGAAATGTAAATGTAGTCATCAAATGCACCTGCTTAGTCAAGATTCCTCTAACAAATATTCAAGTGCATTAAAAAGTTGTACATGTACGAATAATGTTCTTTCGTGGGTTATGTTTTGAAGAGAAGCAATAATGAATCTCATAAAGTCATTAATATCAACAGGAGATGATGTGGGATTTGCTATAAATGAGTAAAGGGAAAATGAATCAGAAGGGTAACAAATTGTTGCATTTGTTCTCATTTGGCCCCTTTCCTTTTTTTGTACTCAATATACCATCAAACTTGTTGTTTATGTTCACCATAACCGTTTGATCGGCTATCACAAGTCAAAAGTCGGTCAAAAAGGTTATGGTGAACACAAACAACAAGTTCGATTGTATGTTGAGTACAAAAAAAGGGACCAAATGAAAACAAACGCAATAGTTAGTTACCCTCAAGAGTCATTTTCCCTTTATTATATATATAATTGTTTTAAAATTATAGAATAATAATCAGAAAAACTATTAACAACAAATTATAAATTATACAATATTATCTTTAAAAGGATTAAATTTAATTAAACATCATAATCGGATTTAAAAGATGATCATATAAGTAAATTTTAAATTAATCGATCAAAACAATTGTTAGAAATAACATTAAAACGAAATGTTAAATTAAACATCGTAGGCTTAATTGTTAATTTAAATATTATGTTAAATTCAAAATATAAATCAAAATGTTAAATAAACTTAAAAATGTATTCAAATAC
The DNA here is from genome assembly GCF_002870075.4 of Lactuca sativa. NCBI lineage: Eukaryota > Viridiplantae > Streptophyta > Magnoliopsida > Asterales > Asteraceae > Lactuca > Lactuca sativa. Next base: position 140,632,421 of record NC_056626.2, read on the forward strand.
TTTTTTTGAAAGTAGTTAAAAAAAGTTTAAAGTAGTTAAAAAAAGTTTAAATATTATAAAGGTAGAACTACATATGAATAATACTAAATGGTTTTAAAATTATGAAAATCAAAATATAAATTATGTAACCTTAAACCATCTTCATTTGTAAACCTAATCTATCACTTAATATTTTTGGCATCACATTATTCTAATTATTTTCACCTCTAATTAAGTGACCAATCCAATAGTCAAGCTTTTTCTATAGTTTTTTTATGAATTTTGTTTATTGATTTTCGTCTATCTAAAATATTTCATACAACCACTTCATTTAGTTTCTCGTTTTTTAAACATATTATATTTCAATATGAAATATTTTAAAATAAGGTTGTAATTAGAAATTAATATATAAACATTTTATAAACGACAAACTATGATAGAAATAATTATACAGTTAAATAAATGGAAAATATTTAAACTAAATTATAATTAAAGAGTTAAAAAAATATGATCAAATTAAAAAGGGTTAAATGCATAAACTGTTATAGTATATTGACCACTCGGTATAAATATACAAAAGATATCAAATTCAATGCTATTAAATATGCTATTAAATGAAAATAATCGATGAGTCAATACAAAAAAGCTCTAAAATAAATGGTCGTAAAGAATGTTCTTACATTTAGTACTATTATATTTAAAATAAACATCATGATGGAAATCAAAATATGGTCATATACGTAAAACTTCAAATTATCAATCATAACACTTTCTAGAGATAACATTAAATTAAGAATTATATTTAATTTTATTTATTCGCAAACTACGTGTATACTTTATTGAATAATATTGTTCAGAATAGTTGAGATTATATCTAAAATAAGTGTAATATATATTATGTCAAAGTTAATATCAATAAGATAACCATTTTAAAACATATATATTTCAACATTTTAACAATATTCTTTTACCTTGCATAACACGCGGGAATTTATCTAGTCGAATTATATACCACATCACTAAGAGCGAAAAATAGGAGAGGATGTGCGATTTCTTCATGATATAAGTCTTAAAATCACATTCTTGGTGATTCTAATCCAAATTCAAAATGTATAACTATTCTTTATTACTTTATTCATTTAGTTGATGTTCTAAGTTTAAAGATTAAGGCTTGATTTTTTTTTAATGAAGATAAATGTGGATATATACTAAAGATTTGGATTAAAATGGTCTAATGGAGCATGTTATTGAAGGAAACATTCATAAATTATGCTACATTATGTGGGTTTACCAAATTTGAATCATGTTGATTATTCAAATTTTTTACAAACTGTGTATTTTAAGATATGATGTTTAAAATGTTAATGTAATCTTTATACTTTGAGATGGTTTGTGATTTTATCAAAGATGTATGTTGTTTTGCCTTGAAAACATTATAAAGTGGAATAATTGGAATATATTAAAGTGGAATAATTGGAATATATGATAATACAAGTAAGATATAATGTTTAAAAAGCTAATGTAATCATATACTATGATACAGTTGTGATTTTGTCAAGATATATGTTGGTTTGTCTTGGAAACATTATAAATTATAATAGAATATTCATGAAGTTAGAACTTTAGTGGAAAAATTGGAATACATGATCATATAAATATTTTTCTAAAGGAACTGGTCTAATCTCAATACACACTTCGGTCTATATTTTAATTATTTTTTTATTGGTAATCAATTTCTTTCTTAATGTTTTCTAAAAAGGGATTTTATTGGAATTGTTAACATTATTTAATTCACCTAATTGATTGACATATTATTGTACATATTTTGCTTTAGAAATTTAATTTTAAATTTTAATTGTATTATATATTACAATGGCAATGAAGTTAATAATATATATATATATATATATATATATATATATATAAACTATCATATGTCAATATTTGTAAAAACTATTAAAACAATATTATTTTCTAATAATAAAAATATTATGATAATTTTACTTTAATACATTTAATTATATGTGATTAAATACACAAGACCAACTTTTGAATCAAAAACGTGAAAATAAATATTTTCTACATAAATCATATATACACATGTGGTTATATATATATATATATATATATATATATATATATATATATATATATATATATATATATAACCACATGTGATTATATATCTAATCACATATGGTTTATATGGAAAAGATTCAATTTCGCATTCCTGATACAATAGTTATATTTTATCACATTAAGCACATGTGGTTAAAAACATATAATCACATGTGACTAAATACATGAGAAAGTTTATTGAATCGACACAAAAATGAATATGCTCTACATAAATCATATATGGTTAAATACATATAATCACATGTTATTAAATACACGATAACAACTAATGAATCGAGAATGTGAAAACAAATATTATCCACATAAATCATATGTGATTAAATACATATAATCACATAAGATTAAACCCACCACCCACACCCACCTCCTCCACCCACCATATGTTAAAATGAATCTTGTCCATATAAATTGTATTTGATTATATACACCTAATCCTATACGATTAAACACACGAGAATTAGTTTTAAGTAAAGAACAAGAAAATAAAGTATCTGAAAATAAATCTTGCCCACATAAATAGTATGTGATTAAATACATAAAATCACATGTGATTATAGGGACAAGATTCATTTTTGTCCATATAAATCATATATGATTAAATACATATAATCATATATGATTTATATGGACAAAAATGAATATTGTCCATATAATCACATATGATTTATGTATTTAATCGCATTTGATTCAATACATGACAAAAATTATTAATTTGAAAACGAGAAAATGAATATTATCCGTATAAATCATATGTGATTGGATACATATAATCATATGTGATTAAGTATATGAGCATAACTATTGAATCGAGATTGTAATAAATTGTGTCCACATAAATCATATTTGATTAAATACATATAATCACATGTGATTAAATACATGAGACCAACTATTGAATGGAAAACGCAAAGATAAATATTGTCCAAATAAATCATATGTGTTTAAATACATATAATCACATTTGATTATATGTATCTAATCACATGTGATTTATGTGGATAAAATTCATTTTCACTTTCTCGATTCAATAGTTGTTCCTGTCTATTTAATCAAACTTGATTATATATACCTAATCACATATGATTTATATGGAAAAGAATCATTTTCGCATTTTCAAATTATGAATCACATATGTGATTATATATATATATATATATATATATATATATATATATATATATATATATATATATATATATATATATTTATAATCACATGTGATTATATACACAACAATAACTAATAAATTAAGAACAAGAAAACAAATAATTTTCACATAAATCATATGCGATTAAATACATATAATATCATTTGGTTAAAGACACCAGACCAACTATTGAATAGCAAAATAAGAAATGAATATTGTCCACATAAACCAAATATGATTAAATACATATAAGCACATGTGATTATATGTATATAATCACATATTTTTTTTGAAGAATATTCATTTTCATTTTCTCGATTCAATAATTGTTCTCTTTTTATTTAATCACATATGACTTATATGGACGAAAATGAATTTTGTCCATAGAAATCATATGTGATGAAATACATATATAATCACATGTAATTTTATATATATATATATATATATATATATATATATATATATATATATATATATATATATATATATATATATATATATACGAGAAAAACTATTAAATCAAGAATGTCAAAACAAATCTTTGTCCACATTAATCATATGTGATTAAATACTTATAATTACATGTGATTAAATACATGAGAACTACTAGTGAATCAAAAATGCAAAATGAATATTTTTCATATAAATTATATGTGATTGTTTACATACAATCATATGTGATTTATGTCATTCTATGCATTTAATCACATCTAATTTATGTGATGAAATACATATAACCACACATGACTTATGTCATTCTATGCATTTAATCACATGTGGTATTGGTGGTTGTAGGTAGTAGATGGTGGTCGTGTAGAGGAGATAGGTAATAGTGGTGGTCGGTATGAGGGTGGTGGGTGGCGGTAGTGGTGGATGGGTGGTAGGTGATGGGGTCGTGGGGGATAGTTGGTTATATGGTGGTTGTGGGTGGTCGTATGGGTGGTGGGGGTGGTGGAAGGTCAATGCGTTGGTGGTGGTACTGTTAATGGGTAGGATATAGAGGGTGATAGTGATAAGTGGTGGTGGTGTGTGGTAATATATGGTGGTAGTGGTGGATGGTGGTGGTAAGTGGTTAGTGGTAATGATGTTGGTAGGCGGTGGTTATGGGTGGTGGTTGATGGTAGGGATGATGGTGGTGTGTGGTGATGATGTTGATGGGTGGTCGTAATGGTGGTGGGTGGTCGTGGTCGTGGGAGGTGGTGTTAAGTGGTTGTGGTGGAGTGACGACTACTGGTGGTGGGTGGTGGTGGTGATGGGCGGTGGTTGGTAGGTAATGGAGGTGGGTGGTGGAGGTGGATGGTGATGATGGTTGGTGGTTGGTGGGTGGTGGTGGTGATGGGTGGTGGTGATAGGCGGTGCAATAGGGTGTTGGTAGTGGTGGGTGGGTGGTGATGGATGGTGGTGGGGATAATGGTGTTGGGGTGATAGTGGCGGGTAATATGTGCGTTGGGCGTACCACTGCGTAGTAAAAACCCTATTTTCAAGGTTTTAAACCTTATTTATGGTCTCTAACCCCTTGAGGGTCCTTCCTATCATTAGCCACCACCGTCTTGAGCCTCTTACTCGAAACTCTAACATCATCTCACTTATTTTGAGCCTTGGCATCATTTATAAGCTTATTTCTCCATTAGAAGGTGGGATCTTGAAGAACAAGGTGGTGGCAATATGGAAGAAGGATTTGTTGGATAAGGTGTCTAAGCCAATAACTAAATTAGTATAATATTGAATTATTAGTAAAGTCGTTTTGGGTTTCCCTCAAACCTAGAAATTATTTGGAATACTTTTTGGAGAGAGAGAGAGAGAGGGAGAGAGAGAGACCGGTTTATTAACTTATTATATAGTTAATAAATTTATTAGAAATCAAAACAAATGATTTATTTATATATTATGAGAATATTTTATATTAATTAGAAATAGTATTATTTAATTATGAATTAATAATAAATTAATTGGAATTAATTTGGGATTAATTGGTTTAATTAAAAGTGGAAGGACTAAAGGTGACGATGTTCAAAAGTGAAACATTGGCCAATTCTAGAACCTCCCAAGGAGGGGGACAAATTCTAGATGGTCTTTAGGGATTTTCTTGGGTAATAAGGAAGCCTATGAGTCCATAGGGAGTAAGAAAAGGGGATAAGACTTATCTAAAGAAACCTTTCTTAGCCTAGTTCCCTTAGTCACCTATATAAATCCTCCTAAGGTTTCATAATTTCGTCCAACCCTTATACAAGAGTGAGAACCAAAAATTCTCATTCCCTCTGCTCTCTCCTTTTTAGCCTCCAACTTGCTAGGGTTTGGGTATGAGCCATTGGAGACACGAGACTTCTGGTGCTTGCTTTCTGAAAACCAATAAATGAAGGATTACTAGTTTATTTTCATTAAACGAAGGATTACTAGTTTATATACACTAATAAACTAAGGGATTATTTTCTAATAAACCATTGGTGATTTTCAAAAATAGTAATGTACTTCTAGGGTTCCTGATACTCAATAGTTGTTTGCAAATCGTAGTGAGAACATATATCCTTTAGGGTGCATGAGAACTTAGGGTTTATGTTAAATCACAAAAAATAGAATTTTTTTTTGTAACATATAAAACTCATCAGTGATATCAGATTCATTGTTCTCATTGATCTTACACAAAGTTGAATAAGATCAAAATTACGGTTTATAGAAACTAAACCCTAATGGGGGCATTAATTGCTAGGGTTCTTGAAACCCTAGCCTCCATCCATAGAATTTTCAAAATTTGCTAGGGTTTTAGAAACCCTAGCCTTCTTAGCCCATTTTCGAAAATTAGGGAACCCTTTTAGGGTTTATCTAGTTTCCTTAATTGTTGTTTTAAAAGCCTTAAAATAGAATAATGAAAACCTGATAAACCCAAACCCTATTTTCGAAAATTGGGGGGTTTTGGATTAGGATTAAATTTGAATTATTAAATGTTTAATTGTAATAATTATTTAATCCTCAAATGATTTAAAATAGATTAATTAAAATTTTAATTAAAAGATAAATATAATCATAAATGATTTAAATTAATTTAATTAAAAGATAAAGATTAAATCATAATTGGTTTAAATTTAATTAAATTAAGAGTTTAATTTAGATAATTAATATGTAAACATTGTATTTTGAAAAAGTTTTAAAATACACTGTATATATATGTATTATTAAGAGTTAATTACTATATGTATAAGATTAAGTCATTCGGGTCGCTAGTATGTCTCATTCACGAAGCCAGACTCTAAGGGGGGGGGGGGGGGGGGGGGGGGGGTTATAAGGAAAGTGCCTATAAAATGGTGGTTGAATGAGTGTCCACTCTCACCCACTACTTTCTTGTTTAATGGAGGGTCGTTAGCAGAATGGATCTGAGAGGACATTAACTTCATTAAAAGTAAAATGATATTGAAGTACTAGAACTCTTTTATAAAATCTCACTCTAGTTACTTTAGGAAAATGTGAAAAGTATGCTAATCCATGAAAATGCACATCATGCCTTATATGTTGTTAATGGAGTGTGTGTGGTTAACCGGCACACTAATTGGGACTATAAAAAGATATGATGTACATCTTGAAAATTATCATTGTTGATGGAGCGTGTGTGATTAACCAGCACATCAATGTGAGATGGTAAATGACATCAAGGTTTTCAACCAGTTTTGCATGGTTATTCACATCTTGTTTATGATCATCGGCATCCCAGTCACAAAAGTGAGAGAATAATCTGAGATTAAACATGTCATTGATAAGGACAAATGAATCTCAAAAGATCTAGGAGTTTCATAAGATTGGAATTGGTAAAAGCCTTACCTACCTAAAATAGATTTGAATTTGATTATGACATCCCTCTTCAAAGTTAGAATTGAAAATATGTATCCTAGCCTTAATTTAAATGTATGGGTTAATAATTAAGGATTAAAATCAACTAACTTGAATTCTTCTTTTCTCCTATTTTAAAATATCTTATGAAGATAGAAATGTTCTTCCTCATTCTTAAGGAAATAGTTTTTCTCAATATTCTAGAGATGGTCTTCCAATTTCAAGTCAACGTGAAATTGTTTTCCCTTCCTTAGGAAATAATGGAACTAGATGTCATCTCTCTTAAAATTTCCTCCTCCTATGACTATCCCAACGTCACATTTTCCTCAAGTTGAAAGATACAAGACTACTTAATCCATATTGGCATGTATACATTAAGATGGAAACTTTGTGTGTACACATATTCTAAAAATAAAATCGCACATTGACAAGTTGGATAGATTGGGTGTCGTTTTTCCCAAGGGCGCAAGCCATTGACTTGGTTTTTCTCTCGCTTCCAAAGTCATATGATCAGTTCAATGAGAATTTTTATATGAGGAATATTGACATAATTGATCTAACCCAATTGTTGATAGTTGTTGAAGAAGAAATGCTTAAGAGCACATCTAAATCAAAGATGCTAATTGGGTCTGATTCCAAGGTTTCCATGGACATTAACAATGGTGGTCCAGAAAATATTTCTCTTCCCAATGGAAAGGGGTTGTCCAAGATCAAACTATTTGACCATATGGTAAAGAGAAATGGGTAGTTATGGGATCGTTCCATGTGTTGACCCCAAATAGTCTATTTGTTTTACTACCAATTGAGGGGACATTGGAAACAAAGCTGCCCAAAATGCCTGAAAGATCATAGAGATAATAAAATCAAGTTGAGTGACTCTACTTCAGGTACATCCATTATCTGAATCCATTGTTTTATAAGTTCCTATTCATAGACTCTTAATACATGACGTGATGATCACATTTGATGGTATTAAAGGAGCTAAGAGAAAGAAAGAAGCTTGAGCAAGAAGAGTTAAATCTGATCTTAAGAAATGGATTTGGTCACATGGTTTGATGATTAGAATTTGGAGCTGCTACTAAGGAGTTTGGATAATTTAAATTTCTATTACTCTTCGGATATATCTAGAAACATGGTTTTCGTTTTATGCTTTGTAAGGACAAGTTCAAAATTTTTCGTTTATTTTCAATAAAAGTGAAATTTTGGTTCATTTGGTTGCCTCATTTTATATATTTTCTTGCAATGGAATTTATAAAAGTGTTGGTTACATTTCTAATATTAGCAATATTAATTGTGGAATTGATTCTTATGATATCGTTTGTGATATTGTCATAATTCACCAAGTGAAAAGAAATCTCATCACTAACTGGACAGATACCTGGTGTTGTACAAGTCATGTTGTATAATATATGAGAATCTTGTTCGTTGGAAAACTATGAGTAATTCATTGATCACATCTTTATGTCAGTCAAGTGAAGGACTAATGGATCTAGTACATGTTGATATGGACTATTCAGATCCACCACAAAGGACGATAACTCTATTCGTTATGATTTTCTAATGTTTCGGTAAATATGTTTTGTTCATAAGATTCCACAGAATTCTACTACTTTAGAAAAGGTTTTCAAAGAATAGCAGAACAAATAGAAGAATCTTTTAGGTAGAAAGATAGAAGTTTCTCCAATCTTTGAAAGGAATGGAGAGTACTTTAGCATCATGTTTTATGATCATCTTCATGATTGTGGAATTTATAAAAGTGTTGGTTACATTTCTAATATTAGCAATATTAATTGTGGAATTGATTCTTATGATATCGTTTGTGATATTGTCATAATTCACCAAGTGAAAAGAAATCTCATCACTAACTGGACAGATACCTGGTGTTGTACAAGTCATGTTGTATAATATATGAGAATCTTGTTCGTTGGAAAACTATGAGTAATTCATTGATCACATCTTTATGTCAGTCAAGTGAAGGACTAATGGATCTAGTACATGTTGATATGGACTATTCAGATCCACCACAAAGGACGATAACTCTATTCGTTATGATTTTCTAATGTTTCGGTAAATATGTTTTGTTCATAAGATTCCACAGAATTCTACTACTTTAGAAAAGGTTTTCAAAGAATAGCAGAACAAATAGAAGAATCTTTTAGGTAGAAAGATAGAAGTTTCTCCAATCTTTGAAAGGAATGGAGAGTACTTTAGCATCATGTTTTATGATCATCTTCATGATTGTGGAACTATATCACAATTGATCCTCAAAGAACATCTTAGTGAAAATGTGTGACTAAGAAGAGGAATCGGATTTTGTTGAAAAATAGTTCAATAAAGAGATGAATCATACTTCATTCCAAATCAAGTTGTAGAGCCATGCTCTAGTAACTACAAATTGTATCTTGAAACTCATTTCAAACTAAGAAGGTTGAAAACACCTCAAAATATGTGGAGTAAAAAAAAATTGTTACTCTAGCACATATAGAAATGGAGTTGTGATGTTTATTCGTTAATCAAGAAACAAAGGATAAATTGGGACTTATTCTATGAAGTTTTTTCTTGTTGGGAATCCACATGAACTTTTGAATATTTATTTTAGCTCGTAAAGAAGATAAAACTTATATGTCAAGAAGTCCGTGGAAGTCGTATTGATCTTGAGAGTTTCAAGAATCAACCGACAATAAACCTTTTAGTTATCACTGGCACGCGACCTGAGGTTGATAACCAGTCGTGTTTGATTGAGACATTCTTATTTATGTACACCATCCATTTGATTTGGCAATGCTTATGAGTTCTATGTTTTTTATTTAACTACATAATCAAAAAGCACGTTGGTCAGTGAAAGTACATTAATAAATATGGGTGAGTTGCTAACAACATGGAAGCACTGTTAGGCCCTTATGCTACCAGAAGTCAAGAAATTTAGAATAGTGAAGTTTAATCCATGAAGGAAAGCAAAATTTGAATTTAGTTTTTTCCTAAACCTTATCTTATGATTATAGGATGCAAATGATAGATTCATATGGATTGGAACGTATGCACCTTGAAATCTATGGGGTAAAGATTCACTCTAATTCATGAAAATGATTATAAGGAATCACTCTCGCTGGAAGATTTTAAAAATCTGATAAAGATCAATATGGATATTGGCTATGTTAATTGCATTCTCAAATTCATAATATGATTACGAAATCCCTTTTTCATATTTGAAATTGTGAGGAATAGCAAACGAACCGTTTGAACTTTCATAACATATATCTATAAGTTTTGAAAGGGTTTAAACACACACATAAACTATCTAATTAAGGTGCATATTCTAAGAAGCCTAGTTGGAGACTTATCGAAGCATCGTGTAACAGAAATATGTACTTCAGTAAGAAATTCAAGAGTAGTAATTTCTAGAAGCCCAGTTGATTTTTGGATACATGTCAAAGCTAGTGGGAGCATAATTGTTATGCTAGTATTGTATTTTGACAATACTGTTCGTAGGGAACAAAGTTTTTAATTTTCAATTTTCAAAGTTTGGTAATTGTTTCGCTGTAGTAGACTTAAGGAAGAGGGAACTCGTAATTCTTTTTTAATCTAAAGGATTAGATCGTATAGTTTAATAGAACTTAGTCATAGACGTATATGAATATCATGTTAAAATGGTTCGACATAGGAAATTATATATATGGAAATATTATAGAAAGATATTGAACAGATATCAGATCCTTATATAATATATAATGAGTCGAGTCCCATATGCTTCGGATGTAAGATCAATTACATATGCTATAATATTCACGTATTCTAATTTTTCACATGCTCGGAGCATTGTGAGAGAAAAGAACTAGCATTTTGTGTGACTAAAGTTGTTAAACAATTGTCAAGAACATTCTAAGATTATACCAAAAGATTGGTTGCTTATGGACAGTTAGGAGTATGATATTAATTTGGATAGACCATAGTGACATGATTCTGGATTGAGATGGTTCTTGATCAGAATTGACGGTCATATGGAAATATGGAAATGTTTCCATAATGGGAGATACTTGAAAAGACTACATGTGAGTTGGAAACGTTAATGTAAGAGAAGTGTTCAAGGAGTGTACCTTGAATTTGAACCTTCATTATCATGGAATTGTTTCTAGTAACAAAATTATAATGGAACATTTAGTAATATCGTTGGCTCAATCTCTGTGACTTTGAAGCCTCGACATTACAAAAGGTCAATGCATGTAAGGTTGGAATTCCAATACACTTTAGATAGAGATAGGAATGTGGAATTGTAAAATGAGCATCATTGGAATAGTGTCCGGTCAATATGTCCACAAAGGAAGGACCATAGAGAGGCATAGTATGCATGTTCATAACATGGCATAACTGATGTTATTTAATTCAAGTGGAAAGTTGAATACTTGAAACATTATATAATGAATAAATTCGTAATTATTATGGTGATTAAATAATAGATATTTTTTATATTCAATAGGGTTGAGACCATTATTAATTAGTTTATTATTGTGTTTGTCACACCCCCGGACCAGAAGGCGGAAACGTCCGGAGGCGGGTGACTTCATTGTGCAGTATCATAACCATTGAATATAAATGAAACAAAGCAATCCAAACATCATACATTGAGATAACAAACTTACATTGTTTACATATTGTATTTGTTCTTCGAGTTACACAAAAGATACATAAGTAGAAAACTTCAAACTACAACTAAATAGTCTTGCATCAGCGTCCCTTGTTACCTGCTTACTAGATCCATGAGAATACAAGTCATTTTGAAAAGCATCAACTAAAAAGTTGGTGAGTTCATAAGCATTTTTGTATAAAATCGTTTACACTTGTTTTAGAATCGTTCTCATTGTACTTTTAGAAAATCCGATATTTTCTATGAAATCGTTTGAAGTCTTGCCTTGAAAATCAAGGATATATGTGTGTATGACATTACTTTTGTTCATCCTTATAAGGAGTGATTTTTGAAAAGTAGTGTGATTTGAAAAGCGAGATGTGTACGAGAATAGTTCTTTGAATAGTAATAGTCAACCGTTTCCAGAAAAATACCTTATTTTCAAAAAGGAAATATGGTTAAAAATTTTGTTCCTTTTATCGAGTAAAATTGAGTGTGTGCGTTCTATTTTATCGTTATCGAAATCATAGAAAAATCGTTTTCTCCAGAAAATCCTATATTTTCTGCTATAAAATATTCGTAATTTCTAGTTTATTGTTATCGAAATCGTAGAGATATCGTTTTCCCCAGAAAATCCTATATTTTCTGCTATAAAATAATCGTAAGTTCTAGTTTCCAACTATGTATATGTGTGGGTTAGTTTATCGTTATCAAAACCGTTTACAAATATTTTCCACAGAGTCCGCTTTTTAATTTGTAAAAATAGCAGTATTACGACTCTATACTTGTTAGGAGAAAGAATCAATCTGGCTATTTTGGACATTTTACGCGATGAAGAAGGACAGTCAACACAACAAATGTGGACCATCACATATCACGTGTAGGACAGTCAACACAACGTGCCAAAATTTATTTATGAGGTTTTCCTTACATAAATTTCTAGTTAATAGAACATATTCTAGTGAGTCGTTATAACCATACTAATCTGACGGAGTGTCTGTTTTGGTGTTTCTCAGATGCCCTCGGTTTGGAAAAGACATTTGTCACCCTAGACTGGCCTGTCTAGCTGTAGCGAACAGCGAAGGTGCGGGGTGTCAACCCCATATAGATCTATACATAAATTCTCGCTCTACCTCCAGGAGACTCTGGCTATAACTCCTTACAGGACTTAGACGTACACTAATATTTTTATATTTAGGCACTTTTGAGATTTGTCTGACTAGAATTAACAACCTTTTGAGCAATCTTTAGAGATCCAATATTTATTAGATATATAATGAAATGCGTACTCATTGAATAGAAATATCGTTCTCGTTCCATATCGTTGATTCTGCTCGTTAACTGGGTGCTCATGTTCGTTCCTTTTCGTTTATTGAAAAACAAGTCATTTTAGTCAAGAGAAAAGTGTCAAGTTATAATTTGTATAAATTTATAACTGCCAGTTATGACACGCATTTTCTGTTTTATAACATATAGAACACTACTTATGTTGTTGGAAGTTTTACGACATGCAAATATTTCTGTCATAAAGGCTCTATTTGTGTAATTTCTTGACGCAAACTTTTATGTTGAATATTTATAAAATACTCCCAGATAGTTTGAAAAATATTCACAAAGTTTCTATTTTTGAAAAATCACTAGAAATTGTGTCCACTTAGTAAGGTCCCTTTTGATAACTTTTAACTTTAGACATGAAAGCATAGATAAAGGGGTTAAGTTGGACACACTCAATAGTTGGGAGGCTCTTTTGCACAAACTATCCCCTGTTGTTTATGAAATTGAGAAATCCTACGTTCATGAGTATATTACTAAAATATTGATTTAATAATATTTCACACACACATACAAACATAAGTATATATGCAATCATTAAAGAGTTTAGGCAAGATTTGACTTGTACTCTCCCCCAAAAACATTAAAACATTGAAAAATGTGGGGTATGAAGCTCACCTTGAGTTGGTTGAGGAGTTATCTGGAGTTATGGAGTGAAGATATCGAGCTTAAACTATGGCTGAGATGAGGAACTTCTCTGGGGAAATGTTTTCTTTAAGGTGATTATCACATATTATTATGAATAAAATAATATGGATTCATCTTGAAATATTATAAAATATTAGATGATTAGGGGAATTTACCTTACAATTTCCCAGGAAGAAGTTGAGAAACTTCCTTTCAGCAAGATTCCTTGTTCTTCCTTTGGAGATGAGTGTGTGAGAGAAGATGAGAGGAGTGAGAGGAAATGGAAGGTCAAATCTTTCTTCTACTGTCGTTGCTTAAGAGTATAAGAAAAGGAAAGGAATCTTCGGTGTATGGGGATCCGGTGGTCCATGCATGGATATTTGGTGGGTAAAGCATGGGATACTATGATTTGCATGGGGAAATGAGGATTTCATCAAATCACAAAGTCAATCCCTTTGTCCTTTTCTTGATTTAGGATAAGGTTTTCCTAAATCCCGAACATTTATTTTTATGAAAAATATGCTTAAAATAATTGATTTTAGCATAAAATAAGGGTTTAAGGGGTTTAGGATAGGAAAATACGAGTTTGGTGTAATTTTCGGCATCAAAATGCCTTAAAATGGTGAAAAAGTCCGAAAATAATGAAAATCCGGAGTGGGATCAAGCTCCTACGAAGGTCCGAAGGGCTTAGGAGAAGTTCTGGAGTCAGCTTCTAATTTCTGAAGTAAAGGAGTACATTTCCGAAGCACTTTCTCGGATTCCGAAGCCATCTGCTTAATTCCGGAGCGAAGCCAGCAGTCCGGACCGAGGGTTCCGAAGTCGGCTGAACTTTCCAAAGCGAGACTAGCCTTCTGTATGAGAGGATACTGCGAGATGGTCCGGATGAGAGGCTTCCAATGCAAAGAAGGTTCTGAAGCAAAGGAGGTTCCGAAATGAGAAGCTTCTTGGTTTCTTAGAAGGTATCCGGACCAAGAAGAGTCTGGACCAAGAGGTTCAGGACCAAGAGGAATCCGGACCAAGAGGTTCCTTTTGAGGTTTCCTCTTCCGGTTTTGAGCTGTTTTCGACTGAGGAAGGTACTTAGGGAGATTTGAGATACATGGAGAGATTTGGAAGAGATTTCACATACTTGGAGAGATTTAGGAGAGATTCCCTATACTTGGAGAGATTTCGCATATTTAGAGAGATTTGGGAGAGATTTCACATACTTGGAGAGATTTGGGAGAGATTCACTATACTTGGAGAGATTTGGCATACTTAGAGAGATTTGGGAGAGATTCACCATACTTGGAGAGATTTGGGAGAGATTCACTATACTTGGAGAGATTTGGCATACTTAGAGAGATTTGGGAGAGATTTACCATACTTGGAGAGATTTGGGAGAGATTCATAATACTTAGAGAGATTTGGGAGAGATTCACTATACTTGGAGAGATTTTGGAGAGATTCACTATACTTGGAGAGATTTGGGAGAGATTCACTATACTTGGAGAGATTTGCATTCTAACACTATATGGCTCCTTAAGAACTCATATTGAACATTTAGGTGTGTTAGCACAAGTCTCACAATAGTCCTTGCTTACTTGAGGATGAAATTTCCTAGCCAAAAAAGCTAGTTGTGACAGTGTTTCACCTTCCATGTTTCCTGAATAATTTGACTATTCAAATTCCACAGTCATTTATACTTTTAGAAATAAGTAGTGAATTAAGGTTGTCATGAATTAAGGTTGTCATGAATTGGATTGTAGATTGTCTAAGGAGTTTAGACGTAGCAATTGTGTTGTTATAATATTCATGAGTACTTAGAAAATGGAGATGATAATTCTGAGATGATAATATCTTATATTCTTGAAATTGAGATATATGAGTTGTAATTTATAAATCGGTTGTGATTTGGTATTGCAAAAACGCAACAGTAACGCAATGTCATAAAACGTAGTGTCATTTATGATTTGGTGAGTAGAAGATACAAGCATGTGAGTCAAAATTTATTTGTTCCTTTTGCCCTAACACGAAAAAGCAATATCTTTGGCCCCCTCGATGATTTGATGTCGACATCTGAAGTGCTTTGTCGAGCTCGACCTGAATTGATGTGTTCAATTAATAGTCTAAATTCAGTCGTCATAAATCGGGAAATCGAGAAATAGAATTTTGGACAATGAGATTGATTTCAATCCATGTCTCATATCCATATGATACCTAGAAGAATGGTGGAATATTTGATCACTTATCTAAATGACAAATATCTGATCGGATCAGAGTTCAACAGTTGCTTCGGAAAGCACCATTTGTTGTTTAATTTGGAAGTATACATGTAATCTAGTTTTAGACATATCCAAGTGGGAGACTATTGGATTAGGTGTCTAATACAATAATTTAAATTAGTATAATCTTGAATTATTACCAAAGTTCTTTTGGGTTGCCCTCAAACCTAATAATTGAGTGAAAATACTTTTTGGAAAGAGAGATTGGCTTATTGATTTATTATATAGTTAATAAATTAAGTAGAAATCAAAAAAAATGATTTATTAATATATTATGAGAATAATGTATTAATTAGAAATAGTATTATTTAATTATGAATTAATCAGAAATTGATTGGAATTAATTTTGGGATTAATTGGATTATTTAAAAGTAGAAGGACTAAAGGTGACAATGTTCAAAAGTTAAACATTGGCTAATTCTACAAACTCTCTATGAGGGGGGGGGGGCAAATTCTAGATTGTCTTTAGGGGTTTTCTTGGGCAATAAGGAAGCCTAGGAGTCCATAGGGAGTAAGAAAAGGGGATAAGGCTTATCTAAGGAAACCTTTCTTATCCTAGTTCCCTTAGTCACCTATATAAACCATCCTAAGGGTTCATAATTTCGTCCAGCCCTTCTACAAGAGTGAGAAAAAAGATTATCATTCCCTCCCCTCTCTCCTTTTTAGCCTCCAACTTGCTAGTGTTTGGGTGTGAGCCATTAGAGACACAAGACTTCTGGTGCTTGCTTTCTGAAAACCAATAAATGAAGGATTACTAGTTTATTTTCAATAATAAGCTAAGGTAAGTATTTTCTAATAACCCTTTTGTGATTTTCAAAAATAGCAATGTAGTTCGAGGGTTCCTAATGTTCAATAGTTGTTTGCAAATCATAGTGAAATCATAGATCCTTTATGGTGCATGTGAACTTTGGGGTTATGTTGAACCACCAAAAATAGATTTTTTTGTAACATATAAAACCCATCAGGATTATAGCATAGATCCAGCAAGAATACATCATTTCTGGACCTTTATGAGTAAAAAGCTTCAAACTTGCTCATTAGTTTCATAGATCTTGTTAATTTTCATATTTGTCACTTTTTTGTCACTTTAGTGCATAAAGTTTAGATCTTGAAAATTTGTGACCTTGTTATGGATAAATTTGGAAACTTTATCCATCTAAACATCATATTAATTCAGATCTGAAAGTTGGAGACTTGAACTTAATGTATTAAGTTGAGAAAGATGCATTTTTGGTCCCTTTAAGACTTAAAGACTAGATCTTGGTTATTTAAAACATACTAATGGATAAAGTTGAAACTTTATCCGTTATGGAGCTATTAGGAACCATAAAAATGTGATCTTGGTCCCTTTCTTCCCTCTATGCAAGAGTTATGCTGCCTTGGTTTGTGTATTAAGTTAGGGTTTTGGTATGTGGGCTCTTTCTAGCCATAGAAAGTCATAAAGTTGGAAACTTTATGACTTAGAATATTATTGTAACGCCTGTGTTTCTGGGCTAGGCATTAATGATGATGTCATAGTCTAGGTTAACCTTTGTAACCCATTTTGAAATAATAAGAATGTATTATTTGAGTATTATGTGTTCTATGTTTAATTATGTGGCCTAATTGAATTAAGAATAAAAATAAGCGTAAAAATAAAATGTTAGATAAAACCGATATCGATACATGAGACATAGTGGTCGTGAAAAGGATTCTGTATATATAAAGAATGTCGAAATCCGAGTTATAACGAAGAAGTTATGACATGTCGAAGTTTCGCGACAGAACCGACACGACGCTGAATGACGTAAAATATGAATTTAAGATAGAGCGATATATAGCCTTAGTTATCTAAACAAAAGTTGTAGAATACGTTAAACCGAGAGCGTGCATAAAAAGAACGTCTAAATCTGAATTCGTATGACGAAGTTATGATTTTTTGAAGTTTCGACTTAGCAGTATGCAGCTCGAAACTCGAATATAAGATCGAGTGATTTTAGCCGAAACAATCTAAATGAGAATCAAAGATCTCATCGATAGTAGTCCAACGGTGAAAAGACAGACGAAAACGGACGTCAGATAAAGAAGTTATGAATTTCTAACGGAGTTTTCCTGTCTCGGCCTACTAAAAATAATATAATAAAAACAAAGTCAAAATTAGCCGACATAGTCTAAACGAAAGTTGTAGAGCATAATCTTACCTACGTATGGATATAAAGAACGTAGAAAACGGAGATCGTATGTGAAAGTTATGAATTGCTAAAGTTCGAGGCGCGCATCCCAAATGGGGAACGCCCCGCGTTCGGAGCCCAGAGCCTGTCCCGTCGCCTGTTAAGTCTGAAGTTCGTAAGCAGTGACGCATGGCGGAATACGCTGCGTTCGTTCACGGAACGTGCTGCGTACGGGAACGCATTGCGTTCGTTTAGGAAACGCGTTGCGTTCGAAGGGTCAGCCTCCCCCTATAAATAGAATGCAAGGTCTCCGGGATTTGTTGCTCATTTCTTCTCTCTCACTCCTTATTGCCTCATTTTGCATGTAATTTATACCCCCGAAGCCCTGGTATCGTCCCAAGACCCGAAGCGAGTCCCGAATCCCCGAAGATCCCGAGAAGTAAAGTTTCCGAGCCGAAACTCTGCCCGCTAGAAGCCCGGTTTTTGTGAAGATCTCCCGGTTTCACCGAAGAAATACTACTCTTATAGTCGTAGTGCTGCCTGATCATCTTCTGATCAAGTGAGTGTATATTCCCTTTCTTCTAACACATAGATATGAAGTATCTACTTTAGAATACGTGTTACGTGTGTATAAATATATGTGTATATATATGTTATCTGTTTATTTGGGATGAGTATTGAATGAGTATCTTATCAGTTTTTAAGTTACATATGAATGCATTTGTATGTTGTTATCTACAAAAATGTTGGGTAGAACTTGGGTAGATAGTTGATGCGTGATAAACTGATGAGAGGCCTCGATGTGATTGTGATCTAGTCATTCAGCAGATTATGGATGACGACCATAGACTCTTTCTAAACTGTCATGTGGAATGGTGGCAGGCTCATAACCTATAGGTGTTGGTGAACTTGGGTGTTCATTTGTTGTATTCTATCCCCCTCATGGTTGCCTTAGGACATTCATTGCTGAGGAAACCCCTTTGCAGTATTGTCTGTCCCGATGAAAATCCTAGATTAGGTCCCTTGTGATAGTTGTTGTTTTAGGGACGTAAGTGAGGATAACGGGAATGGGTAATCAAGTTATTGTTGTTTGGTGAAATTAAATATAATTATTTATTGTGGGTTGAAAACCCTATATGCTCACCAGGATCCCAAGCCTGACCCACTCAGGTTCTTTCTATTACAGGTAGTGGCACGAGAGCATAAGTTGGAGAACTTGTGAAGATGTTTTAGTTTATAGACCAGTAGTTATATATAACTGTGTAAGGTCTATGTTTCATTGTTTATGCTTTTGTGTCTGTATCGGAACATGACATCCCGAGTTTTGATATATAATGAAAATACATTTCTTTAAGAAATGCTTTGATAAATCTTATTTTATCATGTAATGTTTTGGGGACAAATTCCGCAACTCTTTTAAATCAATGGATTTACTCTGAAATTATTTTAAAAGAATAAATGAAACCGGTCTTTTCTGGCCGTGATTTTGAGGATGTCACAATTTTTGGGACTAGATTTGAGCTTTGGACGTAAGATCTTAATGAAATAATCACTTAATGAAAGTAAATGGAATTGGTCGAGTACGTTGGGCGTACCTGGTAGTACGTTGAGCATACCAGGCTAGAGCCTTGTAATCAAGAAGGGATCTACTACGCTGAGCATAGTGATTGAGTACATTGTGCATACTCGGTCTGTGTTGACCTCCTTTGACTTTTTGACTTTTTGAATTTGACCAAGTTTGACCTAAGGGCAAATTGGGTAATTTGAATAGTAATTGAGATTTGGGTCCTTGTTAATTATATAGGTAACCGGTAGAGATGGCTTTTGGAGCAGTGGTCGGTGCAGCTATTCTTTCAAATTGTGATGTGAGTCTCCTCACTGTACTTATGGTTCGAAAGCATCAATACCGACCCACTGTGTTATGTTGTAGGATAGTAGCGCTCTTCATGACACTTACTGATATATGTGAATGTGCTTGTTGTCTTTGTGACTCTTGCTAGGATGACTGTATGTGTAGCTATAGGGGTGAAATAGACCCGTATCGGTTGAAAGAATCTGAAGGAGTCGGAAGAGACACAGAGATTCGGAAGGGACTCAGATAGTCAGAAGGGACTCAGCGAGTCGGTAAGGACTCGGTGATTTAGAAGGGACTCAAAGAGTCGTAAGGGACTTATGGGTAAAATACACCCGTTATATGTTTTAGTATGATATGTATGTATGATGTGGATCTATGGTATGTGGTACTTTGGGGAACTCACTAATTTTGTGCTTACAGTTTGTGTTTATGGCTTCAAGTATTTCCGTTCAAAAAATTCTAATCATCATTTTTTTTGTTCAAGAAAACCCAACGAACTTAACATTTTGTTTAAAAAATCCAAACTATTGTTTTTGTTTAATTCTCATTAAGGCCAATCGGCTAATAGAAGTCAATGAAGAGAAACAGATTACATGGAATTAAATATAGAGAAAATGACTTGTAAGACCAACGAAGTTTCCAACCCATTCAAAAAACCACAATCATGTTTTGTTTGCTCAAAAAAACCTAACGAACTTAACATTTTTTCTAAAAAAAACCCAACGAACATACACTTTTGTTCAATTCTCATTAGAGACAACCAGATTCATTAGGTATACAATTAGTTGTCAAATGACATGGCATTATAGTTAATGACATGGAATAAACCGATTAGAGTTGCCCTTTATATATCGATTTAGAGCTTGGAGAAGAGAAAAATGAACGGTGTCTGTTTTCGATATCTTGTAATGGCTATTTCTTCTTCTTCTTCCTCTCAATCGTTGATGTCTAACTCCAGATCTACAAAGAAGCATTAGGCTTTCAATGTTTGGAATGAACACTATTTTAGACAAATGAAGGACGTCAGATTAGAATTGTTTTTTATATATCGATTTAGGGCTTGGAATGAAAACTGAAATCTGTGATTCCAACTGTAATCAACAACATTCTTTTAGACAAAAAAAACATTAACCCATCAAGACACAATTGCAGTCACTACAAATTAGCATTAATTCTCACAAAATTGCATTGCTAAAACATAAAGACTACATCATCAGTATCACTACAAACATAACAAATAGGAGGATGATGCAACACTTGTGAATCCATAAATTCCTTCTCAAATCTCAATTATGCCAATCCCTTATTTGTCCTCACTTTATAAACATTAAAATAAAGTTCATTGCAAACATTCCAGGCCCAATGCTTCTTTGTAGATCTTGCCATCTTCAATTAGACATCAACGATTGAGAGGAAGAAGAAGAAGTAGCCTTTAATAGAGATCGAACACAGACGTCATTTGTTTTTCTATTCTCCAAGCCCTAGATCGATTTATAAAGGGAAATTCTAATCTATTTATTTCATGTCATAAAATATAATTCCATTTCATTCGTCAACTAAATGTATAATGAATCTGGTTGCCTCTAATGAGAATTGAACGAAAATGTAAGTTCTTTGGCTTTTTTTAGACAAAAGGTTAAGTTTCTTGGGTTTTTTTGAATAGACAAAACATGATTGGGGTTTTTGAACGATTTGGAAAATCCGTTGGTCTTACAATTCTATTTCTCGATATTTAATTCCACATAATAAACATTGTCATATGTTTCTCTTTGTTGACTTCTATTAGCCGGTAGAGTCTTTGTTAACCCATAGATGTCGGTTGACCTTAATGAGAATTGAACAAAAGTATAATTTAGTTGGGATTTTTTTAGACAAAAGGTTAAGTTCGTTGGGTTTTTCTGAACAGACAAAAGATGATTGGGGTTTTTTGAATGGCTTGAAAACTTTATTAGGCTTGTAAGTCATTTTAATCTTATAAAAAGCAACCATGCATCAGATAAAGAACAACCTTGTTGCATTTCTATAGCAATCGGAAGACCACATGCTTCATTTATCCCTACAACCATTGTCCCCTATCAATTTTAAATATAATGTTTAATAAATTAAATTATTGAAAACAAAATAAATAAATAAAGTTTAGTTATGAATTGAACTCGAAGTTGACTAAAAAAAACTTGAAATTGTTTCATTTTGTTCTTAATGAACTTTAAGGGTCCGAAGATGATAAAGCAACATTCACCTCTTTAGGGGAAGAACCTATCTTTCTTTGTACAACCTAAAAACAAATTATTAAATATTAAATAATTTGTTATTTAAAAATAGAGATTGAAAAGTCAACTTATAACTTACATTGTGGTCAATAGGGATCTCGAACATGAGGCTTCCGTCATCTAGTATACTTGAAGTTTGTACTTGCTACTTTCTTTATACTGGAATCCTTTCACTCCAGTCAAAACACACTAAAATCATGTGTTAATTTTTAGATTATTCTTTTGTGTATATGAATATGATTAAATAAATTAAAAAGATGAAATAAATGAAAAGTACAAGTACCTTGATTTTAACCTCGACATTGTTGGTTCAGCCCTGTTTCACACAGCAAAAACAGAGAAAAAAAAGGAGAAGATAGGGGCAACTGTTTTGTGTTTATTCCCATTCTATTAGCTCATCAACTACAAGTATATTTAAACAAGATAAATTCAACTACTTATCCTAAAATTACTGCACCTACTGGCCACTAAATCTCTATGTGGTATACTTAGTCATACTCCTAACAAAAGACTAAAATACCCCTAAATACAACACATAACTTTGACTTGGTTTGGATTAACACCAACAGACATGAAAGGCTTTATGTCTTGATTCGGCCCATTTAACTGATAAAGTGCTCATGTGTTTGAAAGGGTTTTCAGTGTTTCTACCATATGAAGAAGAAGAGAAATTAAATATCCTCCTAACTTTTGTACCTACCAATCCTCCTACCCATTTAAATGATGACATGTGTCATGTTAGTATCCCAAAATATCATTAAATTTCAATAAATGAACATTAAATGTTACACATGTCACCATTTAATTGGGTAGGAGGATATGTAGGAACAAAAAGTAGGAAGATATTTAATTTATCGAAGAACAATGACTCTCACTAGCTTGAGCTTCTCTCTTATTTGAAAAGTCAAGAATAACAGTGGTCTCTTCTGTAACCGTATTATGATTATGAGTGGAAAATTCATCATGTTCCCTATGAAGGGGAATAAGAACACAAGAATTTGATGACACTCTTCCATTAACATGAGGTGTAGTAGTACCTACATAAATGCATCATATTTTAATACGGTCATATGGATATAAACAAATTGAATATGTAGTAAGCGGTCATTTGATAGTTGCTAACTGGGTTAGAATAGACTGAGTTAGAGGCTTGGACTTAATCCAAAGAAAAAAATGGATACGAAAAACATGGACCAAAGACCAAGCCCAAAACTGAAGAGTAAAACTCAATTGCTAGCTTTTTTTCTCGGGCCATATTAGAAGAAAAGTGGTGGACTCTGTCAAATGTTATCAAATGTTATGACCGAGTCAGGGGGTTTTGAAGTAAATCAAACACAATTATTGGAAATAAGGATTGAGTCCTAGCTTTGGACCCGATCAGAACCATGTTAATTATGTTTTTTTATTTGTTATATATTATTATTATTAAACAAACAAACATGGACAAGGCTTTCTACTTAATTAAACAAAATAACATCGACAAGATTTTTTATTCTTAATTATAAAGAACCAAAAGAACTAGTATACCTTGGTCATCTACCTATATTGGAGTTGCATTTTGAGAGGCTTGATTATTTGAGGATCCAAAAACATATTCCATATGAAAAGGAACCGAAGAATTTGATGACATATTTCCATAGTCTACGTACAGTTTAAAAAAAAGAACTTGAAGCAAAGAAATGATGATAGAAAGTTGGTAGCGTGATGATAATGTGTCATTATTATAAATCATACTTCACCAAGTTATATTATATATCCATACAACACTAAACCGGAAAAAAAGAAAAGAAACAGGGGCTTAGTGTGCATTCTTTTTTTAGATTTAAAGTATACATAAATTAGGCACAAAAGGCAACGAAAACATGACCATAGTATATAAACAAACCAAATGTTCATGGGAAATTTTGTTATGTTTATTTATTTATGAAATGGTTTTTGGCACTTTAGCACAAAAAAGTTTGGTGAATTTACATATTTAGTCACTCAAGTATTTTTTGTGCACAATAGGTCATTAAAATTAAGTTTTACCTATCAATTGCACCATTATGTGACCTAATAAGGCGGATACTTTGGTGATGTTGGCAGATTTCTATATTTTTTAAGGGTTGTGTAATCTCTCACTTCTTTATCTAAAAATGGCAAAACTTATCTCCATGTTACTTGCTTTCATCTTCATCTTCACCTTTATTCTTGTTGCTAGACCTACTGCAAATCCACTAGAAGGTTAACACCATTGACACCATTCTTACTAATGACTAACACCATTGACATCGTTCTTTCACTCTAAATTCTGATTTCATAAACACCTACTAATTAGTGTTGTAAAACTCGCCGAGTTGGCCGATTACTCCTCCGAGTACTCGCTACTCAGCCCCTTGCCAAGACGAGTTACAGATTCCCGAGTACTCCCTGATGGGCCCCTTAATGAACTGAGCAATGTTGAAAATCGGTCAACTAGGTGATTAATATGTATAATATACTTAATGATTTATTATTTATCACATACACCTGTGATTATTACTACATATATATATATATATATATATATATATATATATATATATATATATATATATATCTTAAATTTTCAGTAATTACTCACGAAATGAGACTGTTATGTGTTTTTCAATTTTTGTGTATTCACATTTATCTAATTTTGTTATATATTTCAATCAACTTATGGTTTTAACTTACGATTTTGACATATATAATTTCCCTAAAAATATTTCTACATGAATTACCAAATCCGAGTACTCGCTACTCGGTAGTCGACCGAATAGGTACCGAGTAACGAGTTTTACAACCTTGCTACTAATGATTAACACCATTGACACCATTCTTACTCGTGATGTGTGAAGTTCATCAAGAGTTGAAGTTCACATTCTACTTCCCACCACCATCCACCATCGTCCACCACCATCAACCCCCTCCATCTATCATCGTCCACCACCACCTAACTGCTATTAATGCTAATGAAATTATCATCATCGTGTGATTCTAACCATTATTGTAAGTCAAATAGTGTCTCCTCCTTACTGCCTCAACTCAAAATAACAAGATTAAAAAATAGAAATTAATCACAACCACCACCATACAATCCACCACCAAATATGGAGGCATACATTACCTTTAAGGAAAACACAGATCGATAACATTCAAGAAAAACACAGATAGATTAGCTTTAAGAACTTCACTATCTTTATGAACTTAATCTCTCTCAAAGAAACCTATATCCAGATTGATACTAAAGAAAAAGATTAGCTATCACTATCGCTCTCAAACAAGGCGAAAGATTTACCCTTTTCTGCACCATGTAATCGAACTAAAAACTCAAAAACTAAAATAATTGAACCAAAAACTCAAAATCCAGTTTAACTCATGTGAAAATCAAATCCAAACCTGCAAGAAAAATATTTTCACAGATCTGGAATCAAGAATCATCGATGAATAATAGGCTTTTCAGATTTTTTTTCTCATCCACGATTACAGAAACTCATCGTCGATGAAGACAAAGCTATACAAACTCTCATCGGAATGTTACTTTCCGGTATACCTATGGGAGAAAAAACATCGCCATTACTGCCGGATAGAGGTTGTCGTAAAGGAGAATTGTCGTTTCAAGTGAGAGATGAAGGATAATGAATTCAATGATTTTTACTTTTTCTTTTCCTATATTATAAATATTATGTGGCATTGTCTGTCCCCCCTTATTTGCTCTAAAAACCTGATAACCGATTAATAAATTGGTGGTTTCCCAATTTAACATATAAAATATGACTTTTATGACCTATTACGCACAAAAAATACTTGAGTGATTAAATGTGTAAATTCGTCAAATTTTGTTGTGCTACAGTGCCAAAAACTCTTTATAAAAAAACAAACATGAACAAGATTTTCGATTATTCAATTTGGACACAATTAACTTTGTCTAGTCGTCATCTTATAAGGATAAAAAAATAAATATATATATATATATATATATATATATATATATATATATATATATATATATATATATATATATTAACTATATATATATATATATATATATATATATATATATATATATATATAGTCTAGGTTAACCTTTGTAACCCGTTTTGAAATAATAGAAGAATATTATTTGAGTATTATATGTTTTGTGCTTAATTGCTTAATTATGTGGTTCGATTAATTAAGAATAAAAATAAGCGTCAAAATTAAAGTGTAAAATAAACTTGATATCTTTGGTTAATGTTGTAGTAGTTGAAACGAGTTTTCCGAATATATATAGAACTTCCAAATCTGACATCGTATGAGGAAGTTGTGATTTATCGAAGTTTCGACTTAGCGGTATGCAACCAGAAATACTCGATTTGAGATCGAGCGGTTTTTAGCCGAAGCAATCTAAACGAGGATCGAAGGTCTCGTTGTTGATATCGAAGCGATAAAAAGTTAGGCGAGAACGGACATCAAACGAAGAAGTTATGAATTTATAACGAAATTTTTCTGTCCCGACCTATTAAAAATAAATAATAAAAATAAAGTTAAAATTAGCCGACGGAGTCTAACGAAAGTTGTAGAGCGTAGTCTCACCTTCGCGTGGATATAAAGAACGTCGAAAACGGAGTTCGTATGAAGAAGATAGGAATTTTCGAATTTTATTAAATAATTAATAATTAAATTTAATTATTAAATCCGGCATTATCCGAAAAGGAGTCATCGGACTCATCCGAAGTACGCCCAGCGTACTAGCATACGCCCCGCGTACAGCGAAGCATGACACGCCTCGCACTCGAGTTCTTCGGATACGTAAGCAATGACGATTCTGAGACAGTACGCCCCGCGTACTCCGAGGCTCCAGCCTCCTATAAATAGGATGCGAGGTCAGCCGACTCCTTTGCTATTTTTCTCTCTTCTCTCTCCCGTTTTGCATCGATTTGCGTGCCAGAAATACCCCGAAGCCCCGGTAATATTCTCGAGCCCCGAAGCAAGTCCCGAGATCCCGAAGATCCCGAGAAGTGCGGTTCCCGAGCCGAAGTTCTGCCCGCGAGAAGTTCGATTTTTGTGAAGATCTTCCAGATCTGCTGAGGATTACTACTTCTACAAGCCATAGTGCTGTCCGATCATCTTCTGATTAAGTGAGTGTATACTACCTTTCATAAACACGATAATAATACAAGTATGGTTCGAGTGTATTAAGTATATTGTTGTTTATATGTGTGAGTGCGTAGTTACTTTCTTCTAACTCATGATTATGAAGTATTTTATACGAAATACGTGTTATGTGTATAATTTTGTTGTTATGTGTGTGAATGTATATTCATTCTCTTCCATCTCATAGATCTGAATTGCTTTCTATGAAATACGTGTTATGTGGGTGTGCCTCATCTGTTATGTGGAATATATATTGAATGAAAATGATATACAGGTTTTTAAACTATGTATAAAAATATATATTTTTATCTACTAATATGTTGGGTAGAACATGGGTAGATAGTTGGTGTGAAATAAACAGATGAGAGGCCTTGATGTTGTTGTTGTTGTTGTTGATCTAGTTATTCAGCGGAGTATGGATAAAGACCACAGACTCTTTCTAGACAGTCTAGTGGAACGCTAGCAGGTTCATAACCTGTAGGTGTTGTGAACGATGTGTTCACCGGTGTACTCTATCCCCCTCATGGTTGCCTTTAGGATATTTATTGTTGAGGAAACCCCCTTAGCAGTGATATCCGTCCCGATGAAAATCCTAGATTAGGTCCCTTGAGATAGATGTTGTTTTAGGGACGTAAAGTGAGGATAACGGGAATGGGTAATCGGGATAGTGATTGGTTGGTGAAATTAAATATAACTTATTTATTGTGGGTTGAAAACCCTATATGCTCACCGGGCTCCCAAGCCTGACCCACTCAGTTTTAATTGTATTACAGGTAGTGGCGCGAGGGCATAAGATGGTTGAATCATCAAGTTGTTTTGTTTACAAGTCTGTATATGTATATATTTGTTGAATGACTTGTAATGTTATCGTTTATGCTTTATGGTCTGTATCGGAACATGACATCCCGAGTTTTGATTATATAATGAGAATGCATCTCTTGATGAAATGCTTTGATAAATATTATTTTATCATGTTTGTTTTGGGCACAAATTCTGCAACACTTTTAAATTAAAAGGATTTACTCTGAAATTATTTTAAAAAGCATAAATGAAATCGGTCTTTTCTGGCCGTGATTTTGGGGATGTCACAGTTGGTATCAGAGCATTAGTTAAAGCGAACTAGGAATTTGTAGGATTTCTAGACTTAAACTTAGAATGCTAAGTGGAATTTTGAGATGTGTGTCTGTTGGATTTTAGACACGAGCACTAGTTTATTTTAGGAAAGTTGCCTAAAATGCTTTTATGTGCTAAATGTTATATGTTGCCATATATGATATTAATTGTTCGGATCTACGGTCTGTTGTCGGCCGGATCTGGAAACCTTATGTGTGTAGGGTTCTAAGCGTATGCCTACGTTATTAGAACTAGCATGTAAACGTTTCGGAGTGATAAGGATGATTTGAAATCTATCGTGAATGAAGATCTAAATTTCACCTTATTCGGTGTGTAGATCAAAAATGGTGAGAACAAGGAGTGGCGTTGGAAACGCGGATGAAAACAGGAATCAACCGCCAGTGATTGAGCAAATACCTGTTGTAGCAGCAACACCAGAACCAATAACAATGGCTGCGGTGCAAGCCATGATTCGGGCTATGTTAGCCGAACAAAGGGATGAAATGCGACAAATGTTGCACGATAATAAGGACGAACCTATCATACCTATTGAGGAACCCGAATTGATTCCCGAGCAATCGGAGGAAGGGAACAATAGTCGCATTATGAGTCAAGTTGGGACTCAAGGAGAACGAAGGAACGGTCCGGAAAGGAGAAACAACAAGGATGGGCGAATGTACAAGAACTTCTTGGGCGCCAAGCCGCCAAGTCTTTGTGGAAGCCCAAGGCCTGTTGAGATAATGGATTGGATCTCCGAAATGGAGATGGTATTTGAAAGTTGCGACTGTAGCAACAAACAGAAGACTGCCTTTGCAGTTAGACAACTGAAGACTGGAGTATTGAGTTGGTGGAAGTTGTTGGCAGATACTATGCCACGAGGAGAAGCCCTGAAAATGTCATGGGAGGAGTTCTTGGAACAACTAAGGGTGCAGTATTGTTCAGAGATAGATCTGATTGATCTGAACAATGAGTTCCAAAACTTGAAGAAGGGGAGGATGAGCATAGATGACTATGCTACTGCATTCACTGAGAAAATGAAGTTATTTTCGTACCTAGTGCCAACGGAACTCTCCAAGATTGAGAGGTTTGCTAATGGACTGCCTGCCGACTTTGGTCCGACAGTCAAGATGGCAACTACTCTGAAAATGGTTGTTCGTGCAGCTAAGAATGTGGAGGCCCAGCAGAAGGAAAAGGGTCTGGAAAGGATAGATGTTGGTGAAAAGAGGAAGTTCGATGGAACTTCAGGGTCCAATAAGAAAAACAAGTTCTCGAAGTCTGGTTCGAGGGGAAGTGGAGGTGAAGCGAAATGGTGCGACAAATGTAAGAAGAAGCATCATGGAAAATGTGAAGCGCGAACACATGCTACAAATGTGGAAAGCCAGGGCACTATGCCAATGAGTGTACCCTCTCTAAGAAAGTTTGCTATGGTTGTGGTGAGGAGGGACACATGTCGAGGGACTGCCTGGAGAAGAAGGAAGCAGCTAGACCCAACATTCCGCCAAAGCCGAAGGCAAGAGCATTCCAGATGACACTGGAAGCTGCTAAAGATGAAGCTGATGTCGCTTCAGGTACCTTTCTCGTTAACAATTTGTCTGCCCAAATTTTATTTGATTCTGGAGCCAACTACTCCTTTATATCGCATGAATTTGATAGAAAGCTAGCTTTGCCTGTTGATAGACTAGATAATGCCTTTTAGTCGAAGTTGCTAGTGGCAAGTTTGTACCTGTTAGCCATCGTATGAAAAACATCTTAATTGACCTTAATGAGAATAAGTTTCTCGATGAATTATTGCCTATCGAACTAAATGGTTTCGACATCGTGTTGGGAATGGATTGGCTTAGTGCCAATGATGCCGAAATTTTATGCAAGAAGAAATTAGTTAAAGTAAACCCGCCTGGGAAAGATTCGTTTATGGTGTATGGGGACAAACGCAGAGTGAATTCTGGAATCATTTCCCTAATGAAAGCCAAAAAATGTTTGAACAAGGGATGTACGTCATATTTAGCATTCGTGATCGATGCTAAGAAGGAAAAGAAGGTGATGCAGAATATTCCAGTGGTGTGTGATTATCCGGAAGTATTTCCCGAAGATCTTCCTGGATTACCGCCTGATCGACAAGTGGAATTATGTATTGACTTGTTGCCAGGGACCACGCCAATAGCAAAAGCACCTTATCGATTAGCACCGACGGAGATGAAGGAGCTGATGATGCAACTTCAGGAGTTATTGGAAAAAGGTTTCATTAGACCTAGTTCATCGCCCTAGGGAGATCCGGTGTTATTCGTGAAGAAGAAAGATGGAAGTATCAGAATGTGCATTGATTACCGAGAGCTGAATAAGGCAACAATAAAGAATAGATATCCGTTGCCGAGGATTGATGACCTGTTCGATCAACTACAAGGTTCGAGCTATTTCTCGAAGATCGATCTAAGGTCAGGATATCATCAGCTAAAAGTAAGAGAGCAAGATATCGAGAAAACTGCATTCAGAACTAGATATGGACACTACGAGTTCTTGGTTATGTCATTTGGACTAACCAATGCTCCGGTAGCATTCATGGATTTAATGAACAGAGTTTGTAATCCGTTCCTAGATAAATCTGTGATAGTGTTTATAGATGACATTCTGATTTATTCGAAAAGCCAAGAGGAGCATGGCAGACACTTGCGAGAAGTGTTAGAAGTCTTGAAGAAGGAGAAGTTGTATGCAAAGTTCTCCAAATGTGATTTTTGGATTCGTGAAGTCCAATTCTTGGGTCACGTGGTCAACCAAGAAGGGATAATGGTTGATCCAGCAAATATTGAAGCTGTAATGAAGTGGGAACAACCGAAAAGTCCCATGGAGATTCGAAGCTTTTTGGGATTAGCCGGATATTACCGAAGGTTTATCCAAAGCTTTTCTTCGATCGCTACTCCGTTGACAGCTTTGACCTACAAAGGAGCTACTTATGCTTGGAGTGATAAGCATAAAGAAGCATTCGAGAAGCTAAAGAAGAAGTTGTGCGAGGCACCGATACTTTCTCTACCCGATGGAGTTGAAGACTTCGCTGTTTATAGCGATGCGTCTGGGGTTGGATTGGGTTGTGTTTTGACCCAAAGAGAAAAGGTGATAGCATATGCGTCTCGACAGCTGAAGGAGCATGAAAAGAATTACCCGACTCATGATTTGGAGTTGGCAGCGGTAGTTTTCGCTCTGAAAATATGGAGGCATTACCTCTATGGTACGAAGTGCAAACTTTTCACTGATCATAAGAGTCTCCAATATCTCTTTGGTCAGAAGGAATTGAATATGAGGCAACAACGCTGGCTAGAATTACTTAAAGACTACGACTACGAGACACTTTACCACCCCGGTAAAGCTAATGTTGTTGCTGATGCTCTCAGTCGAAAAGTCAATCTTGAAAGGAAAAGGCCAAGAGCGTTGAGAATTGAAGTGGTCTCGACCATCGTGGAAAGTATAAAGAAAGCTCAAGAGGAAGCTTCTGAGAAAAATGACCGAAAGGAGGAACGTTTGGGTAAAACGTTGGTGTTTGGTACAAACGGTCATGGACTGAAGGTATTCCAAGATCGTATTTGGGTACCTAAGTCAGGAGGAATTAGGGATCTTCTGATGGAAGAAGCTCACAAAACCATGTACTCGATTCATCCTGGTAGCACTAAAATGTATAGGGGCCTGAAACCGTACTATTGGTGGCCAACGATGAAGCTTGATGTTGCAAAGTATGTGGCCAAGTGTGTGACTTGTGCGAGAGTCAAGACACAACATCAAAAACCGTACGGGAGTTTAGAACCATTGTCTGCCCCTATGGGTAAGTGGGAAGACATTGCTATGGATTTTGTCACTAAACTGCCCAGAACAAAGAATGGTCACGACATGATTTGGGTGGTCGTTGATCGATTCACTAAGAGTGCGCATTTCATAGCAGCCAAGGAGAAATGGTCTATGGAGAAGCTTTCAAATTCTTACGTGAAGGAAATTGTGAGGCTTCACGGTGTTCCGTTAACGATTGTGGCGGATCGTGATAGCCGTTTCACCTCAAGATTTTGGAAAAGTCTACAAGAGGAATTGGGTACCAAGTTGTGTTTAAGTACAGCTTACCATCCGCAGACTGATGGTCAGAGTGAAAGAACGATACAAACACTTGAAGATATACAGAGAGCATGTACCTTGGAATTCCTAGGTAATTGGGATGAACATTTACCTTTGGTAGAATTTTCCTACAATAATAGTTTCCACTCGAGCATTAAGATGGCACCTTACCAAGCTTTGTATGGACAGAAGTATCGTACACCGTCTTGTTGGCTTGAGGCTGGGGAAAAGCAGTTTATGGGACCGTAGATGGTTCATCAAACTGCTGAAAAGTTGAAAATAATTAGGGAAAGAATGTTAGCAGCTCAGGATCGTCAAAAGAGCTATGCTGACAAGAAGCGAAGACCGATGACTTTTGAAGTTGGAGATTCGGTTTTGCTTAAAGTCTCACCGTGGAAGGGACTTATAAGATTTGGTAAAAGTGGAAAATTGAATCCAAGGTTTATTGGACCGTTTAAAGTTCTTCAGAGGATTGGGAACCAAGCTTACAAGCTCGAACTACCAAAAGAACTGAATGGAATTCATAACACTTTTCATGTGTGTTATTTGAGGAAGTTCACGGGAGAAGTTCCCGATATAATTCCAATTTCTGAATTGAGAATTGATGAGAACAAAAGGTTGATTGAAGAACCAGAGGGAATTGTTGACCGAAAGACTAAGAAGTTGCGACGCAAGATGGTCGACTTAGTGCTTGTCCGATGGAAACGCACGAATGGGCCGAATCTCACCTGGGAGACGGAGAGTGACATGATGGGTCGCTATCCGCATTTGTTTGTTGATGTGTGATTCCAGGGAAGGAATCATTCTAAGGTGGAGAGAATTGTAACGCCTGTGTTTCTGGGCCTGTCATTAATATTGATATAATAGTCTAGGTTAACCTTTGTAACCCGTTTTGAAATAATAGAAGAATATTATTTGAGTATTATATGTTTTGTGCTTAATTGCTTAATTATGTGGTTCGATTAATTAAGAATAAAAATAAGCGTCAAAATTAAAGTGTAAAATAAACTTGATATCTTTGGTTAATGTTGTAGTAGTTGAAACGAGGTTTCCGAATATATATAGAACGCCCAACTCTGACTTCGTATGAGGAAGTTGTGATTTATCGAAGTTTCGGCTTAGCGGTATGCAACCTGAAATACTCGATTTGAGATCGAGCGGTTTTTAGCCAAAGCAATCTAAACGAGGATCGAAGGTCTCGTTGTTGATATCGAAGCGATAAAAAGTTAGGCGAGAACGGACGTCAAACGAAGAAGTAATGAATTTATAACGAAGTTTTTCAGTCCCGGCCTATTAAAAATAAATAATAAAAATAAAGTTAAAATTAGCCGACGGAGTCTTAACGAAAGTTGTAGAGCGTAGTCTCACCTTCGAGTGGATATAAAGAACGTCGAAAACGGAGCTCGTATGAAGAAGATGTGAATTTTCGAAGTTTATTAAATAATTAATAATTAAATTTAATTATTAAATCCGGCATTATCCGAAGAGGAGTCATCGGACTCATCCGAAGTACGCCCAGCGTACTAGCGAACGCCTCGCGTACAGCGAAGCATGACACGCCTCGCACTCGAGTTCTTCGGATACGTAAGCAATGACGATTCTGAGGCAGTACGCCCCGCGTAACGCAATACGCCCCGCGTACTACGAGGCTCCAGCCTCCTATAAATAGGATGCGAGGGCAGCCGACTCCTTTGCTATTTTTCTCTCTTCTCTCTCCCGTTTTGCATCGATTTGCGTGCCAGAAATACCCCGAAGCCCCGGTAATATTCTCGAGCCCCGAAGCAAGTCCCGAGATCCCGAAGATCCCGAGAAGTGCGGTTCCCGAGCCGAAGTTCTGCCCGCGAGAAGTTCGATTTTTGTGAAGATCTTCCAGATCTGCTGAGGATTACTACTTCTACAAGCCATAGTGCTGTCCGATCATCTTCTGATTAAGTGAGTGTATACTACCTTTCATAAACACGATAATAATACAAGTATGGTTCGAGTGTATTAAGTATATTGTTGTTTATATGTGTGAGTGCGTAGTTACTTTCTTCTAACTC
This sequence comes from Lactuca sativa, assembly GCF_002870075.4. Lineage (NCBI taxonomy): Eukaryota > Viridiplantae > Streptophyta > Magnoliopsida > Asterales > Asteraceae > Lactuca > Lactuca sativa. The sequence continues at coordinate 140,667,005 of NC_056626.2, forward strand.
ATGATTATGAAGTATTTTATACGAAATACGTGTTATGTGTATAATTTTGTTGTTATGTGTGTGAATGTATATTCATTCTCTTCCATCTCATAGATCTGAATTGCTTTCTATGAAATACGTGTTATGTGGGTGTGCCTCATCTGTTATGTGGAATATATATTGAATGAAAATGATATACAGGTTTTTAAACTATGTATAAAAATATATATTTTTATCTACTAATATGTTGGGTAGAACATGGGTAGATAGTTGGTGTGAAATAAACAGATGAGAGGCCTTGATGTTGTTGTTGTTGTTGTTGATCTAGTTATTCAGCGGAGTATGGATAAAGACCACAGACTCTTTCTAGACAGTCTAGTGGAACGCTAGCAGGTTCATAACCTGTAGGTGTTGTGAACGATGTGTTCACCGGTGTACTCTATCCCCCTCATGGTTGCCTTTAGGATATTTATTGTTGAGGAAACCCCCTTAGCAGTGATATCCGTCCCGATGAAAATCCTAGATTAGGTCCCTTGAGATAGATGTTGTTTTAGGGACGTAAAGTGAGGATAACGGGAATGGGTAATCGGGATAGTGATTGGTTGGTGAAATTAAATATAACTTATTTATTGTGGGTTGAAAACCCTATATGCTCACCGGGCTCCCAAGCCTGACCCACTCAGTTTTAATTGTATTACAGGTAGTGGCGCGAGGGCATAAGATGGTTGAATCATCAAGTTGTTTTGTTTACAAGTCTGTATATGTATATATTTGTTGAATGACTTGTAATGTTATCGTTTATGCTTTATGGTCTGTATCGGAACATGACATCCCGAGTTTTGATTATATAATGAGAATGCATCTCTTGATGAAATGCTTTGATAAATATTATTTTATCATGTTTGTTTTGGGCACAAATTCTGCAACACTTTTAAATTAAAAGGATTTACTCTGAAATTATTTTAAAAAGCATAAATGAAATCGGTCTTTTCTGGCCGTGATTTTGGGGATGTCACAATGACTCTTAAGGGTAATTAACTTTTGCGTTTGTACTCATTTGGTCCTTTTTCTTTTTTTTTATTCAATATACCATCGAACTTATTGTTGGTGTTTACCATAGCCCTTTTGACCGGCTTTTGACCTGTGATAGCCGGTCAAAGGGTTATGGTGAACACAAACAATAAGTTCGATGGTACATTGAGTACAAAAAAAAGGAAAGGGACCAAATGAGAACAAATGCAACAGTTGGTTACCCTCCTGATTCATTTTCTCTTTACTCATTTACAGCAAATCTCACGTCATCTCCTAATGAAATTAATGACTATGAGATTCATTATTGATTCTCTTCAAAACATAACTCACGAAAGGACATTATTCATGCATGTACAACATTGTAATGCACTTGAATATTTATTAGGGGAATCTTGACTAAGCAGGCGCATTTCATGACTACATTTACATTTGCAATCAAATGATTTATCGTATCATGGATTCTAGACACGTCTACAAACGAGTGGAATCACAAGTGTTGTGATTTTTGAGTTTACTTAGCTTTAAGATCGAACTCATGGGATAAGATACAACATCAATATGTACAATATCATGCTGCTTTTGTAGACACATCACCATAATATTGTACATATTGATGTTGTATCTTATCCCATGAGTTCGATCTTAAAGCTAAGTAAACTAAAAAATCACAGCACTTGTGAATCCACTCGTTTGTAGACTTGTCTAGAATCCATGATACGATAAATCATTTGATTGGAAATGTAAATGTAGTCATGAAATACGTCTGCTTAGTCAAGATTCCCCTAATAAATATTCAAATGCATTACAAAGTTGTACATGTATGAATAATGTCCTTTCGTAGGTTATGTTTTGAAGATAAGCAAGAATGAATCTCATAAAGTCATTAATATCAATACGAGATGATGTGGGATTTGTTGTAAATGAGTAAAGGGAAAATGAATTAGGAGGGTAACCAACTGTTGCGTTTGTTCTCATTTGGTCTCTTTCCTTTTTTGTACTCAATATACCATCGAACTTGTTGTTTGTGTTCACCATAACCCTTTGACCGGCTATCACAGGTCAAAAGCCGGTAAGGGTTATGGTAAACACCAACAACAAGTTCGATGGTATATTAAATACAAAAAAAAAAAAAGACCAAATGAGTACAAACGCAAAAGTTAATTACCCTCAAGAGTCATTTTCCCTTTTTTTAACGAGAAAACCAACAAATGTCAAAGGGTTTTTGGCTTAACGATAAAGAGTCACTTTCTCAATTTAAAGATCATGGGTTCAGACCTCATTGAAAACATAAGTTATAATTTATGAGTAAATAATTTTTCTTTCAAAAAAAATATTATAAAATAAATGAGAAACAAAAAAATTAAAAAATAAATAAAAAGAAAGTAAAAAAAATGGACAAGAAACCACAAGTGTTTTAATAGTTTAGTGGAACCAAATGAGTAACTATTTTAATAGTCATTCTTAATACGTCTGTTTAGTAACTATATCCCAATAAACTTGTTATCCCAACATACATACCATGACGAGTTTTCCTATAACTACTTCCTTTTACATAAACTAGAAAAACGGTCAAGTTTAACTACTACATAAATTTACACAAAGAGCGTATTTTTATATGTGAGACATTAGTCTTTAATACATTATGCGTAGATACCTATGCATAGAGAATGACAGCTAAAATATTAATTATATAAAATACTCCGAAGTAGGATAACATTTTCGATGTTTGCCCTAACTAGATCTTCCTCCCTGCAGCATAAACTCAAATACATACTCTCATGGATCTGATTCACAAGCTCTTAAACGTTGTTCTTCCTATTTTAACCATTTTCATGTTACTATTTCTTTATCCCCTGGTCTTACTATTCAGGTTCTTCAACTACTTCATTAAATTCGCTTTCCCTGAAGAACTCGCCGGAAAAGTAGCCCTGATCACCGGAGCTTCTTCTGGTATTGGCGAGGTAAAGTACAAGCAGTTTTACTGTTGAATCGTTGAATTTTTGTTGATAATCGACAATGTATATTGAGATTAACTAACAAACAATAAAACAATTGAAGTATTTGGCGTATGAATATGCAAAAAGAGGAGCGCGTTTAGCATTGGTTGCAAGAAGAAAGGAGCAGCTGGAGGTGGTTGCGGAGAGGGCGAGGGAGTTGGGGTCGCCGGAAGTTATCGTGATTTCCGCCGACGTTTCGAAGGTCGACGACTGTAAGCGGTTTGTCGACGAAACCATCCACCATTTTGGTACCTGTGAGTGTTTACAGTTTCCTTTCATCCTTGTTCGTTGACCTGTATTTTTTCTTAAAATATCTTTTCCTTTAATTTGTTTTTAAATTAATTAATTCCCTTTATTTTATGTGGAAAAGTGAATTATTTTTTTCTTTAATTAATTCTCTTTACTTTATGTGGAAAAGTGAATCACTTGGTGAACAATGCGGGAGTATGCTACATTCAGGAGGATCAGGATCAAAGATGTTCTTTGGAATTGGATTATGTTTCACTCATGGTACTAATCTAAATCATATAATAAATAAATAAAATCACAAATTAAAAACAAATTTGAATTTACTATTTGTCTAATTTTAACAGGACATAAACTTTTGGGGTTCCGTGTATGCAACCCAATTCGCAGTTCCACATTTACGTAAAAGCAAAGGCAAAATAGTCGTCATTTCTTCTTGTGCCGGATGGTTTGCCCTTCCAAAACTAGGAATTTATTGTGTAAGAACAAGTGTTAGATATCAATATCATCACTTCACTTGGTTTAATTTAATTTATTTTACACTGTACCAAAAAATTCTTAATTATTGTGTTTGATATGGTCTTTGTTAGGCAAGCAAAGCAGCGATGATAAGATATTTTGAAACGTTACGTGTCGAGTTTGGTTCAGATATTGGGATAACAATTGTCACCCCTGGAGTTGTCAAATCAGAAATTACAAGCGACAAATGGCTTTCGCAGGTAATACGGGTGGTTCTTGAATGATATCTTTATAAAAAAAAACAGATAAGGGTTTGAACTTTGAAAAACACTTTAGAGTTTCAATTACAATATGAATTAGATTCTTGGACTCTTATTATGACATCCATCTATCACGTATTGTGCAGGCAAACCTATATTGGGCACCGATGGTGTCAACAGAAGATTGTGTCAAGACAGTTTTAGATAGTATAAGACGTGGAGATGAGTATTTGACGGTGCCAAGATGGATGGGGATTTTCTTTATGTGGAAAACACTTTGTCCCGAGATGCTAAAATGGATTACCCGCTTTTTATTCATCACGTGTTCGAAGTATTATCAGGAAAACAAGAAATCATGTTTGTCAGACAAAGGTCATATTGAATGATGTCATGGTATGGTAGTATATGTTTTTTTGTCTTTTTTTTTTTTTTGTATGTTTGATTAAAAATGGTGACAAAACAATTTGTCGTGTGTGTGATGTACTTATCAATTATAAACTATTTTGATTTGACTAAACAATGTATGTTGTACTTTTCACGTGTTTTGTTTTGTAAGGGGATTGAAGAAAAAATAAAAGAAAATTGCAAAATTGGTTCATACACTTTATCAAAAATTACACTTCGAGTCTAACTTTTTTTTGTGTCATGGTTAGTTCAAAATTGAAAACATCATACAGATTTGATCTCTCGAAAATTTAAATCTATTTAAAAATACTACTTTGCCGTCTTGATTTTTTTTTCATTTTCTTTTATTCACTTAAATATTTTTATAATTAAAAAAAGAGTAAATTACATTAATGGTTCCTATGGTTTGGGATGTTTTGTCTCTAATTATTTTTCTTAACTCGGATTTTTTCATCCCTTCCAGACCTCAAATGACCATACTGCTCTTATCTATTTCTTTTCTGATTTTTTATATATAGTTATTAAAAATTCATCTTTGATTAATTAGTTTTTGTATATAAGGCCCCACCCACCCCAACCCTAATTCATCACGTCAACCACCACCATTGTTTTCTCAGTCTGCCACTTCTTCATCGGAAAAAAACCTAATGTTCAACCCTTGATTTAATAAAAACAAAATTTCTACCAATTCAGGAGTTTTTATCCGTAATAGAGTTATTCAAAAAAAACTATTTCCATTTTAGTATAGTTTCAAAACTATTTATCATACTAGTATTATTTTAAATTTAAAATTAAAATATTGTTTAAAGAAAAAAGAAAACACGTTAGTACCTCTCTGCACCTCGAACAAAATTAAAAAAAATAAAAATAAAAATAAATAAATAAATAAATAAGGGTTCACTTATCTCTCCTCCGTCCATCGGCGACCTTCTGCGTCTACCTCCACCTGTCATTTGCCACCTATGGCTTCCTCCATCCATCGTCAGCCACTTGCAGCTTCGTTAAAGGTATGCTTGATTCTGTTTCAGCTCCTACGTTTCAGATTCCAATTCTGATGTTTCTGTTGCAATTGAGAAACTGATGGAATCGGTTTCTAGCTCCAAAAAGTCTGAATTTGTTTGGTTTAAAAACTGTTCAGGTTCTGTTTTCCTATGTTATGTTCGTTTGTAGCTTGAAATTTTGGTTTTTAGCTCCAAAAACCCGATTTTGTTTAGTTTTCTCTCGGTTTTTAGGTTAAACTACATTGGTTTTCATTTTGTTTATTTGTTTTCATTGGTTTTTAGGTTAAACTACATCGGTATTTAGTTTGATAAAGTTATAATATTAGCAATGAAGTTGAGTTAAATGAAATATTGGAAGATGGAATTGGAGACATGATTGACAATGATGATTTTTCTATAATCTCTTAAGCTATTGTTGTGACTATGTTATGAATATAGACAATGAAGTTGAGTTAAATGAGATATTGAAAGATTGAATTGGTGATGAAGATGATGAAGAAGCATCTTTTGACAACAATGTTCAAGTACCTTCAACTTTTACTAATATAGAATGAACAAATTTGAATATTGATGACAATTGGATTATATCACAATCAACGAGTAAGAACGATTTTACGCGAGAGTTGGAAAAAGATTATTTCAATGATAAAGAGGAACTTGTTAAAACAATCAAGATACATTCAATTAGGGCACATAGACAATTTGATGCCATTGACTCACGGCGAACTATTTGGACTCTAAGATGCAAGTTATATTTTAAATCTGGTTGCAGATGGATATTACATGCAATTAAACGTAAACGTAGTGGACATTTTTTTTATGGTATTGTTGTTGCTATTCTCTTTTTTTTCTTTCTTTTTACAGTTAAAGATTTGTTACTAGTCATGTTCAAGCTAATTGTGATGTTTTTTTTTTGTAACAGACAATGTTTGATTTTTTTTTTAATTGTGGTGTGTTTTTTTTATCTTAAAAACATTGTATTTGTAATGTTGAGAGTTATTACACCTTAAAAACATTCTATGTGTAATGTTGGGAGTTTTTGTAGCTTAAAATATATTGTATGTTAAATTTATGATGATTAAAATTTGATGATCAAAGGTTTGTATAAGAAAAAACGGATATTTAAAATAAATAAAAAAAACAAAAATTAAAAAGATAAATAAAAATTGTTATTAAAAAAACAATAAAAACAAGTAAAATACTAAAATAAAAATTAATAATAAAACAGTGAACATGTGAAATAAAAAAGAAAAATCTGACTTAAAAAAATAAATAAATAAAACTGAAAAAAATAAAGAAAAATAAAAATAAATAATAATATGGTAAATATTTTTAGGGTTTAGATCATTTTTTATCATTTAACTTTTGGTTTTGTGTTCATTTGGTTAGGGATGGCAAAGCGGACCATCGTGTCATGTTTTTGTCTGACACGACACGACATGACTATGTAACACGAACACGACACGATGTCGTGTTTTTTTTTAACCAACACGAAAACGAATCGATAAAAAAACGACAAACACGACACGACACGACAAAGATAACATAATAAAAAAATAGTTTATTTAATTAATATTTAATGATACATAACACGAAAAACACGAAAACACGACAAATAAATGTTAAATCGTGTCAATTTCGTGTAGAACTTTAAACACGAACACGACACGACACGACATCGTGTTTTTTACACTTAACACGAACACGAATTCGAATTTCAGTTTCGTCCCAATTTCATTTCGTGTCGTGTATTTTTGTTGTGTCGTGTCAACAATTGTCACCCCTACTTGTGGTCATTTAATTATTTTTAAATTTTAAAAGACCATCAAACTTTTGACTTTGTGTTCGTTTAGTCACTTAACTTTTGGTTTGGTCACCTAACTTTTACATTTGTACTGATTTAGTCACCTAACTTTTAAATTTGTGTTCATTTAATGATTTAGTCACTAAATAAGCATAATTTTAAAAGTTAGATCACTAAATATGATCAAACCAAAAGTTAATTATTTAAAACTTAAAAAGAATTAAATAAACAAATACACTAGGGAAAAAACGCACGTGGTACCCACCACCCTAACCCTCCACCTCCTCACTCCATTTCGTCTTCTCAGGCGAGACCACCGACCTCCCTCACCAGAGTTTTTGTTTTGATGAAACCAAGATCGTTAATGGTGTGACCAAAGCCCTCTTTATGAAAAACAAAAAAAAAAAAAAAAAAAAAAAAAAAAAAAAAAAAAAAGTAACATAACATATGTGCATTCCATTACATTTGATCTGATTTTAAAGAAACAAACCCTCTTACCATCTTTCTCTTTTTTGTTGCCATTGCCTTTCTATTCTTCCCTCGCCAGAAATCAAATCTCCAGCGATTTTCATCAAAGACCTAAACAAACAGAAGTAAACAACCCGAAAAAAGAAAGTGGGGTGCAATTATTACCTTTTGTTTTTATGCTTTGATTTAAAGGTGTATGATTCAGAGGGAGATGAAATCTAAAAACCAATGATGATATACCAAATTCAATCGCTAAATTTATGATAAGGGGTCATCGATTCAAAGTTCAATCGCTAAATTTATTTCAGACCTGACTCTGATTACCTCAAGTATCGACTAAAACAAGCTACTTGTTAACTCCCTAAGTCAGTTGCGAGGGTGAGGATGAAAATCAAGTTGCGTAATTCATATTTGAATCTGGGCTTCGATTCAAATTTTGAAGGGGGAAATCAAGTTGCAGGTTTCAGATAATTTTAGAAACAGAACTGGTAGAAATTTGATTAAAAAAAAATCAGTAAAACACCAACACTTTTGAAAACGATTCATCCAAATCACATCTACCTTCCATTTTCTTTTTTACTGCTATTTGGTATCTAAGAACACAACAACACCATCTTCAACTACCAGCAACACACCCTATGTGAGAAATCGAATCCTCCATTGTTTCACACACGAACGCCTAATTCCAAATAAAAAAACCCACTTTTGTTGCAGGGGCGGTGGCAGCCGAAGGGGAGAGAAAGAGAGACGAAATGCAGAAAATGGGTAGCGATGGGTTTTCTGATGAACGCTAACTCACATCGGAGGTGGAGGGTTAGCCGGCAACTGAACAGTTATGATGCTGGAGGGTTGCCGTCGGCGACAGAGGCAAAAATGAGCTGGAGGTCTCGTTGGGGAGCTTGATGACACAAAATAGGAGAAGAGGGGGAGGGGAACCCAAAAACTTAATTAACAATTATTTTTTTTAAACGGCAAATATATTATAAGAGGGAAAACCCTCAACTAGCAAAGACTAGAAGAGGGCCCAAGCACGTACAAAAGAGAACAATTACAAGTCAATAAAAGGGCACATTAACCAATCATCCTTTGAACAAATCATGAACTCCCGGTCCGTACTTTAACAGGTCCTCTTTAATACGCCCAATGTTGATCCACACCCCACTGCCCGTCTGTCGAGATAAGTATTCGAAGGGCTTATTCGACAGATTGTGGATCCCATGGATTATCCGGGCCCAAAGAGAGTTCTTTTCGTTTTTTATCCGCCACCACCATTTCACGAATAACCCATAGTTTAAAGATTGTATCGATCCTACATCCAATCCACCGTTACTTTTATCTGCCATGACTTTATCCCAAGTCACCCAATGTATCTTCTTTCGATCGTCACAGCCACCCCATAAGAAAGTTCTTCTAATTTTCTCCATCTCGTCTATTACACCTTTCGGGGCCTTAAATAATGATAAGTAGTAGGTGGGCAAATTACCCATAACTGACTTTATTAACGTTAATCTGCCACCAAACGAGAGGGTTTTGGCCTTCCAGAGAGAGAGTTTGGATTGGAATTTCATAATTATGGGCTTCCAATTTCTTATGAGATTCATATTGGCTCCCACCGGAACCCCAAGGTAGTCGAAAGGGATAACGCCAGCTTCACACCCCAGCAAGCTGGCCCAATTTTTAGTTTCTTGCACAGTAGCGCCAATACCAAAAACTCTTGATTTATGAAAGTTTACCTTAAGGTCCGATGATATATGAATTCATCTTAGAATTCGCGCAAGGTTTTTGAGATTATCTCGAGACCACTCACCGATAAACAACGCATCGTACGCATAAAATAAGTGAGATATGGTTGGTCCATTTCTAGGGATTCGTATCCCTTTGAAAATCCCTTTCTCACAAGCAGATTTAAGGGCTATGCTTAAGCCCTCCATGGCAATAATAAATAAGTATGGTGAGAGAGGATCCCCTTGCCTAACTCCTTTGGATATAGAGAATTCTTTCGTTGGAGAGCCGTTAATGATAACAGATGCCCTAGACGTGATCAAACAACCCCGAATCCACATCCTCCATTTGTTCCCGAATCCCATATGTGCAAGAATCGAATCTAAATATTCCCAATTCAATGAGTCGAATGTTTTGTCAAAATCCACCTTGAAGAGAAGGACTTTTTTCCGGATCCGCTTAGCCATGAACAAATCTCATTAACCGCAAGGGGGCCGTCAAGTATACACCGCCCTTCCACATATGCCGACTGGACATCATCAATAATCCCACCAATGACGGTCTTCATACGAGTGGAAAGTAACTTGCTTATAATCTTACTTAGACATCCAATAAGGCTTATCGAACGAAAATCATTCAATGACAGTGGGTCCTTGGTTTTAGGAGCAAGCGTAATGAAGGAAGAGTTACACCCACGAGATAATGATCCAAACTCTTCCAAATACCTCACAAAATTCACCACATCGTATTTAATAATGTCCCAGAATTTTTTAAGAAACTTGAAAGTAAAACCATCGGGACCTGGGGCTTTCTCGCTGCCACATTGCCAAATAGCAGCTTTAACCTCCTCCATACTGAATGGAGATTCAATTCTAATGGCATCCATCATTGAGATAGTTTTGAACATCGGGTTGAAGAGTTTAGGTCTAGAAACATGGTCTTCAGTGAATTTTTTCTCGTAGAATTTATAAACTTCCTCTTTGATCTCATTAACGTCGGAAGTCCAACGCCCGTTAATTATGAGACCATGCAGAAAATTTCTCCTGTTTTTGCTGTTGATGTAACCATGGAAAAATTTATTGTTTTCATCCCCAATCAACTATCCATTTAATTCTAGCTTTCTGTTTTAAATCCATAGCCTTCAACCGCTCCAACTTCATTATCTTTTTTAACCCAATGTTCCAATTATTCACCTCCAAAGTAGTGAGTGGTCTGGATTCCGCAAGCTTCTCTAAATCCTTAACCATATTCTTTGTTTCTGTAAGTCCCTTCCTTTCTTTTTGGCTCACTTCCTTCCTCCATTTCTTAATAGAATCCTTTAAAAATCTTAACTAGGTAGCCAAATACATATCTGGAGTACCATATCCCACAAATCGGTTCCAAGCATCAATTATAACCTGATCAAAATCCTCACTTAATAACCATGAATTGAATAGTTTAAACGGAATCGAACCAAAGTCAAATGCAGCAGTAAGTAGTGTGATGGGGATGTGGTCTGATAACTCCCTCGGGTGAGCCGTCACTGCACAGAGGGGAAAAGAATTGAGATATTTCGAACAAACCAAGAATCTATCTAGCTTACTAAGTTTTGCATCCGCGCGACTCATAAACGTATATTTTTCCCCACCCATGTTGAAATCCTTTAAATCCGCCTCCTGAATGAATATGTTAAAGGCAAGAGCACTGGAAGGGCAAAACTTTGAGTTACATCTCTCACCTGGATTTCTAACAGCATTAAAATCCCCAAACATAACCCACATTCCTGGCTTTTCATTTTTGATTTCTATTAGTTCTTTCCATAACTGCTTTTTATCCAACAAGGATTGCGGACCATATACATTAACAATAGGATGAAAGATGTTCCTTGGACTATCAGTCGTGGTACTAAGCTAAATCACCTAATAAACTTAAAATAAAATCACATATTAATAACCACTTTGAACTTACTAATTTGAATTTATAACAAGACATAAACTTTTAGGGTTCGCTGTATACAACCCAATTTGTAGTTCCATATTTACGTAACAGCAAAGGCAAAATAGTCGTCATTTCTTCTTATTGTGGATGGTTTGTCATCAAAAAATTAGGGATTTATTATGTAAGAACTGTTGGCGAATTGGTTGTTCGGCCATGGGCTTTTAGCTGCGGTTCAACCCATCGGTGTTTTGGAGTGTTGTCCAAGATACATGATATATGGAAAGTTTCATTTTCTGTGAATAGATGATAGAATAGGAATTGTAACTCAATAAGTTTTATATTCTATATATGTATGCGTCTAATCATGTATAGAGTAGAGGTCAAATATTAGAGTTTTGTGATACTGAATTTCTCTAATATAATCAAAATGTTAGTTTGATTAATAGACTTTTTTAAATTGGTATCAGAGCGGTTACCAGTGGCTTCCGATCATTCAGTTTCTCAGGCGGCAATAGGTTTCTTCACATGCAAAAATTGCTTTTAAGTTTTTTCTTCGTATGCAAAATTATTGTTTTTCCTCCAAGTATTTAATACCCCAATTATTTATTGAAATGCTCCTAGATCAAGAACACGTTTTGAAGAAAACAATTGTTTTCTTGTGGTCCAATTAAAGAAAGCAACGATTCTGGTTTTGTTGGTCGTCCTTTCCAATTTCTTAATTGGAATCATTATTTTTCACCCATTGAAGATAAAGGTGTGTGGTTTGTTGTTGCTTGTTCATGACAGGAGACGGAGCGAATCTGCCCGCGAAGGAGGCACACTCGATCTAGTTTCAATTTTCATAGTTGACGCCATTAAACTACACAATATGGAACATGTGTATGAAAGTTTTACTTAGCATTCATGGCGTGTGGGACGTGGTTGATCTGGGTTCAACGGATGCAAAGAGAAACAATATCGTGATGGGATTACTGTTTCAATCGATACCGGAAGATTTAATCTTGCAAATCGGGAATCTCGCCACTGCTAAGGAGATGTGGGAAGCAATCAAATCTCGGAACATGGGTGCGGATCGAGTGAAGGAAGCACGTTTGCAAACATTGACTTCGGAATTCGAAAGTTTGAAGATGAAAGATACGAGCACTATTGGCGATTTCTCTTCAAAACTATCGGGACTTGCGACCGTTTCAACGACACTTGGAGTAACAATCTCACAAGAGAAGTTGGTGAAGAAATTTATTACGAGTCTTCCTAGTCGATTCATTCACATCGTAGCGGCACTCGATCAAGTTTTGGATTTAAAAACCATTACTTTTGAAGATGTAGTTGGGCGGCTGAAAGCTTACAAGGAACGGACTAAAGAACCCGGCAAAGCATCCGGTGAAAAGCTACTTTATGCCAAGACTGAAAACTCAAATCGTAACCAATACTCAAGTCATGGGAAAGGACGTGGTGCATACCGTGGGGGACGAGGCCGAGTACGTGGTCGTGGTCAGGATAACACCCAAAACCATGATCAAAGGGACTCGTCAAAGAATCGTGATGATCAAAGACGAAAAGGCAAAATCATGAACAAAGAGACCTATCAAATATTCAATGGTACCTGTGTAATAAGTTCGGACACTTTGTTTCGCGATGCCCAGAACATAAGAGGAAACATGAAGCAAATCTCAACGATGCCCGAGAGGAGGTCGATTACGAAGAAGGAAAGTTTTTTATGATGCAAGAGGAGACAATCTTCCTAAATGAAGACAAATACATTCCACCCAAAGTAGAGGCGAATCAAGAAGACGACGATATGTGGTGCCTCGACAATGGGGCAAGTAATCACATGACCGGGAAGTACTCATATTTTTCGGAGTTGAATGAACGGATAATCGGAAGAGTAAGATTTGGAGATGGCTCGTGTGTTCGGATTGAAGGAAAATGATCAATTTTGTTCGAAGATAAAAACGGTGAGCAAAAGGTTATGAAAGATATCTACTATATTCCCTCTCTTCGTAGCAATGTTATTAGTCTTGGCCAAATGACATCCAATTGTGACATTAGAATGCATGGTGATTACTTGACTATGAAAGATCGAAATGGAAGTTGCTAATGAAGGTTCCACGTAGTGAAAATCATCTTTATAAAACATGACTTAAAGTCGGAAAACCCCAATGTTTACAAGCAAAGATCGATGACGAGTCTTGGTTATGGCATGCACGACTAGGCCATATCAACTTTGGTGCGGTGAATATGATGCACAAGTTGACTAATGGAGTTCCAGTTTTGAAACATCAAGAAGAAGTTTGTGAAATTTGCGTGATAGGCAAACAAAACAAACACACATTCCCGAAGAAAACCAATTATAAGTCTAAAAATATTCTCGACATGCTACATGAAGATATTTGCGGACCTATTGATCCTCCCACGATGGCCGGTAACGTTTATATGTTGGTACTAACTGACAGTTTTTCTAGGTACATGTGGTTTTTTTGTTGAAACACAAAAACGACGCAGCGGATGTAATTAAAAAATTCAAAAAGTCCATTGAAAATAGGATCGGGAAGGATATAAAGACGTTTCACATGGATAGAGGCGGAGAGTTTACTTCAAACGATTTTAATCGTTTTTGGAGCGAAGAAGGTGTTGCAAGAATGTTAACGGCTCCATACTCACTCCAACAAAACGGCATAGTAGAACGACAAAACCGGACACTAATCGAGATGACACGATGTCTTGTGAAAGCAAACAAAGTTCCAAATCAGTTTTGGGGTGAAGTCGTTCGACATGCAACTTATATTATAAATCGTACCCCTACACGAGCATTAGTAGGAGTCACGCCTTACGAAAAACTCTATGGTCAAAAACCGAATCTTGAAGATCTAAAGGTGTTCTGATGCGTTGTGTATGAAAGGATTGTTTCGAAACATCTAAAGAAACTTGACGATAGATCGAGACCATTGTTTTATTTCGGAACGAAACCGGGTTCGGGAAGTGTTCGTTTGTATAACCCGGATGAAAATAAAATAATTATTAGCACCAATGTAATTTATGATGAAAAAAGGACATGGAATTGGAATGACACAGTGGACCACTCTTCGAACAAAGGAGCAAGAGAAAAATGATGTAGGAACATTTGTTATACATGACACAACTATGCCTATTGGGCCTACTATAAATGAGCCTAATTCAACTCCTCTCAATAATAGCCCTGCAGCAGCGAGCCCACCAGGAAGCAACCCAGCGGCTACCACTGTTCAACAGGGTTCTAGTAGCCCAACGACGAGCACAACAGTAGTAGACAACCCAATCTCAACACAACCTGATACGGACAGCAGCAATCACGAGTCTGATGGCAATAACGAATTCGAAAATAACCCGGTACGTCGTTCTAATTGTGTTTCCGTTTTGCCGATTCGCCTCAACAATTACGAACTTAACATGAATGAATTGATGTTATCGTTTGATGAGGAACCAAAGGATGTTAAAGAAGCCATTGTGAAACCCGAATGGCTTAAGGTAATGAAAGACGAGATCGAGTCAATTGAAATGAATAAAACTTGGAAGCTGGTGTCTCTTCCCAAGAATGTCAAACCCATCGGATTAAAGTGGGTATATAAAATCAAAAGAAATGCGGACTAATCTATTTCTAGGTACAAATCGCGACTCGTAGCAAACGGCTATGTACAAGAACACGGCATTGATTTTGATGAAGTTTCCGCGCCGGTAGCTCGACTCGGACCTTGGATTATTAACTTATTATTTGGGGATCGAAGTTTCTCAACAAAAGGGGTTCGTGACAATTAAACAAGAGGGCTATGCAATGAAAATTTTAAAAGAAGCCGGGATGGAAGAATGTAATGCCACACAATGTCCAATGGAACCAGGACTAAAATTATCGAAAGCCGAGAATGAACCAGAAGTTGAAGCCATTCATTACAAAAGGATAGTTGGATGCTTATGTTACCACTTTCACACTCGTCCGGACTTATCTTAATCGGTCGGGGTAGTAAGTCGTTATATGCAAAGTCCGAGAGAATCTCATGCGCGCGCGATCAAGCAAATTCTTCGTTACCTTCGTGGTACAATTTCGTTTGGAATTAAATATGAGAAGTTTGACGAGTGGAAACTTTTGGGTTATAGTGATAGTAGTCATAATGTAGACATGGATGATGGTCGGAGTACTACCGGTCACATTTTCTTTCTTGGTAAATCCCCTATTACGTGGTGCTCGCAAAAGCAAGAAACCGTTGCTTTATCTTCATGTGAAGTCGAGTTCATGGCAGCTACTTCAGCAGCATGTCAAGCAATTTGGCTAAGGGAGTTGCTTGCGGAGGTGACCGGATTAGAGAAGCAAAATGTGTTGATTCGTATAGACAACAAGTCGGCGATCGCGTTGTCTAAAAATCCGGTGTTTCACAGGAGGAGCAAACACATTCACACTCGTTTTCACTTTATTCGAGAGCGTGTGGAAAACGAGCAAGTTGAAATCGAACACGTGGCGGGAAAAGAACGAGCGGCGGATCCCCTAACAAAGGCCTTAGCGCGAGTAAGGATCACTGAAATGAGATCGTTGCTCGGTGTGTGCGACCTACCGTCTCAACCATCAGGGGGTGATTGTTGGCAAATTGGTTGTTCAGCCATGGGCTTTTAGCTGCGGGTCAACCCATCGGTGTTATGGAGTGTTGTCCTAGATACGTGATATATGGAAAGTTTCCTTTTCTATGAATAGATGATAAAATAGGAATTGTAATCCAATAAGTTTTCTATTCTATATATGTATGCATCTGATATGTATAGAATAGAGGTCAACTATTAGAGTTTTGTGATACTGAATTTCTCTAATATAATCAAAGTGTTGCATATTAGTATCATTACTTGTTTTGATTTAATTTGAACTATTTTCGAAATTATGGTGTTTAGTTTGGTCTTTGTTAGGCAAGCAAAGCAGCAATTATAAGATATTTTGAAACGATACATGTTGAGGTTGGTTCACATATTGGGATAACAATTGTTACCCCTGGAGTTGTCAGATCAGAAATTACAAACCACAAATGGTTTTTACATGTAACAGAATTGGTTTTGGAATTGTATACTTGCAAAAATCAGATGACAGTTTGAATACAATGTGGGAGTTTCAATTCTAATTCTAATGTGGATTGATTCTTAGACTCTTTATTATGACATCCATCTATCAAGTGGTTGTGTAGCTTATTTACATTTGTAATGACTATTGTTTTGCAAGCAAACCTAAATTGGACACCGATGGTGTCGACAGAAGATTGTGCCAAGACGGTTTTAGATGGTATAAGACATGGAAATGAGTATTTGACGGAGCCAAGATGGATGGGGGTTTTATTAATGTGGAAAACAATGTCCCAAAATACTAAAATGGACTATCCGTTTACTCATCACATGTTCGTAGGGAAGCAAGAAACCATATTTATCACAAAGAGATCATATCGAATGATGTCATGTTAGTATGCTTTAGGTTTTTGTATGTTATGTCATGTATAATGTACTTTTGACCCAGATTTTAAATATTTGTAACGAATTTGTATATGCATCTATTACAAAAATAAATAACAAAAGTTTATATGAAACGCAAAAGTGCCACCTTAGTGAAGGTAAAAACATGAGGCTAAAAAAAACATCAACATATTAATTGTCGAGACATTAGAATTAGATGGATGCAAACATATATTGTTTATGGGGAAAGATGAATTGGGTGAAAATGTAGATGATTTTGATGAGTATTACTAGTTGATTTTAGTCTTGTAAGAAGCGACCATGCTTCAGATAAACAACAACCCTGTTGCATTTCTATAGCAACCGGAAGACCACATGCTTCATTTATCCTTACAACCATTGTCCCCTGTCAATTTTCACATAAATATAATTAATGTTTAATAAATTTAAATTACTAAACATAAATAAATAAATAAATAAATAAATAGGTTAGTTATGATTTATGAATTGACCTCGAAGTTGACTAAAAAAACTTGAAACTGTTTCATTTTGTTCTTCATGTCATGAACCCTTGTAGAGTCTCGAGATGACAAAGCGGCATTCACCTCTTCAGGGGAATAACCTATCTTTCTTTGTACAACCTGAAAACAAATTATTAAATTATTAAATAATTTTTAATTTTAAAAAATGGAGATTGAAAAGTCAACTTATAATAGTATAACTTACGTTGTGGTCAATAAGGATCTCGGATATGAGGCTTCCGTCATCTATGTATACTTGAAGTTTGTAGGTGCTACTTTCTTTAAACTGGAACCCTTTCACTCCAGTTAAAAAACACTAAAAAAAACATGTGTTAATTTTTAGATTTTTTATTTTTATTTTTTTGTGGGAAAAATATGATGAAAAAGATGATACCTTGATTTTACCCTGGACATGAGAGGCGTTATGTTTTGATTCATCCCATTTACGTGATAAAGTGGCCATGTATGTGAAAGGGTTTTCAGTGTTTATACCACAGGCATATGCAGTAGAATGAGTTTCTCTCTCATTTGAAAAGTCAACAGTGGAAATGGTCTCTTCTGTAACCCTAGTGGAAAAGTCAACAGAAGATGATTCTACTTGGACTCTTCCATTAACAAGAGGTGTAGTAGTACCTAACATATTAAAATATAATACTTATAAATAAAATAATATTGAAAAGTTTTAGTTAAGGAAAAAAAATAATAATGATATGAAATTTAAATAAAACTAGGGTGATATTACCCTGTAATCTGTAAATTTTCTATTATTAGGCAGGGATCATTTTTGTAATTTTTTAAACATATGGACCATTTCTGCACAAGGACCTTTTGTGTAAATTACATTTACAGGGACAGTTTTTGTAATTTATTTTCAACACAAGGACCAAACCTGCCAACATACGAAACATGGACTTTTCCGTAAAAAAGAATCTTTTCTGTAAAATTACAAGGACAGTTTCTACAATTTTTTTTCAACATAGGGACTAAACCTGGCAAGATATGAAACTGTTGTGGCCAAAAAGTATACTATTCACTTCTCGATTCAAATTAGTAAATATAATAATTAGAGGAGTAAAGTGAAATATGAATTCATATACCTTCATCATCCACATGTATTAGAGTTGCATTTTCAGAGACACTGATGTTTGATTGTTCTGAAACACATAGTAAATTTTTTTTTTTTTTTTTTAAAAAAAAGAACATGGACAAGATAGATTTTGTAAATTTAATTAAAAGGAAGAAAAGAAGTTGCATACCTTGTTTGTCTACCTGTATTGGAGTTGTTGCATCATTTTGAGAGGTATGATTATTTGAGGCTCTAAAAACAAATTCCCTATCAACTGAAGAACTTGATGACATATTTCCATTAACAGAAGGTCTAGTAGTAGTAGTACCTACATTACATTACATTACATACATGGTAAAGTTTTGAAAAAAAAATAATAATAAAACACTTAATGGAAAAAAAAAAGAAAAGAAACAGGAGCTTAGTGTGTATTCCAGTTTTTAATATGGCTTAAAGTAGACATAAATTAGGCACAAAAGGCAACTAAAACATGGCCATAGAGATAACAAAAAGACAAATGTTGATGTAAAAGTTTGTTTTTTTCATTTGTTTATGAAAAGAACAAACAAGAACAAAAAGAATTTGATTCGTTTAACTATATGAACAGATGAACATGAGCAAATCTCTTTTAATGCATACTAATTTCATGAGGTAAATACGAATTCACATACCTTGATCATCTACCTGTATTGGATTTGGAGTTGCATTTTGAAAGACATGATTATTTGAGGATGCTGAAACATGTTCCCTATGAACAGGAACTGAAGAATTTGATCCCACTCTTCCATTAACAGAAGGAGTAGTAGTACCTATAATACACGAATGTATACTCAAGTAAAAAATACTGGAAGCAAAAAAAAATATGAATTCACATTCACATACCTTGGTTATTTACATGTATTGGAGTTGCACTTTGGGATACAGTGTTAGCTGAAGCATGAACATTGTCAGTTGACCATGCAGCACGAGTAGCTCTAGTTGCTAAAGATGCTGCAACTCCTGTTCTTGTTCTGAAATTAAACACAACATACAAATTAATAGTTTGAATTTAACAAAAAACACTTTCATTATAGATATCAATCTTTAGTGCCTCTCCTTTCTGATCTAATCTTTAGTGGTTTTACTCTTCATCAATGAGTAAACCAGAAACTCATAAAAGATTTTCATCATTAACTAACCTTTTGCCTCTTGGAGGCTTATTGACTTCATTAACAAGTCTTTGCCTTGCTGCATCCAGCTCCTCAACCAGTCCTCCTAAAACTTGAAACACTTCTGGAACCAGCATTAGTAGCCCATGCCTTACATTTACATTAGAAATAGCAACCTGAAACAGAAAATTTGATCTGGATTTACTTTGTTATGAACAAGAATGTGTAGGAGTTGTAAGCTATTCCAGTGAGTGTGAGGACTAGAATACAGAACCTTCAATCCAGCAGGTGAAAGGGCATCTAGATCTTTAATAGGCTGGTATTCCATGCCAAAGATTCGTTGAACACCATCAGTCATAGACAACTTAAGGCACCTCTTTAAGCCAGAAGGTGTCTTCTTGTATCGCTCTCGAAGAGGTTGACTGATATTTACTATCTCATCAACCTGTGAAAATACATTTATGTTAGTTTGAAGCATATGGAAGCCAATCCCTAATGATGGTCGTAACCAAAGCAGATATTAAACTAATATCGTCATCTAATGAAGTCCAATTCCTACAAAAATTCATCAAAGAGGAACTAACTGGGGACTAAGAAACAGTAAATTACCTGTAACACATAAGGTCCAGGAAGATCAACAAGGTGCATTTGATGCACGTTATCTGGAAGAAAGCCTGCCCCGCAAATGTTCATATCAGAATGCAAAAACTTCTCGAAGCAGAGCTTAGCCTTTTTTGTTGCATCAAAGCTGGAAAATCCAGGGACGTTTGTCTGGAGACCACGAAGACAAGCATCCAACCATTCACGCCGTAGTCTCAACCCTAAATCTTCTAGAATTTTACCGATTGGACAACCAGAAGCTTCACTCGTACCAGCACTGCTAGTTCTGGAATATTCCGAAGAATAACCCGTCTGGTTTGAGGGTGGGGGCGGGGGCGGAGGTGGAGACTGAGGAGAAGGGGAGAGATCCTCGGCTGCATCGATGAAGTCCTCGTCGGATATTTCGACTTGGATGGAAGTAGAGGGATTGGTAGGGTTAGAGTTGATGGAACTTAGGGTTACATCTTGAAGATTGAGGGTTTCGCATTCGATATCATCGTGTTGTTGAGGAGGAGGTTGTACTTCTTGTATTTCTTCGTCGTCGTCTTCTTCGTCAGATGAACAAATTATCCTCAGACGCCTCCTGGAGGACATTGTCGTCTACAATAAGCGCACCGTTTTCCCTCCACTTTTCTCTTTTTTTTCGAAATCATTATAGAGAGAGGGAAGTCATAGGGTTTTAACTTTTAAGCCATTTAATTTTGTTAAATTTACCATAGTTTTTTGGTAACATTTATCAGATAACAATATTTTATTATAAAAAAATATCTTTAGTAAGATTAAACTTTTCTTTGTTACTGACCTACTAAAAAAATCAAAAATAATTTTTTATCAATTTTATGTTTTGATTTTTATAACCAACGCTCGTTAATTGGACCATCCGAAAGGTCTTCACGAATCGACTTGTGGCCTATGTGTTACATGTTAAGGTATTCATAATACTCACCAATAACCATTATAATGGTGGGTGTCACATCATCATTATATTCAACCACTAAAATCATGGGATACCTACCACTAATACAATAATGTACATCATTTTTTTAGGTAAAGTTGATTCAAAAATAAAATGAATATGCAATAAAAAACATATATATTTTTTAAAACTGGTTATTTATTCAATAAAAAAAAATTACATTAATTAAAAAAACGACAAACAACTACCCTTAATCCTATCTTTTAAAATAATGTTTTTCCATTTTGGGAAATTCTTTAACCACTAAAATCATGAGACCCCGCCCGATACACATATAAGCATATAAACACAGAATCATACTAAAACATGTGAAATCACAAAGATAATAGCATGCAATACAGTCATCGAGCCCAAATCGGCATCGGGCCTCGCCCGGTAAGCATAAAACACATACTGATAACTGGCATACAATTTACTCATCAAGGCTCGCCTGGGATTAGGTCGTGCCTAGTAAGCATACGATCACATAACACATGCAAGAGTCACGCAGACATCTAACATCCTAACATATAAAACATGGGCCCGCATTGTTGTCTTCGACTCGCTAAACACGGTGAGGGAACTCACCTCAAACTGTTGAATCTCACAGATAAATCTATGGCGGTTGGCCTACTAAAATCATCACGCTATCAACATAAAATAACATCCAATTAATAATTGGATACCGACTCACATTAAGAGTCCAAAGTATGGTAAAAGACCTTTTTATCCTTTTTCTAACTTGGCACACGGTCAAAGCCCAAACCAACTGTCCAAAAGGCCTAAATTCCAAAATGATCACCGAAAGCCCATATATGGCCCAATCTTCCAAATCGGGCCCAAATCACTTAGTGGGCCTTCAACCAAAAGAGTCCAATAAAATAGCGTTAGCCCAAAAATAGAATTTTGATGGCCCAACAAAGCCCTAGACTCCTAAGGTCCAACATGGGCCCAATACTGAAAAGCCAAAATTCCAAAGCTCACTGATGAGTACGCGGAGCGTACTCAGCTCGTATGCTTAGTGTACACGCTTTGGGGGTAGCACGCGCAGCATGCCTGCTTGTACGCCCAACGTACTCCCCATTTGGTCATTCCACATCATTAGGTACTTAATGTTAGGTTTTAGCCATAAGAACATCTTATGTGCTCATGCAAACCCTAATGCTTGGATATAGGTTTCTCTATTGTACATGCAATTAATCCAAGACTTTAAACCCTAGTTCTAGCATACAATTAATCATATTAACATAATAAAGAGGTTTAGATCTTACCTTGATTGTTACGTAGCAATAACAATCACAAATCTTCCTTGTAATGGCTTTAGAAAGCTTAGAGTCACAAATGTCACTCCTCTAATGGTTCACAAACACCAATAGCAAGAGGATGAAGAATAAGGAGAGAGGAGGCTGCCCAAAACGTGTGGAAACCCTAAGGAATAAGTTCACCACGTTTTTGAGTCTAAAGGGTCCTTTAAATAGTGAGACTATTAGGGTTATCTAACAAGGAAACCCTAATTTGGATGCTTAGGCCCTAAGCAACCCATGGACTCCCTCCTTAGAGGCCTAGGATGATTTCTAATGGGTTTCCCCATAGAATTCGTCCACCCCTCTAATATGGAGTCCATTAGCCCAATATTCAACTATCACACAATTGACAGTTCTAGTCCCTTAAGTTTAATTAATGTCTTTTAGCCACAAACTTAATTTTTATTAATTTTTGACTAATATTAATCAAACAATATGATTTCTCCTTTAATATATTTTTCTCATAATATATTAATAAATCATAATTAATCCTTTCTCTCCATAATTCATCCTATCAAGTTGCTTTGGTGAAGGCAACCCAAAAGGACCATACACCATCGGGTCAAGTACATACCAAAATAGTTATGGACTTAGACACTAATCCAACACTTAATTCGCTCAACCCTTGATTCATACTCCCATATCTGACTTCCTTAAGGTGATTTATCATGTAAAGTTGGGAAATGTACATGCATGCATGGCTTAATGGGGCTCTAGAGCTCAAAAGTGATTAATAAAGGGTCTTAACACATGTATGAGTCTATAAACACCTCAAAGATTGCATTTTTAGGGACAAATGGACCAAAAGAAACCTAGATCTACTATCAATCATTTATGGAGTGAATCAAGAAGCTCCTCAATCACTCCATGTCACACCCCCAAACCAAGGATGTCGGAAACGTCCGGGGGTGGAGGACTTCATGTATAGTATCATAACAACAATTGCAATAGTGATTTAAGTAAACACAACCAACATATATATATATATATATATATATATATATATATATAATTAAAAGAGTTACATCATTGTATGAATTACATGTTTCCAAATCAATTACAATATGTTGACAAAATGTGAAATGTTTGACGCCTTAACGTCCCATCCTCAAAAGCACCTGGTTACCTATTTAGTGATTTCCTGAGAATACAAGTTGTTTGAAAAAAGTGTCAACACAAAGGTTGGTGAGTTCATAAGTTTTTGTATGTAGTTATGAATACCTTTTTTTTTGTAAAAATAGTGTTTGTTCCAGAAAATCCAATATTTTCCTTAATGTGTAAATGTAGTCTTAAAACCCAAAGACCGGAATGTACAAATAATTTGTCATATTTATAATAAAGCAATGCAAGTTTAAATCGACATAAACTCGTTTGATTTCAATGAAATCCCCGTAAATTCTATGTTTATTAATACTTAATGTGAGTTATTATAACCGTACTATGACCTAGTTGGCCTGAAACGACGTTCTTTAGGCGTCGGAAATGTTATGACATTTGTCACCTCAGACCTGGCGGTCTAGCTGTTGCATGCAGCTAAGATGTGGGTTTGTCAATCCCAATATAGATCTATATACAACTATCACGATCTTCCTCCAGGAGACTCTGGTTACAATACAGGACTTGTTTCTATAAAGTGAAGTGAATGTCTCACAAAAGTCATTAACGAATTTACATGTAATGTACTGAAAACCCCTTTTATTTATAATTGTACCCTTTAGTAATGAGTTCGTTATGTAAATGTTTCACAACTATACCTATTATAGTTTGTCACAACAAGAGCAGTAGTATTGTTCAAAACTATAGTTGTCATAGTTTACCAAATGTTCGTGTATAATAGATGTAAACATTTTGTTAAAACGACCTATCATTTAGCATACCTTATGTAACAAAAATCCATTTGTCTACTGAAGTATGTCTAATTACCATGACAAAATAACATATAATGTAATGACATATGATCACATAATGATATACACCTTGCTCAACAAGTTACAAAGTGTAAATGAAATGACAACATTTTTCTAGTATTATCATCTCCATTTCCTGTTCTTAGATAATTTATAGAAATATCATAACAGGTCCAAATCAGAATCCGCAAATTCTGGGAGTTTGGAAAACGTGTCTAGTTTGCTCATAAATTTTCTCATGATTTTTAGTGATCTCCAACATGTGTGAAAATGTCCATAATCACAGACTGGTCCGGATTGGTTCTTGAAATGATAAACAGTTTTGTAAAAATCGCCATAAATTGTAGAAAAATTGTATGGAGCTGTGCAAGTAGCCATTTTAAAGCTAATAACTGGAACTACTTGAACCTAAAACAGTTTTGAAAACTAAAATGTTTAAGTTGATCAAAACAGTCCGTGAATGGAGCCCAACTTTTCTGATGAAAGTTGTTAGAAGAATTTTAATTGTCTTCTTGGTGTTTTAACTTGTATTCCCCACCTTAAAACATAAGAAAGAATGAAAATATAGGGGTATGAACTCACCTTGTGTGATTTCAGTGGATGGATGTTGAGGAAAAGGAGTGTTTAACTCAAGAACACTTAGAAGATTGTCTTGAAGATTCGAGAATCTAACACGAATGTGATGGAATTTGTGTAAGCAATCTATGATTTTGAGTAGGAGGATGTGTAATAATCATAGGAAAGATGATTATACTTACCAAATGAAGGAGAAAAGCCTGGAGTATGCCTTGAAGTTCTCGAAATTGAGGGAGAAAGATGAGAGAGTTTGGAGTGTGATTCTCGGTGGAAATGAGAGAATGAATGAAGTGTGAGGAGAGAGGGTAGATGTTCCAGCTCCTAGGACGTGGGAATGGAGGGAAAATGAGTGGAAAAGGACTATGAAGTGACTAGGGATGGTGGGGAGGACAATGGCTGGTCATGGAGTGGGTATGGGGGTGGTTGCTTGTGTCAAACATTATGGAAGAGTCAACA
Organism: Lactuca sativa; assembly: GCF_002870075.4. Taxonomy (NCBI): domain Eukaryota; kingdom Viridiplantae; phylum Streptophyta; class Magnoliopsida; order Asterales; family Asteraceae; genus Lactuca; species Lactuca sativa. Next base: position 140,692,282 of record NC_056626.2, read on the forward strand.
CTCCACCACCAAATCTTATTTAATGGATTTTATTCTTAAATAAGGATTTCCTTAAAAATATGATGAATTTATGAATATATGGGACCTTATATGTCAAAATATAAGTTTGGGTGAAAATCCCCCATTAAAATAATAAAAAACGGGCTTAAAACGGAGTCGTGGTCGAAAACCGGGTGAAAAATGGGGAAATCCGAAGCCTAGGCGAAGTCTCGGTCTCAGCAGCCTTAGTACCGGAGTGAGGTTTTGGCTGGTGGGTTGAATCTGAGGGGGAGGGGACTGCGGTCTGAGGAGGTACCGCAGGTGGGTCCGTCAGGAAGGGCCGGAGGCGAGTTCGGATACGGTTCGGTGACTGCGGCTCGGAGGCTTCGGCTCAGTGGTTGTGGCCAGATAGTTGCGGCTGCTCAAGAGGCTCCGATTTTGCTTCTTGGGACCTCGGTCCAAGGAGGGTTTGGCCCCTAAAGAGAGGCTTCGGCCCTAAAAGGTTATTTTCCAAGATATCACCCCTCTTCGAGTGGTTTTTCACCAAGTCAAGTGTCGGGATGCCCCAAATGATTATAAAAAGTTACAGGAACTTTTGAGAGAGATTTAGGAGAGATTTAAAATAAAGAGAGATATAGTGAAAACGATTGAGAGAGGTTTCATTTGTGACATTTTTTAGTGTCCGGCTTCGCAACGCAAGGTCCGTAAACCCCGTTAAGCCATGTTTAAGGGTCCTACACACTCCCAATGAGTATGCAACATAGTTTTATCGGTTTGGTTTGTTACTTACCACAATTTTAGGTTAAGGAAATCTAGATATACGAACTTTTCAATTGATGATTTCTCATTAGAATAACGAGTTGTATAGTAATTTCATAGCGTAAACCCTAGTATATGATGGTTAAATGAGTTGACCGGTTTGACCCGTTGACTTTGTTTGACTTTGATTTGACCATAATTTGACTGTTGTCACACTCCATGGACTCAAAAAGCACAAAATAGCAAGATAACTTGAGCTAGCCTCATAGATTAGTAAGATGTGAGCTTTTACCTCAAAAGTTAGGAAATGATGAGCTAATCCCTGATCCTCAAGCTCCAAGCACGACTCCAAGTGGTTCACTTATTCTTCTCCTTCACAGAGCATCAACAAACACTCTTTCATGGCTTAAAACTCTCAAGAACAAACTAGGGTTTCGCTTTCTAGACAAAGGGAGGTGGAGGCTGTCTAAACATGACCAAATGAAGGCTATCATAAGGCTTAAATAGGGTGCAATACCAAAGAAATTAGGGTTTCATAGTCCACACGTACGCCATGCGTACTTCATGTACGCCCAACGTACTTGGACTGAATGCAGAATCTTAGATGCACTAGAACGCCCAGCGTACTCCAACTTTCCTGAAGTTGGCAATTCTGCCCCATAAGGACCAAATCAGCAAAACATTAACATAACAAGGGTCTAAACTAAAAAGCACTTTGAATCGGGTGTTACAACTCTCCCCCATTTAAATTAGGTTTCGTCCTCGAAATCATTCTTACCATCCCAAGAACGCCAGACGGCCTGAGCAAATCAACCACAACCCCGATGTGGACCGAGCAAGCAACCTCATGCATACAACAACTTTCCAAAATGCAACCGAATCCAACCTTAGCAGGGCTCCCAAATCATGACGATGAACGAATCCTTACTCAACTTAAACTAACCCCTAAAGAATAACCATTTCTATTATATCTGAATTTTGAAATCTTGAACTTGTCTGACTCCCCGTCATACCGCCTACACCAAACCACTTCTAATTCAACTCCACTTTGTATTCCAAACTAGCTACCCAACTTCTGATGACTTGATGTTCCCACTGGAAAGCGGAATCACAGAACATTTGATGTTGCCTGGAACTTTTCACTTGACAAAAAGGGAATTAGATAATCCTTAAAGTAAAAGACTCATCCTAGAGATAACGAATCCATTAACATATTGCACCACAAGAGACAATCTGAGAGTTAAACCTTCTAGCGCTGAACAATGATGGGTTTAGGCCATATAAACATTCCTATGTGCACATACAAACCCTAATGCTTGGATCTAGGTTTCTCTAATTAAACATGCATTGGATCCAAGACTTCTAATGACTAATGGAGAATAAGAACAATACAAAATCAGAGTTAGAAGCTTACCTTGAAACACTTGTTTGATCTTCTAGTTCTTGAAGCTTTAGAGTCACAAATGTCACTCCTCTAATGGCTTACAAACACCAACTAGCAAGAGGATGATTTGATAGAGAGGGGAGGGAATAGAAATCGGCCAGGGTTTCTTTGCTTTAGCAGAGGTGCCGATTTCCCTTGCCCCAAGGGTCTATTTATACTTGTAAGGCTCCTAGGGGTTCACCCTTAAACCCTAGTTGGATAATCTTTTACTCAAAAAATCCAAATCCTTTCCAAGATAAGCCCTTGGACGATTTGTGGCTTATCCTAAGCCCTAGAAATCGTCCAACCCTATCCAAGAAGGATTTACAGCCCAAAGTGTAACTATCAAACAATTGACAGTTTATACCCTCTTATTTAATTAATCTCTTTAAGTCACCAAATTAATTCTAATTAATTTATGACTTATATTAATCAAATAACAATATTATTATTCCTTATATTATTCTCATAATATATTAATAATATTTATTCTCTCATAATAAATCATCCTGTCAAGTTGCTATGGTGAAGGCAACCCAAAAGGACCATGCACAATCGGGTCAAATACTTGCCTAATATAGTTGCAGCCTTAGTCACTATTCCAACAGTCTCCCACTTGGATAAGTCTAGTAACTATATGCACAAGTACAATTCGATTTGCAATCGTAGCTCTCAAAGACGCTGTCAAACTCTGAGCTAATCAATATTGTCCTTTAGATAAGGGATCGTACAGTCCTCTGTTAGATATCATGCTGACAATCCTATGGAATAATTTGTCTAGCATTTTGGTTTCTCGATCTCCGATTCATTTGACATACAACTTAATCGAACACATCAATTTAGTTCTGACCGGGCCCGGCACATTAGTCAAATCAAATCATCGAGCGGCCAAGATATCGCTTTTACCCTCTTGGGATAAAAGTAACAGATAAACTTCGACTTATATGCATTTACTTATTCATTAATCAACTATACACAACAATGCGTTTTATAACACCGAGTTACTGAGGCGTTTTTGCATTATCAATGTACTACCAATTAACAAATAACAAACCATATATCTAGGTTTTAAGACTATATGATATTATCGTCTTGCGATCACCCTTTTATATCGTATTCCATAAGGTGATTCCAGCAAGCGCGGGTTTGTTCCAATGCTCAAAACCAGTTCATAAGCACTCATGAATGTTGCAACAACCCTTTTGCTATGTCTAAAACCATTTAGACAATCTACACACCGATTCATGACAATCTTCATTCATATCTACTTCCAACATATGAACGATTGTGGACAATTTGAATAATTCGATTATTCTCAATAAACTCAATTATTCTGGAAGTCAAAACATGCAAAATGAAACAATAGTTAAACAATTAACATAAGACAGTAACATTACTCATAAATAACACTCCTTTATTTAATCATCAAATGTTAATTACATTTATCTATTACATGTTTCTACTACTATCTAATCTATGCTAATATCATCCTTCAGCCCAATACTCCTAGCATGCTGCAAGTGCTTAACCCTACTCAGTCCCTTCGTAAACGGATTTGTTGGGTTATCTTCTGATGATATCCTCTTCACTACGAGTTGTCCCTCTTCTACACGATGTCTAATAAAGTGATATTTTCTGTCGATATGTCGAGATCTACCAATATCCCTCGGTTCCTTGGTCAAGGCGACCGCTCCTTCATTATCACAGAAAATTTCCATGGGCTCCTTTATGGCAGGTACAACTCCAAGATCACCGATGAAGTTCTTCAACCATATTGCCTCCTTCGACGCTTCGCTTGCTGCAATGTACTCTGATTCGCACGTTGAATCAGCTACGGTTTCCTGCTTGGAACTTTTCCAAGTTACTAATCCTCCGTTTAGGGTAAAGACCCAGCCCGACTGCGAACGGTAGTTGTCCCTGTCAGTCTGAAAGCTGGTGTCACTATACCCTCGCACCTTCAAGTCATCACTCCCTCCGAGGACTAAGAACCATTCCTTCGTCCTCCGAAGGTACTTAAGGATATTCTTAACCGCAATCCAATGAGCTCTACCAGGATTCCCTTGATATCTGCTAACCATGCTCAAAGCAAAGGCTACATCAGGGCGAGTACAAGTCATAACATACATGATTGAGCCAACTGCGGAAGCGTATGGTACTCGGCTCATTTCTGCTATTTCAGCTTCGGTAATCGGACTTTGAGTCTTACTCAACTTGGCATTACTTTGTATCGGTAATTCTCCCTTCTTCGAGTTTTCCATACTAAAACGTTTTAGTACCTTCTCTAAGTAAGTGTTCTGACTAAGTCCTATTAGTCTCTTACTTCTTTCTCTTACTATCCTTATTCCCAAAATATAAGAAGCCTCTCCGAGGTCCTTCATAGCGAAGCACTTCCCGAGCCAGGACTTAACCTCCTGCAGAGTCGGGACGTCGTTTCCTATGAGTAATATGTCATCGACATATAGAACGAGGAAGCTTACTATACTCCCACTGGCTTTGACATATACACACAATTCATCTTCGCTTCGTACAAATCCAAACTCTTTGACTTTCTCATCGAAGCAAAGATTCCATCTGCGAGATGCTTGCTTAAGTCCATAAATGGACTTCTCAAGCTTACACACTCTATTCGGATGCTTCGGATCCACAAACCCCTCTGGCTGAGCCATGTAAACATCCTCAGCCAACTTTCCGTTAAGGAAAGCGGTCTTGACATCCATTTGCCAAATCTCATAATCATGAAATGCGACAATAGCTAGCATCACTCTAATAGACTTTATCTTCGCAAATGGTGAGAAGGTCTCATCATAGTCAACTCCGGGAGTTTGAGTAAAGCCCTTTGCAACCAATCACGCCTTATATGTGTGTACGTTTCCATCCACGTCGGTCTTCTTCTTGAAGATCCATTTGCACCCAACAGTCTTATGTCCGGGCACATTATCAACCAAATTCCAAACTTGGTTATCATACATGGATTGGATCTCGCTATCCATTGCCTCTTTCCATTTCGCAGACTCCGGGCCTGCCATGGCTTCCTTATAGCTATTAGGTTCATCAAGGTTTATTAGTGTACCATCACTAATATACGTGTCCCCTTCGGTAGTAATATGAAAACCATATAACTGGGGTTGAACTCTAACTCGCTCGGAACGACTAAGAGGTAATGATACGTCAATCGGTTCAACCGGAGTTTCCTCCTAGGGTTGAGTGCCAGCGGTAGAGGTTCCTTCATCTATCAATTCTTGAATCTCTTCAAGCTCGATTTGCCTCCCACTGCCTCCTTGGCTTATGAGTTCTCGCTCTCGGAAAACTCCTCTCCTCGCAACAAAGACAACATTGTCCTTCGGTCTATAAAAGAGATATCCAAAGGATTTCTGCGGGTAGCCGATGAAAATACATTGCTCACTACGAGGTTCGAGCTTGTCGTGAGTATCTCGTCTTACGAAAGCCTCACAACCCCAAACCTTGATATGTGCCAACGAGGGAGCTTTCCCTGTCCACATCTCGTGAGGTGTTTTGGCAACATTTTTAGTAGGGACTCGGTTAAGGATATGGGTGGCAGTCTCTAAGGCATACCCCCAAAAAGAGATTGATAGTGAAGCACGACTCATCATAGAGCAAACCATGTCCAACAAGGTTCGATTACGCCTTTCTGCCACACCATTCAATTGTGGTGTCCTAGGTGGCGTCAATTGTGAAACTATTCCACACTCCTTGAGATAATCGTGGAATTCAAGACTTAGGTACTCTCCTCCTCGATCGGATCGAATCATCTTGATTTTCCTACCCAATTGATTCTCCACTTCATTCTTGAACTCTTTGAACTTTTCAAAAGTTTCTGGCTTTTGCTTGATTAAGTAGATATACCCATATCTACCATAGTCATCGGTAAAAGTCACATAGAAGCGGTTCCCATCCTTCTTGGTTGATCTAAACGGTCCACATACATCGGTATGTATTAGGTCCAATAGACCCTCACCCGTTTCACACGTACTTGTGAAGGGTGACTTAGTCATTTTTCCAAGTAAACAAGACTCGCATGTGTCATCTTCCCTAAGGTCGAACGACTCCAACACTCCATCCTTTTGGAGTTGGGCTATGCGCTTCTTGTTGACATGTCCAAGACGACAATGCCACAAGGATGCTCTATCCATACTATTGGAAGAATCCATGCATAAAACATCATTTCCTAAGTTATCTACAATCATAACGGTTTCATAAATTCCATTACACGGTATAGCTTCAAAATAAAAGACACCATTTAGATAAGCCAAAATAGAACCATTCTCATTATTAAAAGAAAATCTAAAACCTTGTCTAAACAAACCATGAAATGAAATGATGTTTCTAGCCATTTCTGGCGAATAGCAACAATTGTTCAAATCTAAAGATAAACCATTCCTAAGGACTAAAGAATACACTTCAATCTTGGTCACAGGCGACGATCTTTTGTTCCACATGATTAGATTTATCCTTCCAGGCTCCACGTCCCTATTTCTTCTTAGTCCCTGCACATTAGAACAAATGTGGTAACCACAACCGGTATCAAGAACCCAAGAAATAGCATGAGATGAATCGTTAGATTTAATTGTGTATATACCTGCGAAAGACGGCTTGATCTTTCCTTCCTTGATGGCTTGCAGGTACTCTGGGCAGCTTCTCTAATGTCCTATCTTGTGGCAGTGGTGGCACTCTGCCTCCTTTGGGTTGGGGCAGGGTTTAGCAGGATCAACTTTGGTCCCACTAGAAGAGGCACCATCTCGGGACTTAACCTTGCAATGGTTCTTAGATGAAGCCTTCCTCTTCTTTCCCCTTCCTTGTCCAATAGCCAAAACAGGAGCAGCGGGTGGATTGGGAGTTGGTGCAACATACTTGTCCTTGAAGTTGCTCTCAGCGACCCTCAAGAGACCTTGGAGCTTGCTTAGGGTGACCTCTTCTTTGTTCATGTGGTAGGTCATCCTAAATTGATTGTAACTTGGAGGCAAAGAGTGAAGCACCATGTCGATCACCAAGTCTTCCCCAAAGTCAACATTCAACTTGCGAAGACGGTCAACATACCTTTGCATCTTTTGCAGGTGCACGGTAAGAGACTCTCCATGACCCATTTTAGCGGAAAATCATGTTAGTGAAAATCTCATAACATTCTTGTCTTGCATTTTGGTGGTATCTCTCCAACAAGTCTTGGTGCATCTCGTATGGGTACATGTCCTCATAGGACTTTTGGAATTCGGACTTCATAGTGGCTATCATGATGCAATGTACCTTCGTTGCATCACGCTCGTGAGTTTCAAAAGCGGTCATTTCAGCCGGAGTAGCGATTTCAGGGTTGATTTTCTCGAGCTTCTTATAGAGGACATACTCCTTGTCCTCATAGCGAGCAATAGTGCGAATGTATCTTATCCAATCTCTAAAGTTCGTCCCATCGAAAGTGACCTTTTGACAAAGGCTCATCAATGTGAATGAACTAGCAGCAGTGTTGTTTGCCCCTCTTGTTTGTGACCGGGATACCGAGGATCACAAAGCGGGTGTGAATTACCATGCATATTCACATGGTGCCTTCATTGTAACGATCACCTATTCGATGTGCCGGTAAACCACACACGCTCCATCGAACTATGATAAATAATGAATCACCCTTTGCCACCTTTGCTTAGGACCAATTAGTGTGCCGGTAAACCACACACGCTCCACTAACTTCTTAGCAAGGGTGCAAAGTGTAATTTCATGGGATTGCATCAATTCACTTTTCCTAAAGTAACTAAGATTGGGAAATTTTTGAAAAACATGTAGTTACTTTGTATTTCATATTATACTTTTAATGAGAGATGAGGTTGCCCTATCCTACCCGTTCGGCTAACGACCCTCCACCGATCAAGCAAACGGTGGGCGTGAGTGTACACCCATTAAGCGCCATTTTATAGGCAGCAACCTTATACCCACCTTATAGATCGGCTTCGTGAATGAGGCCTACTAACGGTAAGACTAGCATTTTAGTTATATATATATATATATATATATATATATATATATATATATATATATATATATATATTAATCTTATAATATTATATTAGTATATGGTTGAATTTTTTAAACTTGTAAAATTCTAGGGTTTGAAATTTAAATTGTCAAAATTAAACTTTTAATCACAAAACATAAATTTCAAAACTTGAGGGCAAGTTTTAAAACATTTAAAACATGGAGGATCAAATAACAAATAATCTTAATTAACAATTAATTCCATAATTATCCATATTTGATTTATTTAATGATTTCTTGCAAAATAATTTACCAATTTAATCAAAATAATTAATTAATTATCACATAAGGAAATTAAATATTTTATTAATTGATAAATATCTTTAATTATATCAAAATTATAGTCATATGTATCACGAAATCGGATTAGGGTTGATCTAATATGATAAAGGCAAGTTTCCATAAGATAAATATCAAAAAATCCCGATTTTGGCTCTTCCTGACGCTCGGACTCGCCGAGTTCCCAACTAGATGATGGGTTTTAGCCATAAGAACTTTCCTATGTGCGCATGCAAAACCCTAATGCTCGGATCTAGGCTTTCTAATAAACATGCTTTGAATCCAAGACTTCTAATTAGTTTATGGTTAAACAAGAACATTAAAACAGATCTAGAATCATACCTTTGAGTTCCTTGTTGATCTTGAGGTCTTGGAGCTTCTAGAGTCACAAATGTCACTCCTCTAATGGCTTACAAACACCAAAGCAAGAAGGATGATTTGGGAGAGAGGAGAGGGAAGGAATTCGACCAGAGTTCTCTTGCTTAAGGTCAAGTGTCGAATTCCCTATGCCATGGGGTCTATTTATACTTGTAGATTCCTTAATGATTACAGATAAGTCCCTATCAGATAATCTTCTCTTAAGGCTATCCAAATCCATTCCTAGATAACTCTAATGGACGATTTTAGCTATCCTAATCCTCTTAGAATTCGTCCATAGTATATCCAAATGGATTTACAGTTTAAAGCTTAACTATCAAACAATTGACAGTTTATACCCCTTTATTTAATTAATCTCTTTAAGTCACCAAATTAATTCTAATTAATTCTATGACTTATATTAATCAAATAACATATATATTATTCATTATATTATTCCCATAATATATTAATAATATTTATTCTCTCTTAATAAATCATCCTATCAAGTTGCTATGGTGAAGGCAACCCAAAAGGACCATGCACAACCGGATATAGTTACAGCCTTAGACACTATTCCAACACTAGACTCGCCGAGTCAGACCAACTCGTCGAGTCCACCATGGGACTCGTCGAGTTCATGACACAGAACCACAAAATTCGAATTTTGCAAGCAAGAAACAAACAATCATGCATCAATTTAATAGAAACCTATCTAGGCTCTGATACCACTGATGGGTTTTGGCCATATGAACATTCCTATGTGCACATACAAACCCTAATGCTTGGATCTAGGTTTCTCTAATTAAACATGCATTGGATCCAAGACTTCTAATGACTAATGGAGAATAAGAACAATACAAAATCAGAGTTAGAAGCTTACCTTGAAACACTTGTTTGATCTTCTAGTTCTTGGAGCTTTAGAGTCACAAATGTCACTCCTCTAATGGCTTACAAACACCAACTAGCAAGAGGATGATTTGAGAGAGAGGAGAGGGAATAGAAATCGGCCAGGGTTTCTTTGCTTTAGCAGAGGTGCCGATTTTCCTTGCCCCAAGGGTCTATTTATACTTGTAAGGCTCCTAGGGGTTCACCCTTAAACCCTAGTTGGATAATCTTTTACTCAAACAATCCAAATCCTTTCCAAGATAAGCCCTTGGACGATTTGTGGCTTACCCTAAGCCCTAGAAATCGTCTAACCCTATCCAAGAAGGATTTACAGCCCAAAGTGTAACTATCAAACAATTGACAGTTTATACCCTCTTATTTAATTAATCTCTTTAAGTCACCAAATTAATTCTAATTAATTTATGACTTATATTAATCAAATAACAATATTATTATTCCTTATATTATTCTCATAATATATTAATAATATTTATTCTCTCATAATAAATCATCCTGTCAAGTTGCTATGGTGAAGGCAACCCAAAAGGACCATGCACAATCGGGTCAAATACTTGCCTAATATAGTTGCAGCCTTAGACACTATTCCAACAAACAAGTCACTAATTCCTTAACTGCCGAGCTGAAACACTACCGCTATAATTCTGAAGTTCCATAACTTGTTAGACCTACAAACAAGTATAATCATTCCAAAGCATGATCACAAGAGCCTTTTCTACCATCAGAACTGAAAACATCATTTTTTTTCTTGAACCTTCAGCTGATTCCCTGAACTTTTGTACCCTTGGACTCGGTCCCCATTTTTTTTTTTACAGATTTGGTCCCTATTGTTTTTCCCTCCTAATCAAAAGTGTTCTTTATTTTGCTTTTGATCAACCCCTCCCTTGGACCTGGTCATTAATCCACATGTTTGGTGTTCCATTTTACTTCTAAACCGGTAAAACCCTCTAACCCGGTTAGCAACTATCAAAGAACCATAAGACCAACCGGTATGGTTAACATGAAACATTTGTGGTGATGAAGTGATAATCGACTAATATAGTGAACATCATCCTAGTGTAATATAGTTTTAGAAGAATATTGAAGAGATTTGTGTTTCCGTTCCTAAAAAATAATACATAGTTAACTTCCTAAATATTTCTTATTATGGTTTAGAACAACTCTCCGAACCAAAATTAAGTGCCAAACCAGAAACAATTTACAATTCATATTGATTTGGTTTCAAACTGAAAAACCATCACTACAAATATGATTTTCTATTTTTAACATAGACAAATAAAATCACAACTATTTACATCAATAAAATCACCTTTTCGGCTCTCTTTTTTTTATCATCTATTATAATTCAAACTCAACTAAAAAATAATTAAACACACACACACACACTAGATTTTCCCATCCAAAAAATCAACACAAATTCAAATCATCTAAAATCAAATCTTTACCCATCCTCAAATATAAAACTATCATTCATACAAATTCTACATTTTCTTACACATCAATACTTCCCAAAAAAAAACTAATCTAAATTAAAAAAATATTAACCTAGAGTATAATCTCTACTTGTGACTTAACCACCGTCCGATCCCTCCACCTACTTACACCGCCATCAACCGCCTTCTCAACCACTTCCATTCGCTCCACCACCAACGATTCCTCCACCTCAGCCATTTGACTAAACTCTTTTTCCATTATCACTTCCACCTCTTTCAATAACTCCATCTTATACTGCAACTTTTTCAACTATTCAATCCGAAAATCTATAACTATTAGTCAATTATCTTAAACATGATGAATTATAAATAAATAAAAATGGGGCCCACCTGTGTATTAATTACGGTTGACACCAACCGTTCAACTTCTCTCTCTTCTTGGATTGCTAATAATTTGGCGTGCGCGGCTGCGGCACCAAGCGCGGTTGCACTTGTGGCTCTCATCCGTAACGGTAAAGGTATGACACCTTTTTCTGTATACAGTGTAAAGTTAGGTGTTGTTTCTTTTTTACTTAATCTGGAAAGCTATATACAAAATATATACAGATGTTTTTTACTTGATACAAAAAGAAATGCTAAATATAGAAAGTCATTTTTTTCAATAAAGTTAGGTGTTGTTTCTTTTTTATTTAGAGAAAAACTGCAATAAAGTCCTTACATCGATTTAGTCTTTATATATTTTATTTATTCAATTAAGTCCCAAAACCGATAATCGTATTCAATTTAACCATTTTACCCGGTCAACAGGTCATCCAACTTTCAAAAATTACATTTTTGGCCCAGATTTCAAATTTTATTACAAATCTGGTAAAAAATTTACACTTTTTGCCATTATACACTAAATGACTGATTAGAAAATTTACAAATCTAGTCCAACAGAAATTACATTTTTAGCCCAGATTTCAAAATTTATCTTTTTATCTCTCTTTTTTAAACATGTTACATATCAATCATTTTCTTATGAGACATGCTTTAGTGTATAAAGTTCTAAAATCTGATAGGTTATATATATGATTTAGTAGAAAAAGTCATGAAAAGAGGGATTTTAAGGTTAAGTTCTAACTGTTTACAAATTTGCAGTTGTTTCATTTTTATTTTATGTACCTGATTCCATCTCTGAATCATTGCCTTGAGAAATCCTGAAAAAACAAAGGATATAAAATATTGATTTGTTACAATTTACAGACTAAATGACTGATTATAACAGGTTTAAAAAAGAGTGATAAAAAGATAATAAATAACCTTTCAGGCTCATTGTCATTTTCTTCATTATCAAATATTTCTTTTGGAATTTCATTTTCTTCACAAAGAGCTGTAACTGCAGCCTCAGCAGCAGAAGCTGCAACATGTGGACCAACCACAGCAGATATGCGAGCAACCTAACAGATCCCATTTTCATGAATATTTCATAACTTCATATCATATTCTTAAGCAAAAAAATAAACAAATAATAAAAGTAGTTTAATAGGTTATAGAGTAGCAACATACTACATACCTGTTGCATAAGTGAATGACTGACATTGGGGACTACTTTAGAACAATCGTTTTTCACAACAAAATTGTCCTCTAAATCTCCATCTTGCTGCTTCTGAATCTTGAAATCAGAAACTTGACTTTCTTTTTCTTTAAGTTCTTCATGGGCAACTAACAATGGTGCCACTTGTTCATCTTTATTGTCAATCTGTGAAGAATCTGAAATGGGTTCAATGCATATTCTCTTTGGAGGGGGAGCTTCACTATCAGCATCACCATTTTGTTCTATTTTGCTTTCGGGTTCAATATCTTTAGTTTCTTGAGGTGGTGGAACTGGAGGGCATACTTGTCCTTTTTTCTGGTTGTTTGGATTGATATTGGTGTCCTGGTGTCTGAATCTATCATATGTGGGTCCCAACATAAGTTGGCCGAAAGGTAATTGTATAAGTTTTGAAATACACTCGAGTTTACTCTTGGTTTGAACATTTTGAGCTACAAGATCCCAGTCATCTCCATGCTTTAATACGGATTCTAGAAGAAGTAATGTTTCTGCTTCTGTCCATGGAGTGGCATTGTTCTTATTGTCAGGAGTGGAGTCGATTAACTTGTAATCATCAAGGGATTTGTTCTTCCCATAAGCTCCGTTTTCAAAGCACTTGATGCAAATGATGGAAGTTTTGTCCTGTATATGAAATCAGATATGTAAACTGAAAAGATAATCTGATAACTATGGTTTCTGAATCAAAGATGGAATAATCTTATCAATTCATGTATACACACAGAGAAAAAAAAAACAAATCAAGTAATCAAACCTTTGTATACTCGTAATGACCAGACTCGCACAGCTCCTTGCAATTTCCACAGACCAAATCGATCAATTCCTGGTAAACATCGGAATGAGAAGAAAGGGGTGGCATTTTGAAATCGCTCTCAGCCAGATGAGAGCCATTGATATAGCTAACAGTAGTCGGCAATGAAACAGGCTTCAACGAATTTGGAATTGCAACAACCCTAACACCATGAGGAGGCCCTTCCTCCACCTTAACTTTCCATCTCCCTTCCTCGTCCTCCGTAACCAAATCATTATCTTCACCACCGCTCGCCGATGACGGAGATGGCGCACTGAAATTAATTAACCCCCACTTTTCGAGAAACCGGAACACCTTCAGGAGATAATTGACGTCACCGACTAGCGATTTTCGGACTTCGGAGAATGTTAGCCTTCTAGAAGGATCTTCCCTATACTTTGAAATAATGAAATCTCGATACTCCTTATACACCCTAGGGTTTCTAGTAAACGAAGCCCCGTCGAAAAACTCCTTGAGCGAAGTTTTCTCGGTTTCGTGAATGTTATCCCAAGAAAACCAGGCTGAAACAGAAAGAGAAAAACGAATTGAACTAGGGTTAGGGTTTGTTTCCATGAAAGGGAAAAGAAGAACGGAGAGAGGACTTACCGGAGCTACCGGGGATGGTGTAGAGTTCGAATTCGAAGCGATGATCGTCGGCGGGAAGGAATGGTTTTAAAAATTGGTGGTGTGACTGTGAGCTCTCCATCTGGGGGATGGATTTTGCAGCGAGTGAGTCTCTCGTATAAAAAAACTGAGTCAGCCGAGTCGTTCCATGTAAATTGTAAAGTAAACTCCTTTCGCTCTCTTGTGTTGTGTCTATATGCAACGGAGTTTTGAAACGTTGGGTTACAATGGACCCTTTTTTAAGTGATTGGATTAATTTATATTTTTTGATTTATATAAAAGACCTTAAGATCGTAGAATTTGTTATTCGGTACTTGTTCGGCCAACAAACTGAATAGCGGGTACTTGGAAGAACTTGAAAGTATTCGGATTTAGTAATTCATATATATATATATATATATATATATATATATATATATATATACACACAGCAACATTAGATACATGTAAATACATAAAAATTGAATAATACATAATGGTCTCACTTCGTGTGTTAGTGATAACTAAAATATTTACTGTCGATTAACTTTTGAAAATCTCTAGATCAATATGACTGTCATTGACTTCTACACATATGAGTTTTTCTTTCAAGTAACATTCCTTAAAGAGCTAAAACAAATATTCAAAAGTTTGCATGGATTCCCGACAAGAAAACATTTCATAGAACTAGTCTCAATTTATCTTTTGTTTTAACGAAAACATCACAGCTCCAATTCTAAATCCGTTATAGTAAGAAATTATTATTACTCCACATTTCACAAGGTGTTATAAACCTTCTTAGTTTGAAATAAATTTCAAGATATGATTTGTAGTAACTATAGCATGACTCTAAAACTCGACTAGAAACAATGTATGACTCCTCTCTTGATTGAACTATTCCAACAATATTTGATTCCTTTTCTTAGTCATAAAATTGTACTAAGATGTTCTTCGAGGATAAATTGTGATATTGTTCCTCAATCATTAAGATGATCACATAAAATGATACTTAAAGTACTCTTATTTCCTTGCAGATTGGATAAGCTTTGATCTTTATGCCTAATAAATTCTTCTTATTCGTCCTACTACTTTTTGAATCTTTTCTAAGTATCAAAATTATGTTCAATATTATAAACACAACCATATTTATTGAAACATCAGAAAATTATGACGAATAGAGTTATCGTCCTTTGTGGTGGATATAAATAATCCATATCAACGTGTACTAGATCCATTAGTCTTTCACCTGACTCACATAAACATGTAATCAATGAATTAGTTATAGTTCTCAAATGAACAATATTCACATATACTATACAATACGACTTGTAGATTACCAACTATATGTCCAGTTGGTGATGAGATGTAACGACCCATTTTTCACGTCCAAAAAATTTCATTTTTCAATAAATATTTAGTAAAATCATTTGCAAATAAACATTGTCTGATCAAACCATTTCGAGAACATATACTATGTCTGAAAACCAAAAAATGTAATCAATCAAAATGTCAGAGTATAAATCCCAGAACAATCCCATAAATGCGGAAAACAATGTGTGTGTATGATGTGCCGCTACCGCGCCAGCTCCCTCCCCTTCGACAAAGAGGTACCTGAAACCAAAACTGTAAACTATAAGCACGAAGCTTAGCGAGTTCCCCCATCATACCACATACCATACAATCACATAACATACATACTGCCAGGCTATTATGGGGTGCCTGACTACCCGGTACGACCATTCTGGGGTGCCGACTACCCGTGCAACCATTATGCGGTGTCGTCCCACCCGTGTCAAGCCATTATGGGGTGCTGACTACCCATCGGTCCTAACAACCAATCCTTGGGGACTATTTCACCCCTACTGCTACTATCACATATATCATAACATAACACATTATCAGACATGTATGGGGTGTCTGAACTACCCTTCGGTCCTAACAACCGAACTCTACGACTATCACATATAACATATCATGCTAGCACATAACATATCAGGTGATAGCAAACCTAGATGAATATCACAAAGACAATCATCTAACACACAACTCCTACTGGTGGGTCGGCATTGTGGTCGTAGACCCACTGCTACTGGAAGGCAACTCACCTCAAAGTAGCTGCTGATTTGAGCGGGAACTGACTGTCTACTGCTGTTGCTGCTGTTCCGGAAGTCCTCCAGCTATAATTCCCAGAAAACGTTCAGTTAAACATTGCTAGTTGTACTTAGGGTAAAATGACCATTTTACCCTTGACCAGGTCAAAGTCCAAGTCAAAGTCAACTTCCAGTTGACCCGACTCGCCGAGTTGACTTGCCAACTCGTCGAGTCCCTGCCCATTCGATTGTCCTTAATCCCGTCTCTACTCGTCGAGTCAGGCATTGACTCGTCGAGTTCTCCTTTTAAACTGATGACCAAAAGTCCTTCATCCTACTCGCCGAGTTGCATGAACAACTCGTCGAGTTCATCTTCATCCGATGAACACTTTAAGCTGCGACTCGCCGAGTTGCATGAACCACTCGCCGAGTCTGTTCTTGAGGTAAGAAGATTGCCTTGGACTCGCCGAGTCAAGGCATTGACTCGCCAAGTCCCTCCATGGATGAGTCTGGCTTCCGACTCACTGAGTCCACCCATGACTCACAACTCCACTCAGCAAACACGAAAAAGGGGAAAACTCGGGGACTCGCGACTCGACTCTCCAAGTCCGACGAACGACTCGCCGAGTCGTTCACATGCAATTACTATATACTCGATTCTGCTTGAATCCAGCTCATACCATACATAAATCTGGGCTCTTAGGGTAGGTTTTACACGTAAACTTTCCAACTTTACGTGTATACATGCACAGGATGGGGATTTAAGGCTTAATAAAGGCTAAAATGGATATGAGCTTCTGGAGCTCAAACAAGCCTAGATCTAGAGGTTAATCAACTCATTACAATCCCTAATCCATAATTAAGCTTGGAAAATGGTTCAATAAGGACTTTAATAGTGTTCTAAGGGACTTTAAGCATAAAAACAGAAGGAAACTGAGTTATACCTCAATGAATCTATGAAATAACACCAAGATATCTGGCCTCCTTATTCTCCTCTTGGTCTACTCTCCTTCTTCTCTCAAAATCTTCAAGAAATCACACCAAAACACTTCAATCTCACAAGAAAAGGGGGTTAGGTCGATACAAGGAGCTCTGAGGGTGAAGGAGTCGGGCTTGGGGCGCATAAGGTTGATTTAAATAGGGTGTAAACCCTTGAAATTAGGGTTTCATCCAGACAGGGGGGACTCGCCGAGTCGCCAACTTAAACGTGCTTAATATCCCAACTCTACTCGGCGAGTCGGGCCTACAACTCGCCGAGTCCAAGGCTAAAAATGTAAAATACTTAGATAGGTCATACGTACCAGGAACCAGGTGCTACATGAGAATTCTTTTCACTTGGTCAGGTATGACAATGTCACAAGCGATATCATAATAATCAAATCCACAATTAATATTGCTAATATTAGAAATGTAACCAATACTTTCATAAATGTCATTGCAAGTAAATATATAATGAGGCAACCAGAGAAACCAAATTTTCACTTTTATTGAAAATAATCTAGAAGTTGGAACTTTTCCTTACAACACATAAAATAGAAACTATGTTTCTATACATCTTCTAAGAGCAATAACAATCTATTAAATTATCCTAACTCCTAATTAGTAGCTCAAAATTTTGATCATCGAACCATGTGACCAAAGTCTATTTCCCATGATCAGATTTAGCTCATTCTGCTTAAGCTTCTTTTTTTCTCTTAGATCCTGCAATAACATTAAATGTGATCATCACATGATGCATTAAAAGTCTAATGGAGCTAGATAATGGGTGTACGTGAAGTAGAGTCACACAACTTGACTTCACTATATATGAGATCTTTCAGGTACTTTGGGCTACTTTGCAACAAATGTCCCTTCAATTGGAAATAGAAACATACTGTCTCTTTGGGGTTAAGACATGGAACTATCTCAGAACTAGCTTTTTCTCTTTACCATACGATAAAACTGTTTGACTTTGGGTGACCCTTTTCCATTGGGAAGAGAAATATTTTTGTACCACCATTGTCATCATTGTCAATGCCCATGAAATCATACACCCTTTGAGCACATTTGCTTCAAATGTGCTATTGAGCATTTATCTTTCAACAACAATCAACATTTAGGTCAGATCAATCAGGGTCATATCGATGTTCATCATATGAAAGTTCTCAATGAACTGTTCATATAAACTTGGTAGCAAAAGAATAACCAAATCAATGAATCACTCCCGTAGGAAAACGACACCCATTCTATCCATCTTGTCAATATAAGACTTCATTTTCAGAACATGCACACACACATAATTTCCATCTTGATGTCCACGTGCCAATAGGGCTTGAGTAGTTTTGTATCTTTCAACTTGAAGAAAACGCGACGTTGGGAGAGTCACTGAAGGAAAAGGAGGAAGAGTTGAAAAATCACGATGTCCAGTTCCACCATTTCCCGAAAAAAGAGAAAATATTTTCACCTTGATTAGAATGTGGAAGATCATATTCATAATGAAAAGGAAACCATTTCCAAAAGAACGAGGAAGACTATTTATATATTCATAAGACATCTAAAATTTAGGAGAAAAGAGAGTTTAATTTAGTTGATTTTTATCCTTAATTATTAACCTATAAATTTTAATTAAAGTTTGGATCCACATTTTCGATTCGAACTTTGAAGAGGGATGTCGTAATCAAATTCGAATCTATTTTAGATAGGTGAGACTTTTACCAATTCCAATCTTATGGAACTCCTTAATCTATTGAGATTCACTGATTCTTATAAATGACATGTTTAATCTCAAATTATGCTCACTTTTGTGACTGGGATGTCAAAGATCACAAACGAGGTGTACATAACCATGCAAACCTGTTTGACAACCTCGGTGTAATTTACCATATCACATTGATGTGCCAGTTAACCACACACGCTCCATCAACAATGATAATTTTCAAGACGTCATCATATCTCTTTATAGTCCCAATTAGTGTGTCGGTTAACCACACACGCACCACTAACTACATATAAAGTATGATGTGTGTTTTCATGGATTAGCATACTTTTCACATTTTTCCTAAAGTAACTAAGAGTGAGATTTTAAAAATGGTCTAGTTACTTTATATCATTATACTTAATATTGAGATTATGTCATATCAAATACATTCGGCTAACGACCATCCACCTAACAAGAGAGTGATGTGTAAGAATGGATACCTAATGACGGTCATTATATAAGCCGCGTCCTTAAACTATTCTTATAGTATGACTTCGTGAATGAGACGTACTAGCGATTTGACTAACTTTGTCTTATACATGTAGTATATTAAACTTTTAATTATATATATTGTATAAGGTGTGTTTTAAATAATTTTAGAACACTAGGGATCAGACATTAATTATTAAAATTAATTAATATATGAATTAATCATTTACACATTTAAAAATTAATTATATTAATCAATTAAATAATTAATAAAGTCAAAGATTTATCTCCTAATTTGTAGGCTTTTATTTAATTATCAAATAAATAGGCAAAATCGGATTTGGAAAAATATAAAACAAATAATCACCAAATAACAAACATCCAAAACAAATTAGGTAGATAAAAGTCGAAAAATTCGAATTTATCAGATCTCACGTCGTGAGAATCAACTCTTACGTCGTGAGTTACAAAAATTGAAAATTTTTTGTTTGTTCAATTCACTAATATGCAATTAGATAAAAGACAGTCATATGTTGTGATACCACTGATGGATAACGTATGTTACAATCAACAATGTTCTAAGCGGAAAAACAATTAGCAATTAATCATATTAGGACACATGAAACCTGTGGGATCTATGTATTTCACATAAAGGCAATATACTATGAATTATCAAACTACGATACCCTAATAAAATAAGAATTCATAAAGGAAGATTACATACATTGATTTATAATAGTAAACAAATCATATCCAGTTGTTCTTATAGTCACTTGGAAGCTATCACCATAAATTTTGTGCCTATGATGGTTCACACCAACCTTAGTAATTATGAGACTTTAAGAGAGGGAAGAGGGGATATGAAATTTCGGCTATGCCTTGTTAATAAAGAGCAAGGTTGTCAATATCAGGATCCTACCTAGGATCGTTTTTGGGTTTGCAAGATCGGGATCGAGATCCTAAAATCACACAAAATAAAATATAATTTTTATTTATAATATTTAATCATGAAAAATATTTCAAACATTTAATTTTTTGTTAAAAAGTTATAAAAACTTCAAAATATTAGTCATAAGTCACAATAAAAAAATGATAAATTATAAATTGGTAAAGGGTAAAAGACATAAAATGGTAAAAAAAATTCATTTGCCAAAAAAAAAAAAAAAAAAAAAAAAAAACTCAAGTGAAGGTAGGATCGGATTGGATCTCGATCCTATGATCCTACCCCAAATACGATCATTTTACGATCCGGATCGTTTTTCATACCTATGATCGTAGGATCGTACGATCCTACGACCAGGATCGTGATTTTGACAACCATGATAAAAAAAATGGTCGAAATTTAGATCCCAAGGGGTCTATATATAGTGTAACTTGGAAGCCATAGATAACCCTAATCTGAATAAAATATTATTTATTCAACTTACTAATTATCCAACTTCCTATTTATCTATAACGGATAATCTACAAACCCAAGATTAGTCTCCAAGAAACCGTTCACCCTTAAGGGAAGAAGATTCTGGAACCTCTTGTTCAACTGTTGAACAATTACACTTTAACCCTTGCACTTTTAATTAATCCAATTAACCCCAAAAATAATTCTAATTAACTTCTGATTAATTCTTAATTAAATATTATTAGTCTTAGTTAATATATATATATATATATATATATATATATATATATATATATGATTTTTATAATATATTAATAATTTCATTTATTGCTATTTATTAATCATATAATAAAATATATTAATAAATTCATTTATTGTTATTTATTAATCATATAATAAATCAATAAATCGGTCTTTCTCTCTGTCTCTCTAAAATTCATATTATTCAATTACTAGGTTTGAGGGCAACCCAAAAGGACTTTGCTAATAATTTAAGATAATACTAATTTATTTATTGACTTAGACACCTAATCCAATAGTTTTAGCCATCAGGATTTTGCGTCGTTACTTGTATGGGGTTCGTTGTATCATTTACATGTACCACAAGAGTTTGAGGTATTTGATGGATCGGCCAAATCTGAACCTGAGGCAACACAGGTGGCTCGATACGGTAAATGATTATGATTGTGAGATCCTTTTTCACCCGAGGAAGGCCAACGTGGTGGTTGATGCCCTTATCCGTAAGGTGGCGAGTATTCTCATTGGGGATGTTTTTCCGAGGATGACAGTGATTACCCCACTCTTTGAGCATATCTGAGAGGCTCGGTGGAGGCTATGAAAGAGGAGCGTCGAAATAGTGAGCGTATAGTGGGTCAGATGTACTCTTTTTTATTATGATAGTCGGGGGTAAGTGACATATTTTGATAGACGAGGCGCATAAATCGATGTTTTCTATTCATCTAGGAGAGACGAAGAGTTTGGGTCCCATATTTCGGGGGTACGTGACATATTTTGATGGACAAGGCGCATGAATCGATGTTTTCAATTAATTTAGGAGTGACGAAGATGTATAGAGGCCTACGACTTGATTATTAGTGGCCTTAAATGAAGCGGGATGTAGCATGGTATGTGGAGATGTTCCTGACTTGTTGGATATTCAAGGTCAAGCATCAACGAACTTACGGAAAAATAGAGTCGTTGGATGTTCCTGTTTGGAAATGGGAAGCGATTACAATGGTTTATATGACGAAGCTACTGCGGACCATGCAATTGGTAGAATAAATTTGGGTCATCGTGGATCGATTGACCAAGAGTGTGAATTTCATTCCTATTTAGAATAACATGTATGCTCAAAATTTGGCGGATGTTTACATCCGAGAGGCTGTGGCACATATGAGGTCCCCGTCTCAGTGGTTTTGGATGATGTAACGCCCTGTTTTGGGCCTTTATGTGATTCAGGGTCATGGACCGAAAATCGATTCCATAAAAACTTTGAGGCCTTGAGGAGGCGATGTTTAGATCTTTTGGAAGAAGAACATGAAGGTTATGAGACCTAAATCCTCTGGATTATGCTTTGGGCCAAAGAGTAACATGGAAAAGTCATAGGTCGGTTTCTTTCATGATAAATGGATTTTTGTTCGAGGAGCTCTCAGTCCAATACATCTAGATATTATTGTGGGCCCTTTCGACACCTTTCTGTGGATATAAAGAACGTCGAAATCGGAGTTCGAACAAATAAGTTATGGTTATTTGAAGATGGAAGGTTTTTAGGTTGAGCCTGGTACGTTGGACGTACAGGGTGTACGTTGTGCGTACTATGCATGAAATGGTCATGGAGTTGAACCTAGTACGTTGGGCGTACTAAGAGCACGCGGGGCGTACGTAGGCTGATGCCAATCCCTAATTTTTAGGGTATCACCCATATTTAAAGGAATTAACTTACCTTTGGGACTCCCATAATCAACATCCACTCCTTCAAAACCCTAATATCGAGTGTATCCTTCATGAGTGAAGATATGGAAGCTTTGTTGGATAAGGTGTCTAAGTCTGTAACTATATTTGGTATCAACTTGACCCGACCCAACATGGTCCATTTGGGTTGCACTTCACCTGACAACTTGTATGGATATACTTTTGAGAATAAGATGTTTATGATATATTAATATATTATTAGTTATAATATATTAATATGATATCATAAATATTTAATTAATATTGATCAAGAATTAATTTAGAATTTATTTAGTGATCAAAATGGAGCTAATTAAATATGGAATCTTATTTATATATATGGATTGGGCTAAGATTTATTTAGGATGGGCTAAAAGTATATGGAGTCCATGGATAGTCCATGGAGCTTTTAACCCATGGATCCTAGGTAAATGAAGAGTCATGGGTATTAGGGTTTAACCCTAATCCTCCATACTATATAGAGGAGTCCTTGGTTCTAGAATTGCCACTAGTGTGTGTGAGCATAAGAGTGAGCCGATTTCTACAAGTGTTCTTATTCTCTCAAGAGCTTCCAACTTGTTTTGGTGATTTGTGACACCACTTGAGGCATCCACACTATTGGTGCTAGGCTCAAAACCCCTAGCAATCAACCACAAAAAAGGTATGTTATTCTACTTAAAGTTTTGTATTACAAGTACCCCATAACATGCTAGTTAGGTTGTGAACCTTGGAAATCATATTTGCATGTATTTTAGAGAAAACATATATCCAAGGTTTCTAGGGTTGCATGTATGCCATAGGAGTGTTAGTATGCTCATAACCATACAGTGGTATCAGAGCCTAGGCTTGTTTTCTTGATACTTGATGCAAATTTGTTGAAAAAGCTAAAAAATCTGCACTCTGCAACATGAACTCGTCGAGTCCATGTGTAAATTCATCCTACTCGTCGAGTAGGTTCTTGCACTCGACGAGTAGGAGCCCCAGAATGCAGTTTTTCGAGTTTTGCTGTTAGAAATGGACTAGAAACATTACCCTAAACTATTTTGGCGTTTTAAAACTTGTTTTAGATGGTGTAATGTTTATGCTATTCCATTTACAATGGCAAATATCAAAATTCCATGTTTTATATGTGTTAATATGATTCTTTAAATTTTGATATGAATGTTTATGTTCTTATGAGTTTTTAGAAGATCATAAGAATTATGTGTAATTTGTTTGTAGTATAATTCTTGATCTTAATGGCTAGTGATGGAGTCCATAACTTGTCCTCAAGTTATGGATAACCAAAAGTCATTTATTTAAAGTGTCATTAACGAATAAGAGGTTACATAAAATGAAGAGTCTTCATTTTGATGGACCATTAAAACTCATAATTTATGAAATTAAAAGTCTTGAATAGTTTCAATACTTTCCCTCAAGTTTTGGAATTTGTAAAGACTCACACATCAATACTTTAATTCCAAATATATCCTTGGAATTTTAAAAGTTTAAAATTCAACCCTTATACTTCTATAATATTAAAAGTTTACTTATTATATATATGTATAAGAATAAGTCAGTCTTATCGTTAGTAGGCCTCATTCACGAAGCCGGTCTATAAAGGGGGTATAAGGTTATTGCCTATAAAATGGCAGTTTAATGGGTGTCCACTCTCACCCACCGTTTCCTTGACTGGTGGAGGGTCGTTAGCCAAACGAGTAGGATAGGACCTAAATCCTCATTAAAAGTATAATGAAATTATAAAGTAACTAAACCTTTATTAATTCACAATCTTAGTTACTTTAGAAAACGTGAATTAGGTGTTAACCCATGAAATTACACTTAATACTTTACCAAGTCATTAGTGGAGCGTGTGTGGTTAACCGGCACACTAAATAGGACTAGTAAGAGTGGAAAAGGGTGGCTTAAGTTTTATCATAGATCGGTGGAGCGCGTGTGGTTAACCGACACATCGATTAGGTGATAAAATTAAGGGTACCAAGTCAATTTGCATGGTTATTCACACCTTGTTTGTGATTCTCGGCATCTTAGTCACAAACTTGAGATGGCACAATCGAGATTCAAACATGCCATTGAAAGTTCAATGTATCTCAAAAGATCTAGGAGTTTCAAATCCAATTAAAAACTTAGTAATTTATTTCGTTTATAATGGTGGAAATTGGTAAATCATCATTTACCTACCTTCAATTATTTTATAGCTTGGATTACGACATCCCTCTTCGAAGTTATGAAATAGTTCGTAGGGTCCTAACCTTAATATTTCATTTGGGTTACTTATTAAGGATTCTTCATCTAATTAAACTTGTCTTTCTTTCTTTCAGATGTCTTCCAACACTACTACTAGCTCAAATCCTGCAGGCTCATTTTCCCTCATGAACTTATGTGGGAAAGTCACTTTTAATGGGTCTAACTTCAATAAATGGAATAGAAACATCAGGATGATTACCCGTTATGAGGACAAGGAATATGTCCTTGATAAGGAGCTTAAGGTTATCAATGAGTCCACTGCTACTCCTGAGGAGATTGCGGAGTACACTACACATGAAGGGATGCTACCAAAGTGTCCTGCATCATGTTGGCTACCATGAATCCCGAACTCCATAAATCCTATGAAGATTTCTACCCATATGAGATGCATTTGGATCTGATGGATCGGTACCATTAGAGCGCGCGTCATGAGAGGTATGAAATCATCTCCTCTATGATAACAGCCAGAATGAAGGATGGTGAACCCATCACCGGTCACTTGCAGAAGATGCAAAGGTTTGTGGACCGGTTGCTGAAGCTTAATGTGGACTTCCCTGAGGACATGACGATTGATATCATTCTCTATTCCTTACCTCCAAGTTAAGATCAGTTTTGTATGACTTATCGTATAAACAAGGAGGAAGTTACACTTAGCAAACTTCAAGGACTTTTAAGGACCGCTAAAAGTGGCCTTAAAGGTAAGGCGGCTGTTACTTCTACTCTTACTCCTACAACAACCCATGTTATGGCAATTGGGCAGGGAAAGAGGAAGAAGAGGAAGACCCCTTCGAAGGGTACCAAGGGAAAGTCCCTTGATGGATCCTATTAAAGTGGGACCAAGAAATGTCTCGTTCCCCCTTCTTCAAACCCAAAGGAAGCACAATGCTTTTATTGCCGCGAAAAGGGGCACTGGAAGTAAAGTTGCCCCAAATACTTGCAGGATGTGAAGGATGGGAAAGTTAAACCCACCCATGCAGGTATTTATAATATATTGTCTGGTAACTCATTGCATACTAACTCTTGGGTGCTTGATACAGGTTGTGGTATTCACATTTGTACTGATTTGCAGGGCCTATGAAGTAGTGAAGAAGTGGAGCACGGGAAGATAAACCTAATCATGGGCAATAAGAAAGCATCACATATGACCAAGATTGGAGTTTATTCTTTATTGTTTAATAATGGGTTAACTTTAGATTTGAATAAATGTTGTTACTCGTCATAAATGGCGAGAAATATTATTTCCCTTCATAGTTTGTACAAACAAGGTTTCACATTTTCATTTGATAATAAAATTGGTGCTATTGATGCTTTTTATAATAATGTGTTTTATTTTAAAGCATTACCTTGTGATGGTGTATATGAAACTGTGTCGATTGTAGACAATTTAGGAAATAATGTATATCATATTGATTCTTCGATGAGCTTAAATAAAGCATCATTGTGGCATTGCCGTCTTGGACATGTTAACAAGAAGCGCATAGGCCAACTCCAGAAGGCTGGAATTTTGGAATCCTTTGACCTAAAGTCGGATGACAGTTGCGAGTATTGTTTACTTGGAAAAATGACAAAGTCACCTTTCACTGGTACTTGTGAGAGGGGTGAGGGTTTGTTGGATCTCATACACACAGATGTGTGTGGACCCTTTAAACCAACCACAAGGGATGCTAATCGGTACTATGTGACTTTTACTGATGATTATAGCAGATATGGATATATCTACTTAATCAAGCATAAGTCAGAAACCTTTGAAAAATTCAAAGAGTTTAAGCAGGAAGTCGAGAATCAGCTGGGCAGGAATATCAAGATGCTCTGATCCGATCGGGGAGGAGAGTATCTTAGTATTGAGTTCCTTGACTATCTTAAGGAATGTGGGATAGTCTCACAATTGACACCTCTTAGGACACCACAACTGAATGGTGTTGCCGAGAGGCGCAATCGGACTTTATTAGACGTGGTTCGTTCCATGATGAGTCGAGATTTGTTACCAATCTCATTATGGGGGTATGCCTTAGAGATTGTCGTCCATATCCTCAATCTAGTCCCTACTAAGAAGGTTGTCATAACACCTCACGAGATGTGGACTGGGAAAGTTCCCAATCTAGAACACATCAAGATTTGGGGTTGCGAGGCTTTTGTGAGGCGCAAGTCTCATGACAAGCTTGAACCTCGAAGTGAGAGGTGTATTTTCATCGGCTATCCACAAAGATCCTTTGGTTACCTCTTCTACAGGCCTAGTGAAAATGTGGTATTTGTAGCAATAAGGGGAGTCTTTCATGAGAGAGAGCTCATAAGCCAAGGAAACAATGGGAGGCAATTGACCTTTAAGAGCTTCAAGAGTCAAGCGGTGAAGGAACCTCAAACACTATCAACCAACCTGAGGAGGAAACTCCTGTTGAGCCGATAGATGAGTACGTACCTCCGAGGCGATCCACTAGGGTTAGGAACACACCTGAATTTTATTATGGTTATCACATCACAATTGAAGGTGATACGTTTACTAGTGATAGTACACTAATATGTTTGGATGAACCTAATAATAACAGGGAAACCATAGCAGGACCTAAGTATGCTAAATGGCAGGAGGCTATAGACAGCGGGATTCAGTCCATGTATGACAATCAAGTGTGGAACTTGGTTGACAATGTACTAGTCGTAAGATAGTTGGGTGCAAATGGATCTTCAAAAAGAAGAACGACGTGGATGGGAAGGTACACACCTACAAAGCGAGACTGGTGGCAAAGGGCTTTACTCAAACTCCGGGAGTTGACTATGATGAGACCTTCTCACCAGTAGGCAGTAGCAAATATTAAGTCTATTAGAGTTTTGTTGGCCATAACTGCATTTCATGATTATGAAATATGACAAATGGATGTCAAAACCGCTTTCCTTAATGGGATGTTGGCAGAGGATGTTTACATGGCTCAGCCAGAGGGTTTTGTCGATGCAAAGTACCTTAAAAGGGTGTGTAAGCTTGAGAAATTCATTTATGGATTGAAACAAGCATCTCGTAGATGGAATATTTGCTTCGATGAGAAAGTCAAAGAGTTTGGCTTTTCGAGGAGCGAATATGAGTCATGTGTGTATGTTAGGGCTAGTGGGAGTATAGTTAGCTTTTTGGTGTTGTATGTGGATGACATACTACTCATAGGAAATGACATCCCAACCTTGCAGGTGGTTAAGTCCTGGCTTGGGAAGTGTTTCGCTATGAAGGACCTTGGAGAAGCTGCTTATATCCATGGGATAAGGATAATGAGAGACAGGAGTAAGAGACTAATTGGACTTAGTCAGAGTACCTACTTGGATAAGGTGTTGAAAATATTCATCATGCAGGATTCCGAGAAAAGGGATTTGTCGATCCAGCACAACGCCAAACTGAGTAAGACTCAGAGTCCGAGTACAGAGGTTGAGATAGCTGGGATGAGTCGATTTTCATATGCTTCCACTGTTGGCTCGATCATGTATGATATGACCTGTACTCGCCCAGATGTGGCTTTTGAGCATGGTTAGCAGATTTCAGGGAAATCCTTGCATTGCGTACTGGACTGCGGTAAAGAATATTCTCAAGTACCTACGGAGGACTAAGGATTAGGTCCTTACCCTTGGTGGGAGTGATGACTTGAGAGTGATTGGGTATAGTGATGCTAGTTTTGAAACTGACATGGATAATTTCCGCTCTCAGTCAAGCTGGGTCTTTACCCTAAATGGATGAGCAGTTACTTGGAAAAGTTCAAAGCAGGAAACAGTAGCTGATTCTACTTGTGAATCAGAGTACATAACAGCGAGTGAAGCGGCGAAGAAGGCGATATGGCTGGATAACTTCATTGGAGACCCTGGAGTTATGCCAACTACATAGGAGCCTATGTAAATTTTCTGTGACAGCAATAGTGCGGTTACCTTAGCCAAGGAGCCAAGAGATCACGGTAGATCCATACACATTGATAGAAAATACCACTTCATAAGACACAGGATAGAAGAAGGACTCCTCGTGGCAAATAGGGTATCGTCAGAAGAGAACCCTGCAGATCCCCTCACGAAGGGACTGACTAGGGTTAGACATTTGCAGCATGCAAGAAGCGTCGGGTTGAAGGACGATATTAGTTTTAATAATTAGATTTCTGAAACTTGTAAAATGTAATTGACATTTGACGATTAAATAAAAGTTGTTATTTATTTATGAGTAAAATGTTACTATCCTATGTTGATCGTTTACTATTATTTCAATTTTGCATGTTTTGACTTCTAGAATAATTATTTTATTCAAACTCTCCACAGTCGGTCATATGTCGGAAGTAGATATGAATCAAGATTGTCATGAATTTGGCTTGTAAGATTTGTTTTAGGTGCATTAGACATGTCAATGGTTGCTGCAACATTCATGAGTGCTCATAAGTTATGAGTATTGGATTAAACCCATGCTCGCTTGTATCACTTCATGGAATTTATCTCGAGTGATCACGAGACGGTAATATCATATATATCTTCAAACCTAGAGATATGAATTGTTGACTGTGAGTTGGTTATCCATTGATTGTACGAAAACGCATCAGTAACTTGATGTCATAAAACGTGCTTTTGTGCATAATTCAACGAGTAGTTAGTACAAGCATATGAGTCGAAGTTTATCTGTTCCTTCTATCAATAGAAGCGATATATGGGCCCCTCGATGATTTGGTTTTGACTTATGTGTTGGGACCGGTCAAAACCTAATTGATATGTTCAATTTAGTTATATGTCAAACAAATTAGAGATCGAGAAACAAATGTTGGACAATAAGTTAGACCATGTTCCATGTGTTTGTCCGGATGATATCTTGAGAACAAAGGAATATATGATCACTTATCTAAAACGGCGCTTCATAGTTCAACAGAGTTTTAAAGAGCTACGATTGTTGGTTGGTTCCTGAAGTTATACTTGCAACTATAGTTATCAGACTTATCCAAGTGGGGGACTATTGGATAAGGTGTCTAGGTCTGTAACTATATTTGGTATCAACTTGACCCGACCCGACATGGTCCATTTGGGTTGCACTTCACCTGACAACTTGTATGTATATACTTTTGAGAATAAGATGTTTATGATATATTAATATATTATTAGTTATAATATATATATATATATATATATATATATATATATATATATATATATATATATTACTTGTTATACTACATCCGTCCCAAATTTATAGTCCACTTTTGACTTTTGAAGTCTTTTTTCTTCAACTCTAACCTTAAATATTTTTGTTTCTGATAGATAATACTTGATGCAAAATATATGAATTGATTGCATTTTAAATGTTTTTTTTAATTTTTATAAGTTTTATTAAGTAATATTTAACACAGATAAATATATTTAAGGTAAAAGTTGAAGAAAAAAGACTTAAAAATTCAAAAGTGGACTATCAATTTGGGACGGAGGGAGTAATATATTAATATGATATCATAATTATTTAATTAGTATTGATCAAGAATTAATTTAGTGATCAAAATGGAGCTAATTAAATATGGACTCTTAATTATATATATGGATCGGGCTAAGATTTATTTAGGATGAGCTAAGAGTATATGGAGTCCATGGAGTTTTTAACCCATGGATCCTAGGTAAATGAAGAGTCATGAGTATTAGGGTTTAACCTTAATCCTCCATACCATATAAAGGAGTCCTTGGTTCTAGAATTGACACCAGTGTGTGTGAGCATAAGAGTGAGCCGATTTCTACAAGTGTTCTTATTATCTTAAGAGCTTCCAACTTGTTTTGGTGATTTGTGACACCACTTGAGGCATCCACACTGTTGGTGCTAGGCTAAAAAAATCCAAGCAATCAACCACAAAAGAAAGGTATGCTATTCTACTTAAAGTTTTGTATTACAAGTACCCATAACATGCTAGTTAGGTTGTGAACCTTGGAAATCATATATGCATGTATTTTAAAGAAAACATAGATCCAAGGTTTCTAGGGTTGCATGTACATCATAGGAGTGTTAGTATGCTCATAACCCTACAAACTTGTGGTGATTTTGGCAGCCTTTTGTTGAAGACTAAGACTAGTGAAGAAATAGGGGTTGCTTGTAAGCTTTTAGATCAAGAGACTACTCCATTTGGTGCATCTTCTAAATGTATAAAGTTCATACCTTGATGAGTTTCATTTTAGATCTCCATAGATGGGTTTTTTTCATGAACTTTACCCCAAAGCTTGGACATTTGTGAGTATGGAGTACTCCAAAGCTTATTACTTGTCATTTCAAGCATTTTAGGTCTTGTGGATTCATACAAATGGCTAATTGATGGTCCTTTTCGATCCATGCAATATTCTGGTAGTGTTGAATGTGGATCAAGTTAGAGTTTCAAGGTTTAAACTCTTTCCAACCATGCAAAAGGCTTAAAGTCTTTGACTTTATGGGTTAAGACGTTATTTGGGATCAGATATGGGAATTGGACTTAGTGGCTTAACCATTTAAGTCCTTAATGACGAGTTTGGGCTACCGTGAGTACGCTGGGTGTACCCAACTCGTACGCAAAGTGTATTGCCTAAAGGTGGTGTATGCTAGGCATGTATCAAGTATACGTGGCGTACTCAGATTGTTGACCATCGTTGACTTTTGTTGACTTTTGGGTTTGGGCCTAATTTAGACTATTAAGGTGTTTGGTCTTATTAGGTCACCGATCCTTTTTGACTTTGGGTCATTGTTAGGCTTTGTGTCTTCTCATATTTGGGCCCATACTGGGCTTTGGGCACCATTTAAAATTTTGGGCTATTGTAGGCCTTTGGGCAGGGCCCGATTGTGGTTTATGTCCTGATTATTAATAAGGATATTGCTTGATGATATTTAGTGCGGAGGTTTCCTATATCAGGCGGTCGAGCATTTATCGTTGTTTCAATAGTTTGAGGTGAGTCTTCTTTCCGGTGCTCGTGAGTAAAAGACACCAATGTCGACTCACTAAATTATGTATATAGGATGCTAGCTGTCTTTGTGACTATTGCATGTTTGTATGAGTTTGTATGGTAAGATAGTTGTATATGTGATGATCAACTGGGTCAAACTGTTATTACTGTGTTATGTTGCTTATATGTGTATGAGACTGCTGATAGTCTCCTGGGTTGCCGATAATCCACCGGGCGTGTTGTTAGCCCATTGGGACTGATGATAGTCCCTAGGGTTGTTGATAACCCACCAAACTTGCTTTTAGCCCACTGGAATTGTTGATAGTCCCCAGGGTTGCTGATAACCCATCGGGCGTGATGTTAGCCCACTGGGACTGCTGATAGTCCCCATGGTTGCTGATAACCCATAGTTGTTTATTTGTGTTGTGCTGTGTGGTATTTTGGGAAACTCACCAAGCTTTATCACATAAACATGATAAAAAATTGTAACAACTTGCAATTTACTTGATTTTAGAGGCAAAATTAGTACATTAAAAATCAAAGAAGTCATTAGTTTCTACATGTTTAGCATATAGCCAACTAAAAGAATACGATGAAAGTCAAGAAGGCAGTATTTATGATTCTGAAAGCATATTGCAGCAACAAAGTGGAAGAGCAAAATCACCACTTTTATTTTGATAGCATTCCAAAAAAATATTGAAAAAACCTTATGAAAGAATATTGTAGTATGTATTCTTAAACAAGCAATGTATTTTTAAAGAATATTGTAGTATGTATTCTTAAACAAGCAATGTATTCTTAAAGAATACTGTAGTATGTCATCATTTATTAAAATTCTCAAAATGCAGATAAATGTATCATCGTCTTCCCATAAATTTGCTTCAAAGTTGTATAAATTGTAAGAATTAAATGAGAGGTCAAGGTATACACAACACTAGGACGAATAGAGAACACATGTATAATATGAAAGTAATGCAACAATATACAAAATAAGGCAACAAGATGCATAAAAACACAACCAATAAAGAAAATGTTCATTAATGTAAGAAGAAGTGAATTCAAGAAAAATGAATAAGTAGAAAGGATAGAACCACTTACATAATTTATTGTATATAAGATAAACATTACATATATTGAAAGAAAAGTTGAAAATCACACAAAACTGTAAATATTGGAAGAAAGATACAAAATCATAAACAAGGTTTATATATATAAACCTATCAAACGATTGGTCAAAAAATAAGCATATGTTCACACAATAAACAAGGTTTATATATTAACATAACTTTTTATATATATATATATATATATATATATATATATATATATATATATATATATATATATATATTATATTATTTTACGAAATAACCTCAAATTAATCTGTGAGAGAAAATGTTTAAAATACAACCTTTTATATGCTTTAATTTTTTTAAAATGAAATATTAATTTTAAAGTATTTTGTAAACTTGGCAAAATATTAAACATTTTTCTTAAAAAAAACCCTAATCAATTACCTAATCATACATACATTTTATTCGGTAAATATAAATGGAGTTATATGTAACATTTTTTATCCATCATTTATTTTGTCAAATATTTTATCCATAAAAAATTGATATGTGAAAAGGACGACAATGGTAATTACCTATCACATTTAATAGATATTTTTGAAAAAATATAATACTTTAACAATAAATACTGAAAAACATGATATTACAATGAAAAAAATACCAATATGATAGGAAAAGTTAAAAATTATACTGTTATTCGACTATTTCTTAAAATTTGCTATCAAAATTAAAAAAAAAAACAATTAATAAAGAAATAAGAAATCTAGTAAATATTGATCCAAGGTTTTGGGGTTTTGGAATTGGGATGAGATCTTGATTCTTGAATTAAAAAGAAAAAGCAAAAGATGCAAAAATTTCATTCAACCGGGAAGAGGCAGGGAGATGCCCGCTAACATATTTGGCACGAAATTCAAAACCCTCAAAATCTCCCCCAAAATTCAACCAAGCGCGCCTTTTACCCCCAATTTCTTGCCCCCAAAACCCATTTACGAGATTTCTACAACTCTTTCTCAGATTCAATTGCAGTAGCAACAAAGCTCACTCCTTTCTTTACCCTGTGTTCATCTACTGCAGCTTGTACAATTCACTCAAGAGCCCAAATCTTTTAACTAATTTCGGCGGGATCTTTCCTTCCACCTTATAGGGTTTTCGGGTGTTTCTGGATCTGTACTCGTGATTCTTTATACATACACAAACAGCGTCTGAATTCCAACACAAATCTACACTTACACAGGTTTTGAGTTGTTGACTTTTGTGGGTTTTAATGGCTTCCGATATGGAAACCCTAGAGAGTGAAAAACGAGAAGACGTCCCCGACGTCGAAATGAAGGACAAGGAGGAATCCGAAAAGGAAGGCGAAGAAGAACAAGCGACTAAAGAAAAAGACGAAGAGAGCGAGGATGAAGAAGCTAAAGACGAAGAGAGCGAAGATGATGAAGAAGAAGATAGCGCGAAAAAAGCCGAAGGCAGCTCGAAGAAAACGAAGGTCGATTCGAGTTCTAAATCACCTGCTACACCGACTGAGAGGCCAACCAGGGAAAGGAAGACCGTCGAACGTTATACGGCCATCGGCAATCTTTCTGCTAGCAAACCGATCTCCATACAACAGGTATGTTACGATTGAAATCCCCTTTTTTCTTTCATTGTTGTTCTGATTAGAAATTGTGTAAGTTTTCTTACTCGCGTTCGTACGAATGGATACAGGGCCCTGGAACTCAGCTCAAAGACATTCCAAACGGTACGTATCATGATTATCTCTGAGCTTGATTTATGCTCACTTCTAAAGCTGGATTTGAAAAATTATCAAAAAGAATAAACCCTCAAAGCTCTTTAATCATTCATAGGAAAAAACTATAATAACAGTACCTGATTGTTTCTCAATAACTATTAGTATCTAGTTTTGGGTACCTGATTCTAACATGTCCTTACCTTTATAATTGATTATAGCTCTGTGTAGATGTATTACACATGATATTGGTCTATAATTATCTTTCTTTTTATCATATTGTCTCATGTCACTTTATGATCTTTGTCTTTACTAGCATGATAAGCCATGAAGAACACACACACACACACACACTTCAGAAGTGTATTTTCACTGAGGTTTAGGGTTTACGAGGATTACAATTGAACCCTGTTTATCTAATATGGACTTTAATCATATTTATATATCTTTATGTTGTTTATGCAAATCTCAATGTATATTATGTCTCAGTGGCTTACAAGCTGTCTAAGAGGAAAGTTGATGATAACTTGCATTCACTGCATGGCATCCTTTTTGGAAAACGAACAAAGGTGAAAAATCAACAGATTTAGCAATCTATTTATCTTTCTTTTTCATATCTATGAAAGCTAAGTTTTTGTGGCTTCTGATTTGTTGATTATGATGCATATTTTTTCAGCCTAAAGTTTTGAAGAAGAACATTGGCATGTTTTCTGGCTTTGTATGGGCTGATGATGAGGTATAAGCTGAATCTTTATGTAATATTTATTACTTGAATATCCCTTTGTTGAATTCATAAAAGGTTTCATGTGTTGTTGATTTATATAAACAGCAGGAAAAACAGAGGTTAAAAGTGAAGGAGAAGCTTGAAAAATGTGTTAAAGAAAAGCTGTTTGACTTTTGTGATATTCTAAATCTTCAAGTTAACAAAACCACCAAAAAGGTAAAATCATCATCCATTTAATCATAATTTCATATCAGTAAATATAAAAACCATAAAATGTTTTGAATTTTATATCTTCAATGTTTGTATATTTTCAGGATGAAGTTGCATTAAAATTGTTAGAGTTTCTTCAATCTCCACATGCTACAACTGAAGTTCTCCTTTCTGAAAAAGAAGAGGTTTTTTTTTTTTTTTTTTTTTTTTTTTTAACTAACAAAATAGAAATGGTTGGATTTAATATATTGTGACAATGACAATGTTAAGCTAAACTTTTATTTTTTTATTTAATTTTCAGAAACGTAAAAGTAAAAAGCAAAAATCAAAGGCAAGAAAGAGCAAAACCCCAACAACGGTTTGTCTTTTTATTCAATTTTTACATTGTTAATTTGGAAAAATGTATGAAACTTTTTTTGTTTTGATTGGAAAAAAAAACAAAGTGCAATTGGAAAATAAGAAAGATTCTTATTTTCTTATTAAAAATTTATTTTTTTTCAGAAAAAATCTGGAGAAAAACGCAAACGTGCTTCAAAGAAACAGGAAGAAGAAGACAATGAAGAAGAAGAAGAAGAAGATGAAGTTTCAGAGAGTGAAGAAGACGAATCCAATGAGGAAGATGAGAAGAAAGTTGAAAGCGTTGACCAAGAAGAAAAGTCAAAGAAAGACAATGATAATGAAGAGAAAGAAGAAGAGGAGGAAGAAGAAAAACAAGTCACAAGTGAAAAAAGCTCTTCAAAAAAAAGTGGAGAAAAATCAAAACCTGTTAAAAAAGAAACTAAATCCAGTAAAAAGACACCTGTGTCTGTTTCCTCTTCTAAATCAAAGAAGAGTCCCAAAGAAGAAAAGAAAGTCAAAAAGTCAGACACTGTAAAAGGTAAAAGCATATATGATTGTTATTTTTTTCTTCATAAATTAATTATCTGTTTTTTAATAAATAATTTATTTTTATCAGGAAAAGGAAAAACTAATAAAAAAGCAAAAACAGAACCAACTAATGAAGAAATGCATGCTGTTGTAACTAAAATCTTGAAGGAAGTTGATTTCAACACTGTAAGTTAATCAAATTATTAAAAACACTTTTTTTTTTCTTGTTACACAACTTACGATTATGCCACTAATGTAGATTTTTCTTTTGTAATTCAGGCAACTTTATCAGACATTATCAAACAACTTGGTATGTTAAATTTCTCTCTCTCTAGATTGTTTAATTTTGAAAAATCTCATGAACTTTTTTTGTCCTTATGGTTTAGGGTAATTTACGCATTTGGTCCCTAACTTGTTTTTTTAACTTCAAAGGTCCTTGCTTTTTGTTTTTGTTTTTGTTGAGCGGTTGGTCTCTGTCTTATCTAAAAGTAGTGATCAATCGTGTAACAAAAACATATAAGTAGGGAGAGTTAAAAAATAAGTTAGGGACCAAGTGTGCAAATTACCTCAAACCATAGGGACCATTCGTGTAATTTACTCTAATTTGTTGTTTTAGGTACGCATTTTGGTCAGGATTTATTGAGCAGAAAGGCTGAAGTGAAGGCCATAATCACTGATGTCATAAACAACATGTCTGATGATGAAGAAGAAAAAGAAGAAGCTGAGCTGGCAAAGGCTGATAGTAGTGATGACGTGGATGACAACAAGGAGAACAATGATGACGAGGATGACAACAAGGACAAGGATGATGCTGACGAGGATGATAACAAGGATAGTGATTCATAATGTTGTTTTTAACTTTTGACTTTTTTTTTTTTTTTTTTTCGTTATTTGTACCATAGACCATTAGAGTCTGTTCTGTTGGTTCGTTTGAAGTTATTTTTTTAAAAAAAATTATTTATTAGGTTTTTGATGATATAAATTTTTCTCTACTTTTTTTATTGACTGGATTATTAGTTTTAATTGGAGTATATGACTTTTTATTGATGCATGTGCACCAAAATTATATCCGAAATTAAGCACTGTTTTAGTGGTTGATGTTTATAATTGCGTCAATTGATTATTTCCATTTTAATAGTTTTATGTGCCTTTTAAATTACCTTTATGAAAAATTAGCAAAAATTTTATCTGTATTTGCATGGTTGAGAATCAAATTTAATGATTTAGCAAATGATCACTGTTTTAGTGGTTGATTTTTCTAATTAGTATCCCTTGAATGCTAAGAAATGAGTAAGTTTACATTGGTTATTAAATGTTAATTATCTTTAAATTGTAATTAGCTGTCTAAAAACGGAAAAATTGGTTGCTTAAAAAGCGAAAAACTGAAAAGTTATTAGAAAAATTAATTATGTTTTGATGAATAAATATTAGTTTTAAGAAAGGAAAACAGTGCTCAAGTCTTGTTGAAGATTCAACGTGCATGGTGTTGGAGGGTAAGAGAGTTAGCGAAGCAAATATAATCTTGGAGGCCAACCCTACCAACTACACCCTCCCCTACACCAAATACAATTAAAATATCACAATTATATTTTTTTTTAACAATGTTTACACATAAAATGAATCTTATAAAATGTTTTTCAACGACCAATTATATATAATTGTTAGCTACTAAATGTTTTCAAATATCTTTTCATTAGGAGAATAAATGAATTTAACATTTATTCACAAAACTTAAAAGATAAAAATGGTAAAATGTAGAGTTTTGAACTTGTTGGTGAGTTTCGAATGCGTTTTTTGTTTGTATACACTGTTTTTTTTTATCCCGCTTATAAACAAAATGATTAAATCTTTCATCATTAGTGCCAAATATTCGGAAACAATCCTTCATGTTATCAATGAACACATGACCCAATTTTTTAAAATTATATATTATATCTATATTATTTAAAAATAAAAAATTTATAATATAAAGTCTTTTTCTTCCGTTCGTCCTCGACATTTGAGAATATTTAATTCTTCAGGACTGACTTTTACATTTCTAGACTATGTCCTCGACATTTGAGGATATTTAATTCTTCAGGACTGACCTTTACATTTCTAGAGTATACCAGTGAACACAATTCTAAACTATAAACATGATAGATAGTTTCGAAATTGATTAAAACATTTATAAAAAAAAACAAATTTTAAAGAGGAAAATCATAATAATTGAGTTTGAAACTCATTGCGGAATGCGGAGTTCAAAAGTAACCAATTTTCGAATTTCGTAGTCTTTTAATTTGCCAATTAAAAATATATATTTTATTTGAATAGATAGTTCCTTCACATATTACCACGTGAAAAATTAGACTATAACTAATCCTTTATACAACTACATAGTACAATCAAATAATCAACTTTATGTAAAATTTCAGCCGTTCAAAACAAATAAAAACCTAATTAACTTTACGTGAATCTATCAAATTTATGATATTGTAACATTTTTTTTTATTGTGTGTTTTTTTTTTTTTTTGTAACAACTCCTATCTGTATTCAAGACAATTGTTGCAATATTTAAAGTCTTCTCCACCCTCTCTAATTATAATGTGTAAGGCAAACTAATAATGAAAGAAAACCCCCAAATATATGACCACACGTCACTTTCTGTTTTGTTGTTAACCAAAAATGTCGTGTTGTTCATCTTCCCATTTCTCTCTTTCAACTCTATATAATACCCATAACTTCTTCCCAATTGTATCACAAATTTTGTTTTCCACTTTCATATCTCAAAGTGAAGGCATCATTTGAGGTATATTCATGAAACAAGCATGTTGGTGTATGATCATATGCATGTTTAAACTCACACTTATCTTCACTTCATATTTTATATATATAATCCGATTTATTGAAATCCTTTTCTTTTGATGGTTCAGTTACAGGTTAATAAGTCTGCTAAAAATGGGAAGTCATGGAACCTTCGACAACAACCAAGAAGTCGAACTGTCTGTTACACGGATAGGAGAGCCGACACTTGTTAAACCCTCAGAGGAAACCGAAAGGGGTCTTTATTTCCTCTCTAATTTGGACCAAAATATCGCAGTCATAGTCCGTACAATTTATTGCTTCAAGTCCGAGGAAAAAGGAAATGAAATGGCAGCTGAGGTGATTAAGGATGCTCTGTCTAAGGTTCTTGTCCATTATTATCCAGCAGCCGGAAGGTTGACTATCAGCTCTGAGGGAAAGCTCATCGTGAATTGCACTAATGAAGGTGCTGTGTTTGTTGAAGCTGAAGCTAACTGTGATATCAAAGAACTTGGTGATCATACAAAGCCGGATCCGATTACACTTGGCAAGCTGGTTTATGATACCCCTGGTGCTAAAAATATTCTTGATATTCCTCCTGTTGTTGTTCAGGTTAGTCGCTTTCATAATACTGCTCTGATACAATGTCAGATATATAGAAAAAAACGATGATGATTTTTTTGAAACTTTTGAAATATTTTGGTTATTATTATTTAGTTTAATTTATAAACAATATAATTTTTTTTTTCTTTTCAAAAATTTGGTAGGTGACAAAATTCAAATGTGGAGGGTTTGTGGTAGGGTTGGGTATGAACCATAATTTGTTTGATGGAATTGCGGCCATGGAATTCGTCAGCTCATGGAGTCGAACTGCAAGAGGTTTACCGCTAAAAGTCAAGCCATTCCTCGATCGGACAATTTTGAATGCCAGAAATCCTCCGGTGGTGGAGTTTTCTCACAATGAATTCGAAGAGATTGAAGACATATCCAACACCGCCGATCTCTACAAAGAAGAGATTTCCTACCGCTCATTCTGTTTCACACCGGAGGACCTCAAAAACCTCAAAATCAAAGCCACCGCAGACGGCGGCGTACAGAGCTGCACCACTTTTGAAGCTCTATCGGCTTTCGTCTGGAAAGCCAGAACCGAATCACTGAAAATGAAGCCGGATCAGAAAACGAAACTCCTCTTCGCCGTAGACGGACGCTCCAGATTCGAACCGAATTTGCCGGAAGGATACTGCGGCAACGGCATCGTTCTAACCAACTCTATATGCACCGCGGGAGAACAAGTCGGAAATCCGCTGTCTTTCACCGTGAAATTAGTTCACGACTCGGTGAAAATGGTTACAGACGATTACATGAGATCGGCGATTGATTATTTCGAGGTTACACGAGCGCGGCCGTCGCTGTCGTCGACGCTGTTGATTACGACATGGTCAAAGTTATCGTTCCACGCCAACGATTTTGGGTGGGGGGAGCCGCTGATGTCAGGTCCGGTGGCATTGCCGGAGAAAGAAGTAATTCTGTTCTTATCTCATGGAGAAGAGAGGAAAAGTGTGAATGTGTTGCTTGGATTGCCGGTTTCTGCCATGAACACATTTGAAGAACTCGTGAAACACATCTAGATCATCTACCAATTCATCAAGGTTCTTCATGGAATTTCAATCTGTTCCCATGGCTATATATATATATGCTACCTTTTCATCATTTTTATTTTGTTATTTGTTTTTTTTTTAAAGAATTCATATGAATATCATCATATACTGGAATTTAATTTTACTTTGATCCAATCCGACTGAATTTGTATTAATGTTGAAAGCCAGATTTATAAATTATCTTGTGTTTTTTTTAATTTTTTTAATTTTATAAAATGTCAATTTTATATGAGTGTAATGATGCCTGTGATTGTGTACTCCAGGTTACCACCTTGTCAATAAATCTATTTATTTAAAAAAATATAAATATAAATTATCTTTGATATTTTAACCAATTTTATCTTTGTTTTTTTAAATTATTTGTTTTTCGACTCTATCAGTTCATTGTACTGATTATATTAGTTAGTCATTCCTAATAAATGAAAATAGTTTTGCAACATGTCATTTTCTCTTTAACTTGAACACATGTCATTTTTTGGTATTTTTGAATAAATGTTTTTTCCATGTGTCATTTTCTCATTGTTTATCTTTTTTTAATTAACACATCATATTTACACCTCAATTAATAATTGTATTATTTAAAACTAACCATTAAATTATAATATTACAACTCATATACTATTAAATATGTTTCCTTTTAAATTTAAATTTTAATTTTCAAATTTCAAATTTAAATAAATTTTTGTTTAAACCTTCATATTTAATTTTTTTTTTGTTTTATCCAACCCGTATAACTTACGGGTTACACAACTAGTTTCTAATAAATTAAATTATATAGCATCCAATTGTATTGATTTCATGTATGTTTACTTATTGGAGTTTAATACATTTAAATTTTGCTTAACGTTAAATATTTTATAATAAATAAAGTATAATACTATAATAGCATAAATTTTTATATAATGAACAATTTATTTCTGTTAGTTTCTATTATTTTAAAGAGCAAATTATATATAAAATAAAAAAATATTTTTATTAAGTTCTCATTTTGCAAAACATATACTAAAAGGCCATATTAATTTAAAGATATATGCTATAAATTTATAATAAAATAAATCACTTTATTATTTAGCATAGTATTTCTTTTACTCAATACCTATTACATATGTTATTGGATTTCAAAATCATTCATTACTCTACAACATGGCTCTTACGACGCCTAACATATAACACGTACATTTCACGCATCTTTAAAGATTATACCGGTTCTTAAGCACAAACCACAACTTATACAGTTATACTCCTTCGGTCGTTTGTACACTTTGACTTGAGAAGTGACATTTATAGAGATCATATGTAACAATTTATACCAAATATTTTGCTTAAGTCCTCTTTTATCTCAATTATCTAACATTATATAGGAAATTTACGGAGCAGGCTTTGGGGAAAATAATAATAACGATAATTACAATAATAAATATATAGTAACACCCCACCGGTAGTTTGAACAAGAGGGTATGTTTCAAAATGGACCGAAAGTTAAGAAACAAAGAAAATAGAAAACTCATGGTGAAGATGCCAACATATTCAGAACCCAAAGGGAAATGTACACTATAGATGAACCATCGAGACTTTATTTTGAGCAAAATGTGTAACGTCCCAAAAACAATGATAAAATTTTCATTTTCAAATTCATCAATCCCATACATCATGTCTCGAAAACATCCAAGATACAAACTATCCAAAACATCAAAGTAAAAGAAATCATAATCGTGTAAACATAAGGGGGGGATGCTGTGCCATCACGCGTGACTCTTCCTTTTCTTACTGGAAGTACGTGAAGCTAGGGGTGTTCAAAACTGGATATCCGAATTTTGGATAGTGAATATTGATATCCGAATCCATATCCGACATTTCGGATATCCGAAATTTCGGATACGAATTTGGATATTAGACCGAATATCCGAAAATGTTGTCCCTTAAAAAATATCTTTTAAAAATATGGTTAGATTTAAAAAAAGAAGCATGTTTCAGTTACTTTGTAGCTATAAAACAAATACTTTTTTCCTTCATTTCGTTTATTTAAAGGCTGTAAATTAAAAAAAAAGCCTTTTCATCATACTAATTTTTGAACGATAAATACAATATAAACCTAAACTACTCCTAAATCCATCTATGTCTCTGACGAGATTTGAACCCTAAACCTCAAGAAAGGAGAGCAACAATTATAAAAATCAATTTGATATATTATATAGTTCTATTTTTCTATAATCTCGTAAGTTACCATCCAAAAAAATAAGTTTTTATTGAATAATTTTTTGTTAAATTCTAAAATCATAAATTCAGTTAGGTACTTAATATAGAAAGTTTGTTTATATGTATTTTCATGATTCAAAAACTTATTATAAGATGAATTCATTTATAAAATATAACCCGAGTATATATTCCGTGCTTTCGAATCAAATTGATTTTTCAAACAATTATAATTTTATGTTTAGGTAGATGTTTTTTAGTATTTATATAACATTATGTAACTTAATAATAATATCATATGAAACAATTTGAAAAATCATGAGAGTTTCAAATGTATGTGGTAAAAGGAAAATTCTTTATTTATCGGTTTAAATTGATCAAAATTGGACCGATTCAACTTAATATATCAAACTACATAACTTTTTTTCCAGTGAAACCCGGTTTGTACATATTTCATGTTTATTGTTTAGTAGTTTCATTTTTCTATAATCTCGTAAGTTGCTATAAAAAAACTAAGTTTTTATTGAATAACTTTTTGTTAAATTCTAAAATCATAAACTCAGTTAGATACTTAATATAGAAAGTTTTTTATATGTATTTTCTTGATTCAAAAGTTTATTGTAAAATGAATTCATTTATAAAATATAACCCGAGTATATATTTTGTGCTTTTGAATCAAATCAATTTTTCAAACAATTATAATTTTATGTTTAGGTAGATAATTTTTAATATTTATATAACATTATGTTCTTTTTGGAATCGGATAAACTTATTTATGATATCATTGTAAACAATTTGAAAAATCGTGGGAGTTTTAAATGTATGTGGTGAAGGGAAAAAACTTCATTTATCAGTCCAAATTGTTCTAACTCGGACCGATTCAACTCAATATACAAAACTACATAACTTTTTTTTTCTAGTGAAATCCGGTTTGTATACATTTCGTGCTTTTGAATCAAAGTGATATTTCAAACAGTTATAATTTTAGGTTTAGTTAGATGTTTTGTTTATATTTATATAACATTATGTAACTCATTTATAATATTATTAGGTATTCTTATAACTTGATTTTTTTATTCATGTACCAATATTGTATGCTAGTTATAGGTGTCATGCTTTGGAAATCTTATTGCATGTATAATTAGAGAAAACATAGATCCAAAGCATTTAGGGTTGCGTGTGCACCATATGAGTGTTATAGTGCTTAAAACCCAACATATAAGTAACCCAA
The DNA here is from genome assembly GCF_002870075.4 of Lactuca sativa. Lineage (NCBI taxonomy): Eukaryota > Viridiplantae > Streptophyta > Magnoliopsida > Asterales > Asteraceae > Lactuca > Lactuca sativa. The sequence continues at coordinate 140,736,632 of NC_056626.2, forward strand.
CTCCCGCCAAAATCAAGCACAAACACCTTGAGCATACATTTGAATGTCTAAATGGTCTCCTCACTCTGCCCACCGGTTTGGGGTTGGTATGTTGTACTAAACTGCAGCTGAGTACCCAACTCCTCATGAAACTTTCTCTAAAACCTGGAGGTAAAATGAACGTCTCGATCTGAAACTACCAAAATAGGCACTCTGTGTCAAACCACCACCTCCTGAATGTAAAAGTTGACCAACTTATCGATTGATATACTCTCGGTAATCGGAATAAAATATGTGATCTTGGCCAATCTATCGACAATGACCCATATAGAATCAAACCCCACGTGCCGTCCTCGGCAACTTTGTGATGAAGTGCATAGTGATCTCGTCCCATTTCCACATAGGAATGAGTAGCAGCTGCACTTTGTCATGGGGTCTTTGGTGTTCGGCCTTGACCTTCCGGCAAGTCAAGCACCGCTCCACAAACCAAACTGTCTCTATCTTCATACAGGGCCACCAATAGCCCAACTTCAGATCCCTATACTTCTTTGTAGCCCCTGGATGGATCAAAAACTTCGACTTACGAACCTCTTCCAACATCGTCTGTCTCACCTCACCAGTAGTTGCAACCCAAACCCTCCCACACTACATCAACAAGCCTCGACTATCCTTGACAAACAATTGGATCTGCCACTTGATTTTCTCCGCCTTCCAATTTCCCCTCTTCAAACCCTCCATTTGAGCCTCTTTGATCAAATCTAAAAGTGGAAAAACAATAACGAATCTCAGAAATAAGTCCCAAGAGGTGTACTCATCACCTTGCAACTTAAGGCACCAGTCACAACATTAGCCTTCCCAGGATGGTTGATGTGTGCAAAAGATATCACCTATCTAGCTATAAATTTATAACCTAACTACTTATCTAGTAATGCACCTATAGGCAGTGTACCTATTCATTTTATAGTATAGTAAAGTAAGTTGGGTATCGAACACAGGGAACGGATTCAATATATTAAAATAACTACTAAAAATTAATCTAAAAGCAAGTAATAATTAAAAAGGGTTTTTATCTGGTTTTCAAGTTCAGATTACCTTAAAAACTCAAAAAAAAAAAAAATTGTAATAAATATATTAAAAACACTTTCGTTTAGTTTCGAATCCACCTTTTCCTATGGTTAGTTACTATGGATTAATAAAGTTAGTTACCTATTATTATGTAGTTAGCAATCTTGGTCCAATCTACAAATATTTTCACCAATACATGTACTACTATGGAATGGTCCTACACAAGCAAACACATAATTAGTTATTAATGATAATTGGGCTATGTAAGATAGATCTAGATAACTATCTATGCTCCAGACAATTAATCAAACACAATTATGTTCATAATTATAGTCTCCAACACAGTTAAAGTTGTTACCTTTATTACTTTATCTAATATGTGGTCACTCCTAGCTCTAGCAATTTAATGGCCACTAAACTACTAGGTAAACAAGTACATGTAATTTAATGGTCACTAAGCTACACTAAACTTGAATTTAAGCAACAAAGATACAAACTTTAACATGCTAGGTAATGATAATCAAACACAAGAACCAAACCAACTTTATAAAATCCAATAAATACTAAACTAACTCATAGTTTCAAGGTTTCATTTAACTAAACGAAAGTAAACTAGATTAGCTACTCATGGCTGAAAGTAAACACATAAGTTCAAAAGAAATTGACATGATTAAATAAATGCAAACCGAATGTAATGAATTAATCTTCAAATTCTCTTTCTTCAAACGATCTCTCCTTCCAAAGGTGTTTTTCGCAGGTTTCTAATCTCCAAACTCGAGTATCTGTAACACCGAAAAATTTTAAATTTATTTTATTCATTTTTATTTCATAAAAATGCACATTGTTCTATATAAACACTTTTTATTTAAAAATCATCAAGGTTTTCAGAACATTATGGAATTCCAGGATCTATATTCATCACCCTTTTCTCTTGTGTGTGTACAATCGAGCCGCCGCCTTCCCGCGATTTTGAAGAACCTGAAACACATAACACATAACACGGTAAGCACGAAGCTTAGTGAGTTCCCCAAAATACCACATACAACACATATGCCACTCAAGGCTACAATATGACCCTCCGGTCGGTGTGTCTCAGCGGAACCCTCCGGTCCGGTCTGTATCGTTGGACCCTCCGGTCCGGTCTGTATCGTTGGACCCTCCGGTCCGGTCTATATCGTTGGACCCTTCGGCCTGGTCTATAAACTCCGCATAGCATAAATCACAAAGACATGATGCATAGCATATCACATATAACATAGTACTCAATGTAAGCACATAAGACCCTCCGATCACACATAACTACCACTCAAGGTAACGTATAGTGAGAAGACTCACCTCGGGTAATTCTCGAAAAGTCTCGAACTCGAAATACCGATCTAGCCGCCGCCTAATCACATAAATAAATAACTCTAAATCAGCAGTGGCTCTCAAAGGCTAGACAAGTCTCGTACTATGCTTCCAAGAAGGGTAAAAGACCGTTCTACCCCTCCCCTGGCCCAATAGTCCACTGGTTGACTAAACTCTAAAAGTCCGTTCAACTTTGACCAGACTCGTCGAGTCAGACAACGACTCGGCGAGTCCACACGCGTAATCAGATTCCTCACAAGGTCTCACTCGACTCACTGAGTCGCCCACTCAACTCGTTGGGTCTCCACTGATCACGAAACTCGGGTAAACTCGATCCGACTCGTCGATTCCTCCTATGGACTCGACGAGTCTCCTCCATGACCAAACTCATCTGACCTTCTGAGGTCAGATTTGCTTCACCAACTTGTAAATCTATCCTTCTAGCACCCACAAATCACATAAAGGTCCAAACTTTACGTCCATGCATCATGATTAGAGCCATAAATGAAGAAATAGCCATCTAAATGGAAACCTAGGCTCAAACTCTCTATGTGACTGCATAAAGCTGAACATAAGGGACTCTCTAGACCTCCCATGGTCCAGATCTAAGGCTTATTCCACATTGGGATCTCAAACATTCCATAAACCTCTAAAGAGAATGGTTATGAAACCCTAGATTCATGAAATCAACATCAAACAGGAGAAATGGTCTGATTTGTTACCTCAAAGTGAAGCTCTAGGCTTAATAACCTCAGTACATCAACCCCTTCTGGTCCCTCTTGCTAGAATCTCATCTTCTCTTTAGAAATGACACACCAAAATGCTCAAGATGGCTCTTCTTTACTCTCTAAGCTCTCAAGGATGATTTAGGGTTTCTCCAGGGTAAGGATAGCCGCAATTTAAGACCCTAAGGCTCTTTAAATAGGTCCCAAACCCGGACAATTAGGGTTTTCCTCCACAGCGCCGAATCGGCGATTCCAATGCTCGACTCGTCGAGTCCATTCATTTAAACACGTCACCTAATCGCGCCCCTACTCGACGAGTTAATCCACCAACTCGCCGAGTCCCTTCGATTAAATCAAAATATATAAATAATATAACATACCCAAGAATATGGATGTTACAGAATCTCTTCAGAATATGTCAAAACCAACCTCCCAACTTGAATAAGCAAAGAAATATTTATAATTTTCGAAAATCCATCCTCACGTCGTGAGAATTATAGTCTAACGTCGTGATCTTGGTGTTATCCTTGTCTGGCAAGGAAACTGGCTTCCATGTGTTTATCTTCTAGAATATTGTCCCTCACGTTGTGATCATTGGTGCCTCATGACGTGATGCTAGAATCTTTTTTTTTAAGCTTCACTCCTCCAAAGTTCCAATGTTTGTGATTTCTGGTCCTTATTCTTCAAGAGTGTCCTATTTGGATGCAAAATATAAATTAATTCAATAAGTATCACATATCTTTGCAATTTAACAAAATATTACTTAAAATGTATTAAAATATTGCCTAAATATATGTATAAATATGGAAAAATCAAAATTACTCAACACTTATCTTTTGCTTGCTCCTAAGCAAAACTAATTTTTTAAGTTAAACTTTCATCACCAACATCACGTAAGACAATTCATTTTGAACTCAACCATTATACCAAGATCTCAATGCGCATATTTGTGTCTATATTTCCTAAAAACTTCCCAATCCAAAATACTCACAATCCTTATGAACCTTCACCCTTCAGTTTATACGACATTTCTTTACATTTATTTTTGCCTCCGCATCCATCCTCAGAAATCTTTCTTTACCTCAAGGTATTTTTAATTAAGCTACCCAAACATACATAATATCTAGAAAGAATTACAACTTTGATACCACAATGAAGCTCTTTGAATTCATCTCTTCTTTGATAATTTCTCTTTGATTTCTTCAAATTCAACATCTTCTTGTTTGATTTTTGGTATCTTCAACTTTTTGATTCTTCAAAAATTTTGATCTTTTGATCTTCATACTTTGATAGCTCCAAAATTCTTACAACTTTTTTTTTTCAATTTCTCTCTTTTTTTTAAAAATTTTTTCAATTTTTTAATTTTATATAGCTCACTTTTTTTTTTCCGCTCAAATCCTACATGATTAAGCAAGGGAGCTTAACTTCAACCTTTATATGTTAGAGGAATTAGTCTAAGTGCAAGGACTATATAAGCTCTAATGGATATATTTTAGGTACACGCTGCAAAACTTATTAGATCATATAAACTACCAGATTACCTTTCATATCTCATGAATTTTCACAAGGACTAGGAAGCCACAAATACACTATAACATATGTCACCTCAAGTAAACATTTGAGCTCGCGTTGGATCGTCCCATACAATACTAGCAACTTAAGTTCTTAATTATTACTGGATTTAATTTTTAGATTATTATTTCAAATCTAGTAGAAAATTTTAAAATTTCTAGCAATTTTTAATTTAAATTCCTTTTTCGACCCATACCCCACACTTATTTTGTACAATGCCCTCATTGTATGCATAAAAATATAAAAACAATAAAAAGGAGAGAAAGGAACAGACTCCCCTGGGGTAGTAGTAGCAAGATCGAATTCTTAAACGTGTGTGGAAAGATTGAAAATCTTGAATACGTAACTGGAACTTGACTTCATTGGTACTCATGAATGTGCCGGAAAGATGTGAATCAGAAACTTGCATCTTCAAAAAGTGTGGTGCATAAAATCTTCAAAATAAAGCATCTCAATGTAGGAAAGCATCCGCCACATTGTAAGGTTGAAAGAAGAGAAGTGTAGCACAATATTTTATCACTCACGATGTTAGCAGTAAGGTCACAACATGAGATTGGTTCAAATCGTATTGTAAATCGTGATGATTTATAACTCACGACGTGAGAGGTTAATTCTCACAACGTGAGAACTGGGTACTTGGCAGACTGCCTTCTTTCAACAAGCATTCTTCATATGTGATCTTCATTGTCTTCTTAACTAATTAAGACTCTTTTTAAGACCCATTTTCATGAAATTCTTTCTTCTCCCATACAGATGTCACCCCACACTAATAAAAAAAATTATGGGCTTTGATTCTTTTCTTTAATGCACACGACTTCTCTCGCTCTTTTTTTTTTCTTTTGCTCTATCGATACTTAAATAGTTCTGCAACCAAAACAAACCATTGGTGGAAAATAGAAAACAAACATTACATATTCGGTTACTTGTTTAAAACCTATGAAACACAAAATTAAACACACCAAAATAACTTAGAAAAGAACATTACTAAAAATAAAAAGGATAAATTTCATTAATTATCTCCATCATCTCTCGCCCCACTTGGTCCGATTCCATCCCCCTATTGCGAACAATGCTCCTCCCATGTCAGAATATAAGCATAATGAGGTGGCATGGTGGGTGGTCTCTCGATGTGAAAGTGCGAAAATAAAACATCCATGACTTCGTTATGATAATTCACACCGCCGCAAAGATTATCCAAATATGTACCAACCCGAATTTGAAATGGGTCGGTTGGTACTCCACCCTCAAATTGTTGAGGTTGTTGTTGTGGGTCTCTTTCTCCTCGTGCTCTCGTATTTCTTCGCACCCTTGGCCCCGACTGCTCCACGAGACGCTCTAATGGTTCTTCTTCCTCTTCTGGGGGTATGGCATATCCCCCACCCACATTGACCACAACACGCATAAGACCCAAAAATTGAGTCGTTAGTTCAGAATCCTTGAAGCGTGTCAAATTTCGAACAAAAGTTGGACTCAAAATTCCACACGAGCATGCGATTCGTGTAACCAAATGGCATCCTGTGATTAGACTACCAGCCGTAGAATTTACCTCCTTCGTGCCCAAGAACCTTGCCAACATATAAGGGAGATCACAAAATATTTCCGGTGTGATGAAGCTCCAAAGGTAGAAAAGATTTTGGGATGGCACTTTGTCACCGTGGTGCTTGTGCTTGATGGGGATTGTGATCAAATGATGCAAACATCTATGAACGGGTGATTGAATATACCTTTCGCGAGAATCTCGAGGACTATATTCATGTTTTGAAACAGTCCTCCAAAATTGCACATCAATCATCCCGACAGTGAAATCTCGAACACAATCCTGTAAAAATAAAATGAAATTTGGCGATTGTGTTTCATATTAAGTGTATAATCCCATTCTCCAAGAAAACTCAAGTAAGTTTCACTCTCAATAGACACCTCCCAGCCGAAATGAAAGAGCCTAGCCGAATGTTGGGTTAGTTGTCCATTCTTCAAAATTAACTATAACAAAGAACTCCACGAACAATTCTATATAAACTGGCTCTTGAATTGAGAATAGATTGTGCCACCCATTACATTGGAAACTAAACCCATTTCCTACATATTTCTTTTGCCAAAATCTTTCCAATTCCGCCACCATTCCAACCCCACTAAGCCAAGATTAGTCAACAACGGGTGCTAGAGCGAATTCCCTATGGTATAGCCAACCCAATTTGTTCGAGTAGTTGTTCAACGTACACTGTGAAATGTTTTTTGGGAACCGATAAAGTGGGTGTAGGATATGGACATCATCATGTTCTTGCTCTTGGAGAAATGCATGTCTTGGTCCCATGTTACTTGTAATTTTTTTTGAAAGAGCCAAAGCTCAACAAACTTTATTAAAAAGAATAAAAGAATACAAAACAATCAAACCAACATCAAAATACAAATCCTATCAATCTCCAACCTATCCATAACCAACTACCTAACCATTTTTAACCAAAAAATAAAACCCAAAGCTATCCCTAAAACCAATACCAACCTTAAGCCTAGTCCAAAGACTTATTAGAGGTGGGAAAAAAGGTAACTTCAACCCCTTGCAACTCCAAAAGTACAAAAGACCATCAAAACCAATGCAAGGGTTATGGCCCTTAGAAAAAACCCACAGTCCAAAGTACTAGACTTAAGAACCAACACATACAAATCAAACCCCCCAACTAAAACAAAATTATAATAACCTCCAATAAACACCCAAACAACCCTATGAATAAAATAAAGACAAATAAACTCTGTCCAATACCATCTTCTTTTGAAACTATTCATAATCTAGAACCAGCTTCAAGTTAACATATCCTCCATCAGATCCTGCCAAAATCTACTAACCAAGCTCTCCAACAACTGGAACAGGAACCTGCACAACACCATAAAAAATCCAAAACCAACAGCCCAAAGGAACAACCTCCTACTGAATTCAGAAAGTTTCATACTAGACATGGCATCAATCACATGTCTAGGAATTACTACTTGAATATTCTCAAAAAAGATCATATCCAACCAACAATCCCTTAAGGTACAAGCAACTATAATTGAAAGTAAGCTTTCAATTAAGAGGCAAATTCCGTTAATTCCTTTAGCCAAACAACTGTTAACCATTTTCCTCCTCCAAATTCCACTCCAAACCCTCCAATACCCCAAAATGTGACAACCTGAAGTTGTTCCATCGCCGTAACCCGTTCCGTCCGTAAAACTCGTTTTTAGCGAACTATTCCGATTATGTTTTTGGATTAGGTCATTTAATTTAAGACTTTTATATTGACCTCCTAAGTATCCAAACACGTTATAAACACATGAAAACGCCCCAAACTAGTAATTAGAAAAATTTTAGTTTCGATAAAATCGGGTTACGACAACTTAATCGGGTAAGGCCAAAAGCCTCGTTTAACGTCAGTATCGGGTAAAATTCCACCGTGTCCCAAACCCGAACCATATATAAAGATGAATAAGCCTCATTTGAAGCCTTTCCACTCTCTCTTTAGTCTCTCTCTCTTCCAATCCAAGCTCTAGGTCCAAAATCATCAAATCCAAGCCCCAAATCACCAAGGTAACAATCCTAGCTCCTAGTATAACGTCTTTATCCTTTAATTTCATGTTCAAACCATGATTTAGGGCCATTATCATGTGTTTACGGCCCTGGAACAATCATGGGCCGTGAACACACATAAGTTGGGTTTTGGAGCCAAAAAACCCTCCCAAATCACTCATGGAGCTTAGAAATGACTTAAGGACTTAATGGATTGGACTTGGAACACCTTGAACTCAACATTTAGGGAGTAAACATGAGTTTACTGCCCAAGAACATGATTGGGCCGTAAACTCCATATCATGGGCAGTAAACACATTTTTAGGTGTTAAGATGCCACTTAAACACCTCATAAGCCTTGGATTAAAGTCTAGAAGAAACCACAATCGATTTAGGGGCCTTAAACATGATGAAAACTACCCCCATAGGAGCTTACGGCCGTAAACCCCCCAAGGATAGGTTCCTGGGCCATAAACTCCTATACCTTAGTCAAATGATACCCTAAATCCATTCCATGGCTTGTAAAATTAGTTTGAATCACATGTGATTGATCTAAGGCCACCAAAACATATAAAGAAAGGGTACTTAGGAGCTTACGGCCGTAAACTCCTAGTTTACAGCCGTAAACTCCCTTTGATGGTTCCTTTTGTGGTTTAATTCCTTCCTATACCTTAGATTAAATCCTAGCAACATTTCCCTAGTGTTATTTGACCCTTAAGCACCATAAAACCCATCAACCATGAGTTCACGACCCTGAACTCATGTGGACTTGGTCTTTGTAACACCGTAAATTTCAAAACCATTTTTCACAATTTATAAAAGACATAATTTATTTATTATTCATAAAAACATCATTGTTTGAAATTCAAGTTCATAGCATATAACAATCCCAAGATCTCATAGCATAAAAATCCCGTGTGTGTACTGATCAGGCCGGCGCCTTCCCGCGATCCTCGCTAGTACCTGAAACAAATAACACCAAACACTGTAAGCACAAAACTTAGTGAGTTCACCAAAATACCATATATATAACACATATTAGCCACTCGAGGCTATAACCCTTTGGGTCCGTGAACCCAACTCTATGAACCCTCAGGCTCTATCTCTGTGAACCTTCCGGTTCTAACTCTGTAGCATGCACAACATAAATCACATAGAATAACGCAGTGCAACACATAACACATATATAGCATACAACACTGTATCACATAACTTTAATTACCTACTCAAGGTAAAGTATAGTAAGAAGACTCACCTCGCGTATCTCGGTAACTCGTAAATCCCGGAAATCACTAGTGCTCGATATCCCGAGCTATAGTCCTCATATAACACAAGCATATCTCTAATTAACACTATCCCAACTATGGTTGACTAATTCTACCAAGTCAACACCGATCAACTCTGGTCAATGGTCAACGGTCAACCCAACTCGCCGAGTCTGGCGTGGACTCGCCGAGTCCCTACGGGGACCAAATTCCTCTGAATCCCTTCCGACTCACCGAGTCACTCACCCAACTCGGTTACTCAACACCTGGTTCGAAAACACGGAACAACTCGCTCTAACTTGTCGAGTCTGCCTATGGACTCGATGAGTGCATTCCATGCACAACCCTAAATGACCTTCTGAGGTCAGATCTGTTCCACTAACTCATAGATCCAGTCTTTCGAAGCTTATTTATCACGTAAAGTTTATGTCTTGGCGCTCATATCACACCTATTGACTCATAAATGGTGTTTTAACCTCAAATACAATGATCCCAAACCAAAACCTCCATAGACTCATATAAAGCTTGGACAAAGAGGCACTCTGGACCTCCATGGGTCCAGATCCAGAACCTAACTCGCTAAGGGACCATGGGAACACTAGATCTAGTCACATAAGGGCTCAATAAGCCCTAACTCAACATGAACATCACCACAACAGAAAAATGGTTCGAAAATAGTACCTCAAACATGATGTTCTGGACCTCAGATCTTCAGGAAGTTAACCCTCCTGCTTCCTCTTGGCTATAACTTCCTTTCTCTTGCTAGACAACACCTCCAAGGTCGACAATGGCTCATTTTCTCACTCCAAACGCTCAAGCTCACTAGGGTTTCGCTCTGGGGGCTGGTGAGCACAAATGACGGCCATAAGGCCCTTTAAATAGGCCCCAAACCCGAGAAATTAGGGTTTCATTAAACAACACTGACTCGCCGAGTGCACCAATGCGACTCGTCGAGTCCGGTCATTAATCTGGGTGAGAAATCGCGTCTCTACTCGGTGAGTCTACGCACCAACTCGCCGAGTTCTTCCACAATACTCGAAATAAAATGAATAAATATAATACCTGAAATTCCGGATGTTACAATTCTCCCCCACTTGAATCAGACTTCGCCCTCGAAGTCTCATCCCTGAAATAGCTCCGGATGCTGCTCACGCATCTCCCGCTCTGGCTCCCAAGTCAACTCGGATCCTTTCCGGTGTTGCCACTGAACCTGCACCAGAGGCACCTACTTGTTTCTCAGAACCTTGATCTTCCGATCCACAATCGCAATTGGCCTCTCCGCGTAGTTCAGTCTCGCATCCACCTGAATGTCCTCTAATGGCACTACCACCGACTCGTCGGCTATACACTTCCTCAACTGAGACACTTGGAAGGTATTATGAATTCGCTCTAACTCCGTAGGTAGCTCCAGGCGATACGCTACCCCGCCCACCCTCGCGATTACTCTGAACGACCCAATATACCGGGGCCCTAGCTTGCCCCTCTTCCTGAATCGAATCACTTCTTTCCAAGGAGATACCTTCAGGAGAACATAATCAATGACTTGGAACTCAAGCTCGGATCGTCGCCTATCCCCATAACTCTTTTGGCGGCTCTGAGCGGTCAACAATCTCTGCCTGACCCGCTGTATCTGCTCTGTCGTCTGAAGCACAATCTCCATGCTACTCATCACTCGTTGCCCTACCTCTCCCCAACAAATGGGAGTCCGACACCTCCTCCCATACAACAGCTCAAAAAGGCAGCATACCAATGCTCGAATGATGGCTGTTATTGTAGGAGAACTCTGCTAAGGGAAAATACATGTCCCAACTTCCGCCAAAATCCATACGCATGCTCGGAGCATGTCCTCGAGCGTCTGAATTGTCCGCTCGCTCTGACCGTCAGTCTGTGGGTGGTATGCGGTACTAAAATGCAGCCTCGTACCCAACTCCTCATGGAATTTCTTCCAAAATCTGAAAGTGAAACGCACATCCCGATCTGATACGATCGAGATCGGCACCCCATGCCGCGATACCACCTCTCTCACATAGACCTCTGCTAACTTTTCTGCTGAAGAACTCTCACTAATGGCGAGAAAGTGAGCACTCTTTGTCAGACGGTCTACTATCACCCAAATCGCATCGACGCCCCTCGCCGTTCTCGGCAATTTGGTGATAAAATCCATGGATATCTGCTCCCATTTCCACTATGGGATTTCCAGTGGTTGCAACTTACCATGCGGTCTCTGATGTTCGGACTTAACCCTACGACAGGTTAAGCACCTCTTGATGTGTGTAAAACCAACTAGTTTTAATCCTACTCAAATAATCAATCCATGTTCACAAAATTGTCTACCCTAACAGAAGAATATGTTTTTAGCTCATGATTGCAGTAAACATAAAATCAAAAACGAAATCAAAGTATGTAAACACGATTTAAATCAAAAAGTTACTAAGAATAAACCAAAATTGTCTTGATTCTCTTCACAATTGAATGTAGGGTTGATTCTTCAGTTCCTCACGACCTAGCAGCACTTCCAATCGTTTCTCAGCCTCCTAGGGTTTCTCTCCATGCTAGGGTATCGATCTGAAAGTACCTTTATATAGATTTTCACAAAACAGAGGCTACTCGGCGAGTCCAGTGACCTACTCGCCGAGTACATCACTTAAAACCCGTATACGGCAAGTCAGCGCGTCCAGAATCACGAAAGTTCGATACAACTCGCCGAGTAGTCGACCCTACTCTCCGAGTACGTTTCGAATCAGAATTTTCTCAAAACACGAAAGTCGTCCGAAATTGTGTATACTTTTCAGAATATTTTGAATCTCGTCAATCGGAGTTACAGTTCATGAGATATGGCCAAAACACTGACGAGGGGTCAAGCTGTCCAGCAACATCCTTCTTTCTTCAAAATCCAAGATCCAAGCTTCCAATCGCTAGTTCCGCTTCCTTTTCCATCCGAGCATGTAATTATTGCTGAAAAATGAAATTATAAACTAATTAAGCACCTTTTGTTCATTAAATGAGATAAAATCAACATAAAGTATTAAGATATTGCATGAATTTTATAACTAGATATGCTCATATCACCTCTCAACAAACCACGCCACATCTTTCTTCATACAGGGCCACCAATACTCTCTCTTAAGATCCAAAAACATCTTAGTGGCCCTATGCGCCTCCTCCATCAAGATGGTATGCGTTCCTCCAACAAACGGTACCCAAATCCGACCCTGGAAGGTCATAAGCCCTCTGCTATCGGTTACGAACTTTGACACCTGACCGATAACTTGCTCTCTCTTACGGTTCTCCGGTCTTACAGCCTGAGCCTGAGCCCCTCTGATGGTGTCCAACACCGGAGTTATCACCGTCAATCTCATACAAATATCCCGAATCGGGGCGTTCTCTGCCCTACGACTCAGGGCGTCGGCTACCACATTAGCCTTGCCCGGGTGGTAAAGGATCTCACAATCATAATCCTTTACTACATCCAACCATCTTCTCTGACGCATGTTTAGGTTTTGCTGATCCATCAAATACTTCAAACTCTTGTGGTCCGTGTATATCGTACACTGAACCCCATACAAGTAATGGCGCCAAATCTTGAGGGAAAATACCAAAGCCCCCAACTCTAGATCGTGGGTGGGATACCTTGCCTCGTGAGGCTTCAGATGCCTTGATGCGTACGCGATCACATGCCCTCTCTACATCAACACCGCACCCAACCCAGATATCGATGCGTCACAATACACCACGAAGTCCTCCATTCCCTCTGGAAGAGCCAACACCGGGGCTTCGCACAATCTCTGGCGAAGAGTCTCAAATGAGGCCTGCTGCTCTGGGCCCCAGCTGAACACCACACCCTTCCGGGTCAACCTGGTGAGAGGAACAACAATCTTGGAGAAATCCTTGATGAACCTCCGATAATAGCCGGCCAACCGTAGAAAACTCCTGATCTCGGAAGGAGATTTCGGCACCTCCCAGCTCAACACTACCTCGATCTTGGCCGGATTGACCAAGATCCCTTTTGGTTAACGAGGTGACCAAGGAATTGCACCTCTCGCAACCAAAAATCGCACTTGGAGAATTTGGCATAAAGCCTCTCCGATCTCAACACACCGAGGATTTCTCGCAAGTGCTCCTCATGCTGCTCCCTGGATCTCGAATACACCAAAATGTCGTCAATGAAGACAATCACTGATCGATCCAGCATCGGTCTACATACCCTGTTCATGAGATCCATGAACGCTGCAGGTGCATTGGTGAGCCCGAATGGCATCACCACGAACTCGTAATGCCCATAACGAGTCCTGAACACGGTCTTCTGGATATCCTCCTCACGCACCCTCATCTGATGATATCTAGATCTCAGATCAATCTTGGAAAACCAAGATGCTCCCTGCAGCTGATTGAACAAATCATCGATCCTTGGCAAAGGATAACGGTTCTTGACCGTTAGCTTGTTCAACTCTCGATAATCTATGCACATTCGGTGCAAACCATTCTTTTCTTCACAAAAAGGATCGGTACTCCCCACGACGAGCTGCTCGGCCGAATAAACCCCTTCCCCAGCAGCTCCTGAAGCTACGAGGATAACTCCTGCATCTCTGGAGGTGCAAGGCGATAGGGCACCTTGGTAATAGGAGCTGCCCCCGGAATCAAATCAATGCGAAACTCAACCTGCCTCTTGGGAGGCACACCTGGTAACTCCTCGGGGAAGACATCCGGGAACTCCCGCACTATCGGAACCTCCTCAACCGTACTCGATCTCTCTGCAGCATCTCTTGTATCCACCACATATGCTACAAACCACTACAACCCTGCTGTAGGCTCTGTCTCGCGCTAGCAGCCGAACAAAACACTGAATCGGGACGGGTACCCTCGCCGTACACCGTAAGACCTCCCCCACTTGGGTCTCGTATAGTCACCAACTGCCGCTCGCAATCGATAACGGCTCCAAATCTGCTCAACCAATCCATGCCTACGATGACACAGACGTCCCCCATCGCAATCGGGACCAAATCAATAGGAAACTCTACACAGAAGATCTCGAGCACACACCCTCGAATCACCTCTGTGGCATACACTGCTCTCTCGTCGGCGATGGAGACTCTCAGAGGTCGACTCAACGCCTCCCGACTAATACTGATGTGCTGACTAAAAGCCAACGATACAAAAGATCGACTCGCACCCGAGTCAAATAACACCAAAGCAGGTACAGAACTCACAAGAAAAGTACCTACGCATATCATAAAATAAGCACAAAATCTCAAACATTAAAATAAATACATGAAAGAATACATACCATCCACGACATCGGGCGCTGCGCGGAGCTCCTACGCAGTCAACTGGAAGGCTCTCCCCCGAGCCTTCGGCGTCTCGGTCTTCACCGGCCGACTATCCGAAGCTCTAATCGCAGCAGGGGCAGTCCCCTGAGAAGCTCCCTGTGCCGACCCTCGCAGTAGCGGACACTCGGCCTTCTGATGTCCGGTCTGGTTGCAGTGGAAACACACTACAAACCCATTGGGGCAGTCCTTGGCCATATGCCCCTCCTTGTCACACTTGTAGCAAGATCCAGCTCTACAAACTCCATCATGACCCTTGCCGCACTTTCCACAAGTGCGGCCCTTCTGGCTACCTGCTCTGGGATCAGCGGGCTTGGCCCGCTTGGCTGCCGGCTGGGACTGTGCCGGTCGCCGATCCCTCCTCTGAGACTCCGCCTCCTCCCTAGCCTGAGTCTCTAGCTCGATCTCCCTCTTTCGGGAATTTGCGTGAAGCTCGGCTAATGTCCGGTACGAGGAGTTCGCCACGAACTCCCAAATATCTCTCCTCAAAATACTCAAATAACAGCTCATACGTGCCTGCTCAATAGACACGTGCTCAGGGCAGAACATCGCCCTCTCATAAAACATCCTGGTAATAACCGTAACAGACTCCGTACCCTGCTTGAGGGTCAAAAACTACTGTCCCAACCGATCCCGTTCCACCGGGGGAACGTACTCATCACGAAACATGGTGGTGAACCTCTCCCAGGTCACCGCAGCAGGCTCTGCTGGAGAATAGTGTGCTGTCGTGAACTTCCACTAATCCTTCGCCCCCAGGCGAAGCTGGTTCAGCACAAACCGAACCCTCAAGTGCTCCGGGCACGAGCATGTATAGAAACACCCCTCAATGTCAGATACCCATCTCATCGCTGCAATCGGATCCTGTGTCCCATCAAACTCTGGTGGCTTCGTGTTGCTGAACTCCCTGAACAACAACGAGTCACCCCCTTGCGGCCTAGCAGCAGCAATGGATGCGGTGGCCGTTGCAACAGCAGCCTCAGAAAGAGCGGCATAACACTCGTCAAAAGTCTCAATCAGCGTGGTCTTGATAGACCTGAACATCTCTGGTATCTCTGCCCTGATGGCCGCAGCCACCTCCTCATGGATGATCCGGCGGATCTCCTCATCACTGGTCTCGCTGCTCTCTGGCGCATGACGTGTCCTCACCATGATCTACCTCTGAAAAACGACATACGATATATTAGAAACTCACTCGAGCATACTCGCACTCGATAACTCGTCCCTCCTTGATTCCCGACATCCCGAAGATTCTTACTTGAACTGTACACCGTTCCGGTGTTTTCAGTAGTACGGGCCCAATACTACCTTCCACACCGCGTCAGTATACAACCCAAGTCCTCCTCCTAGGATCCCAAGTCCCAAGTACTCTATTATGCAAAATCCTTTCTCTAACAGATCTCTCCTAAGCTCCTCGCTGCTACCTACTCACTCTCAAGCATCTCATAGCAGCTCACCACTCCCTAGGCTAAGGCATCACAAATCAGGCCACTCTAGTCCTAATAGGAGTACCTAGCCCACTCTAGCACAAGAATACATCATATCAATATCATAAGCATATAACATAAATGTATCTTGGGAAATCACCGTTCTGGCGCTGACTGATCGTACACACGACTCTGCTCTGCGTTTTCCAAAAATCTTTTACTCTTTTTGAAAATATTTCTCAAATCCTCAGTTTGAGTTCAAATACGCCCGAAGGTGTACTCGAATCCCTCAAACCAAGGCTCTGATACCAACTTGTAACAACGTAAATTTCAAAACCATTTTTCACAATTTATAAAAGACAAAATTCATTTATTATTCATAAAAACATCATTGTTTGAAATTCAAGTTCATAACATATAACAATCCCAAGATCTCATAGCATAAAAATCCCGTGTGTGTACTGATCAGGCCGGCGCCTTCCCGCGATCCTCGCTAGTACCTGAAACAAATAACACCAAACACTGTAAGCACAAAACTTAGTGAGTTCACCAAAATACCATATATATAACACATATTAGCCACTCGAGGCTATAACCCTTTGGGTCCGTGCACCCAACTCTATGAACCCTCAGGCTCTATCTCTGTGAACCTTCCGGTTCTAACTCTGTAGCATGCACAACATAAATCACATAGAATAATGCAGTGCAACACATAACACATATATAGCATACAACACTGTATCACATAACTTTAATTACCTACTCAAGGTAAAGTATAGTAAGAAGACTCACCTCGCGTATCTCGGTAACTCGTAAATCCCGGAAATCACTAGTGCTCGATCTCCCGAGCTATAGTCCTCCTATAACACAAGTATATCTCTAATTAACACTATCCCAACTATGGTTGACTAATTCTACCAAGTCAACACCGGTCAACTCTTGTCAATGGTCAACGGTCAACCCAACTCGCCGAGTCTGGCGTGGACTCGCCGAGTCCCTACGGGGACCAAATTCCTCTGAATCCCTTTCGACTCACCGAGTCACTCACCCAACTCGGTTACTTAACCCCTGGTTCGAAAACACGGAACAACTCGCTCCAACTCGTCGAGTCTGCCTATGGACTCGACGAGTGCATTCCATGCACAACCCTAAATGACCTTCTGAGGTCAGATCTGTTCCACTAACTCATAGATCCAGTCTTTCGAAGCTTATTTATCACGTAAAGTTTATGTCTTGGCGCTCATATCACACCTATTGACTCATAAATGGTGTTTTAACCTCAAATACAATGATCCCAAACCAAAACCTCCATAGACTCATATAAAGCTTGGACAAAGAGGCACTCTGGACCTCCATGGGTCCAGATCCAGAACCTAACTCGCTAAGGGACCATGGGAACACTAGATCTAGTCACATAAGGGCTCAATAAGCCCTAACTCAACATGAACATCACCACAACAGAAAAATGGTTCGAAAATAGTACCTCAAACATGATGTTCTGGACCTCAGATCTTCAGGAAGTTAACCCTCTTGCTTCCTCTTGGCTATAACTTCCTTTCCCTTGCTAGACAACACCTCCAAGGTCGACAATGGCTCCTTCTCTCACTCCAAACGCTCAAGCTCACTAGGGTTTCGCTCTGGGGACTGGTGAGCACAAATGACGACCATAAGGCCCTTTAAATAGGCCCCAAACCCGAGAAATTAGGGTTTCATTAAACAGCACTGACTCGCCGAGTGCACCAATGCGACTCGTCGAGTCCGGTCATTAATCCGGGTGAGAAATCGCGTCTCTACTCGGCGAGTCTACACACCAACTCGCCGAGTTCTTCCACAATACTCGAAATAAAATGAATAAATATAATACCTGAAATTCCAGATGTTACAGTCTTAGGGCCGAAAACTCCATAAGGAGTTTACTCTTGAAGAGTAAACTCATTATCTATGCCCTATACGTCCGTAGATGTCACCCGGGTCACTCCGAACACTTGATTTGAAGTGTTTTCGTGTCTTGGAGTGTATAATCGTATATGATTAGTGATTTAAAGTCTAATTAGATACATTTGTGTATCATTTAATATTACATAGGAACCTCGCATGTTTTCAAGCCTCGATCCGACGTTTAGCATCCTAGCCAACACATTCCTTGTCCGGTGAGTTCATACCCCTACACCTTTTTCTGCGTTTTTCAATGTTTTCAGGGGGGAATACAAGCAAAATTACAAGGATAGCTTGTACTCAAACTTATTATTTCATTTGAAATGTTTCATATTCCACATGCTTTTAACAATCAAAACCGTATTAACCAACTGTTTGACTTGCAGAATTAGTTTTCAAATCTTACTATATATTGTTATAATATATGTTTCTTACGTGATTTTCCACTTTATTACTGTTAAAAGCATTAGTTTAGTACATTTGTTTTTGTCCTCGGTAACACTCCACAGAGATACGCGAGTGGAGGACCGCCCTTTGTAATTATAATTTAAAACAGGATTTTCCGCATTATTACTTGTAAATTTGTTAATCTTAATAATTGGAGACACGTCCTCCGTAACACTCCACAGAGATACGCGAGTGGAGGACCGCCCCCGTAACCAGAATCTCCTGGAGGGAGAGCGTGACTTGAGTGTATAGATCTATACGGGGCTGACTACCCCGCACCTGGCTGCTAGCTACAGCCGAACCGAAAGGTTCAAGGGTGACGAAAGTCATAAATTGATGATGGACTACTTATTGCCATTTTTAGTCTATTGTATGGTTATGGAACTCGCAATTTAGATAACGGAGATTTACTTGTTGGTAATAATGAATTTTTAGTAAGCTAATAACCTTAAGAATTAGTTTACTTTCCGCTCAATAGTTTTATATACGTGTTAAAACTATCATACATTTCAAGTATAACCAGACTTTCAGGAAACTTCACACAAACATTTTAAGTATGGTAGATACTTGTACATTACATGTGGATTCGATAACCAAACTCAAACTTTTAGGAAAATAAGGGTTTTTCCTGGGATAACTAAACTGTTCTTAACTAGACCGTGTAACTAATGGATAACTAAACTTTACTTATAAGAAAATATGGGATTTTCTTGAATTCATAACTTTTTCAGAAAATCAAAGGAAACTCGTTCATTTTTAGAAAAACAAACCGCTTATGAACTCACCAGCTTTATGCTGATTTTTAAAATGCTTGTATTCTCAGGTCCACATTAGACAGGTACCCTACGATCTTTTGGAAGTCGGAGCGTATAGAAGACCCGTCTTAGCTTTTGTTCATATGATATATATGTAAAACACTTGTAACACTTTGATTTCAAACAAATGTAATAATTCTATGTAATGTAATGTTTTGTGTTTACTACGCTTACTATGTACATTGGTTATGATATACATGATGTCCTCCGCCCCGGAACGTTTCCGCCATCGGTTTCGGGGTGTGACAGATTGGTATCAGAGCCCTTGTTTATAGTGAACTAGTATACCAAACCTTACATGGTATAAGACTATAAACACTAAGGGGCCTAAGTGCTCTGAACTAAAAGTGTACTTTAAAATATAAGTATTTTCAAAAATATACAAGTATACCTAACCGCCCTGGGATAAATGCCGATTGATTAATATCCACAATAAATCCCAAACAATTACGAATGCGATTCACAAAAACTTTACTGATACATTTATAAAATGTATTACAACAAGCTATTGGACGATAGTCAGTAACAATCCGAGGACACTCAACTTTTGGGACAAGAACAATTCTCGTAGCATTAACACATTTAGGCATCTTTCCAGTCCATAGCACTTCTTTAACAGCTTTGCAGACTTCTGGACCCACCACCTTCCACATAGTTTTAAAAAATTTGGAAGAAAACCCATCAGGTCCCGGAGCCCGATTGTCATCAATATCGAACATGGTAGATTTGATCTCTTCATCCGACACCACCTTAATCATGTCAAGAGCAATATTTGGATCCAATATTTTACTAAATAAATCACCATCAACAATCCTATCACTATTAATGAAATCTGATCCAAGAAAAACTTTAAAATGATCCACAAATCTATCCTTTAAAGCCTTCCCACGAATCCACCTGCCATCTTCATCATGAATCACAAAAATTCGATTCTTATTAGTTCGACTCTTAACAGTTTTATGAAAGAAGCTAGTATTACGATCACCCTCTTTCAACCACCTGATTTTAGCTCTTGAAACAAAAGCTTCTCTTCATCCTCACAAACCTCATTATATTCAAATAAAACCTTAGCATGCTCTTCCCTAATTGAAGCATTAAAAGGATCTTTATCAATTTCACCCTGCAAATCATCTAACACTTTCCTTAGATCCTGCATTCTCTTTCCAGACACATCATGATTTCTGAAAAGGGATCGACATGGCTTTTTTAATAATTTCAATTTCTGAGTCACCTTGAAAATAAATCCACCGGGAAAATTAGTACTCAAAGCATCTTCAACCATTGGTAATAACTCTTCCTTATCTGTGATAAAATTAAAAAAATCTAAAAGGCGAAATCCTTTTAGGTTCACAATCAGGAATTTACAAAATCGCTAGAGAATGGTCTGAAATCCGGTATGGCTTAAAGATAGCATGCGCCAAAGGATACTTCTCCAAAAACTGAACATTAGGCATAGTACAATCTAATTTTTTAAGCAACCCCTTAGACTCAGTGGGGGATTTCGTCCAAGTAAATTAAAGACCCAAACAATTAATATCCTCAACCTCTATAGAGTTAATGCATTCTATAAAATCTGCAACACCCTTCGGAATTCTCAAAGAACATTCAGAGTATTCCGAAGGTTTCATAGCAACATTGAAGTCACCTAACAGAACCCACGCCTTATTTTTGACCACTACTTTGTGTTTCTCCAAATTCTTCCAAAGCAGTCTTCTTTCAATGTACCGCGAAGCAACATTTATAAAAGAGAAATACATTTCAAAATTGGAATCAAGGAATCTAACAAAACAATGCATGACCTGGTTAGAGTGAGATAACACCATAAGGTCAAGCTTGTTAGCATTCCAACCAACTATAGTTCTAGTCCCCAGTTTACAGGAACTATTATTCGAAACCCAATCCCAACTTCTAAAAATTCTACCACACACCTTCTTAAGTTTCATTTCAGAAACATGAGATTCTAGAATCGCACATAACCCCAGATTATTACTATTAATAACCTCTAACACCTCCTTTTGCTTAATAATTTTATTAAGACCCCTAATATTCCACACCCTAAGATTCATCATTGGGATACATTAGATTTAGTGGCATTTCCCGCCTCAAATGCTTGAGATATCATTCCTCCTTTACCATTTAATTCCACATTCTTCTTTCCTTCTTTCCTCTTATAAGAAACCGATAAAGAGTTAGAAGTACTTAAAGACTTATCCACTTTATCAATTATTTTCTCCAGGTCCATAACAGACTGTAACTCTTCATCATCCAAGCCAACCTTATCCTTCCCTACAAGCATCACATCATCTCCCATCCTTTCTTTCATAGCATCTTCTTCCATCTTGTCAACCACCTCATCTACTAAAGAGCCCAATACTTCAAATCTGTTCTTACTATTATTCTCAACTACCTCAATAACTTTTTTTAACAAATACCCCTTTAGCCTTATTTTCCAATATCCCATTAACTTTCTTCTCTTGCCCATCTTTCCTATTCCCATTCTGCCCTTGTGAATACATCATATCTTCTTTATTGTAAGTAGCTTCAAATTTTTGATTTTTGGATTGATTCCAATGACTAGGACTCCTATTAGTCCAATTCCTATTTTTCCCTTGACCATTTCCTCCTTTAATCCCACCTTTACCTCTATAGTTATTCCCACTTCTAGCATTCCCATACTTCCCTCCATTATACTGTTTGTAACTACTACCTCCATTATCTTTCACTCCACTAGTACTAGCACTATTCCTACCATTTCCTCTTTTCTTTGTAACTTCTATATATCCCTCATCATCCATAGCAGTTTTCCCATTACTCTTCCTGATATTCTCTATCTTTTCCTCCTCCTTAGCATCATCTTTTTCATTAATAACTGCCAAACACACCTTGTCTGCATGTCCAAAAACTTTACAATGAGAGCACCGAGAAGGTTTCCAAGCATACTCCACAACAAAAGTTTGAACAACTGCAAAATTTGTAACAAAGTCCCAAGTACTAATCTCAATATTATCTTTCCATTCTTTTAGTGCTAACATTTCAATTAAGATTTTTGCATAAGCATTTCAACCTTTATGATCAAGGCACACCTCCTCAGTAAAAGAATCAAACGCTAAAGGAATAACCAACTTACTAGCAATGATACATAGATGCTCCCCACTCCATACTTCCAATGGAAGATCATAAATCTTCATCCAAACCGGAATCTTATTATGTTTATTCTTCATGAGAGTAAGTCCAGGCCTCCATCTTTGTAAAAACAAAGGAATCTTATCAAAAAGCATCCAAGGACTCCCTTCCAAAATGTTTTGTAATCCAAATTCATCACTAAACTTGAAAAAGAAAAACCCCTTACTATTCATAAATATCTCTTCTAACCCCACATTCTTCCACATTCGCTTTAACTCCTTTTGAACAACTGGAAACGAGATACGTTTATCAATCAAATATCCTCATAGAGTGTTAGAATATGGAATACTAACCTTCTTCAAATTCTCTATAGGAATAACAACTGGACCATCTTCTTTCCCGTCAATATGAGGAATGTATTTAACATCTATCTTCCCTTTATGAACTTTCCCTTTTAACACCCCTACATAAGAACTCACCTTACTCCCTTTCCCATAACCATTCAAATCCTGAGACACATCAGAATTTCCATCCCTTAAACCCCTTTTTTTACTAGCATCACCCAACAAAAAAGGTTCCAAGTTAATGCTGTTGATAACTGTACCCACTTTACCCTTCCCATTCTTTTGATCCAGATCAACAAAACCAGTATCAACCTCAATTTCCTCTTCTGAAACTCCTTCCTTAGTATTAATCAAATTACCTTCCTCATCCCAAAACAAATTCACATTCTCATTGGGATTCCCCTTGTTACCCATGCCAACTGTACTTTCATTACTCTTATCATCCAATTCCATATTATTTTGGTTAACATCCCTTAGAAAAGTGAATCCAACTCCTGGAATAAAATCCTCATTACCAACACCATTTTTCACCTTATTCTTCAATTCCCCTTTATCATTATCATTTTTCACTGTATTACCACTAGAAGTCTCACCACGAGAATCACCGCTACCTTGCATACTAATTTTCCCTTCATCACTAACAGTAATCGAAGGATTAACAGACTTCATTTGACTAGTAATATGCTTAATATGAACATTAGGGCTTAACTTCTCATCATCTATGTTAGATCCATCCCAATTTTTAGTCAGAAGTGCAGTGTTACATGATGGAATAAGAAGATTTGGAATCTCAACATTCCTCCTACCTTCAATTACTTGTCCAGTACTAGCATTCCCCATCTTAATCATATTAATATCAGATCTCATTTGAATACTCAAATCTGATTCCCATACCCCTTCACTTCCAGAATCAACCTCAGTTTCTTCATCCGTGACATCATTATCATAATATCCTTCAACATTCATAGGATAACTACGATCCAAATCTTTCCTAGCTCGATTCTTCACTCTGAACGCCTTTCCTTCCATCTTCCACTCAACTTTCCCAATCCTCGTAGCAACAGCTCCTGTAGCATTCAGCTTGCATCTAGCACGATAGATTGTAGCTGAGGACTGCTCTACAACCCTAGGAGGCACCATTTCATTCACATCAACTAACATAACGTATCGCAACACTCCGATCCGGAGGCTTCACCTTGACATCCTTCAGACGATCCTGTTTGGAAGAAGCACCCATCGCAACTACAGAAATAGAAGAGAAATTTCTTCAACAATGAGATGGAACAGCTCACCGGTGAAGAATCAACGACATGTTACCTGTAAAATTTAACAGCAAAGCGAAGACAACAAAGTACCATAGATTAAATAGTTAACCAAAACTTAGAATTTTTTTCCCCAGTTTTCACGTCGTGATGTAGAATTTGACGTCGCGATTTGGGTTCGGCAGTAAGGTTAAAATTGAACATCGACTAGGCAAAATTGAACAAAAAAAACATTAGGGTTTCCTTAGGTAGTGATTCTAAGTCCTTTGAACTAACATGCATCAACGATTTCACTGAAAATCGACCCAATTTTGGCAATTGTACTTCATGAACAAACCCTAACCTTAAAATGCACAGAGTAGTAAAATTAACAAGATTAAAGTATGGGAATATTACCTGAATCGAAGGTAGAACAAGAAATTGGAAAATCTTTAAGTAAATTCGTTGCCAAATCGAGTGTGGGGACGAAAATCAAACTCACGACGTAATGTATGTGAAAAAAGGTTTAACAGATAGCGACTTCTGTGTTCTGAATTATGTTCGTGAGTTTAACTGCTCACGTCGTGAGTTCCTTTGGTCACGTCGCGATATCGGGACTGGGCTTATATGCTGGGCTGCTGTTGGCATGTCGGGCTGTTAGCCTACAAACCCATATATATATATATATATATATATATATATATATATATATATATATATATATATATATATATATATATATATTGTTTTGCTCTACAATTTTTTTTTTGTAAATTCCATATTAATTAAGTTATTATTAAAAATTTTCCTGAAAAATATTTTTCACTTACGATTAGGATCCCACACTTGATTTCAAAATTTTGGAGAATGAAAAAGAAATTTATCCTAACATTCAAAGCAAAGAAATAAAAGAAAAGGGATGGCCTCCATGATACCGCGGGTAATCTCAAATGTGATAAACTCGTGCAACCGCTCATCAATTGGTTTTGGTCCAGAGTCAGAACCCGATCGAGAAGCTCATCCTTGCATGATCTCCATACCCAACTGAATTACAAGCATCATGAGGGAATCTCCATTCCACATGCTTCTGAGGATTTCCAAGATAATCCGTGTCTCTAGTACAAATCCTGTGCTTTTAGTAGTACGAGCCCGATACTACCTTCCACACCTATCTGTAATTTCCTCAAGGACCATCTTGAATCCTCTAAGTCACCACACTAAACATACAAACTATCCTCATGCTAAAGAACATACATATCCTATTACGACATTTCCTAAACTCTCCTAGGAATTCTTAACTCAACTACCCTGCAACACAGGGAACCTCAACCAACACTGTCGGTTGTCTTATGCATGCAAGTTGTATACAAAATGGGATCACATAGACTGGTGAATAATGATTCTACCCTAAGTCCACAACCAAACAAGGAACAAGAAATGAGGCTAAATCGATCATTTTAGGGTATATGAACCTAATTGTATACAACTATTAAAGCATACACTTAGAAATTAATTGAGCCGATATCAACTCCAAGTAGAAAATAACATCCAATTCTCCTAAGCTATAGGGCATCACACAATTTAGGCAATTCTATCATACGATTCGTGAAGGTATCCCTAACCCTACTCTAGCATGCAGTTTATATATCTGGCATACTAATCATAACACATCGTTGGGTATTTTGGGAATCACTTACTTGAGCTTGGATGATTGCACGCATCACACCCCCTATTTATTTTATAAAAATCTTTTAAAAATTTAATTTAATTTTGAAAATATTATCATTTTCTCAGTTTGAGTTCTGACATACCCGAAAGTGTGCCCGAATCCCTTAAACCAAGGCTCTGATACCAACTTGTAATGTCCCAAAAACAATGATAAAATTTTAATTTTCAAATTCATCAATCCCATACATCATATGTCTCGAAAACATCCAAGATATAAACTATCCAAAACGTCCGAGTAAAAGAAATCATAATCATGGAAACATAGGGGGGGGGGGTAGGGATGTTGTGCCATCACGCTGAGCCGTTCCATTTCGTACCAGAAATACCTGAAACCATAAACATAAATGTAAGCACAAAACTTAGTGTGGCTGTGTCGGGTCTGTATCAAACCCATGTAACATCAAGTAGTTGTGTCAGGTCTGTATCAACCCCCAGGTCTCTATCAACCCCGAGTCCATAATGACTCAGGGCCTAGTTCGGCTCCATGCGTATGCATATATCATACAATCATATCAGTAATAGTCACATAGTCATATACATCCTACATATACAAATAAGTGGGCCGATATTTTTAGTGTGTTAAAACTAATTACGAACACAAACGATTAAGACATTCAATGAAATAAATGAACACAAGATGTAAATAACGTCTGTTTGGCTCAATTAGTCTGAATGAGTACACGAGAGAAAAGATTACAACTGAATTTTGCAGGTGTTCAAATCATCTCTACTCTATGAACCTACCATATTTATAGGATACATAAGACTTACAAAAAGTTAGGACTAAACATTCATGTATCGAAATAACAATGCCTTCTAAAATAGATATAGTGTCGAAGTCATGCTGATTTCGAAACTTTATAGACTCTGACCAATTCGAATTCTTACTATATATGATCGACCCCTACAATCTCCCCCTTAGTGAGAGAAGTTGAAATTATGCCATCAGCTTAATAGTCTGTAGAAGTTCTCTTCGAATCTCCATAAACCATAGAATGGTTTTTTTTTGAATCTTGGCTTTGTCTTCACTGTCTTTCTTTTTGCAATTGTTAATTCAAATAAGTAGATTTATATACTAAGACTTCGTGTACCTCTCAAGATCAAAAACTTGAAACAAGAACTTCATCATTTGTCCTTTTTTTTTTCTTTCCACAAAATACAAATCCCATTGGTTGATGTATGATTTCTCTATCTTCAAACCCATTAATATTCATCTTTCCCTTCAACAAAGACTAAGGAAATTTCGAAGGCTACTTAACAGCTGTTGCAAGTTCAATATCTGTGATCACCAAGTAATCATATAGTTGTTAATAGAGACTTTGATGTGAGTAGACCCAATAGTAAAATCATCCTTATTGGCATCTAGTATCTTTGACACATCAACATTTATCAAAATCTTCATGATCGTGACCAAATCATTCAAGTTCATCAAAGGAAAATATGCTATTGTGAGCTCGATAACAACGTTATTTTCTCTGACAAAAAATAATGATAGTTTTGTAGCAGACCTTCGAATAAGCTATCATGAATAATGGTCATTATTTGATTATCTTCATAGAAGACAACACCTCTTCTTCATTCTTCCCCAATACTGCGTGAAACGAATGTTCAATCTTTTGAATTCATCCTTATCATTGAAGTTATCTACAATATTGAAATGAGAAGAAGTGAACAACATATGATTGATTGGGAATTCAAGCTGACTAGAATCAGTGTTCTCTGTGTCGTAAATCTTCTTGGGAACCTTTCGAAAATTATCATTCAAACCAATAGCAATAATGTCTTCAATTGTTTCATAACACCACTGCTTGCTGGGACCACTCTTACTCCAACTAGGCGGGTCATTTGCTCTTCGCCTTAGTATGCTATTGATCTGCCTTTGCTTTTTGATTTCTAAGGTTGTTGCTTTTTCTTCTCTTCTTCTGATTGTTCAAATGTGATTGATTTCTCTTTATCATTTAGATCAACATTCGAAGTTGATTTGTTCGGGATTGAACTTGAACCTCCTACTCCTTCATTTATTGAGATTCCTTTTGCCAAAGCTCTCGTAGTTTTTGTTGTTGTAGAAGTCAAAGTTATAGCCTTCATTGAAGTAGTTATTGGGATTTGAGTACTTATCACCTTTCCCATAACAAATCCAGAGTTATCACCTTTCTCTTTCGACGAAGCAACACCTCATTCACCCCCTTGCGACACATGCAATGCATAAGGAGAATTAGTTGGAATTCGAAGTACTAACATCCTTATCGGATCCAGTTCAGTCTTAATGTTGGTTTCGATGTTAGAAACCATTTGAGAAATGGATTTTGCAGAAATATTTGATTGAGCTGAAAGAATGGTTTTGCGTTCGGATAGGAACTCCTCAAACATAGCAAACACTGGAGCATCGCCTGTCACCTTGTCTTGAAGACCAATTGTGTAATCGTTGTTGAACAAAGAGTTGCATTCAATCAATCGGGTTGATGCTTCAGCTACAACATCAATCTTCTTATGTAGTGTCAAAGAACTTTCAGAAAAGTTTTTAACCTTCGACTCCAATAACTTTCGAATATCAGAAATCTGAGTCTGCAAACAGACTTTCGTTTCCTCTAGTTTTTTTTCAAAAAATTCATGACGTGCTTTCGAAATATCACGAAGCTAAGAAAATTCACAAGTAATGGTTTGAGAATGATTGCGATCCCTTTCATTATTTTGCTTGTCAACACCATCTATAATAGTTTGCAATCGAGATTCTTGATCCTTGAGAAGAGAATCAACTTTGATTCCACTGATAGAATGCTTGCTTCATGTATCTGCTAGGAACTGTAAAATCGAATTCATCTTGGAGTTCAAAATCTTGAACTGTCTTCTTGACATAATCATTGTATCAGGAATATTATTCTATTCTGGATCAAATTGAAGTTCAACAAAAGACACCATAACATCATCATCAACAACTTCAGGTTCTGGTTGTGATTTTTCCATGGACTGAGATGAAAATAAAGCAAGAATTGGTTCTTTCATGATACCATAAAAATGTTGGAAATACAGTTGAAATAGGAATACATGTTGGAATGGGAGATGAAGGTGGTGGTAAAGCTATTGAAGTTGTGATAGTTGAAGTTTCAACGATAGTTGTGTCAATGGTAGAAGTCTTGATGGTAGAAATGACAGTTGATTCATCGTTGTGCATCCCTTCATCAATGTTGAAATTTGTGTCCTTATTAGATAAGTCCACAATGATGCATGGAATTTCGACCTCTTATATTGGACTCAGTATTCGAAACCCCGAATCGTTTGGCAATATTCTTCTTAGGGATATTGGTGGCTTATTGATCACTCAAATTGATGTTTGTATCCGTATTAGATATGTTTACATTGACATCAAAATTCCATATCTCCTCGAAATTCGAATAGATAGGAGAATCCCTTCGAGGGGAATCATGAAATGAATCCTCGATTCGAATATTAGACCGTTCACTGTCACGACCCTACTCCGCTTTGATTGTTTCATTTTCAAGAGGTACTCGAGCTTCACATTTCTTCTTGGTTAAATTTTGAGCCATATCAATAACTCTTTGCTTCTTAGATGCTGGTGATCCTGGAACCTGTACTTTATGAAATAGAACCCCTATCTTGGTAAAGTGTGCTTTGCGAACCTTATTTGGACCTCCCTGTGAAGAAATAGGATTTGAAGATTCAACAACTTTGGGCTCAACACTATCGACTATAGGTTCTTGAATAGTTGGCTGAATTAGAGAATGAGAAGATTTCTGTGCTGGTTTCTTAGTTCACATAAGAACACCTGATTTCAATGGGATAGTTTATTTCATAGCTTCCTCCTCCACGGTTGAGGGTTTTTTGACTTGCTTCTTCTTCTTGGGAGCTTTTGAAGCTTTAGACGTTCCTTCAACCCCCTTTGGTGGAAGAACCCCAATTGGATTAGAAGAATCAATCGAAGCCAAATATTGTATCAGCAACTGATTTTGAGGATATAAAAGCTTGAGCATCGCATCTGGAATGCAAGCAACATTGGGAAAAATAGCAGGATCATCAACAAAAGTCCGTGGTGCAGCCATAGCCGAAAACTCAACAGTTTCGACATCAGATGGAACCAGAATATCCTTTTAACGATAAACTTCCTGTAAAATCAAGCTCCAAAATCGAGCAATCGAAACACCATTTGTTAGGTTTGTATGTGAAATTGAGGTCCTAAAATTCTTCTCAAATATGTGTAGCATAATCAATATTCAGACCGTAATACAGTCCTGCAATGATTGAGTAGAATTCAAGCTTGGCCTTTTCGAGCCTAAAGCTTCGTCCTGTTAAGCATTGTAGCATAATTGTCCTGTTAAGCATCGTAGCACAACTCCAAACAAAAAACTCCATATACAAAGTATCTTATTCCAGCAAAAGTTGGTTGATGCCCCATTTCATTAAACATATGAAGCACTTGATCATTTGAGACTTCATAGAATAAACCTGAAACTGGTAGCTTCAATATTTTAGCAAATTGCTTCCGAGTGAGCTTCTTGGTCTTTGAATTTGCCAGCTGAAACGTGACCACCTTAGTAGTTTTGTTTAATACAACAGTTGAACCAACTAGTGAAAGCCATTTCATCATAACTGCAAACAAAGATGAAAGTGTTGTTGATAACACATAGTTGTTTAGGGTTTGAAAAAGCATTCGTAATGTCTTCAGATATTGATCAAGTGATGGAACCTAATGAATATTAGTGTTTTGGATCTTCATCATTGGTTGCAAAAACTTCCTCTTCATTGGTTGTTGTTAGATTAGCAGTGTGATGAGGAACAACCATTGTAAAAAATTTAGAAGAATTTGGAAACGATGACCATTTAGGGTTCTTGGAAGTTTGGTCTGAGAGCATAAAGTTTGATAAAGAAATTATTAACTTCGTTTTATAATCAGAGGTATTTTTGAGTTTGAACCGGTATCTAATAATTAAAATCCACATATTGTATTGGTTACTTAACCGACACCGTAAAAAGCTCCACGTCATAAAAATGATCATCTTGCTTTCCTTGATTCCTGTGAAAATCCGAAACCGTCATGCCCATTGGATCTTTCGATGTTCCCAACTAGATATGAACCGTCACAATTTTCAAACCACAACCATGTAAACCAAGTAATTCAACACCAAGCTAAGATCAATCCTTCGACATGGAGGCTAGGCTCATTCGCTTTTGGGATTTGGAAGCGAAATCATATGCCAGACTTTGCAAAATCTAAGATTCGAGTTGGTAATACCCAAAACCTCCAAGCTTGCCAAGAGGTTCTCTATACTACAAGGGCCTAATTATTTCCTCCAATAGCCCAAAAACACAAAGGGTCAACTAACAAATGAGGAGGAAGGTATTAGGGTTTGCTTCACGACTCAAAAGGGGTGATGGAGGATGGAAATGCAACCCTAAATTCGAGATTAGGGGTTTAATATGAAGGAAACCCTAAAAGATCATAAGCTTATGCAGCAACCATAGTCACGTTGTGAACATACTCATGTCACATCGTGGCCTTCTTCCAGATACAAGTTCTTATTTTTGGCACGTCATGTTGTGAACTCCCTATGCTTATGTCATGACACATGATTTTTCCCTAAAAACCATGCATTTGATTCCTTTATGCGATACACTGATTCATTATGGAAAATGAGTGTTACAAAATAAAAGACTTTATTATTTATCATAAAAACACATTTCTTTTACTGAATACCTAATATGTATGTCACTGGATTCCAAAATCATTCACTACTCTACAACATGTCTCTTATGATGCCCTACATTAAACATACATTTCATGCATCTTTACAAATTATATGATCTAGTTCTTAAGCGCAAATCATAACTTGTACCGCTTCATTCTTTTGTAAACCTGCCTAGATAAGTGACATTTATAGAGATCATATGTAGAAATTATAAAAAATACTCCTTTATCTCAATTAGTAACATTATATAGGACATTTACAGAGTATGATTTGGGGCCAATGATAATACTGATTACAATGATAAATGTATAGTTACGACCCACCTGTAGTTTGAACGGGAGGATATATTTAAACATTCAAAAAGAACCGAAAGTCAAGAAACAAAGAAAACGGAAAACTCTTGGTGAATATGTCGGCGTATTGGGAAGATGAAGGGACATGTAATACCCGAAGTTGAACCATCATGACTTTATCTTGAATAAAATGGATATCAAATCTCAATGTGTTTGGTTCGTTGATGCTGAATCGGATAAGAGGAAAGATAAACCGCAGTTAGATTATCATAATAAATACTCATGACAGTGAGAATGTTGGTGTAGCACCATGAGGAGGTTTAAAATCCACGTATGAGTTAAAACATTGGCCAATCTGTGATACTCTACTTCAAAACTATATTTGAAAAAGACACATTGGCGTTTAAAATGATAAGAGATGCAGACCAAGTAACACCCCTTAATTAATTATAGAAACACATATTCTTACATGTCCTTTTATGTAATTTTATATATTTCAGCTAGCTTTTCAGCTAGTTTTACCAAACATTATTTTTTATCAGCTAGCTTTTCAGCTATCAACTAGTTTTTTATTTAACAACTAGCTTTTCAGCCATCAACTAGCATTTCAGCTAACAACTAGCTTTCAGCTAGTCTGCCAAACATAGCCTTATAGAATAACCAAAAGAGATGAACAAAGAACTGAAAATAAGTAAAGACCAATGTAAAGATTTTATTTGTTTATTTTTAACCGGAATAGGTCTACAAACTTAAGAAGAGACCTTTCTTGTCTTTTAGGAAAAGACGAAATGTAGAACTTTTTAGGTCTACATGTTTTTATAAATATAATATAAAATTAGTATAGTAGACAAAAATATATATAACTAGTTAACTATATTTATGTAAAGTATAATATATACTAGTTATTAACATACAAGCGATGATACTCTTTAATGAACTTTCGGCCGCTTATGTGGCCTTCTTGTACGAAAAGATAAACTCAACGATTTCCCAACATTAACATTTCATTCACTATGAAACAGTTGGTTTACATCAAACAAATACAAATGAATTTTCACTACATCAAACTTTCTTACACTCAAATGAAAAACCTGATAACAAGTTATTACAGATCAAAAGCTCTGGAACGAAACCCTTACAGAAACCCTAATCTAGAGAGAAAGAGAGAACACTTCTAAACAAAATATCTTGAGGAATTATAAAACTGAACACAATTAACACATTAAATACTCTCGGAGCAAGCAGCTCCATGGAGCACCCAAACCCGTATAGGGTTCGCGTGTAAACCCGAAGACCATCACCTACACACTACATTTCATAGAATAGTAAAAAAATACAAACCTTACCTTTTCTTAATTAATGTTAAGTTTGAATAAGAGAATATATATTTCAACACCCCCCACAAACTAAACATTAATTAAATTAAATTAAGCACTTATTTTTTTAAAAACATTAATAAGACCAAGTCGACTAGAAAAAAACTCATGTTGATTAACACCCAAAGCTTTAGTCAAAATATATGGAGTTTGATTTGACGACTCAATCTTATTTATTTTGAAAATACCCTTTTCAATTTTTTCACGGATAAAATGAAGATCAGCTTCAAAATGTTTAGTTTTTTCATGAAATACAGGGTTCAAATCCAGCTTAATAACAGACTCATTGTCACAAAAAACATTCACAGGAGTTAAACCTGTTATTCCAAAATCAAATAACAATTTCAAGATCCACAACACTTCACAAGCCACAGATCCTAGAGCCCTATATTTAGACTCAGTTGAAGAACGAGAAACATTACTTTTTTTTCTTGCTTTTCCAGGATACTAGAGATCCTCCAAAATATACTAGAAAACCAGTAACTGATCTACGACTAAACAAGCATTTTGCCCAATTTGCATCTACAAAAGCTTTAAGATCTAGACAATCAGTTTTTGTTATATGAATGCCCTTTCCTGGACAATCTTTTAGATACCTTAAGAGTCTAAAAGCAATATTGAGATGAGATTTATAAGGTTTATGCATGTACTGACTTAAAATTTGAACAACATAAGAGATGTCTGGTCTAGTCATAGTTAGATAGATTAACTTGCCAAGTAACTTTTGAAACTTAGTTATATTAACAATATAATCAGAACTATTCAAATCAGACTCTCTTTTAATGACTAAATTTGCTTCAAGAGGAGTTTTAATTGGCTTACAAGCAAGCATTCCAAAATCATTTAATAATTCCAAACAATATTTTCTTTGATTAAGACATAATCCTTTTTCAGTTTTTGTCACACCCCCAAACCAAGGATGGCGGAAACGTCCGGGGGTGGAGGACTTCATGTGTAGTATCATAACAACAATGGCAATAGTGATGAAAGTAAACACAACCAACATATATATAATTGAAAGAGTTACATCATTATATGAATTACATGTTTCAAAATCAATTACAATATGTTGTCAAAATATGATAAGTTTGACGCCTCAACGCCCCATCCTCAAAAATACTTTGTTACCTGTTTAGCGATTTCCTGAGAATACAAGTAGTTTGAAAAAGTGTCAACACAATGGTTGGTGAGTTCATAAGTTTTTGTATATAATTATGAAAAAGCTTGTCTCGTAATTGTATAGTTGTTCCAGAAAAATCCGATATTTTCCTTAAAATGAATACTGTAGTCTTGTATCCAAAGACTGAAACGTATGAGTAATCTTCCTTATTTACAGAAATAACGTGAGTTTATTTCAATATAAACGTGTATGATATTAGTGAAATTCTCGTAAATTCTTAAGTTTGTTAATACTTTCTGTGAGTTATTATAACCATACTTGACATAGACGGCCTCGTAATGCGACGTTCTTCAGGCGTCGCCGTTAAATGACACTTGTCACCACAGACCTGCCGGTCTAGCTGTTGCAAGCAGCTCTGGTGTAGGTTTGTCAAACCCAATATAGATCTATACACAACTATCACGTTCTCCCTACAAGAGACTCTGGTTACAATTTACAGGACTTGTCGACTTTGTTACTTTAGAAGTAACCCGAAGGGAATGACTCACAAATTTATTCATTAACAGATTTACGTGAACTAAACTGAAAACCTTTGGTAAATAAGTTTGAGAAGTAAATGATACATAAACTATACCTATTATAGTTTATCCAAAACGTTTGTAATGTATAAGAATTCTTTTATGAATGCTTTAATGCTATGAATCCATAAACTATGCTCATTATAGCTTAATATACGTGTTCTAAATGAATGATTAATCTTATCATGAATGACTATATTTCAATTTATGATGATAAACTAACAAGGAAACACATTCAATATTTATAACTTATCGTTGTACACTTTGCTCAACATAATACAAGGTGTTATGAAAGTTATAAGCTGTTAACAAAATTTCAACCTTTCTACACTGTTTTTGAAAAGTCATAGAAAAATCATACGAAGTTGAAAACTAAATCCGTAAATTCTGAGAGTTCCCAAAATGTGTCTAGTTTATTCATAATTTTTATCATGATTTTTAATGACCTCCAACTTGGGTGAAAAAGTCCATAATCACAGACTGGTCCGGTTTGGTGTTTGAAATGATAGGCAGTTTTGTAAAAATCACCATAAATTGTAGAAAAATCGTATGGAGATGTGCAAGTAGTCATTTTAAAGCTAAGAACTGGAACTACTTACACCTAAAACAGTTTTTCAAACAAAAATGTTTAAGTTGTCCAAAACAGTCCGTGAATGGAGTCCAACTTTTCTGATGAAAGCTGTTAGAAAAATTTAGTTATGTTCTTGGTGTTTTAACTTGTATTCCCCCCCTAAAAATTAAGAAAACATAAAAATGTAGGGGTATGAACTCACCTTGAGTGATTTCGGCAGGTAAGTGTTGAAGAAGAGAAGTGTTCAACCCAAGAACACTTGAAGAATCACTTGAAGATTCGAAGATCTAACAAGAATGTGATGATGTTTGTGTAAGAAATCTTTGATTTTGAGTAGGAGGATGTGTAATAATCATAAGAAAGATGATGATACTTACTAATTGTAGGAGAAGAGTCTTGGAGTATGCCTTGAAATTCTTGAATTAGAGAGAAAAAGATGAGAGAGTTTGGAGTGTGATTCTTGGTAAAAATGAGAGAATGATTAAACTGTGGGGAGAGAGGATGGATGTTCCAGCCCTAAGAACGTGGGAATAGTTGTAAATAGTGAGAAAGGACCTATGGAGTGACTAGGGATGGGCTGGTGGTGAATAGTGACATGGAGTGGGTATGGGAGTGGTTGCTTGTGTCATAGACATAAGTAAAGTCAACACTCTACCTTTGTACTTTACCCACTTTCTTTTGGATAAGGTTTTATCCTTAAAAATGTGATTAATTAATAGTTAAGGGTCCTTATATGTTAAAATAAAGTTTTGGGTGAAAATCCCATGTTAAAACAATTAAAAACGGGCCTAAAATGCGAATTTAGTCGAAAACCGGGAGAAAAAGCGTTCCCAGCGAGACCTCTCGGTCCTAGGCCGAGGTTCGGTCCTTGCTGGTGCCGAGTCGGAAGTGGGTTGCGAACCAGAGGCGAGATGCGAAGGGTCCTAGGCCGAGGGTTCGGTCCGAAGCTCAGAAGCGAAGGTGGTCAGAAGGGAAGGTTCGGTAGCCATTAGAAGAGAAGAGGTCAGATCCGAAATGTGCCGAACGTTCGGGTTTGGTTGAGGCATGCGAGGTTCGGGCCCGAGAGGACCTTTCGGGTTCGGTTCAGCAGCCTTCGACTCAGAAGGGTTTCGGTTCCTAAGAGGGGTTTCGGCTCCTTAAGTCCGTTTTTCGCGTAGACTTCCGTTTTTGGGCTGTTTTCGCCAAATTCGAGGGTCGGGATGCCCCGAGTGATTATAGAAAGTTGAGAGAGATTTGAGAGAGATTCCACATACTTAGAGAGATTTGAGAGAGATTTGACATACTTGGAGAGATTTCACATACAGAGAGATATTTGGGAGAGATTTCACTTTCTTAGAGAGATTTGGGAGAGATTTGACATTCTTGGAGAGATTTCACATACAGAGAGATATTTGGGAGAGATTTCATATTCTTAGAGAGATTTGGGAGAGATTTGACATTCTTGGAGAGATTTCACATACAAAGAGATATTTGGGAGAGATTTCATATTCTTAGAGAGATTTGGGAGAGATTTGACATTCATGGAGAGATTTCACATACAAAGAGATATTTGGGAGAGATTTCATATTCTTAGAGAGATTTGGGAGAGAGTTGACATACTTGGAGAGATTTCACATACAGAGAGATATTTGGGAGAGATTTCACATACTTAGAGAGATTTGGGAGAGATTTGACATACTTGGAGAGATTTCACATACAGAGAGATATTTGGGAGAGATTTCACATACTTAGAGAGATTTGGGAGAGATTTGACATTCTTGGAGAGATTTCACATACAGAGAGATATTTGGGAGAGATTTCACATACTTAGAGAGATTTGACATACTTGGAGAGATTTCACATACAGAGAGATATTTGGGAGAGATTTCACATACTTAGAGAGATTTGGGAGAGATTTGACATACTTAGAGAGATTTGGGAGAGATTTGACATGCTTGGAGAGATTTCACATACAGAGAGATATTTGGGAGAGATTTCACATACTTAGAGAGATTTGGGAGAGATTTGACATACTTGGAGAGATTTCACATACAGAGAGATATTTAGGAGAGATTTCCCTTTCTTAGAGAGATTTGGGAGAGATTTGACATTCTTGGAGAGATTTGGGAGAGATTCTCGATAAGAAGAGATAGAGTGAAAACGATTGAGAGCGGTTTCGTGTGTCACGAATGTGAGTGTCCGGCTTCGCAATGCAAGGTCCGTAAACCCCGTTATGCCATGTTTTAGGATCTTACACACTCCCTATGAGTATGCAACATTGTTTTATTGTTCTTGTTCATTGTTTAGCACTAAGGTTAAAGAAATTTAAACACACGAACTTTCCAAGTGATGTTTTCTCATTAAGATAGTGAGTTATACAGAAATTACATAATACAAACCCTATTATACAAGGTTTAATTGAGTTGACCGGTTTGACTCGTTGACCTTGTCCGGCTTAGACTTGACCCGAATTTGACTATTGTCACAGTTTTGATAACTTCAATTCCCAAAAAATATTTTAACTCTCCTAAATCTTTTAAAAAAAATTGTGACTTCAAAAAAACTTTCCAATTCTGAAACACAATTTCCAGTAATGACAATGTCATCTACATAGACCAGCACAATTACAACTGTGTTTTCATAATTTCTAACAAACAAGGAGTAATCATTTATACTTTGTTTAAAACCAAAAGTTGAAAGAGAATGACACAGTTTTTCATTCCACTTTCTAGGAGCTTGTTTAAGACCATAAAGAGACTTTATAAGTCTACAAACTCTAATATCATTCTTAGAATGATATCCTTCAGGAAGTTGCATATAAACATTTTCAGATAAATCACCATACAAAAAAGCATTATTTATGTCAAGCTGATATAAGGGCCATGAATGATGAACAACTAAAGACAAAACTATTCTTATAGAGACCATTTCAACTACAAGAAAGAAAGTCTCCTCATAATCAATACCTCCCCTTTGACTATAACCTTTTGCTACAAGTCTAGCCTTATACCTTTCTATTTCACCATTATACTTATATTTAATTTTATAAATCCAACGACAACCAATGGCTTTTCTTCCTTTAGGAAGCTCAGTTATTTCCCAGGTATTGTTTCTATATAGGGCCTCCATTTCTTCATTCATTGCCTTTACCTAATTTGGGTCTAAAGCAGCCTCATTATAAGTTTTTGGTTCCAATGTTTTATTAAGATTTGAAACAAAACAATAATTTTCATTATTAAGATAAGAATAGTTAATTGATCTTTCAATCCCATATTTATGCTTCCCTACGATAACATAATCACTAAACTAGCTGGCATATGTATAACACGTCCAGACCTAGTAGCCCTAGAAGACTGATTATCAGAAGGATTTGTGTTATTTGGACCACTTTCCTCAGTCAATGTGGAAGAATCAGGAATCATCTCACCAGATGAAAGCACATGTGTCTCACCAAACTGGTTGCTGACATCAAAGGGACTAGTCTCATCCAAGTATTGGTCTGCACTAGCACCATCCAACTGATGGACATTTCTAAAGTTATAATTACTAGAATTATCAAGTAAAGAACTAGAATACAAAGACTCATCATAGGAAAAAGGATCACTAGAGCATATAAGAACATTCAATTTATCATTCACAGATGAAGACTTCAGTTTGAAAGGAAATACTGATTCATAAAACTTTACATCCCAGGAAACAAAAATAAGATCTGTATCAAGACTAAGAACTCTATATCCTTTTTTATCAGAAGAATAACCAAGAAAAACACATTTATCAGCTCTTTCAGAAAATTTATCTGAATTATTCAGTTTTGTTGCAAAACATAGACATCCAAAGACTCTAAGTTTATCAAATATAGGAGGATATTTATAAACCAACTCATAAGGTGAAGCACCATTTAAAACTGATGTAGGTGTTCTATTGATTAAAAAAACAAATTTTAAAACAGCTTCTCCCCAGTATTTCAAAGGTAAACCAGATTGAAAAATTAAAGACCTTGCAACATTTAAAATGTGTCTGTGTTTCCTTTCTACAATACCATTTTGTTGTGGAGTATGAACACATGATGTTTGGTGTAAAATTCCTTTAGACTCAGAATATTGTTTCATCTTATGATTCAAAAACTCAGTTCCATTATCTGACCTAACAGTTTTGACTTTAACTTCAAATTGATTAAGCAAAATATTAAAAAACACAGAAACACATCCAAAATCTTCTTCCTTAGATTTTAACAAATAAACCCATGTAGCTCTAGTGTAATCATCCACAATGGTCAAGAAATATCTAAATCCTTCTGATGTGATCACTCTATAAGGCCCCCACACATTTAGATGAATTAATTCACCAAGACTAGATGTGACATGTTGACTAACATGGAAATACTGTCTAGTTTGTTTAGCCCTATGACACACATCACAAGGAGGAAGAACACCATTTTCAAAATTAAGTTTATGTTTTAGAGATACTAAGGCTTGGTCAGAGGGGTGTCCAAGCCTATTATGCCATGTAAGTTTAGACACACAACAAACAGACGAGGAATGATTAACATTAAGAAAATTACCTGAAGGCACACTATTCATATAATAGAGACCTCCAGATTCTTTACCATTCCCCACCATCTCCTTTGATTGTAAACCCTGAATTTTACAACTATGCTCATTAAAAATGACCTCACAATTACTATCTTTACAAACTTTATGGACAGACAACAAGTTCACATTAAAATATGGTACAACAAAAACATCAAACAAGGTTAAAGAATTAGATATGTTCATGTTACCAATCTTCTCAATCTTAGCAGAAGTACCATTAGGGTGACTTACAAGAAGATTCAATTTAGACACATCCACAGTGTCATGAAGAAAGGATTCAGAAGCAATCATATGTTGATTGGCTCCAGAGTCAACAATCCATTTTTGACAATCAAAAGAAGAATTAAAAGCTTGATGTAACACCCAAAGTTTGGAAAGCCAAGAAAAGAAAGAAAGCCCCAATTTTAAGGGGAGACTCGGCGAGTCCATGGAGGGACTCGGCGAGTCCGAGCGGGATCCGGGTTGAGGTGTAAGCGACCGACTCGGCGAGTCTGGTCTGAGCAAGGAAAACCCTAAATCTGGGACTTGGAGCTTATTTAAACGTCTCATTCTCTCCCCTAGGGTTCCTTTACTGCCTCTCTAACACAGAACACTAAACCCTAGCTGCCATAATCGTTTTGGAGCAAGATCTACCCTTAGTGAAGCTTTTGGATCTTGAGAGAGAAGTTAGTCTTTGTGGAGCAAGAAGGGGGCCTTGGATCCAGAGTTGGTGGAACATTTCTGAGCATTTAAAGGTAATAAATCGTTACCTTCCCTCTTTTGTTTAATAGATCAACCTTGGCTATGTGATTTGGGGATTTTATGCCATGCTAAAGAACTATCTCGAGTTAGAAGCCTAGATCTGAAGTTGCTACTTCAGATCTGAGTGTATCTTGGCTTAGAAAGTCATAAAGCATCTGTTCTTGGGTTGATAGTGAAGCCTCTTTGTCTTAAACCCTAGTTTGGATTGTTTTAAGCCTAGATCTCTTGATCTACACGTAAAGTTTGCCACTTTACGTGGGGGATAGGCCTTAGAAGTATGGATCTATGAGTTGGAAGCTCTGTTTGGCTCGAAAAGCCACTGCATGGATTAAGGACTGAATAGACTCGGCGAGTCCTTCGAGTGGACTCGGCGAGTAGCTTGAAGATGAGGAGGAACTCGACGATGGGATGAACAGCTCGTCGAGTCGGATGAAGTTAGGCATGAACTCGGCGAGTTGGAAGAACAACTCGACGAGTTGGTTGAAGATTTCCTTGGGCTCGGCGAGTCTATTGTTGGACTC
Source organism: Lactuca sativa (assembly GCF_002870075.4). NCBI lineage: Eukaryota > Viridiplantae > Streptophyta > Magnoliopsida > Asterales > Asteraceae > Lactuca > Lactuca sativa. The sequence continues at coordinate 140,777,977 of NC_056626.2, forward strand.
GGCGAGTCAGGTCGCAAAACCCGAAACCCTTCGAGTTGAAACTCGAATCAGTGAGTCGGGTGGAGACTCAGCGAGTTGGACAGGTCAGGACTCGGGAATAGTTGACTCGGCGAGTCATGGATTGACTCGGCGAGTCGAGTCGCGAATAGAAAGACCCCGAGCATATGAACTCGGCGAGTTATTAGGAGGACTCGGCGAGTAGGGTTGACCTGAAAGGTTGACTTTGACCAGGATTTTGACCTAGTTGACCTTTGGAGGTCAGTTGGACTAAGTGTTATATTGACATTGGTAGCTCGAGGAGCTAGTGGAGCAGCAGTTCGGATTCAGAGGTCACGTAGCAGTCAAAAGGATTAGCAGCATTAGTTCAGCAGTCTCAGGTGAGTTTCCTTCCAGTAGGAACGGGTCTAAGGCCACAATGTCGACCCGTTTAGCTAGTAGCAGTTTCCGGATTTTGACCTGATGCAGTATTTAGTATGTTTGATGCCTTCGTGGCTCAGACATGAATTATGTGTTATGTGTTCCGGGCCACGGCCCGATGTAGTATGTAGTATATGTGTGTTCATGCTAGTTGATATGTTTATGCTATGTTCTGTTCAGTTAGCCTGAAATTCGGTCCGATGCAGGGGACAAGGTCCCGGTTGGTCCGGACTTCGGTCCGATGCAGGGGGAAAGGCCCCAGTTAGCCCGGACTTCGGTCCGATGCAGGGGACAAGGTCCCGGTTAGTCCGGACTTCGGTCCAATGCAGGGAGCAAGGCCCCAGTTAGCCCGGACTTCGGTCCGATGCAGGGGACAAGGTCCTAGTTAGTCTGGACTTCGGTCCGATGCAGGGGGCAAGGCCCCAGTTAGCCCGGACTTCGGTCCGATGCAGGGGACAAGGTCCCTGTTAGCCCGGACTTCGGTCCGATGCAGTGGGCAAGGCCCAGTATGTGCTTTATATGTTATTGTATGGTATGTGGTAGATTGGGGGAGCTCACTAAGCTTCGTGCTTACGGTTTTTCAATTTTGGTTTCAGGTACTCAGTTTTCAAAGGAGGAGCTCGGGAAGATTGCAGTGCACACACCATAGTCAGTTAACCTGGGAAAGTTTGACTCTGATAATGATAATATGTTTTGAATTAATACTCGAAAATTATGTTATGACTTATGATACAGATTTTATAAATATAATTTAGTAATGTTTTTTTAAAGAAATGTTTAGTAGTGATTTTTTGGTCGTTATACTTGAAACAAGCAAGTACTTTCCATGTTAGCACTTGCAGGTGCTTCCTCACAGATTTGTTTATCATTTATTAATTGCAAAAACTTGATGTATTGTTCCTTAGTAAGATGATGAAACTTAGAATCTCCAACAGGATCAGTGAAGACAGGAGCATTAGAACTCACAGAAGAGGTGGTCACAGAATTAGCAGAAAAAACCTTTTGATTGTTTGATTCAATTTTTTGTTTAAAATCTTTTGGATACCCAATTATCTTATAGCATTTCTCAATTGAATGACCTTTAATACCACAATTTTTACATTGAACAACTTGATTTTTACTCTTATTAGAGTTGCTTGAGTTAAATCTATTATTAAACCTACTATTGAAAGCAGTAGACTGAGACTTAGAGGACTGAAGAGAAGACAAAGAACCATTTCTTTGAAGTGACGCTTCTCTAGACAATATGGAAAAAGCAATTTTGACATTAGGTAAAGGTTCCATGAGAAGAATATGACTCTTGACTTGACTATATGAATCATCTAGACCACTAAGAATCTGCATAAGTTTCATAAGATTAGAATGATCCTTAAGTTTAACAGATGCTTCACATGTACACTCAGTAAGACTAATAAGACCATCAAATTCCTTCCAAAGAGAGTTAAGTTTATTAAAGTAGTCTGAAAGTGAAATTCCATTTTGTTTTAAAGTATTAATTTGTTGATGAATATTAAAAACAACAGATCCATCTGACTTATTATAGGTTTCAAAAAGACTGTTCCAAATATCCTCAGCTACATCAGAATAGGCTTGACTCTGATAGATGGAATCAGATATAGATGAGAGAAGCCAAGAACAAACTACAACATTAGCTCTATCCCATTTAGAACTTTTAGACTCATCTACCTTAGTTTTCTGAAAAGTACCATCTACAAATCCAAGTTTATTTCTAGCCCTAAGTGCTCTAGACATAGAACTTTTCCATAGTCTAAAATTCTCATTACCAGTTAATTTTATTGTAACAATAGTAGTAACAGAATTATCAGAAGGATGAACAAAAAGAGGATCATCAAAATTAACTTGATCATCCTTTCCACTACTACCAGGATAATCAGTAGGACCAACCATATGAAAAACACAAAGAACAAACAAACCGACAATATGATCTTTCAAACAACCAAGACTGACTCAATAACAATTAGCCAATTAACCAGGTAAACAAGAAATACAAAATTAGACAGAAATCAGACTCATGTATTGACTTAGAGTCCAGATGGTCACCACGTTTGTCGGGGCCCAATACAATCAATATGTTGGATAAGGTGTCTAAGTCCATAACTTATTTGGTACATACTTGACCCGACCCGGCATGGTCCATTTGGGTTGCACTTCACCCGAACTATTTATGGATAATTTTATGAGAGTTATACACATATGTTTATTAATATATTGTAAGTTATAATATATTAATATGAAGTCATGTTATTTAATTAGTCTTAGTCTTAAATTAATTATGAATTAATTTAGAGATTAAAAGGAAGACTAATTAGATTGTGGGCTATTGGTTTTATATAGTGTGGGCTAACACTCATTTGTTAATGGGCTAGGCTTGTATGGAAGTCCATGGATGATCCATGGAGCTTTTAACCCATGGATCCTTGGAAAAGGAAAGGTCATGGGTTATTAGGGTTTCACCTTAATCATGTACACTATATAAGCATGCTTATGTTGCATGAAATGGCCACTAGTGTGGTTTTGTGTGTGTGGCCGATTTTCTATGTGTGTATACACTCTCTCAAAGTTTTCCAAGAGTTTGTGGTGATTTGTGATTCCATTTGAGGCATTCACACTATTGATGCTTAGTCCTCAAACTCCTTAGGAATCAAACTCATCATCAAAAGGTATGTAATCTTATCTAATTCTTTTATGTTTAAAAGTACTCCATGCCATGTTAGATAGGTTATGAACCTTGGAAAATTATTATTTTGCATGTATTTAGACAAACATAGATCAAAGGTCTATTAGGGTTTCATGCACACTTAGGAAGTGTTAGATTGCTCAAAACCTAACAGTGGTATCAGAGCCTAGGTTTGCTTGTTTGATACTTGATGCAAAATAGTGAAAAAAGTTGAAATTGTTGCTATCTGGCTGATGGACTCGCTGAGTACAAGGAAAAATTCATCCTACTCGCCGAGTAGGTTCGTGCACTCGGCGAGTAGAATGATCAGAATGCAGAATTTCGACTTTTGCTGCTGGAAATGGACTAGAAACATTACCCTAAACTGTTTTGGTGTTTTAAAACTTGTTTTAGTTGGTGTAATGGTTGTTCTAATCCATTTAAAATAGCATATATCTAAATTCCATGATTTTTATGTGTTCATATAATTCTTGAAATTTTGATGATCATGTTCATGTTCTTATGAATTTAGAAGATGATAGGAATTATTTGTTGAATTGTTTAGAATTAATTATTGATCATTTATGTGTTTTAATGGAGTCCATAATTTGTTCTCAAGTTATGGATATCCAAAGGTCACTTTTCTTTAACACACACATTTAAACACATAAGTTACATGAAAATGAAGAGTCTTCATTTTTTATGAACCTTTAATTCATAAGTTATGAAATGAAAAGTTTTGGATAGTTACAAAACTTTCCCTCAAGTTTTGGAATTTGTAAAGTTTCACACACTTTAATAAACTTTAATTCCAGCCCTTAGAAGTTTTAAAAGTTAAAATTCTACCCTTATACTATTATAAGATTAATGGTTAATTATTATATATATATATATATGTATAAGAACAAGTCGTTTTACCGTTAGTAGGCCTCATTCACGAAGCCGGTCTATAAGGTGGGTATAAGGTTGTTGCCTATAAAATGGCGACTTAATGGGTGTCCACTCTCACCCACCGCTTGCTTGATCGGTGGAGGGTCGTTAGCCGAACGGGTAGGACAATGACTTTAAATTCTCATTAAAAGTATAATGATTATTATAAAGTAACTAAATATTTTTTTTATTTAATTCCCAATCTTAGTTACTTTAAGAAAAATGTGAATTTGGTGCTAGCCCATGGAATTCACACTTTGTACCTTACCAAGTCGTTGGTGGAGCGTGTGTAGTTAACCGACACACTAACTTGGACTAGTAAGGATCACGAAGGGTGACTTAATGTTTGTCATAGATCAATGGAGCGTGTGTGGTTAACCGGCACATTGATTAGGTGATAATATTAAGGGTACCAAGTGAATTGGTATGGTTATTCACACCTTGTTTTGTGATCCTCGGCATCCCAGTCACAAAATTTGAGAGGGCACACTCGAGATTGAAACATGCCATTGAAAAGTTCAATGAATCTCAAAAGATATAGGAATTTAAAATCCAATTAAAACCTAATAAATTATTTCGTTTTTCATGGTGGAAATTGGTGAATCGTCATTCGCCTACCTTCAAATATTTTATAGCTTGGATTATGACATCCCTCTTCCAAATTATAAAATATTGTGTTGGGTCCTAGCCTTAATATTTCATATTGGGTGTTATATTAAGGACTTTGAATCAACTAACTTGATTTTCTCCCATTATAGATGTCTGGTTCAGACAACTATGATCTTCCCAAATCTCTTGAAGATGGTGTCACTCAACATCATGCTTCACTTCCTCCACCTCCTCCAATTATTCTCCCTCACCCACAAGTTCTTGAAAAGTTTAAAGTCACTCAATCCCTATTGGCAAGCATAGTCTATGTGTGCTCACATATTGGAGATAAAAGTCACATATTGACAAGCCGGGAGAGTTGGGTGTCAAAGTCCCGTGAAAGTTGGATGTTCAATCACTTTCTTAGTAACATAGTGAGTCTCTTTGGGACTACTATGAGACAGACTATGACATGACCCTTAATGATGTTATCTATTTGCTTGGTGTTGTAGAATCAGCGATGATTTGGAACACCAGTAAAGCAAATTTGATTAAAAGAACAACTTCCCAAGTCTTAAATGGACATTGACAATGGTAGCATTGGATATCTAGAAAAAGATTTCTCTTCCCAATGGAAAGGGATCGGCTATATTTAACTCGGTTGACCAAATGGTAAAGAGAAATGCTAAGTCTGAGATAGTCTCATGTGCCATTACCAAAGGGTCCATGTGTTTTGTTGCCAAAGGAAGGGGCATTGGTTGCGAAGCTGCCCTATTCACCTAAAAGGTCATAAGGTTGATCAAGTCAAGAGGTTTGACTCTACTTCGGGTAAAGTCCACTGTCTAACTCTATTAAGTTCCTATTTGGAGATTCTTATTACATAATGTGAATGGGTCACATGCTGATGTTTTTAAGAATCAAAGAAAATATAGGAAGCTTAAAGTAAGTATATGTTGATTCTGATTGCGAAGGTGGGTTTTGATCGCATGGTTCGGTAATCAGAATTTTGAGCTGTTGCTTAAGAGTTATAATATATTGCTTATGAATAGATAACAACAAGGTTTTCATGTGGATTTTAAGGATAAGTTTTTCCGCAAAGTTTTAAAATAAAAGAGAAAAGGGTTTTAATTTTATTTATTTTAAAAATATCCTTACAATGGCATCTGTGGAAAATTGTTGCTTATATGTTTCCAGTAATAGCAATATTGGAAAGTGGATTTGATTCTTTCATTTGTGGTAGTGTCTAAATTTACCAAATGAAGAAAGTTTTTCATCACCCAAGTTTCAATTGGACAGAAACTTGGAATCATACAAGTTGTATTGTATGATGAATGAGAATTTTCATCTTTGAAAATTAAGACTAATTCTTTGATCACATGTATATGTGAGTCAATTGAAGGACTAAGGAATTAGGTACACTGGGTGTGTGCTGGTCAAGGTCCACCACAAAGATTGATTTGTCATGATTTATTAAAGATTAGTAAATATGATTATACTTATAAGGTTAAGTATAATTCTGTAACATTGGAAAGGTTACAATGTATGACAAAACAAATGAGAAGAATCAAATTAGGCAGAAAGATAAAAGTTTCTCAAATCTGAAAGGATGGGAGAGTACTTTAGTATCGTATTTCATGATCATCTTAATGATTATGAAACCATATCACAAATTCATACTCTAAGGACGTCTTAGTGCATTGTTATGGCTAAGAAGAGAGGTCATGAATTGTTGGATTGGTTAAAATCAAGAAGATGAGTCATACTTCGTTCCAAAACAATTCTTAGAGTCATACTCCAAGATTGTAACTTTGAGTGACATAAAGGAAGATTTATTAACACTAGTCAAATGTAAGAGTAAAATGTTTTCTACTCTTGTACATTTGAGATTGGTAAGTTGTGATGTATTGGATGAGATAAAGACCAACTAAGACCAATTGTGTGAAGTGTTAGTCTTGATAAGAATCCGCACTATCCCTTGAATATTTGTTTTGTCAAGGAATGGTTCTTGATTGGGGAAACTTATATGTCAAGGGGACAGTGGGAGCCTTAAAAGATCCTGAAAGAGTTTCAAGATTTAATCAAGAGTAAAACCTGTAATTTATCACTAGCACAAGACTTAAGGTTTGCAACCTATCGTGTTGACATAATTCTTATTTCTGTACCTACTTCAAATAAGTTGAATTTGCATGTGAGTTATCAGAGTTCAACTTGGAAGCATTGGTGGGCCTTGTGCTACCAAGGTGACAAGAAACTAAGATTGAACAAGTTTAATCCATGTAAGGCTGAATTTGTCACTAACCTTATCTTGTGATTATGGTTTTGACAAATTCACATGGATAGGAACTCATACACTATAAAATCTAAGTTTCATAAGGTTTCTCTCCGATTCATGAAAATGATGGTGAGGAAACGCTTTCACTAAGTAGATTTTACGTAGATATCAATTGTGTTATTTGCATTTTCAAAAGTCGTTAGTGGAGCGCGTGTGGTTAACCGGCACACTAACATGGACTTGTGAGAAATGGCAAATGCCTAAGCAATTGAGACTATGATTAAGGCATCCCTTTTCATAGTTCTGAAAATTGTTTAGACACATATGTGAGCTATCTAAGAAAGGGTGTATGAATCTAAATTTCAGAAGTCCAGCAAATTTCTGGAAATATGTCAGAGCTAGTGGGAGCATAAGTGTTATGCTGATAATCATCATGTTAATGGGAGCATGATTATTATGTTTAGTGTTGCAAGTTAGCAATGTTAATGATAGAAAACAAAGTTTCAATTCGTGAAGTTGCAGGAGTTGAAAAGTTGTTTTGCTATAATTAAGGGAGAAGAAATTATACTTCATTTCAATTCTAAAAGCTTAGATTGAGATTTTAATCATCTTTAGTCAAGAATATATATATATATATATATATATATATATATATATATATATATATATATATATATATATGAATTTTATGTTGGAATGGTTCAACTTGAAGAAATTCTATATATATTGCGTTTTCAAAATTCGATTATGATTACGGCATCCCTTTTCATAGTTAAATTTTGGAAACATGGCAAATAAAAAAATATATTAGCAAAAGACTGGTCTAGTATCATGTCTTTATGTCAAACATCATGAATCGTGTCCCATATGCTTCGGATATAGGATCGATTGCATGTGCTATAATATTCATCTTTTCTAAATTTTCCAAATGCTTAAGGCATTGAGAAGGGAAAAGTCTAGAACTGGATATGACTAAAGTGATTAAGCAATTGTCGAGGACAATCTGAGGTTCGCCAAAGATTGGTTGCTCAGGGAAAGTTGGAAGTATGATGTAAGTTGTCGGAAAGGACCATATTGACATATTCTGAAAAGAAGTAACTCTTGTTCGAAAGTGATAGTCAAAATTGGACTATGGAAATGTCTCCATAGGTGGAAGTTATTCAATCTATGTAAGATTAGAAAACCTTAATGCAAGAAGGATGTTCAAAGCAATGTACTTTGAATATGAGACTTCCGTTCCGTAGAGGTTGACCTTCTTTGGAATACTCTGTAATGACTGGTGACAAGGTTTTGGTGACTTTGTGCATAATCATTACAAGAGGAACATTGCATAAAAGTTTAAAATCTAACAGTTTTTTTTGGTAAATGATAGGAATCGGGGATTCTCACATTTACAATAACGATTTGGGATTGTGAAATGAGTATCAATGGAATCATGTTCAATTGATCTACATCAAAATGTAAGGATCATAGACAAACATAGTGTGCATACTTGGAGTATGACATAACTATTGTTTAGAAAAACAAAGTGTACATGCTAGGAGCATGGGACGACTGTTGTTTGTTATTCAAGTCTTAAGTTGATTATTTGAAACATTATACAATGAATAATGTGTAATCAATATGGTGATAAATAAAAGGTGGTTCTATTTATATTCAAAAGGGTTCTGAGACCATATTGGATTCGATTATTATTGAGTTTCACTTTGCATGTTTTGACTTCCAAAATAGCTAGGTTATTCTTTCCGAATGACTAAGTTATTTAAACACTCCACAGTCGTTCATATGTTGGAAGTAGGTATGAATCAAGACTGTCATGAATCCAGTTTGTAGATGGCTAAATGGGTTTAGTCATAGCAATGGTTGCTACAACATTCATGAGTGCTCATAAGTTATGAGTATTGGAATAAACCCACGCTCACTTGTATCACTTCATGGAATTTATCTCGAGTGATCGTGAGACGGTAATATCATATAAATCTTCAAACCTAGAGATATGAGTTGTTACCTATGAGTTGGTTGTGCATTGATTGCACGTAAACACATTAGTAACTTGATGTTATAAAACGTGCCTTTGTGTACAATTCAACAAGTAGTAGAACAAGCATATGAGTCGAAGTTTATCTGTTCCTTCTAGAAATAGAAGCGATATCTGGGCCCCTAGATGATTTTGTTGTGACCTATGTACCGGCCGGTCAGAACTAAATTGATGTGTTCGATTAAGTTCTTTGTCAAACAAATCGAAAATCGGGAAAAAAACTGTTGGACAATAAGTATGACGTTGTTCCATGTATTTGTCCGGCTGATATCATGAGAACAGAGGATTATATGATCACTTATCTAAAATGGCGCTTCATAGTTCAACAGAGTTTTCGAGAGCTACGATTGCTGGTTGGTTCCTGAAGTAACATACGCAGATATAGTTATTAGACTTATCCAAGTGGGACTCTGTTGGATAAGGTGTCTAAGTCCATAACTTATTTGGTACATACTTGACCCAACCCGGCATGGTCCATTTGGGTTGCACTTCACCCAAACTATTTATGGATAATTTTATGAGAGTTATACACATATGTTTATTAATATATTGTAAGTTATAATATATTAATATGAAGTCATGTTATTTAATTAGTCTTAGTCTTAAATTAATTATGAATTAATTTAGAGATTAAAAGGAAGACTAATTAGATTGTGGGCTATTGGTTTTATATAGTGTGGGCTAACACTCATTTGTTAATGGGCTAGGCTTGTATGGAAGTCCATGGATGATCCATGGAGCTTTTAACCCATGGATCCTTGGAAAAGGAAAGGTCATGGGTTATTAGGGTTTCACCCTAATCATGTACACTATATAAGCATGCTTATGTTGCATGAAATGGCCACTAGTGTGACTAGTGTCACTAGTGTGGTTTTGTGTGTGTGGCCGATTTTCTATGTGTGTATACACTCTCTCAAAGTTTTCCAAGAGTTTGTGGTGATTTGTGATTCCATTTGAGGCATTCACACTATTGGTGCTTGGCCCTCAAACTCCTTAGGAATCAAACTCATCATCAAAAGGTATGTAATCTCATCTAATTCTTTTATGTTTAAAAGTACTCCATGCAATGTTAGATAGGTTATGAACCTTGGAAAATTATTATTTTGCATGTATTTAGACAAACATAGATCCAAGGTCTATTAGGGTTGCATGCACACTTAGGAAGTGTTAGATTGCTCAAAACCCAACACAATATAGAGTCAAAGAAAAAACAAACTGAAATAAGCAAGAAAAAATAACTAGTGTATACAAAACAACCAGGATCTCCCAATCACAAGATATAAAAGAGAGAAAATAGGGAACAAGAAAACCCTCACAGTGCTTCGAAGGACGAGACGAAGACGAATCGACTCTGTTTGTCGGTTCTCAACGTAGGGTTTATCGGCGATGAAATCCGACCCCTAGTGAGTTATTTCAGACTATACAAATTAATCGATTGAAGAAGGGCCGTTTGTAAAGTGATCGATGTTCAACTATCAAGCGACCATAACAAGTATCAGGCACGAACACCTGCAATGAACTACAAAAAACTCTCACAGTACCAAGATCGTAAAGATCGTAAAGAAAAGAAACGATAAAACCCTAAATCGATCGATCAACCAGAAACAACAAAAGAAAAGAAAAGGAGTTAGAAACAACCTTTTAAAACGTTGTTCTGAGTCGTAATCCTCCGATGGACATCGATGAACAAGATGAAGGAGCCTTAAGCTCTGATACCATGTACGAAAAGATAAACTCAACGATTTCCCAACATCAACATTTCATTCACTATGAAACAGTTGGTTTACATCAAACAAATACAAAAGAAATCTCACTACATCAAACTCTCTTACACTCAAATGAAAAACCTGATAACGAGTTATTACAGATCAAAAGCTCTGAAACGAAACCCTTACAAAAACCCTAATCTAGAGAGAAAGAGAGAACACTTCTAAAAATAATATCTTGAGGAATTATACAACTGAACACAATTAACACATTAAATACTCTCGGAGCAAGCAACTCCATGGAGCACCCAAACCCGTATAGGGTCTGCGTGTAAACCCGAAGACCATCACCTGCACACTACATTTCACAATACACCCTATAGAATAGTAAAAAATACAAACCTTACCTTTTCTTAATTAATGTTAAGTTTGAATAAGAGAATATATATTTCAACACTTCTAAGAAGACTTTGTTTACTTGCAAATTTGTAAGAAAGTTGAGTCGGAAGGTTTGAAAGCCATTTGGAAGAGGGTTGAAAGCCACATGCAGATGTAGATACCATCATTAGGGTTTAGATAGTATATCATTCTTAATCCATACAACTCACTGCTACATAAATTTTATATTGTTTTTTCTCTCTCAATTTTCTTTCATCTTTTCCAACCCACTATATATGAATGTAATATCTTTCAACCCACTCAATCCACCTGACAAATCACTATTTTTAATTTAATTTATTTCGAAAATTCAAAATAAAACAAAACACAATGTTTTTTATAATTTTTTTAAATCTTTAATATAAACTTATATTAATTTAAAACAAAAAATATTAAATAACATTTAATTAAAACAACGCACTATAATAATATAAATTAAAACCACGCTACAGTAATATAAATTAAATCATAAAACGACAAACAAAATAACTAAAAAATCATTAAACAAACAATAAAAAAATAATACTTGAATTATAAAAAAAAAGATGATTTTTTAATGGTATTTTTACCCATTTTCTAAACAGCAGCTTTGAGGATGATTTTTTTAATGGTATGCTGATTCACATGACAATTTCAAAAATGTATGCTCTGGCCGATCTCACTTCTTCGATTCAAAGCATTCTGCCATAAGGATGACATCCATTTTCAAGTTCTGAATTAGAATGTAAATAAAGTAGAGCAAAACTGGAATGGAATTAAAAGAAAAAAAAGTAGAATGAGTAGAGTAAGTTACAATGGAATCTAAAGAAAGAAAGATATGGTTTTGAAGTGGTAGGAACAAAAATTTATAATGAGAAATTTTATTAAAAAGAATTAAAAATTTTGTTTCGTTGGAAGAGGAATCACGAGCCCGCTATCACTCGAAGTAATGTTTCCGGTACTACTGTCGTCCCAAAACCCTATACTCCGTCTTCTGTTATAGTTTTATATTTAAGTTATAAGGTCATCCGTTATATCCACCACATATCACATATGTGGTGGGTGCCACATCAGCACCACATTTCACTACCACTAACATGGGATACTTACCACTAAACACACCACTCCACCTCATTTTTTTATTTAAATTTAATTCAAAAATACATTAAAAATATTTTTTTAATACTAGTTTTTCCATTAAATTAAAATACCAAATTACATTAAATAAAAACTAAATTAGTTGAAATTAAAAAATAAAATAAAAATAACAATAAAAAAAATTACATTAGTTAAATTTAAAAAAAAAAACATTAAAAAAAACTAAAAATTCCAACCATACATAAAATAAACTACCCCCTACGCCTACGTCGGGCTCGAACCGACTCTTTCATTGCTTGGAAAAGTTCCAAGTCTTCGCCCTCAAGGTCGTCCGCTTTCATTTTCAAGATTTCCATATCGGTTTTTGTTTGGAGTGTCTCTTGTGCCTCTTGAAATGATGTTTGTGCTTTGATCATTTTTTGTTCCATCCGAGTCATCACCTCGGCCTTCGTTTCTTGAAGTTGCACATATCGATCAAATTTATCGCCAAACATATCCATAACACTAGAATTCGAAGATGTTGACGTCGCTTTTTTTGCTTTATTTCTTCCAATGGGCCGACGAAGAGGTTGGTCGTTTTCAAGATCTATCGGATCGTCGTTGATGTCGATGTGTGTTCGGCCGTCCGATTGTTGAGAAGTTCCATCGGAGTTTCTCGAACGCTTTGAACCGGAAGATTGGGAACTTCCTTCCGTTTGCTCTTTCCATTTTGGGGCGTCTTTCAATTTTAGCCACGGTTTCATATACGGAAAAGCTTTGCGTGTTGGCGTTGTTTTTTCATATTGGTCCATGGCCGCCTTGAAAACATCAAAATCGTTCGAGTCGCTTTTGCGTATGTTTAGGAGATTGTTGTAGATTCCTCCAAAATCGGTGCTTTTTAGTCGAATATCTCGCCATTTCGACGTAATTTGATCGGCATTTCGAGTTTGACTTTCCATTAACGCGTAAAAAATGGCTCGGACTTTTTCCCAAAAACTTCCGTAAGTCTGGCTATCTCCTACAATTGGATCTTCGGAAGCCGCCACCCATGCCTCCGCTAACTTTTCTTCTTCTTCTTTTGTCCATGAGACCCTTTCTTGGGTGGTAGTGGGCCGAGCCGTTTTTTTTTCCTTTTTTCTTTTTTGGTTGAGGTGGTGGTGAAGGTTGCGTTTCCGGAACAAAATCCGGCGAAAATGGTGGTTGTGAAATTGGTGGTTGTTGTTGTTGTGACGATTATTGTTGGAGTTGTAGTTGTTGGAATTGTTGAAATTGTTGGTATTGTTGTTGCATTTGTTGTTGTTGGAAAGCCGGAAAAGGTTGATATTGTTGTTGGAAAAGTGGTGTTTGTTGGATAGGGGAACCACTTTGAAGTAGATTGATAAAACCGCCTTGAGGTGACTCCATAGTCGGGAATTGTCGAGGTGTTGTATCTAACGCAAAAGCGTTATCGGGTTTGCGATTTCGGTAGTTTGGAGGGGTATTTTGATTGGGATCCATGATTTTTGGTTGTGAAGATGTAGTGTGTAGTTTGTGTATAGAGAAAGAAAAGAATGGTGTAAAAAATAAGGAGTAAAAATATGGTATTTATAGGTAAATAAATTGTTTATTTATTTATTTTTTTTTTACAAATCTAGCCGTTCAACGGCTACACATAAAAGAAACGGTCGAATTTTGCATCGTAGAATCTCATTGGTCGTTTAGGGCCGTTGTCCGGAGCACGGAAGGCCACGACCACGACCCACCACGAACCACCAGGGTGGTGTGCACGGCCGTGGTTCGTGGCCACCTAGACCACGGACCATCTCGTGCAAAGTATACCGTTCGGTCTAAGATAAATGCTTTTTTTGTTCGTTGTTGTTGTTGTTTTTTTATGTTTTTGTAATTATAATTTTATATTATATATATGGAAAATCTCGATAAAGTCTTAATATTTTGGGTCAGTTTACGGTTTAATCCCAATTTTTTTTTTTCAATAGAAAATAACAGATGATCGGGACCTTTCTATTAAAAAACAAATGTTGGAATTAAACTGTAAACTGATCTAAAATATTGAGACTTTATCGGAGATGAAATTATAAAAATAAGTAATACACAAATATATACTAAGAAGAAAAACACATTAAATATAAAACATTAACTTCAAAATTTAGAAACATAAGCAAACATGTGATTCAAATAACCAATGGAAGCAAACTTTGCTTTCTTTAATAATAATATTTTTCTTAAAATTATATTTATCATGAAAATATTGCTGCAAATTAAAAACAATAGATAACGCTTAAAAATTTAAGATATGACCCTAAAATCTAAAATAAAAAAAATATATTCAGTCTGGATTTTAGTTTGGTTTTTTGGTTAACGGGTGACAAATTCTAATGAGAGTCCGATGTAGTCCATGTTATACCTTTAAATATTTTGGTAGTGTAAATCTTTTAAGAAATTTTCTGGGGTAATGCAATTTTTCTGACGTGCTACCCTTAAATTTATGCGTGTTACCCCTGACATTTTGTTATGGGTCCATCATTGGTTATAACAATAACCAAATAATGCACTTATTTTTGTAAAATAATAATAATAATAATAATAATAATAATAATAATAATAGTTTGTCACTTTTAGTCACTAAACTTTTTTGGATGTTTTATTTTGGTCATTATACTTCGCTTGTTTATTTTGTTCATTTTGATCACTTTAACCGAGGATAATAAATATATAAAATCGAACGACATTGTCAAAGTTATAATTAGTTATTGAACTTTTTTGGTTGTTTTATATTAGTTATTATATTTTGTTTAAGCTACCATTGGTCACTGATTTTTTTTTTTTCATTTTAATCACTCTACTTTTTTTTATTATCATTTATAAAAAATTAAAAAACTATCATTTTTTTCTTTTCTCCACAACTAAACTTGTTACATCAATTATTTAGAATAAATTATATGAATATTCCTTGTGTTTTACAATATGGTGCATTTTTATTCCTTAACTTTTTTAACTTGAACGCTCCCGATAACTTTAAAAGAAAACTATTATGATATGCGGTAGGATGCACATTTAGTCACAATGATTATTCATATAATTTACTTTAAAATAATTGATGTAACAAATTTAGTTGTGGAGAAATGAAAAAAATTGTAGTTTTTAATTTTTTTTTTATAAATGATAATAAAAGATAAGTGACAAATGAAAAAAATAAAAAAATTCACTGACCAATAGTAGTTTAAACAAAATATAATGACTAAAATAAAATACCAAGAAAAAATTCAATGATTAATTATAACTTTGACAATGTTATATACAAGCTATCATCGGTTATATCAACCAAAATAACAAAAAATAAACAAGTTTAATGACCAATGATAGTTTAAACAAAAAATAATGACCAAAATAAAACACTTAAAAAAGTTCAAATATTAAAAATACCTAAACCCTAACAATAATAATAATAATAATAATAATAATAATAATAATAATATACATTGAACGTATTAAAACTCATTATGCTAGGTAGAGGATGATTTGGTGAGAAAGTAGGATTCAAGTGAGTTTAACATGTGTTTTTTTTTTTTTTTTTTTTTTTTGCAAAGTTACTATTTCGTAGGGCTATAATTAGTGTTGTGTTTGGTTAAATTTATTTTCATTGGTAATCCGAGTGAAGAGCATACGGTTATTGGTGTTCTATTGGTGATAATTGTATGGTTGATGTTATAACTCAGTATGATGTTTTCTTTTCGTATGTATTTTATTATAATTAACATATTTATGTAATTCAAATATGAGAGGGGGTTGGTCTAGATCTTAATCGAGTGAGTTTGGTGTGTCCTTTGTGACATTACTCCTTTGTAAAGGTCTGATTAACGATACGTTTGGTATGCGTTTGTTTCATGGGTAATCTTTAATCATCAGAAAAAAAGGATTTTATTTGTATATAATATTTTTTTTTGCTATACAAAACAATCAATTTTTTTTATTGCAAATTATATAAGAGTACGTCCTATCTTTTATGTTCCTATAATATAAATTGTGGTGTATGTATATACAAATTAGCTTCCATGATTAAAGACTATCCTTTTCATTTTATTTTTATTTTTCGTGTGATGACAATCTTGTGGATGGGGGCTATACTTTTTTTTTTTTTTTCATTTTTTTTAACATTAACCATGTGTCATTTAATTTGAACGGATGGTGTTCCCTTTTCGTAGGTTTAGAGATTCATGTTGTTTAGCTCTTATTTTTGTATTTAAGATATATATTAGTTGTGAGACTCATATATTATAGAAATTAATTTAAAAAAAATTAAATATAAAAGTTAAAATATTTGAGAACTTTGAATTTATAAAAAAAATGAATTATTACAATTGAAATTTTTTTTATCTTTTAAATTTAAACAAATAATTTAAATAAATAAACAAAAAAAAATACCAAATGAGCTTCAATTTGAAAATTTTGAAATTAAAAGATAAGTTTATTGGTGAAATTGATATACATTTATTACTACATTTATTGCATTTATTACATTAAAATATTATCTAGAATTTAATAAAATAGAAAAACTCATAAAATGACATGTGGAAAAAAAATTAATTCAAAATAACCACAAAATGACATTCGACAAATTAAATGAGAGTGTCATGTGATAAAAAATATTCATTTATTAGAATATATATATATATATATATATATATATATATATATATATATATATATATATATGTTTTTTTTAATAAGTCACTTTTAATAATCTTTACACAAGCACAAACTTTTAATTTTGTTTTTTTTATAATATAAATAGTCATATTTAAGTAATAATCAAACTAAATGAGTATAAAACTCTTGGTGAAGGTAACTATATCAAAATTATACCCACCTATAGTTTGAAAGTGAGGGTGTATTCGAACGTTCAAACTGGACTGGAAGTTGAGAAACAAAGAAAACGGAAAAGTCTTGGTGAAGATGTCGACATATTGAGAAGTGAAGGGACATTTAAGACATGTAGTTAACCCATCGTGACTTTATCTTGAACAAAATGGATGTCAAATATCGATATATTTGGTTCGTTGATGGTGAATCAGATTGGAGAAGAGATCAACCGTACTTACATTATCACAATAAATAATCATTGCAGTGTGTCACACCCCCGACCGGCAGCGGAAACGTCGGAGTGAGTAACGTCGAGAATGGAATGACCATATTTGAACTTTAACCCTAATTTTAGGACTGGTTTTGCAAAAAAGATAATAAAGTTAACCATGAAACTCGTTAAGTGAGCTAGATTGATAATTCTGTGAGAAAATTATGGCCATAACAATAATTAAAAAATGTTACGGTTTTTTCCAATTACGCGTTAAAAATTTAGGACTTTTATGATAATAGTCCACACACACACACACACACACACACACACACATATATATATATATATATATATATATATATATATATATATATATATATATATATATATATATATATATATATATATATATATATATAACTGGATCAAGTAGGAATTCAAAAAAATGTTACGAACCGCAATAACAATTTTTGGCCTTAAGATAGAAAAAAATAAATGACCAAGATTTGATTTTATTTATCGTCAAAATCTCGCAAGATGTTATGATATTTTGGTAATTAATTGCGAGATGTTGATATTTTCCGGAGAAGTTTATTGTTTGAAGGTACAAGTAACAAAAACAAAAAGACTACAAGAAAAAAGAAAAAAAAGGAAATTTTGGCTCATACAGCCTGTCCAGGTGCTGATACGTGCCCCCACCCAGCATGACAAGCGTCTAGTTCTTATTGGCTGATATGTTTTTTTTTTCCTCCCGCTTAGTTTTTCAGCCATAACTTTTTTTTTCTTTGAGAAAAAAAAATTTCTGAAGAAAAACCAAAGTTCATAAAATTTATTTCTCTACAAAATGAGTACAATCATGAAAATTTGAAAAAAAAATATTTTTTTTCATTTTTTTTTCTTTTTCAAAAAGCCCCAAAACAAATTCTCCAAAAATTATAAAAATTTAAGGAATACTTCTACTCACTATTCTAATGACTTTTTACAAAGAATTTTCAAAAAATATGATGTTTTAGATATCAAGCTTGATTTTAAAAGAATTTAAGTTTTAAATTTTTTTTTTGAACATAATATGATCCAAATAGAGATGATTCAAAATATTTATGATTCCAAAATATTATGATTCAACTTGTTATGATTCAAAAAATATAATGATCCAAATGTTGTATTGAACAAAAAATTATTTAATTCAATATATTATGATCCAAAATCATATGATTCATAAATGATATGATCTAAATTACTATGATTCAAGATGATATGATCCAAAATTTTATGATTCAAAATGATATGATCTGAATTAAAATGATCTAAAATTGTATGGTGCATAATATCGTTATGATTTGAAGCTTTTTATAATGGTTAAACATCACAAACTCGTATCGATATTTAATTCAAAGAATAAAAAGAAACAAATTTTTTTTAAAAGAAAAGAAAAAAAGCAAAAAGAAAAAAAAATAGAAAAACTGAAAAACCGAGTATATATTGATAAAAAAAAGTAAAAAAAAATTAAATAAAAAAATAATTAAAAAATAAAGAAAACACTATTTTCTTCAAGTATGTAGCAAATACATTAAAAAACGAATTTAAAAAAAATGAAAAAAAGAAATAAAATATTTTATAAAAAAAACAAAAATAATAAAAAACAAAAAATAAATTAAAAACATTAAAACAGAGCATATATCCGTTTCAAAAAAATGAATATTTTTAACAAAAAATAAAAAAAAAAGGAAAAAACCCAAAATAAACGAAAATAAATAATAAAACTTATTTAAATGACGTTCCATGGACGTTTTTCGCACATTATTATTTTCTCGGAGCTGTATTACGTTATATGAACCTGAGTTGCATGCGAACGTGTCACGGTCAAGTAAATGAGTTTGACGTTTGTGCCCTTGATGAAATGATTGGTGGAGAATAATCCCCGCCATTCCTACTAATTTTTGGTTCCTATCGGATTCCGACCCTATATATAAATCTCCTACTACTTCGAGTAGTAATTAATGACATTTATTGAATCCCAATTTTCATGGGATTTAATAGAATTCTTTTAGTTAAATAATATTTTACATTTTACCATCACACCCCTTATTTCTCTAATTTGATCCAATGGTGAATAAAGTGGTTCTTTGGTTTTATGAATAATTTTGGTTCTATATTGATACTATCTTTATATTGTTCGTTATTTCCCGATTATTATCTTTTTACATGGTGTTCTTTGTTTTTTGTTTTGAAACCTTATTTTAGAAAAGTAATTGTTGTTTTGAAACATCCCAAAAATACAGTCTGAAAATTTCGTTTTAAATTAGTAATAAAACCATATTCATCAATCGTCATATAAGAATCATAAAGAATGTATCTCAAAATATCTTAACAACTGTCAAATATATCAGAGTATAAACATCCTAGGCTGAACAAATGGTGTGTGCACTACAATCTTCCCGAGCTCATCTTTTGAAAACTGAGTACCTGAAAGCAAAACTGAAAACCGTAAGCACGAAGCTTAGTGAGCTCCCCCAAACTACCACATACCATACAATAACATATAAAGCATCTACTGGGCCTTGCCCATTGCATCAGACCGAAGTCAGGAAACTAACCAGGGCCTTGCTGTAAGTCCCTAATTTGCCTGTGTATCAATCAAATCCGTTTGATGGTGCGGAATCCCAATCAAACGGATGATGTCAGATAAAATAGAAGAGAAGAAGAAGTAGATGATGAATCTCAATGTATTAATGAATAGAATGATGATCCAGATACAAGAGATTCACACACACACACACACACTAACACACAATAGTTCTTCTGTCTCTCTGGCCGTAAACTCTCTAGGGTTCATCAATCCCTACTCCTCACCCTAACACCTCTATTTATACTTGGAATATGGGCCGGATAACACATGGGCCGTAAATGAGTTTACGGCCGTAAGGTGTTTACGGCCGTAAACTCAGCCGTAAACTAGACCATAAATTCACAAATATTACAGAAAAATACAACTGCCTAGAAAAGTAAAGTATAAACCATATTTTGACCCAACAATCTCCCCCTTGGTTTATAGCTTTCTTTTCTTAATTGACCCAACAAGCTCCCCCTAAAAAGTAGCTGAATTTTCTTGTTAATCTTCATTGAGAGCTTGGCTTCAGCATTAATCTTCAAATTCTTCACGACTTCAAGATGAACTTGTTCAATGAATGACTTCATCTTGAGCACTTGAGCTTTTCTGCAGAATTTGACATTGAACGCCCATTGGGTGAGGATGCTTGATGTACTGATTCTTGAAAGATAACGCTTTTAGCTTGAGAATCTTTAGAGAGAACATCAGAGAGAACAAATCTTCTGGATCACTTCAGCAGGTTTAAGATAGTAGCAGACTGATTGAGGAGACTTCAATGCAATCCGACACATAATCTTCAATTTCAGCTTCACCTTGCTTATGGGGTTGAAAGATTGAATTTGAAAGAATAATCTTCATTTCTTGCTCCTTCAAATGAGAATTCTTCGATGCTCACGGACGAAGCCTTGGCTCAGAAATCTTCAACACAAACTTCATGAGTTTCATCTTCACCTGAAATCACTTTTCAAGACAAAACAAAACTAAAAGAAAACTTAGCACACAAATTAAAACAAAAACAAAAATATTTTTGGAATTTTCATATTTTCTGAAAAAAAAATAAAACAGAAATAACACTATTTTTTAATTTTTAATTTTCTGAATATTTTTTTTATTTTTATTTTTATTTTTTTTTTAAATTCTCCCCTAATATTTAAATTAGAAGAACACTATGAACAAACTTAACAAAAACCAAAGTAATAGCTAACTTTAAGAGTGATTTGGGATCAAAGTTGTTGGACAACCTTATTCCACATGTCGGTACCCTTATCTTCACATCTTCGTCTGACCGATTGTCGGTATTGTGGTCCACTTAAACACGAAAGATTTATGACATTTTTGGACATTTTACCAATGACATGATTTAGGCATTTATCTAATTGTAAATTTCTGTTATTTCGATAACTCCTAAATCTTAAATAAATTCACCTTATGACCATTTAACTGACTACAACCAGGGATATTGTTGTCTATCTAAATCAAGCAGCGAGATCTACAGACAATCTGTATGAGTTCAATTTTAAGTGTACTGGAACGTGTTTCCCGCTTCCTAATATGCCCCAGCCATCAAGAACTTCTAGAGTACTCCATACACCGGGTGAGCAGACAACCATTCAGAGAGAGGAGAGATTCAGAATTCTATTGCTAACTACTTCATATGGGTTGAGAAGAAGAAGGTTGCATATGCTGTGTACCAGGTCGGATTAGAAGTCGCGCAAAGAAGACAACATATGGCTAACAGATAAGAAGTATTTCACATATATATAGCCTATAGAGAAATAGAGTTGCATATGTTGTATACCAGGTCGGATTAGAAGTCGCGCAAAGGAGACAACATATGACTAACAGACGGAAAGAAAGAAAATGATATTCTACAAACCTAATTTATCGGAATTTACCAGTCGCCCCATCCAATCGGAATTAAGGACAGAATCCGCACATCGAGGAAAAGTTAAGCCACGGTTCCAAGTACGGGTTCAATTAATGTGACGGGTAGATTCTCATGTATATCTCTCTGCTCAACCTATCCGAGCGTCGTGACATCAGGTTAAACGGATCTAACTAGGTCAAAGTTTGTCAAGTCCTTAAATTCATTAGGTTCAACTTTCCTAGTCAAGTCCATTTAAAATCTTTCGTGCCTACCAGCACATCGAGAACAGAGCGTAGACGATTCAACTTAGGTACGTTACGCCGATTCACGTTGCCCGTTATCACTTGTTAATTTCATTTCCCAAAACATCTCCTGCAAGCACATTCCATTTACACCATATTTTTTTTATTTTCTGATTTTCTAATGTTTTTGGATTTTTTTTAATTAAATTTTCTAATTTTTATTTTGTTTTTATTTCTCCCCCTAAATTTTTGCATAGGAGAGAAACGAAAGTACATGCGCAAATTTAAACTATCCTAAAACAAAAATTAGTCTTTAAAGCGAATCAGCTTAAAAAAAACTCCCTAGTATAGAGAAGAAAATGCAAACCGTAATTCACCGATTGAATCTGCATTCAGAAGGTCTGAGAATAGCGAGCATAATCTCAGAACAGATCCGAAAATTCTTCATATCATTAAGCACTAACCCCAT
The DNA here is from genome assembly GCF_002870075.4 of Lactuca sativa. Taxonomy (NCBI): domain Eukaryota; kingdom Viridiplantae; phylum Streptophyta; class Magnoliopsida; order Asterales; family Asteraceae; genus Lactuca; species Lactuca sativa. The sequence continues at coordinate 140,800,362 of NC_056626.2, forward strand.
TTGTGATCTCTTCCTTTCTTCCTTTCCCGCAAAGGACACATACTCTCAAATAATGTTCTGAGTGCTGTACAGTTGAGAGATGTCTCCTATCATGTGCCTGGAACAGCCACTACCAACAAACCGAAGTCTGATGATATGCCTCCATAGCTGCTCCGACACAGAGCGGGATAAGTTGGTCTTTGGAACCCAGTCCATTTTGAAACTGAGTCGACCTTTGTCATCAATGCAGGGCACTTTCTCCCATGACATGTCCTGCTTATCACAAACAGAAGATGTAGAAACATTAGAAGCATTAGGAGATTTGGGAGTTTTCACCTTTGGTACCCATCTATATTCGGGTTTAACCCATTTCTTGTTCGATCCGATGGGTGCCTCGGCACTTGCTTTGGAACTTGAAGCCGATCTTTGAGATGACTTTGACCTAACCAGTCTTGGCTTTACTGGAGCATCTCTTGGATTGGGCTTCTTGGCCGACATTTCCTTCTTTCCCTTGGGATTCAGATTCTTTGCCTTGTGGGTTTCATTCTTGGCCTTGTGTGCGTTCCATTCACCATTGTCTGAACGTGACCTGGAAGGGTTTCTTTTGAAGTATCTCCCACTTGGCGCGTTTTTCCATCCTTGTGCATAGCAGGGAATGTATGCACGATTAGGACAATTTCTGGCAATGTGACCAGGTGTTCCACAGTGAAAACAAGCCTTTTTCTTCACTGGGAAATTGTTTCTTCCTGCCCCTGGTGGCATATCTTTGCCTTGTCTCTTGCTTTTCCCACACACACAGTTGCAACAGGCACTCTGTTTAGCTTGAAATGGTGGCCTGTATTTACCAACGGCAGGTTGATTAGAAGCAACAAATTCAGAGTTCAAGGGGTCGTTTGTTTGTTCAGAAGAACTCTCCTTGTTCTCATCCTCTGTTACTTTACCTGCACATGAAGCAGAAACATAAGTATTTTCAACCTGAATACCTCCTGACACAAACCCAGCTGGTTTTCCATATCGAAGATGTAACTTCCTGTCAATTTCTTTCTTTGTCATGGGGATGGATGTGTAGTTATGATTGAAAGGAGGAGGAACACTATCATACCCTAGACCCCTTGCTTTGATTTTCTTTGAATTTTAACTGGGTTTCATATAATGACTCGATTGTCTGACTTGACGCAGTATAATTTTTGAAACTGACATCAGTTTTTCCACACTTGATTTTTAAAGCGTCAAGTTCTTCAGTTATAGCAGCAAGTTGTCTCTTAACATAATTATAATTTTCACACTTGTTGCTATACTCTTCCTGAAGTTTCCTAAAGTCCTTGGTTTTTGCTTCTAACTCAGCCTTCAGGGGTTTCTGTCGTTTCCTGAGTTGATATCCTTCATATCTCAGGTCCTCAACTTCTCTTTTAAATAAATCAATTTGTTCCCGAAGAAATTTAATCGTGGCTTCACAAGCCAGAGTACATGTAACTTCAGTGACCAGAATGTTTTCAGAACTCATTGTTTCTCTACACTTCAAAGCATCAAGTTCTTGAATAACATCAACAAGACTAAGATGATTGAGATCTTTTGTCTTCTTGATGATGGCCACGTTCATATCCCACGATTTTGGAAGTGAATTCAACAACTTTTTGTTGATCTCGGACTTAGTCAAGAAGATCCCAACTATATTCATCTCAATAGCGAGTGTAGTGTAACAGCCCGAAATCCAGGTATTCTTCTTTTGGCCTTGCATCTTGGTTAAGTTTTGTGAATTAGGGTTTTCATGGTAAGCGAGTACGCTGGGCGTACAAGGTGTACGCTGCGCGTACTCGCGCGCCTCATTTTGGAGGCGTTTTCCCTCAGGTACGCGGGGCGTACCCAAGGTTACGCCCGGCGTAATGTATTCAGACCCAAACCCTAAATTTCTTTGATGGGGCTATATAAGGAACATGTGGCTGGTCTTTTCAGCCACCATCCATCAGAGTGAAACCCTAAAAAGAGTGTACCCTCGTTCCTAGGCCATTGTGTGTGTATTCTAAGCTTGGTGGTGCCATTTCAAGGTTGCATAGAAGAAGAAGAGCTTGTTGGAGAGGCTAGAAGTGGTGCTCAAGTGTAGATCTGAACTTTGCAAGGGCTAAAGCTTCATTTCCAGGTATAAAGTTCGGATCTTGTCACTTAGTTCATGTTGTATGCTTAAAAGGTCATTTTCTAGGGTTTAAGTCCCAAAGGTGGAGACTTTTGTGCAAATAGCCTCCATAAGCTTAGATACTTCATATTTCTGATCTATTGGAGTTGTAGACTCATAAAAATGGCATCTTGGACGTGGGGATTTCACCATGCATGAGATCTAGGTCCTTGAGTTTGAATAAAAGGTTGTATTGTAATGTTGGAGCCTTTACACTCGTGCCAAGGCTTAAAGGTCTCGACTTTATGGGTTAAGACACGTTAAAAGAGTCAGATCTAGAAGTGGAAGTAATGGCTTAACCGATTAAGACCAGAAATGGGAAGTGGCTGATTCTGGGGGTTACGTTGGGCGTAACTCCCAGTACGCGCAGCGTACTGGGTGGAGACCTCGATCAGGAAGGGGTTGGCGACGTACGCCCCACGTACATCTAGAGTACGCCCCGCATACTCTCAGGGTTTGACTTTGGTTGACTTTTAGGGTTTTGGTCAACTTGAGGACTTTAGGTCAAGGAAGGGTAAAATGGTCTTTTACCCTCTGAGGAATGATGATAAGGAGTAAAGTTCTAAGTGGTGGAAGTCCTTGTGTAATATATGATATTTTTATGTTTAGGCGAGGTTGAGCCGTCGTTCGAGGTCGGTGTTAGCAAGGACTCGAGATCTTAGACTTTCCACGAGGTGAGTCTTCTCACTATACTGTACCCGGAAGGGTTTTGACTGTGTGACCGGAAGGTCGGATATGATATGAGACATATGTGCTATGTGTGAAAAGTTAACTGTTATATGCGCTATGTATAATATGCTTGATATGGGCCGGAAGGCGAATATGTTATGGGCCGGAAGGCGAATACGTTATGGGTCGGAAGGCATTATGTTATGGGCCGGAAGGCATTAAGTTATGGGCCGGAAGGCATTATGTTATGGGCCGGAAGGCGAATATGTTATGGGCCGGAAGGCGTTGTAATGTGGACCGGAAGGTTAGGGCCTGGGAAGGCGTATGTGCATAAGTTGTATTTTGGGGAACTTACTAGGCATTTATGCTTACAGTTGTTGTGTTACATGTTTCATGTACCAGCGAGGACCGTGGGAAGGCGCCGACGTGATCTGTACACACTGATAGGGGATTTATGATCTTGGGATATGTATGATGTGTTTTATGACATGATACATTGGATTTTTATGCTTTATTGTGGATGGAAATACAATTTTAAGAAATGAAAAATTTGTTTTAAAATTTACGTTGTTACAAGTTGGTATCAGAGCCTTGGTTTGAGGGATTCGGGTACACCTTCGGGCGTAACTGAACTCAAACCGAGGATTTGAGAAAAATTTTCAAAAACAAAAGCATAAAATTTTTATAAGGGATTCTGTGGTAATCAAGAAGGAAGCAGTGTGTACGATCAGCCAGCGCCCGAACGGTAAAAATCCCCAAAATACTCTTACAACATGTGTTATGAGATATGATATGATATGATACGATATGAAATGCATGCTAGAAGACTAGGTATTCATATTAGGACTAGAGTGGCCTGATTTGAGATGCCTTAGTCTAGGAAATCTGTTGCTATGAGATGCTTTGATAGTGAGCGGGTAACCAGTGCATGACAAGAATAGAGTACTCAGAATCCGAGGTTTGGGGAGGAGGACTTGGGGTGGATGCTGATGCGGTGTAGTCGGTAGTATTGGGCCCGTACTACCGAAGACACCGGGGGTCAGTGGGCAACCCAAGTAAGAATCCCTGGGTATCGGGGACAGAGTAGGGTTGCGTGATCGAGTGCGATTATGCTCGATAGAGTCTCTGATATTTCTATGTTGTATTTCAGAGGCATCATGGTTGGACCACGCCACAGACCTAGTACGAGCAGTGTGAGTGACGAGGAGATTCGTCAGATGATTCATGAGGAGGTGGCTGCATCGATCCGGGCTGAGATTCCGTAGATGTTCGGGTCTATTAAGACCACTTTGATGGAGACCTTTGATGAGCGGTACGCCGCGTTGACTGAGGCTCCAGCCGCTGCAGCTACCGCAGCTGTGGCCGCTGCTAGACCATAGGGAGGTGACTCGTTGCTGTGTCGGAAGTTCAGCAACACGAAGCCACCTGAGTTTGACAGGACGCAGGATCCGATCGCTGCGATGAGATGGATTGTTGATATCGAGGGATGCTTCTACACTTGTTCATGTCCGGAGCATCTGAGAGTACGGTTCGCCTTGAACCAGCTCCGTCTGGGAGCGAAGGATTGGTGGAAGTTCGTGACGGCGAACTTCACTTTGGCAGAGATCTCAGCTGTGATGTGGGAGAGGTTTACCTCTATGTTCAGAGACGAGTACGTTCCCCCGGTGGAGAGGGAACGGTTGGTTCAGGAGTTCTTGACCCTCAAGCAAGGTAATGATTCAGTTACGGTGATCACGCGGAAGTTTCATGAGAGGGCAATGTTCTGCCCCGAGCAGGTGTCCACAGAGCAGGCTCGGATGAGCCGGTATTTGGGTGTGTTGAGGAGGGATATCCGGGAGTTCGTGTCGAACTCAACATATCATACCTTTGCTGAGCTTCAGGCGAATGCCAGGAAGCGCGAGATCGAGTTGGAGACCCAGGCCAGGGAGGAGGCCGAGTCTCAATGGGTGGATCGGCGGCTGGCTCAGTCTCAGCCGACAGCCAAGCGGACTAAGTCCGCCGATTCGAGGACGGGAGGTCCGAAGGGCCGCACTTGCGGAAAGTGCGGCAAGGGTCACGAGGGGACATGTCGATCAGGTGCTTGCTACAAGTGTGGCAAGGAGGGGCACGTCGCTAGGGATTGCCCCAAGGGGTTTATGGTTTGCTTTCATTGCAACCAGACCGGCCATCGGAAGGCCGAGTGCCCTCAGCTCCTCCAGGGATCTACACCAGCTGCTAGGACTTCTGAGACTCGACCAGTGAAGGCCGAGGCCCCAAGGGCTTGTGGGAGAGCTTTCCAGTTGACTGCGGAGGAGGTCCGCGCGGCGCCTGATGTTGTGGCTGGTATGTATTCTTTCATATATGTATTATTCTTTTATGAGATGTTATGCTTAATTCATGATATGCGTAGGTACTTTCCTTGTGAATTCTGTACCTGCCTTAGTATTATTTGACTCGGGTGTGAGTCGGTCTTTCGTATCTCTGGCTTTTAGTCAGCACCTTGGTACTGATCGGGAATTGATGAGTTGACCTCTGAGGGTTTCCATAGCTGACGAGAAAGTGATATATGCCGCAGACGTGATTCGAGGATGTGTGCTCGAGATTTTTGGTGTCGAATTCCCTATAGATTTGGTTACTATAGCTATGGGGGATGTCTGCGTTATCGTGGGTATGGACTGGTTGAGTAAGTTTGGGGCAGTTATTGACTGCGAGAGACAGCTGGTGACGATTCGAGATCCTAGTGGGGGAGTGCTTTCAGTGTATGGCGAGGGGACCCGGTGCGGGTCGGCGTTTTTTTCGGCTGCCAGGGCAAGGCAGAGTTTGCAGCAGGGCTGCAATGGATTCGTAGCCTACGTGACAGATACTCGAGTGGCCGCGGGGAGGCCCAATTCGGTGGATGGCGTTCCTGTTGTATGCGAGTTTTCGGATGTGTTCCCCGAGGAGTTACCAGGTGTGCCCCCGGAAAGGCAAGTGGAGTTCCGTATCGATTTGGTTCCGGGAGCGGCGCCCATTGCCAAGGCGCCTTATCGTATCGCTCCACCGGAAATGCAGGAGTTATCTTCGCAGCTTCAGGAGCTGTTGGGAAAGGGGTTTATCCGGCCGAGTAGCTCACCTTGGGGAGCGCCGATTTTGTTCGTCAAGAAAAAGGATGGTTCACACCGGATGTGTATCGATTACCGGGAGTTGAAAAAGTTGACGGTTAAGAACCGGTATCTGTTACCTAGGATCGATGATCTATTTGATCAGTTGCAGGGGGCATCTTGGTTCTCCAAGATAGACTTGAGGTCGGGTTATCATCAGATGAGGGTTCGGAATGAAGATATTCAGAAGACTGCTTTCAGAACTCGTTATGGACATTATGAGTTTGTGGTGATGCCTTTTGGGCTCACCAATGCCCCAGCTGCGTTCATGGACCTCATGAACAGGGTGTGCAGACCGATGCTGGATCGGTCGGTGATCGTCTTCATTGATGATATTCTGGTATATTCGAGATCTAGGGAGCAGCACGAGGAGCATTTGAGGGAGATTCTTGGAGTTCTGAGGTCGGAGAGGCTGTATGCCAAATTCTCCAAGTGTGATTTCTGGTTACAAGAGGTCCAGTTCCTAGGGCACCTCGTTAACCAGAACGGAATTTTGGTCGATCCGGCCAAGATAGAGGCAGTGATGAGATGGGAAGTGCCGAGATCGCCCACAGAGATTAGGAGCTTTCTGGGTTTGGCTGGATATTATCGCAGGTTTATCAAGGATTTCTCCAAGATCGCCGTGCCACTCACTAGGATGACCCGAAAGGGCGTTGCATTTTCGTGGGGACCGGAGCAGCAGTCCTCATTTGAGACCCTTCGTCAGAAATAGTGTGAGGCCCCTGTGCTTGCACTCCCGGAAGGGATGGAAGATTTTGTGGTGTACTGTGATGCATCTATATCGGGTTTAGGGGCGGTGCTTATGCAGAGGGGGCATGTGATAACGTATGCTTCGAGGCGGTTGAAGCCTCATGAGTCGAGATATCCCACCCACGACCTGGAATTGGGGGATGTGGTATTTGCCCTCAAGATCTGGCGGCATTATCTTTATGGGGTTCGGTGTACCATCTACACGGACCACAAGAGTCTGAAGTACTTGATGGATCAGCCAAACCTGAATATGCGACAGAGGAGATGGTTAGATGTGGTGAAGGATTACGATTGTGAGATCCTGTACCACCCGGGTAAGGCTAATGTGGTAGCCGACACGTTGAGCCGTAGGGCGGAAAGCGCCCCGATCCGAGATATTTGTATGAGGTTGTCGGTGATGACCCTGATTTTAGACACCATTCGAGGAGCTCAGGCTGAGGCTGTGAAGCCAGAAAACCAGAAGAGGGAGTGGGTTGTGGGTCAGGTATCAGGATTCGTTACGGATGGTCGAGGGCTTATGACTTTCCAGGGTCGGATTTGGGTACCGTTTGTGGGCGGTACGCGTACTATTTTGATGGAGGAAGCACACCGATCGAAATTCTCGATTCATCCCGGGGCTACGAAAATGTATTTGGATCTAAGGAAGGAGTATTGGTGGCCCTGTATGAAAAAGGATGTTGCATGGTTTGTCAAGAGATGCCTGACTTTTCGGCAGGTCAAGGCCGAGCACCAGCGTCCGCACGGTAAGTTGCAGCCGCTAGAGATTCCCGAATGGAAGTGGGAACAGATTACCATGGATTTTATCACGAAATTGCCGCGGACTAAGAGGGGAGTCGACGCGATTTGGGTGATCGTGGATAGATTGATGAAGAGCGCTCATTTCCTAGCCATCAGCGAGAGCTCTTCTGCGGAGAAGTTGGCGGAATTATACGTGAGGGAGGTGGTATCGCGGCATGGGGTTCCGATGTCGATTGTGTCAGATCGTGATGTGCGTTTTACTTCCAGGTTTTGGAAGAAGTTTCATGAGGATTTGGGTACGAGACTGCATTTCAGTACCGCATACCACCCGCAGACAGACGGACAGAGCGAGCGGACGATTCAGACGCTTGAGGATATGCTCCGTGCATGTGTTTTAGATTTTGGAGGGAGCTGGGACACCTACCTGCCTTTAGCAGAGTTTTCGTACAACAACAGCCATCATTCGAGCATTGGTATGCCACCCTTTGAGCTGTTGTATGGTCGGAGGTGTCGCACCCCCATCTGTTGGGGAGAAGTGGGGCAGAGGGTGATGGGTAGCACGGAGATTGTACTCCAGACGACCGAGCAGATTCAGCAGGTCAGGCAGAGGTTGTTGACTGCGCAGAGTCGCCAGAAGAGTTATGCGGACAGGCGGCGGTCCGAGCTCGAGTTTCAGGTTGGTGACCTTGTGCTCCTAAAGGTCTCTCCTTGGAAAGGGGTGATACGATTCAGGAAAAGGGGCAAGTTGGGACCCCGGTATATTGGACCCTTCAAGATAATTTCTAGGGTGGGCCGGGTAGCCTACCGGTTGGAGCTACCTGCTGAGTTGGGGCAGATTCATGATACCTTTCATGTCTCGCAGTTGAGGAAATGTATTGCCGACGAGTCGACAGTGGTGCCATTGGATGATATTCAGGTGGATGCAGGCCTGAACTATGTGGAGAGACCAGTAGCGATCAGGGATCGGAAAGTTAAGGTTTTGAGGAACAAGGAAATACCCCTGGTACAAGTGCAGTGGCAACATCAGAAAGGGTCCGAGCTGACGTGGGAGACCGAGTCTGAGATGCGGGATCAGTATCCAGAGTTCTTTTCGGTATGAGACTTCAGGGGCGAAGTCTGATTCTAGTGGGGGAGAATTGTAACAGCCCGAAATCCAGGTATTCTTCTTTTGGCCTTGCATCTTGGTTAAGTTTTGTGAATTAGGGTTTTCATGGTAAGCGAGTACGCTGGGCGTACAAGGTGTACACTGCGCGTACTCGCGCGCCTCATTTTGGACGCGTTTTCCCTCAAGTACGCGGGGCGTACCCAAGGTTACGCCCGACGTAATGTATTCAGACCCAAACCCTAAATTCCTTTGATGGGGCTATATAAGGAACATGTGGCTGGTCTTTTCAGCCACCATCCATCAGAGTGAAACCCTAAAAAGAGTGTACCCTCGTTCCTAGGCCATTGTGTGTGTATTCTAAGCTTGGTGGTGCCATTTCAAGGTTGCATAGAAGAAGAAGAGCTTGTTGGAGAGGCTAGAAGTGGTGCTCAAGTGTAGATCTGAACTTTGCAAGGGCTAAAGCTTCATTTCCAGGTATAAAGTTCGGATCTTGTCACTTAGTTCATGTTGTATGCTTAAAAGGTCATTTTCTAGGGTTTAAGTCCCAAAGGTGGAGACTTTTGTGCAAATAGCCTCCATAAGCTTAGATACTTCATATTTCTGATCTATTGGAGTTGTAGACTCATAAAAATGGCATCTTGGACATGGGGATTTCACCATGCATGAGATCTAGGTCCTTGAGTTTGAATAAAAGGTTGTATTGTAATGTTGGAGCCTTTACAGTCGTGCCAAGGCTTAAAGGTCTCGACTTTATGGGTTAAGACACGTTAAAAGAGTCGGATCTAGAAGTGGAAGTAATGGCTTAACCGATTAAGACCAGAAATGGAAAGTGGCTGATTCTGGGGGGTTACGCTGGGCGTAACTCCCAGTACGCGCAGCGTACTGGGTGGAGACCCCGATCAGGAAGGGGTTGGCGACGTACGCCCCGCGTACTCTCAGGGTTTGACTTTGGTTGACTTTTAGGGTTTTGGTCAACTTGAGGACTTTAGGTCAAGGAAGGGTAAAATGGTCTTTTACCCTCTGAGGAATGATGATAAGGAGTAAAGTTCTAAGTGGTGGAAGTCCTTGTGTAATATATGATATTTTTATGTTTAGGCGAGGTTGAGCCGTCATTCGAGGTCGGTGTTAGCAAGGACTCGAGATCTTAGACTTTCCACGAGGTGATTCTTCTCACTATACTGTACCCGGAAGGGTTTTGACTGTGTGACCGGAAGGTCGGATATGATATGAGACATATGTGCTATGTGTGAAAAGTTAATTGTTATATGCGCTATGTATAATATGCTTGATATGGGCCAGAAGGCATTATGTTATGGGCCGGAAGGCAAATATGTTATGGGCCGGAAGGCGAATACGTTATGGACCGGAAGGCATTATGTTATGGGCCGGAAGGCATTATGTTATGGGCCGGAAGGCGAATATGTTATAGGCCGGAAGGCGTTGTAATGTGGACCGGAAGGTCAGGGCCTGGGAAGGCGTATGTGCATAAGTTGTATTTTGGGAAACTCACTAGGCATTTATGCTTACAGTTGTTGTGTTACATGTTTCAGGTACCAGCGAGGACCGTGGGAAGGCGCCGGCGTGATCTGTACACACTGATAGGGGATTTATGATCTTTGGATATGTATGATTTGTTTTATGACATGATACATTGGATTTTTATGCTTTATTGTGGATGGAAATACAATTTTAAGAAATGAAAAATTTGTTTTAAAATTTACGTTGTTACATGTAGTAAATCGCTGCAACTGAGTTTCAAGGGTTTCTCCAGGGATAAAATCGAAAAAGTTGAAATTTTGTCTTAACATATCCTGACGACTCTCTTTCATGTTTTCAACTCCCTCGTAGACCTTAAAATCAATTAAAAAAAAACACAACTAGAAGCTAAAATAAAACTTAAAAGTCAAATAAAAAAAATCAAACTTGAAAGTCAAACCGAAAAGTTAAATTTGAAAATTTTAAAAATTAAACGAAAAAGTCAAAGTTTAAAGTCAAAGGTCAAACTTGGAAGTCAAAGTCAAAATTTAAGGTCAAAAGTTAAAAATAAAAGTAAAAAATTAAAATATAATTTTATTTATTAATTCTAACTTAATTTATATTTTTTATTTATTTATTTATTTATTTATTATTATTATTATTATTATTATTATTATTATTATTATTATTATTATTATTATTATAATTTTGGATGAAAAAGGAATTTAAAGTTAAAAGACGGGTTATACTTTAAATTTCAAAGGAAAGGAACAAGGAATCAGCTAGTTGAGTTGGATAAGGCGCAGGCTTGTTATTCTGGAGTCTCGAGTTCGAAACCCGGCACTGCACCTTCGCTTCCTTTTTATTGAAGCGCTGAAGCCTGCTTCTGTTGAGCCGAGCCGTCGCCTAGCCGTCAAGCCGCCGAGCCGATTTCTGAGCCGAGCCTTAAACGCCGGCCGAAAACCTCCGGCGACCGTGAACCGTTTTCGGCCGTAAACTCTGGCCAAAAACACTGAAACCCTAGCCGCCGGCCACAAACTCCGACCAGAAACACCGATTTTTCGACTTTGAAGCTCCAAAACTCGATCAAAAACCCCTTTTTATGAAAAACACGAAGAAAAAACCCCCCTTATTTTTGCGAGATCTATCCAAAAACGCAAAAATATTTCTAAAATAAGATCAAATAATGCCCCAAATCTAACAAAATTGACTGATACAACTTGGCTCTGATACCAATTATAAAGTCCAAAAATCGGATCTACTAATGATCAAAGACAAATAGCAACCACACAATACGAAATAATAAGCAAAGAAAGAACAAACCAAGCTTGCATACGCTTTATAGCCTTAAAACGTTTGATATAACTTGGTGGAACTCGAAAATACGAAAGGCATCAACAACACACAATAGTTCTTCTGTCTCTCTGGCCGTAAACTCTCTAGGGTTCATCAATCCCTACTCCTCACCCTAACACCTCTATTTATACTAGGAATATGGGTTGGATAACACATGAGCCGTAAATGAGTTTACGGCCGTAAGGTGTTTACGGCCGTAAACTAGACCATAAATTCACAAATATTACAGAAAAATACAACTGCCTAGAAAAGTAAAGTATAAACCATATTTTGACCCAACACTTGCCCTCTGCATCGGACCGAAGTCCGGAAACTGCATCGGACCAGAGTCCGGAACTAACCAGGGCCTTTCCCTCTACATCGGACCGAAGTCCAGAACTAACTGCATCAGACCGAAGTCCGGAACTGATTGGGACCTTGTCCCCTGCATCGGACCGAAGTCCGGAACTGACTGAACATAACATAGCATAAACATATCAACTAACATGAATACATATATTCCATACTGCATCAGAACAGAGTCCGGAACACATAACACAAAACATGCTTGAATCACAAAGACATCAAGCACCCTAACTACTGCATCGGACCGAGGTCCGGAACTAACTGAACATAGCATAACATAATCATAGCATATAACATGAACACATATACTGCATACTGCATCGAACCATAGTCTGGAACACATAGCTAATACCATCTCTGTATCACAAAGACACCAAGCATACTGAACTACTGCATCAGACTGAAGTCCGAAACTACTACTAACTAAACGGGTCGGCATTGTGGCCGTAGACCCGTTCCTACTGGAAGGAAACTCACCTCACACTGCTGAAGTCCCGCAGACTCGACCCCAGCTGCTAGATGACAGATCCCCGATCTGTCAACATCAAAATAACATCCAATTAATAATTGGGTTCTAACACATAACTATAAATATATACTTTGGGTAATTACTACGTTACCCCTAGCTTGGCTTACCCAAGCCCAAGGCCCAATCCATAGGCCCAAAGTCAACTAGGGATCAAAGCCCAACATATGACCTAATTTTCCAAATTAGGTCCTAACCTCTACATGGACTTCCCTTAAGGCCCAATTGCTCAGTCCAGTCCAACATGTCTCATTCTAAGGGCCCAATATCATACAACCAACTAGGCCCAACTATGGCCCATCTATGGCCCAATTTTCCAAATTGGGCCCAATCCTTCATATGGGCCTTACCCTAGAGCCCAACTAATTACTCTAGTCCAATTGATTATTCTTGGATGGCCCACACCAAGCCCATGTGAAATTAGGGTTTCACATAAAATGATAACTAAGGTTAAGTGTTTCTCACTTAACCTGTTAAGGGCTTAACCCACTAAGGACTTAATCCATTAAGGACTCAATCCATTAAGTCCATTATTGCTTAGATTAATTTCTGCCAATGATTGTTATTTAATATTTCACTTATTAAATAAGTCTCGTGTGTGTCGTGATAAATTCTCAAATATTAGGATTTTCTCAATTAGCCCATTAAGGACTTAATCCATTAATTCCTTTACCCCAGTAGATAAATGGCATTGAATAATTTGGGCTTAATTCACAATCGAATCCCAATGGCCCACAAGTGGGCCCAATAAGTCTAAGGCCCAATACTCATAATTAGGGTTTTCCACCCAAACATGGCCCAATAAGCCCAAAACTAATCTCTAGGCCCATTAGGGTTTGCTAGCGGGGCACCACCCACTACCACCTTGGGTAGTGGTGGTCGATGGTGGCTCATGGCGGCGGCGGCCACCTTACGGTGGTGGTTATTATTATTTTTATTATTCAATTTGCTAATTACAATTACAGGGCTTTATTCCAAAATACACACACTCACTAACACACACACACTAACTAATACACACACACCCAACCACACCATGGTGGCCGACGGTGGCGCTTGGTGGCAGCCACCACCTCATGGTGGTGGCAGTGGCTTCCTAGCTATTTTCGGCTAGACTAAACACCCAAACACCACTAAACTGCAATAAACACACACACATACGATTTCTGTTGTAACCGAACTCAGCCACCCCTTGGTGGCGCCCAACGGCGGCAGCAGCACTAGGAAAACACAGCAGCGGAGGTTGCGATGTTAGTCACCACCTCATGGTGGTGGTGGTGGTGGTCTTCTTTGGTCCTCAGCCGAGCAAACGGACTCACACACTCGCAAGCACGACCTAGACACCGAACTACTCCCAACTCAACCACCTTAGCGGCAGTCACCCACCCGGTGGTGCTCATCGAACGGCCGCAACATTGCTCTAGACCCACAACAGCAATGTGAGAGTTTCTAAGGTGGCATCTGAACAGAAGAAGAAGAGGGAATGGTGGCTATTGGAGGGAAGTCGACGAAACAGTGGCGGATGGAACGGTAGAAGGAGGTGACTCCTTGTCTTCGTCCACAGCGACTAACCGTGGCCAAAAACGACGACGGAAATGGATCGCAAGTGGCTTCCTTGGGCGGCAACGACGTTGGCATGAAGTCGACGGTCGATTGGCAGCCATGAGTGACCGGAGGGTGGAGGAAACGGGTGGTGGCGGCTGAAGGGGGGGGGGGGGTGCTAACCGGCGGCTGCTACAACAAGATTGGGTTAGGGTTCTCATATGACTTATATACCCGACTCCACATACATCTTTCCCATATTTATAGTTCTAGTCCCTCCCCTTAGAATCTTTTCAAACCAAGGCCCCTAATTTACCTTTTCTACCCCAGTTTCAGAATTTCCTTACAATTAAAATCCGGAATTTACCAATTAGTCCATGCCTTCATAAATACTTACAAAACTAATCTGAAACTTACACTTTGAACTCCTGACTTTTAAAATTCTTTACAATTTAGTCCGAGACTTTCATTTATTAATTTATTTAAATAAACGGGTGTTACATGTTTTGTTACTCTAATGTTGTTTTTTTAAGTTTAAAAACATTTTTTGATGTCTCAAGTATTGTCTCACAGTTCTCCAAGTTATTATCACAAAAACAATTTTAACACAAATGTGTCCAAACAATCATATAATTTTCCCTAGACTCTACTAGGACTTCTTCCACGTGTATCTTCAATCATTAATTCTGCTTCAACTCGGTTGGTGATGGAAATGTCAGACGATGGGATAACTTGATGGACTATACCAAAAATCTTTCTTTGTACTAATCGAACATGTACTTCTCCCGTACTAGACGTATTATTTATTAGACGCATTCTAAAGGCAAGATATCACTCTTACGATATCTTTCGAGAGGTATCATTCACTATCGTAAGTCTTCTCATTTCCTCATTTACTCAATTCACTACCAGTCTTCACCATGATGTTCTGCGCACCAGAGCAGTCGTTTGGTGTATCGAGACGAGAACAAAGATAAAGGAAGATTTAGACACGTATCCCTCCTTATTACCTCAAAAAATTATATGCCACTTCTAATATCGTAATTAAATGTTTAGAAATTTGAACACATAAAATTTCCAGATCCGGTCGGCAACAGACCATAGATCCGATCAAACGATAGCATAAAGCTTCCCAAATCATTTAGCACATGAAAACATTTTAGGCATCTTTCCTAATTAAGCTAGTGCTTGTGTCTATTCAGGTGTACTTCCTAAAATATATTAGACACACTCCTCACGATCATCGCTTAGCATTCTAAGTTTAAGTCTAAAAATAAATCATTATTCCTAGTTCGCTTAAACTAATGCTCTGATACCAACTATGACATCCCCAATTTTCACGGCCAGAAAAGACCGATTTTGTTTATGCTTTATAAAAATCAGAGTACTTCATTTCATAAAAATGTTGCGGAATTTGTTTCCAGAAAAACACGATAAATACGTTATCAAAACATTTTCAAAGAAACGTATTTTATTCATTTTAAAATGTTTGGGATGTCATCGTCAATACAAAAACATAAGCATAAACGAAACTTACATTTATTTACACTAGTGATCTACATCTCTTTAATCTCTCAGTGTAATGTGACTTCGTATCAACACCCGTGATATAAATAAACTGAGTGGGTCAGGTTGGGAAACCTGGTGAGTACATAGGGTTTTCAACCCACAATATTATAATTATTATGTTTAAACAATCAAACAATCAACCCAATTACCCATCCCCATTATCTTCTCTACTCTTAAGGATTTAACCTAAGAGTCATCTATCCTGCATTCGTTTATTCCGAAGTCCCTTACTTCCAGGGTTATAGGACTGGCACTAAGTCCATAGCTGCCAATGTTCGTTCTTCCATAGCTGCTATAGTCTATTCATCGGGTACTAAATCCATAGCTACCAGTGTTTATCTAATAGGTACTAAGTCCATAGCTACCAATTACCAACAGGTACTAAATCCATAGCTACCTGTGTTTGTCCAATAGGCACTAAGTCTATAGCTGCCGATGTTTATTAGTCACTAAGTCCATAGCTGCCAATGTTTACTCACATCATCTTTTATCTCTCATCGTTCATCTACCCATGTCATACCCAACATATTCGTATATATAAAATACGTATACAGTTTAAATCCTTTAAAACATGCATAAAACGTTCATCCAACATAGACAGCAAGTACTTCAAATAATATGCACACTTAGCATGTAATTTATATAAAATACTTCATATCTATGTGTAAGATGAAAGTAACTATGCACTCACCTGAAAGGTGGTGAGTCGGCACTCGGACAGCACTTCGTTACTCTTAAAACAATTATCCCTTGATGAAACCTAGTATCATTACCACTAGAGTTTAGTCTAACGCTTGACGAGACTAATTTAATACTCTAGCTATTATTACTATTATATAAGCATTAAATAACACTCAATATAACTCATAATAATAGCCCAAATAATTATTTTAAGGTCCTAATAATGTTACTATAATTAAATAAAATCTATATTAAATATAGTATAGGCGTAGCTCACTTACAGCGGGTTTTTATTAAAAATCGGGCTTCGCTGGAGCAGCGTTTCAGAGACGAAAGCTTTTCTTCTCGGAGCCGTCGGGCGCTCCGGGGCTTTCTTCTCATGATAGGGAGGTTCCCTAGACTTGGGAGGGGTTTAGGGAGGTTAGAGAGAAGTTAGAGAGAGAATGAAAGGTTTGAAGGTGTGAGGAAATTATGAAGAGTTCATATCTTATTTATAGGAATTGTATAGTAAAGTAGTCTCCAAGCTTCGTCCGTAAATTTTGCATACGAGCTCTGTTTTTGTCTGTCTTTTTACCGTTGAGTTCCTATTAATGAGATATTCAACTTTCATTTAGACCTCGTTGGCTAATTCTCATTCTATCTCGGATTTACAAAACTGTATCGAATTTGTTGCGCTCGAAAAGTAGAGACTAAGCTTCGTCCATAACTTTCGCATACGAGCTCCGTTTTTGTCTGTCTTTTTACCGTTGAGCTCCTATTAACAAGATCTTCAACTCTCATTTAGACCTCGTTGGCTAATTCTCATTCTATCTCGGATTTACAAAACTGTATCGAATTCGTCGCACTCGAAAAGTAGGGACTAAGCTTCGTCCATAACTTTCGCATACGAGCTCTATTATCGACGTTCTTTATATCCACGCATTGGTATTTACGAGTACTACAACTTTCATTTAGATCCCGTCCGCTAATTCTCACTCTATCTCACATTTACAAAACTGTATTCACAACGCTCGAAGAATAGGCACTAAGCTTCGTCCATATCTTTCTCATATGAGCTCCGTTTTTGACTGTCTTTTTATCGTTTAACTCCTATTAACGATATCTTCATTTATTGTTTAGATTATTTTGGCTAAAAATCGACCGATCTAAAATTCAGATTTCGGGTTGTGCACTGCTATGCTAAATCTTAGAAAAATCACAACTTCCTCATACTACATGTTTTGACTTCCAGAATAATTACTTTATTCAAACTCTCCACAGTCAGTCATACTTTGGAAGTAGGTATGAATCAAGACTGTTATGAATTGGGTTTGTATATGTCTAAGGTGTTAGACCTAGCAAAAGTTGCTACAACATTCATTAGTGCTCATAAGTTCTAAGTATTGGATTAAACCCACGCTTACTTGTATCACTTCATGGAATTTATCTCGAGTGATCGTGAGACAGTAATATCATATAAGTCTTCAAACCTAGAGATATAAGTTGTTGACTATGAGTTGGTTGTGCATTGATTGTACGCAAATGCATTAGTAACTTGATGTTATAAAACGTGCCTTTGTGTATGATTCAACAAGTAGTAGTGACAATCATATGAGTCGAATTTTATTTGTTCCTTTTAATCCTTGGAGGATTAGAAGCGATATATGGGCCCCTCAATGATTTTGTTTTGAACTATGTACCGGGACTGCTCAGAACCAAATTGATGTATTCAGTTTAGTTCTATGTCAAACAAATCAGAAATCCGGAAACAAACTGCTGGATAATAAGTACGACGTTGTTCCATGTATTTGTCCGACTGATATCTTGAGAACAGAGGATTATATGATCACTTATCTAAAATGGCACTTCATAGTTCAATAGAGTTTTAAGAGCTACGATTGCAGGTCGATTCCTGAAGTCACACTTGCAACTATAGTTATCAAACTTATCCAAGTGGGAGACTATTGGATAAGGTGTCTAAGTCCGTAACTATATTTGGTGTGTACTTGACCCGACCCGACATGATCCATTTGGGTTGCATTTCACCGAAACAATTTGTATGGATAATCTTTTGAGAATAGTATATTTATGATTTATTAATATATTATAAGTTATAATATATTAACATGAAATCATATTATTTAATTAGTATTGATCAAGAATTAATTTAGTGATCAAAAGAAACTAATTGAATATGGACTCTTATATATATAGAATGGGCCAAAGTTCATTTAGGATGGGCTAAGCTTGCATTGATAGTCCATGGGATTTTTAACCCATAGATCCTATGGAGATGAAAGGTCATGGGTATTAGGGTTTACATGGATGTAACCCTAATCCACCATACTATATAAAGAGGTCTTTGGCACATGAAATGGCACTAGTGTGTTTGAGAACAAGGGCGGGCCGATTTTTAGTGTGCTTCATATTCTCTCAAAGTCTTCCAAGTTGTTTTGGTGATTTGTGATTCCACTTGAGGCATTCACATTATTGGTGCTAGGCTCTTGAAGATCCAAGCAACCAACCACAAGAAAAGGTAAGTCATTCTTCTAGTTTTTATATTACAAGTACCCCATAATATGCTGGTTAGGATGAGAACCTTGGATAAATCAAATTTGCATGTATAATAGAGAAAACATAGATCCAAGGTTTCTAGGGTTGCATGTACACCATAGGAGTATTAGAATGCTCAAAACCTTTCATCAAATGCGGCAAAAAGGGACATTGCAACCAAGACTCTAAGTAGACAGCACATGGAGTGCGTATCTATTTCCATTCCAACCAGATAGGTCACATCAATGCCAACTGTCCTCTTCTAAATCCAATAAGCACAATACAAGCTCCAACACCTTCAGCTTTAAGGATAACTGATGGACAACATGGCAGAGTTGAAGCCCCAAGAGCCAAAGGATGAGCCTTTCAACTCATGGCGGAGAAAGAAAGGGAAGCATCAAAGTTCGTAGATGGTTGTTCGTCTGATCGAGGAAAAGCCCTGAAATGAATATGATTGCGTCGGAGAAATTAATAGTACTTTTAGAATTTAGCTAGAACCTTATGTAATAAGTATGTAACGATGAAGTTATTATAAAGATGGAATGTTAACTTTACGTTATTATTAGTATCAGGTTAGTACATTTTAAGACAACATTATGCTTGTCACGATTTTATCCTATTTTGATCATGCTATGAGAATGTCACTTGTATTGGGCACAAGTAGTAATACTGCAATAGGAATATTGAAGGTCATTAGATAAGACAAAAATGAGTTTCTTCAAAGTCAAAGGAAGATACATATTGCATAGACAAAGCCAGCTTGGGCTTTGATTAGTGACAAGTAGCAACATATAATTGGTTGAACCTAAGTGGGGTAGAACCGACCCATAGGAAATATGTATGAAAAGAAGTCGACTTTCAGTTTCTACGTCGAGGACTAGGAGGGTGCAACACAAGTAGATAGAAGTGGTTCATTTAGGTTTAGTTATTCGGGGTAAAAGAATAAGGAAGTCTTCAGCTAAAATTACCCATAGGCTATGAGTTTCTTTGCTTTAAAATAAAGACTGGTCTTTCCTCCTAAGTGTCTGATAGGATTAGGTATTAACTTAATTCCGAGGTGCAACTCCTATAGCCAAGAGAAACCGATAGTTTCGTACCCTCAAGGACATGAGATTTATCCTGGAAACATAAGAGTCGCTAGACAAGATATCTAGTAGATTGCTTAGTTCGCCAACAAAAAGAATCAAGGATTTAGATGAGGAAGTACCCCCCCCCCCCCCACGGTTTAGAGGATGCATAAATCCGTTATGGTCGAGGAAGGACGATGACAAGAACGGTCAAGCATCAAAAGCCCAGTAGTCAACTAGCATTACGGCATGTCATGAATAGGTATATAAACAAATTAATTGAGTAATAGTCATAACTTGATATAGTTGATGTAGTTAGAGTCCTATGAGAAGGTTAATGGTGACCTAGTGTCCATTATAATCTAGAAGGGTGAGAGATAAGCAAGCCTTATAATGAGTCCATCACCAATATTAGAGTATTGGTTCTAGAATTTTAAAGTTAACAAACTCTTTGTAGTAGTTTTGGTTAAAATTTAGGATGATGGAACCCTACAACTAAGTAGACAACCCATTAGCAATCTAGGTTCGTGTGAGTTTTAAGGTATATGCCAAATTCTTTTAGAGACATTCCAAAATAGCATATTCTTCTAGGATGTCATAGATGACTTGTAGTGGTTAAGTCACTTCATTACAGCTCCACTATGTCCACATTTTACGCCTGAAGGCGATTGTCCGTCGTAGAAGATAAGATTCTGGAAGTCTAGACCGACGAATTTACGATTTGGAAGACTTCGCGAGGAGTTCATAAGTACGTCCAAGGTAGAAAACGAAGTTCTATGAGAAATGTCGAAGCAGAAGCATAGATTAAATCATGAATGATCTTGATAACTCAAATAAGATAACTTCTAGGTGTGCTAGGAGCAGGATTTCAGGGACAAAATCTTTGTAAATAGGGGAGAGTTGTAACACCCCCCTTTTACAGTTAATTAGGATTCAATATAAGCCGTTGTTTATAAAATTCAAAGTATAGATAAAACACTCTTTGGCCTAAGTAATTGTCATAAACATGTAGGAGACATTGATATGATGTGTATATATATATATATATATATATATATATATATATATATATATATATATATATATGTGTGTGTGTGTGTGTGTGTGTGTATATATATATATATATATATATATAGCGAGTCGACCGCTTGCTCCTCCAAGAGACGTGATGATGTGGCAAGATACGGACATGATATGTAGCACCATAAGAGATTGACATGTAACACCTTCTAGAAGAAGGATGTGTGGGCTTATCAGATCACGACAGGTGGCGGAAGAAGGGTGGAGCCAACAAGGACCAAGTGCACAGCGCACCTCTTTGCCTTGCATGACGTACTTCCCTCCACCCTATAAATTGATGGGTTTTATGTACTCAAAAATTCCTATGGTGCACATACAACCCTGATGCTTTGGATCTAAGTTTTCTCTAATTATACTTGCAACATTGTTTTCCAAAGCATAAAGCCTAAAGTAGCATGCAAGGTAACAATTTAAATCATAAAAACAGTTAGACGAGTACCTTGTGTAGTAGCTTGCTTGTCTTTGACCTTTAGGAGCCTATCACTTCAAATGTGATGCCTCAAATGTCTTATAACAAACCAAGAACAAAAGAATGGACTTGAGAGAGAGGCTTGGGAGCTCAAAATCGGCTAGTAACTCTTAGTGTGCATGGGGGTGCCGATTTAAGGTATTAGGATCTTCTTATATAGCTTAGGATTACAACCATGCAAACCTTAATGACTCTTCATATTTCTTAGTCTTTTGGGCTAAACCTTTTATGGACTTTCACATAGGTTTAGTCCAACTCTAATCAACATGATTCATGAGCCCAAATAAGAAGTCTTACTGATTTACTTAATCAGTCCCTATAACTTTAATTAGTTTCTTTTGATCACTAAATTAATACCAAATTAATTCTTGATCAATACTAAATAATGTGATTCCTCAATTAATATATTATACTTACAATATATTAATAAATCACAACAACCTCTTTCTCAAGTATCCATCCTATCAAATTTTTCCAGAATGTTACAACCCAAATGGACCATACTATTATCGAGTCAAGTACATACCAATTATAGTTATGAGTTTAGATACCTAATCCAACATAAATATCCCTTCAAAAATCCCTCTTTCAAAAGAAAGCGGGAATGACAAAAGAAAATCTTGAAGCAATGATAAAAGAAAATCTTGAAGCAATGATAATGTAATAGTGGATCAATATGAACTTTTCAATGAAAGAAGACTAGAGAAATACATGAGATCAAAGATATCTAGACCGAAATATTTTATTTCGGCTTAGTTTTGTGATAGTAATGTTTTTGTGGGCGGATTTTTGGTGTCAATTTCATAATGTGCAATCACACAAACCGAAGAACAAATTATATGTGACCCACACAATATGAAAATATCAATTTTGAGTAAGTAGCAATCATTTTTAAGTTTTGTGCGATCACATGGAAGTTTGAAAAAATGATTGTGCAACCATACATTTCACTTGAGGCGTTAAGGTCATTTAATGTTGTGTATTTTTTCCTAGAGTTTTATTCTCACTTCTTGGATGACTGAAGACAAGAAGGCTTTTAAGTTTTAGGAAGAATGATTGGAACTTCCTGGAAGCATATTTTTGCTAGCGTTTTCTCCATTCTCATCTTTGAAAGCTCTATCTTGGATGTTTGGTACAGTTAACTTTTACTCTTTTATCTTAGTCATGTGTTGTTAAGATTTTAATTAGTCAACATTATACGATTCATGAACATTTAGTTTAACTTTGAAAGGCTTATGAACTTGTGGTTTTCCATCTATGAAGGCAACTTCTACTTAAATTTCTAAGTTATTCTTGTGTTTTTATTCAAGAGTTTCAGTATTTGAATGATATTAGTTAGTTGTTTTTTTATTACATAATAGATCCACAAAAAAAATTTAGTAACAAATAGTTTTGATGTATGTTTTCATCTCATTTCTAAATCATAAAGTTGTGTTCTCCAAAATAGAAGTGTAAGCTTTTGACTCATTTTAGATTTGATGATTCTTAAACCATTTCATGAATCAAATGTTTATTTGATTCATGACTTTGATTAAAAAGGTATATTATGAATTTCTATAGCAACCATACTTCTTATAAAAAATCTAGACGACTCAAGATTTTGAGTTACTATAGCCAAATTAGATTTAATTACATGTATTGCACCACAATTCTTAAAGATAAGTTAGCTAATCATTTATGTGATAAAATTTCAATGTTGATTATCTACACATTATTGAATCACACCGTTTACACATTATTGAATCACATCATTTGTTATTTACTTGCACCAATTACTTTTTTTTTTCAAATTAAAAACCCCTCTTTTTATTTAATTGCCGTCATAAAATATTTTTAAAAATAGGTTATGTATATTAACAAATTGAGCCACTCTTTGTGGATTCAATCCCTATTACCACTATGAACTATAACGTGTGTTAAAGTACAAGATTATTTATTTGCGGGCCTTTGATAACGCTTATTTTATACATATATTTCAGCGTTATCTTAGTATTCTATGTTATAATATTATATTATTTATAATAAATGGTGCTTAATATGTTTGAATATGTTATTTTGTAAATAAATCACCTTGCTGGATAAAAAGGAGTTCAAATATAGCTAGAAAGTGGACTGGAGAAACATTAATCGAAAATAAGCTGACAATGTTCCTAGCATCGCGTCGAGAAGGCCTACGCGCCGTGTAGCATGAAGACAGAGATAATTTCGGGTTTAAATTTCCTACATGCCTCATAATGATTGCGGACTTAAAACTCTATAAATAGCATCATATCTTTAACCTAAAGGGATATTCCAAATTTTATACAACCTTGGTCAACAATAAAAAAAACCCCATAGCCATTGTTTTAAGATTCTAGAAGGCAGCCAGAAGGACGTTGAGATGAATGGAGTGAAGGTCTGAAAGATTAGAGAACCTATTCATGCCAAGAATCAATTGGTTTGCTGTCCCGACCATGTTTAGTATTATGATTTGTCTTCCTATTATATTTGTTTTTATGATTTTATGATTAAAAACCACCCTTTTACTTTGTGTTTAGATTAGATGAATCGATGAATTTAATGGTTATTTGTTCTACGAATATTTTGAGTTATTCAATATTTTATGTTTGTTTTATCAACCATCTTATGTGTTAAAGTAGTGATTTTTATTACCTATTTTTGAGTTAGTAGAATTTAGAAAACCAATATGGTTTTGTTAGCTTAAATCATAGTTGTTTTATGAGCATTCAAAAAATTTGACTAATGTTTTGACCAAAACCTAGGGTTTGGTAGTAAACATGCAACACCCCATTTTCGCCTTATAATATAATCAACTAGTTACATAAATAGACATTTATGATAGAGGACTATTTAAGATAAATTGTCTTGATGAAAGTCGTAGTAAACGCAAAACCGAGAGCGCGAGTATAGAGAACATCCAAATATGGCTTCATAAGAGGAAGTTACGATTTTTAGAAGTTTCAGCGTAACATTGCGCGACACAGAAATAAACAAATAATATATAAACACATAACACGTATTTTATAGAGAATACTTCATATCTATATGTTAGAAGAAAATGAATATACACTCACTTGATAAGACGACGCTCGGACAACACTACTGCTCTTAAAGTAATATTCTTTGATGAAACTATGATGTTCTCTCAAAAACCGGGCTTCATGTGGGCAAAGTTTCGGCTCGAAAACTCTTTTTCTCGGGATCTTTGGGGCTTCTGGACTTGCTTCGGGGCTTCGGGATGATACCGGGACTTCGGGGGTATTTCTTGCAAAGTAGAAGAAAGTTTAAGGGGGGGGGGGAGGATGGAAAAATAGCAACCATAAATGGCTAGCCTCACATCCTATTTATAGGAGGAGTCTGGCTTTCGGTACGCAGGGCGTTCCTCTGAGGGACGCAGTGCGTTCCAGAAGGCTGGATGTTCCTTCAGAAGCAGCGCGTAAGAGCGGGGCGAGGTTCTCTGTCCGATGCCATCTTGTGTCAGCTACGACGTGGATCATCCGAGGCCGAGCAAAACGAACGTGGGGCGTTCCCCTTCTGAACGCGGGGCGTTCCACCTTCGGATAAGCTTCGAATTTTTTTTATTTATTTTAATTTAAAATTTTCAAAAATTCATGTCTTTTGCATACGAGCTCCGTTTTTGACGTTCTTTATATCCACGCGTAGGTGAGACTAGGCTCTACAACTTTCCTTTAGACTCCGTCGGCTAATTTTGACTTTATTTTTATTATATTATTTTTAGTAGGCTGGGACAGGAAAAGTCCGTTATAAATTCATAACTTCTTCATCCGACGTCAGTTTTCGTCTGTCTTTTTACTGTTGCAATACTAATAACGAGATCTTCGATTTTCGTTTAAATTGTCTCGGCTAGAAATCACTCGATCTCATATTCGAACTTTGGGCTGCATACTGCTAAGTCGAACCTTTGGAAAATCATAACTTCCTCATACGAAGTTAGATTTAGACGTTCTTTTCATGCATGCTCTCGGTTTAACGTATTTTACGACTTTCGTTTGGATCGCTTAGGCTAAAAATCGCTCTATCATAAATTCACTATTTACATCACGTAGTGTCGTACCGGTTCTGTCGCGAAACTTCGACAAATCATAACTTCTTCGCTATAACTCGGATTTCGGCATTCTTTAAATATCCGGAATCCTTGTCACGACCACTACCTCTTTATGTATAGATATTCGACTGATCTAATATTTTATTTTATCATTCATATTTATTTTTAATTCATTTAAGTCACACAATTAAGCATAAAACACATAATACTCAAATAATACATATTTATTATATCAAAACAGTTTACAAAGGTTAACCTAGACTATTACATCATCATTAATACCTAGAAAAGAAACACGGGCGTTACAATTCTCTCCCCCTTAGGATGATTCCGTCCCCGGAATCATACATCAACAAACAAATGCGGATAGCGACTCATCTTGTCACTCTCCGTTTCCCAGGTGAGATTTGGCCCATTCGCATGTTTCCAACGGACAAGAACTAATTCGACCCTCTTGCGTCGCAACTTCTTAGTCTTACGGTCAACGATTGCCTCTGGTTCTTCAATTAACCTTTTGTTTTCATCAATCCTTAAATCATAAATTGGAATTATGTCGGGAACTTCTCCCGTGAACTTCCTCAAATAACACACATGGAAAGTGTTATGAATACCATTCAGTTCTTCCAGTAATTCGAGCTTGTAAGCTTGGTTCCCAATCCTCTGAAGAACTTTAAATGGTCCAATAAACCTTGGACTTAATTTTCCCTTTTTACCAAACCTTAAAAGTCCTTTCCGCGGTGAGAGTTTAAGCGAAACCGAATCCCCAACTTCAAATGTCATCGGTCTTCGCTTTTTGTCAGCATAGCTCTTTTGACGATCTTGAGCCGCTAACATTCTCTCCCTAATTATTTTTAGCTTTTCAGCAGTCTGATGGACTATCTTGGGTCCCATAAACTGCTTTTCCCTAGACTCAAGCCAACAAGACGGCGTACGACACTTCTGTCCGTACAAAGCTTGATAAGGTGTCATCTTAATGCTCGAGTGGAAACTATTATTCTAGGAAAATTCTACTAAAGGTAAATGTTCATCCCAATTACCTTGGAATTCCAGGGTACATGCTCTCAGCATATCTTTAAGTGTTTGTATCGTTCGTTCGCTCTGACCATTAGTCTGTGGATGGTAAGTTGTACTCAAACACAACTTGGTACCCAATTCCTCTTGTAGACTTTTCCAAAACCTTGAGGTGAAACGGTTGTCACGATCTGATACAATCGTTAATGGAACACCGTGAAGCATCACAATTTCCTTCATGTAAGAATTCGCAAGCTTATCCATAGACCATTTTTTATTGGCTGCTGTGAAGTGCGCACTCTTAGTGAAGCGATCAACGACCATCCAAATCATGTCGTGACCGTTTTGTTTCTGGGCAGTTTAGTGACAAAATCCATAGCAATGTCTTCCCATTTACCCATAGGTATAGGTAAAGGTTCTAAACTCCCATATGGGTTCTGATGTTGTGCCTTAACTCTAGCACATGTCACACACCCGGCCACATACTTTGCAATATCGAGCTTCATCGTCGGCCACCAGTAATAGGGTTTTAGGTCCCTATACATTTATTGCTGCCAGGATGAATTGAGTACATGGTTTTGTGAGCTTCTTCTATCAGAAGTTCTATTATTCCTCTTGTCTTAGGTACCCAAATCCGATCTTGGAATACCTTCAGCCCTTGACTGTTGATACCGAACACTAACATTTTACCCAAACATTCTTCCTTTCGGTCATTCTTCTCTAAAGCTTCTTCTTGAGCTTCCTTTATACTCTCCACAATTGTCGAGACAACTTCTATTCTCAACGCTCTTGGCCTTTTTTCTTTCAAGATTGACTTTCCGACTAAGAGCATCGACAACAACATTGGCTTTACCGGGGTGGTAAAGTATCTCACAGTCGTAGTCCTTAAATAACTCTAGCCAACATCTTTGCCTCATATTCAATTCTTTCTGAATAAAGAGATATTGGAGACTCTTATGACCAGTGAAAAGTTTGCACTACGTGCCATAGAGGTAATGTATCCATATCTTTAGAGCAAAAACTACCGCTGCCAACTGTTGTTGAGATGCATACGCAATCACCTTTTCTCTTTGGGTCAGAACACAACCCAACCCAACACCAGATGCATCGCTATAGACAGTGAAGTCTTCAAATAATCGGTGCCTCACATAGCTTCTTCTTTATCAACTCGAATGCTTCTTTGTGCTTATCACTCCAAGTATAATTAGCTCCTTTGTGAGTCAAAGTTGTCAATAGAGTAGCGATCGAAGAAAAACCTTGGATAAACCTTCAGTAATATCCGGCTAATCCCAGAAAGCTTCGAATCTCCGTGGGACTTTTTGCTTGCTCCCACTTTATCACAACTTCAATCTTTGCTGGATCAACCATTTCCCTTCTCGGTTGACCACGTAAACCAAGAATTGGACTTATCGAATACAAAAATCACATTTGGAGAACTTTACATACAACTTCTCCTTCTTCAAGACTTCTAACACTTCTCGCAAGTGTCTACCATGCTCTTCTTGACTTTTCGAGTAAATCAGAATGTCATCTATGAACACTATCACAGATTTATCGACGAATGGTTTACAAACCCTGTTCATCAAATCCATGAATGTTGCTGGCGCATTGGTTAGTCCAATCGACATAACTAAAAACTCGTAATGTCCATATCATGTTCTGAATGCAGTCTTCTGGATATCCTGCTCTCTCACCTTCAGCTGATGATATCCTGACCTTAAGTCGATCTTTGAATAATAGCTTGAGCCTTGTAGTTGATCGAACAGGTCATCAATCCTTGGCAATGGATATCTATTCTTTATCGTTTCCTTATTCAACTCTCTATAATCAATGCACATTTCATACTCTCGTCCTTTTTCTTTATGAACAACACCGGAGCTCCCCAGGGTGATGAACTAGGTCTAATGAAACCTTTGTCCAATAATTCCTGAAGTTGTGTCATAAGCTCCTTCATCTCTGTTAGCGCTAGTCGGTACGGTGCTTTTGCTATTGGTGTGGTTCCTGGAAACAAGTCGATACGAAATTTACTTGTCGATCAGGCGGTAATTCAGGAAGATCTTCGGGAAATACTACCGGATAATCACACACCATAGGAATGCTCCGCATCTCCTTTTTCTCCTTCTTTGCATCAATCACGAATGCCAAATATGATGCACATCCTTTGGACAAACATTTTCTGGCTTTCATCAGGGAGATGATTCAAGAATTCACTCTGCGTTTGTCCCCGTATACCATAAATAACTCTTTTCCAGGGGGATTTACCCTTACTATCTTCTTTTGGCATAATATCTCAGCATCGTTGGCGCTAAGCCAATCCATTCCCAACACGATGTCGAAACCATTTAGCTAAATAGGAAATAATTCCTCGTGGAACTTATTCCCATTCAAATCAATGAAGATGTTTTTCATGCGATGTCTAACAGGTATAAACTTGCCACTAGCAACTTCGACTAATAAAAGATTATATAGTCTATCAACAGGCAAAGTTAGTTTTCTACCAAATTCATGCGAAATAAAAGAGTAGTTGGCTCCAGAATCAAACAAAATTTGGGCAAACAATTCGTTTATGAGAAAGGTACCTGAAGCGACATCAGTTTCATCTTTCGCAGCTTCAAGTGTCATCTGAAAGGCTCTCGCCTTCGGTTTTGGTGGAATGTTGGGTTTGGCTGCCTCCTTCTTTTTCGGACAGTCTTTCAAAATGTGCCCTTATTCGTTACATCCAAAGCACATCCTTTTGTTGGACGAACACTCGTTGGCATAATGCCCGATTTTTCCAGATTTGTAGCAAGTCACTTCCTCACTACATTTCCCAGAGTGCGTTTTCTTGCACTTTTCATACCATTTCGCTTTGCCTCTTCCTCCTCCTCCAAACTTCTTCGAATTAGACTTCGAAAATTTAACTTTTTTGTTGGAACCTGAAGTTCCTTCAAACTTTCTCTTTTCGCCAACTTCAACCTTGTTGGCGGTTCTCCCCTTGATCATATCCTCAACAGACTTAGCAGACCAAATAGCTGCCTCTAGAGCAGGTGCTTGACGTACTGGCACCACATACTCCCATGAGAGTCCCTTTGCGTACCGGTTAACTTTTGTCAGCTCGTCTGGGACGATGCGCAAAGAAAACTCTATATTGTCTATGAAGGCATTAGTGTATTCAACAACTTACATGCTGTCTTTCTTCAATGTTAGAAATTTGTTCTCCAACTCTAGCAGATTTTGGGCCGAGCAGAACTTGCGCTTGAATTGCATCAAGAACTCTGCCTAAGTCAGTTGTAGTGGCTCATTAGGGATTAGGGTCTTCCCCATAGTGTTCCACCAACGAACAACGCCACCCCTGAACTGACGTACTGCATATATGGTTTGTAGTTTTCCCTTACAAGCGCATATCATAAAGGCCAGTTCCATTTCTGAGATCCAATCAATAACTCCGATCGGATCTTCCTTTCCAGTGAAGTTCGATGGTTTGCAAGTCAGAAAATCTTTGTACTTGCATCCAAGTCCATCATATCCTCCCTCTTGGTTGTTTTGTCTAACTAACGGGGGGTTGGGTTGACCAACAATCCCACTGAAGTTACCTCCTTCCGACTGCCCTTCATTCAACTCGGGCCGTTCAATCGGCATTGAAAGTTCTTCATGATTCTACTGAAGTAGATGTCTAGTTTCTTCCATTTGACAATCCAACATCATTTGGATCATCGCTTGTACCCCATCCATTGTCATTGGCTTAGGTGTTGCTGCTACAATAGGTACTTGCTCAATCACTGGTGGTTGATTCTTGTTTTCATTTGCGTTTCCAACGCCACTTCTAGTTCTTACCATTTTTTATCTATACACCGAATAAGGTGACTTTAGATCCTCATTCACGATAGTTATTTAAATCATCCATATCACTCCGAAACGTTTACATGCTAGTTCTAATACCGTAGTCATATGCTTAGAATCCTGAACACATAAGGTCTCCAGATCCGATTGGCAACAAACCGTAGATCCGAACAAATAATATCATATATGGCAAACATATAACATTTAGCACATAAAATCATTTTAGGCATCTTTCCTAAAATAAACTAGTGCTCGTGTCTAAAATATAACAGACACTAATCTTGCAATCTTTACTTAGCATTCCAAGTTTAAGTCTAGAAACCCTACAAATTCCTAGTTCGCTTAAACTAATGCTCTGATACCACTATGGCATCCCCAAATTCACGGCCATAAAAACCGATTTAATTTATGCTTTTAAAATAATTCAGAGTAATCCATTGATTAAAAGAGTTGCGGAATTTGTTCCCAAAACAAAATATGATAAAAATTTATCAAAGCATTTCTTAAAGAAATGTAGTTTCATTATATAACAAAATCTCAGGATGTCATCTTCCGATACAGACCAAAAGAATAAACAGTACAGAATAGACCTTACAATAGTTATTTACAACTACTGGTCTATAATCCAAAATATCTTGATAAGTCATCCAACCTATGCTCTAGTGCCACTACCTGTAATACAAAGAAAATTAGTAGGTCAGAGTTGGGAGCCTGGTGAGCATATAGGGTTTTCAACCCACAATAAATAATTATATTAATTCCATCAACCAACAATAACCCAATTACCTATTCCCGTTATCCTCACATTATGTCCCTAAAACAACTATCACAAGGGACCTAGCTTAAGGATTTTCATCGGGGCGACAACACTGCTTTGGGGGTTTCTCAGCAATTTATGTCAAACAAGGCAACCATGTGGGGGATGGAGTACAACAATTGAACACCCAAGTTCAATAACACTTACAGGTGGCGAGCCTGTCATCGTTCCACTGGATTGTCTAGAAGAGTCTGTGGTCGTCATCTAAACTCCGCTAGATGACTAAATCAACAACAACATCGAGGCCTCTCATCATTTTATTTAATCACACATCAACTATCTATCCATGTTTCACCCAACATATTTGTAGATAAAAAACATATACAACGTAAAACGTGTACAAAACATTCATTCAACACTTATCTCAAATAAACAAATAATATATAAACACATAGCATGTATTTTATAGAGAATACTTCGTGTCTATGTGTTAGAAGAAAATGAATATACACTCACTTGATAAGACGATGCTTGGAGAACACTACAGATCTTAAAGTAATATTCTTCGATGAAACCAGGATGTTCTCTCAAAAACCGGGCTTCATGCGGGCAGAGTTTCGGCTCGAAAACTCTTTTTCTCGGGATCTTCGGGGCTTCGGGACATGCTTCGGGGCTTCGTGATGATACCGGGACTTCGGGGATATTTCTTGCAAAGTACAAGAAAGTTTAAGGGGAGAATGATATGTGTATTTTTATATATATTTTTATGCATTATATCTTAATATTTTGGCCTTTATTATTCTCTTTTAAACTAAAAAGTACTCATAATGCTTTGAATTATGATTTGCAGCTATTCGTTGTCGATAAAGCACGAAAGAAAAGACTGAAGCGGAAATCGGGCTTAGAAGCTAAAAGAAAGGAAAATGCTGGAGGAGCTATTTATGCCCCGCGTAATAAACTTGTACACCAAACGTAATGACTAAATTAGACTTACTCCCAACGTAATATTAGTGTACGCCCCGCGTAATGGCTGGCATCGGATAACTTCAATCGCGTATAAATCTTCACTACGCCCAGCGTAATCCGACTTACGCCCAGCGTACGTAAGTCGGTTACAAGGGTTATAAAAGTCGATTATCAGCTAACCAGGAGGGGGGATTCGACTTCCAACCTAAATTAGTCGATATTAAACTTCTGTTAAGCCGTTTTGAGGGTCTAGAAGGCGGCCGGAAGGCCGTTAAGCTAACGGGAGCGAAGATCGGAAGGATCGGAGAGCAGATACATGTCGGTAATCATATGGGTTGTTAACATGACCATGTTTAGCATTCCATTGTGTTACTATTCTGTATTTAGTTTCTGATTTGGGTGTAAAAACCTTTTACTTTGCGTTTATGATTGAATGAAACTTTGATTATTAGACTAATTGCTATATTGAATTGTTTGTTTATGTTTAATTTATCTTGCCAAGCTTGTTAAAAGATCCTTACGTGTTAATGATAATTATTTTCTGTTAATTGTTAAATAAATTCAGTTGTATGAACATTTGCTTGATTGCTTGTCTCTTATGATTTTGATGACCATCGAGATTATAAGTCTAGGAATAACAAATGTGAAACTAGGATTAACCTTGGAATAAGTAAGTTAATGTGTGAGCCTTGTTAGATGACCATCAACAAGAGGTTAATTGAATGACTAATTTGATTAACTATATTTACAAGTCTTGCTTGATACAAACTGAACACTAGGAAGCATGTTAGTTTAATCAACTGATCGCTGTTTGAATTGACTTGTTTGCTAAAGGATTAGTTATGGTGAACGCGAATCTAATCAATTTAGGAATCGGTGAACATGAATAAACGAATTTGTGTATGCAGTTATCTATGTTTTTAAGGTATAATTTATCTAAACCAAAGTACCTGAAGAGATTTACTTTCCTGTTAGTTTATCGAAAGTTGTTAATGTTGGATTAGTGTCTAAGTCCATAACTATTTTGGTACGTACTTGACCCGATGGTGCATGGTCCTTTTGGGTTGCCTTCACCAAAGCAACTTGATAGGATGAATTATGGAGAGAAAGGATTAAATATGATTTATTAATATATTATGGGAATAATATATTAAAGGAGAAATCATATTGTTTAATTAATATTAGTCAATAATTAATTGGTAATTAGTTTTGTGACTAAAAGAGATTAATTAAACTTAAGGGACTGGAATTGTAATTATAAGATAATTGCAATTTGGGCCATGGATTGTCTTAAATCAAGAGGTGGACGAATTCTTATGGGAAGCCCATAAGGAAATCGTCCAAGGGCTTGATTAAAGGAGTCTATGGGTTGCTTAGGGCTTAAGCAACCAAATTAGGGTTTCCTTGTTAGATAACCCTAATAGCCTCAATATATATAGAACCCTTAAGGCTCAAAAACGTGGGGAACTTTTTTTCTAGGGTTAGAACACATTTTGGGCAGCCTCCATCCTCTCTCCTCTTCATCCTCTTGCTTATGGTGTTTGTGAACCATTAGAGGAGTGACACTTGTGACTCTAAGCCTTCCAAAGTCAATTCAAGGAGGAATTGGGATTGTTATTACTACATAACAATCAAGGTAATATCTTAAACCCAATTATATGTTAATATTGATTTCCATATGCTAGAATTAGGGTTTATAGTCTTGGATTCAAAGCATGTACAATAGAGAAACCTAGATCCAAGCATTAGGGTTTGTATGAGCACATAGGATGTTCTTAGGACCAAAACCCATCAGTTAATTGATTATTCGTTTGAGATTTATTAAACTATTTCTTTATTCTTTTCGTGTGACCTGTAACCTGTAATCAAATATTTTAAATTAATTCACCACCGTTCCCTGTGATCGACACCCGACTTACCTAAGCTATACTGTAATCTGACTAGGTACACTGCCTATAAGTGCATAGTTAGTCTAGGTTTGTTAGGTTATAAATATTAAAATTAGTGGGTACTTTTGTGCACATCAGGGAAGGATGGAAAATTAGCAACCATAAATGGATGGTCTCGCATCCTATTTATAGGAGGAGTCTGGCCTTCGGTACGCAGGGCATTCCTGCGAGGGACGCAACGTGTTCCGAAACGATGGGCGTTCCTTCGGACGCAACGCGTAGGAGCAGGGCGGGGTCCTCTGTCCGATGCCATCTTGTGTCAGCTACGACGTGGCTCATCCGAGGCCGAGCAAAATGAACGCGGGGTGTTCCCCTTCTGAATGAGGGGCGTTCCCTCTTTAGATAAGCTTCAATTTATTTATTTATTTTTATTTAAAAACTTCAAAAATTCATATCTTTTGCATACGAGCTCCGTTTTTGACGTTCTCTATATCCACGCGTAGCTTAGACTATGCTCTAGAACTTTTTTTTAGACTCCGTCGACTAATTTTGACTTTATTTTATTATATTATTTTTAGTAGGCCGGGACAGGAAAAGTCCGTTATAAATTCATAACTTTTTCATCCGACGTCCGTTTTCGTCTGTCTTTTTACCGTTGCAATACTAATAATGAGATCTTCGATTCTCGTTTAGATTGTCTCGGCTAGAAATCACTCGATCTCATATTCGAACTTTGGGCTGCATACTGCTAAGTCGAAACTTCGAAAAATCATAACTTCCTCATACGAAGTCAGATTTAGACGTTCTTTTCATGCATGCTCTTGGTTTAACATATTTTGCGACTTTCGTTTAGATCGCTAAGGCTAAAAATCTCTCTATCGTAAATTCACTATTTACGTCATGTAGTATCGTACCGGTTCTGTCGCGAAACTTCGACAGGTCATAACTTCTTCGTTATAACTCGGATTTTGACATTCTTTAAATATCCGGAATCCTTGTCACGACCACTACCTCTTTATGTATAGATATTGGTCTGATCTAATATTTTATTTTAACGCTCATATTTATTCTTAATTAATTTAAGTCACATAATTAAGCATAAAACACATAATACTCAAATAATACATTTTTATTATTTCAAAACGGTTTACAAAGGTTAACGTAGACTATTACATCATCATTAATGGCTAGCCAAGAAACACGGGCGTTACACATGAGAAAGGCAAGGCTCGAATGTACATACACGCATTGTGAACATGTTTCCGCATAAAACATGTATACTATGATATATTTTGAATAAATAAAATGAAAATTTTGGGTTGAAAATTGGGACATAACAAGTTGGTGTCAAAGCCCTGGTTTGAGTGTAATGGATGAACACTCGTGTAATTCTATACTCAAACTAAGGATCTGAGTAATGAATAAATTTTTTCATAAAAAAAAGAGAGAGAATTATACAAAAGAGAAAAGATGGTAATGTGTACTGTCAGCCAAAGCTCATGAAGGAAAGTGATTCCCAAAATATCCATATTGTTATGATTGGCGATATATAAAATGTTAAAAATGCATGCTAGTATGTAGGCTAGATATCTTTTCAAGAATTGCTAAAAAGAACTGTCTGGTACTTAAGATACCTTATAACCTAGGAATTTGCTTGTTTATTGCTGCTTAGAACCTATATTAATATGGATTAGTTATTTGACAAATATGTTAGGTTGCATGCTCCCAATATTAGATAGTTTTATATTTCTAGATTTGGCGTTACTGTGCAGATCTTTTCTAAGTCTAACTATCGTATTGTCGGATCTTTCAATCGACATACTGTTTAATTTTAGCAGCATGCAATTGTATTCGTCCGATAAATAATTAATATTGGTAGAAGTTATTACCCAGCTAATAGTAGGGTGAAGTAAAAATGAGTATTTGAAGGAGAGTCTAAAAAATTTTAATATATGATTGAAAGGGCATATATTCGTAAGGTAGGGCATCAGTAAAGATGAAAAGTCGTAGTGGAGTCTAGGAAACCTATTATATGTGCTCATGGGACATATACACATATATGTTTAGCAATCATCGTGTGTAGTATTCGAAGTGACTTGGAAACTACGAGAAAATTTTTGGGACAAGTATGAGCAGGAGTGAAAGGTACTAAGAGTTAGGTAGATAGTGTGGCTAACACTATAAATTCATTTTGCATTATTTTTTTCATTACATACGGTATGTTGTGACTCTAAGATGGGGCTACGTGGCCATAAAGGATCGAGGTCGAATAAAGTAGATTTGTGTAAGAGAGTTGGTTCTGAGAACTATGTGTGACACAATACCAAATCTAGTCAGTTAAGAAGGAGACAATTAAGGTGATCAAGAGAAGAATTACAAGCCTTTGTTGAGGCGAAGAAACTAGCAACTAGAGTTGTTACCTGCCTTGATGTGGTTGTACCACATTAGAAAATGAAGGAAGGTGCCTTCTATATAAGTGTTTGAATAGTAGGGACAAGAGACTAGTTCATTATAAATCTTTTATGTCATGCCAAAGAAGGTCGCTAAGATATGATCGTTCAGTCTGATACTGTAACCGTGATAGAAATCGCATCATAAGATGAATGAGAAAGGAACGTGTGTTTCCATTGGAAGTAGCATGTATGACTCAAGAATTAAGACTGAAGGTTCTTTAGAGGATGAAGGAACATGTATAGAATAGGTTCATACCTATTAATTCTCGCTCAGAAGACTAGTAAAACCATTATCGTTGTAATTAGTATAGAAGGCACATACGAGCATCTTCTATGTGCTTCCACCCGAGTACTTTATAAGTGTTAGGAGGATCATTACAAGAATGAAAATTGGAACGCGACAAGATGATTATCTCGGAGAAAAGATATGGATGGAGTAGACCCAACAACGGTCTTTGTTGCTAGTAGTAATACCCATTTATACCATTTAAACATGTGTGTGCGTTAGGACATTTCTAGACAACATTGTGCTTATCACGACCTTATCCTATTTTGGTTGGGCTATGCAAGGAGATCACCACGGTAGGCACAAGTAGTAGTACGTTGAAGGGAATATCGAAGTTCATTGAATATGACAACCAAGAGTTTCTTCAAAATCAAAAGGAGTTATAAACCACGTAGGCAAGGCCAGCTTACACTTCGGCTATGTTACGAGCAACGATAAATGATGGGTCAAACCAACCCTTAAGAAAAAGTGTGAAGGATAGTTCGCCTTTTGATTTCGAAGATAAGGTTCAGGGGAGTAGGAACGCGAGTAGGCGGAGGTTGTTATTTTCGATTTTGTTGAGTGGGTAATAAAAGAAGGAAGTCTTAGGTTAGATTACTCATACACTATGAGTTTCTTGCTTCTCAAGGAAATGTTGATCTTTCCTCCCCAATGACTGATAGGATTTAAGAATTGGCCAAATTCCCAGGTACAACTCAGATAACCAAGAGAACCATCTAGGTTCGTACCTTCACAAATAAGGAATTGATCCTCGCAACACAGGATCTAGGATTCAATAGGTGGTATATTTTTCCATAGAGAGCGTCAAGTACTCAAGGGATACACCCGACTTAGAGATTTGATTTCAATCATAGTAAGAATTTAGTTAAACCATGCAAAAGGATTTTAGTAGTAGGATAAACATCAAGGGATAAAGTGTTTTCATAAGTACGATTAGCGACCCATAGGAGGTGACCACTCAAAAAGGACCATGCCCATTAAGCACATGGTAATACTTCAGTGTTATATTAGGTTTTAGATTAGACTACGTGTTTAATTATGTTATTCCTTTAGTTGATAAACGTTAGACCTAATATAAAACTAGGATCAAATTTTAACATTTATAGGTTGACATAGGACGTCGGTTAGACTTTAGCACCCGTATAATATAGATTAAGGACCTCTATATTGATTATAGTCTCAAAAGTTAAAAAGTAAAGATATGTTATAATAAGTAGATATCAAGGAGGGAGGATGACTAGGTTCCTTTAGGATAGTCAGATAATGGTTGTGAGTCTTTAAGAGCACTGAAAGGTTGACCGCGAGTCTCCATACCCCGTAGGGGGGGGATGATGACAAGAGCGATCTGGAATTTGAAATCCCAATAGTTGGATAAGTGTCACCATGTACCGTGAACGAATTACTCAGACAATAGTTATACCTCGATATGGGTAATGTAGTTAGATCCTGCGAGAGGACTATTAGGCAACCTAGTGTTCATTATAATCCAGTAAGCGGGAAGATAAGAAAGCCTTATTATGAGTCTGTCGCCAATATTAGAGTATTCATTTAAGTGTTTTAACGCCAGTAAACCTGCTATAGTAGTTCTGGTTAAAATTCAAGATGTTGGAACACCTGAACTAGGTACATAAACAGTTTGGTCGTGTGTGTTTTTAACGATATAACATACGCCTTTTTGAGGCATATTCGTGAAAATGGATTCCTTTATGATGTCATAGATAAAATTCCATAGTTAATCACCTCATAACCAGTCAATGGTATCGACATCTTACGTCTGAAGGCGATCGTTAAACGTAACATGTAAAATTTGGAAGTCCAGACCGACAAATTCCTGGTTTTGGAAGACTTTGCGAGGAGTTCAGAAGTACATCTATGGTAGAAAATAAAGTTATACGACCGAATAGGTACGGAGGGACGAATTCGACGAAACAACATCGGCTAGATCCTGAGTTGATCTCATGAAACCCTAGTAGGATAATATATGAATTATCTTAAGACTTAAGGTGAGATAGACGTAGGATTTCGAGGAAAAAATCTCTTTAAGTGGGAGAGATTTGTAACACCCCATTTTTGTCTTATAGTATAATCGACCGTTAAATAAACGTCTTTTATAGAGGGCTATTTAGGATAAATAGTGTTGATTAAATTCATAGTAAACACAAAATCAAGAGCGTGTGTATAGAGAGCATCCAAATCTGGCTTCATAAGAGAAAATTATGATTTTTAGAAGTTGTAACGTAGCAGTGTGCATCACATAAACTTAAATTACGATTGGCCGATTGTTGGGAAAAACAATCTAAACGATAAAGACAATCGAGAATAGATATTGCATGAGAGAGTTATGATTTTTATAGGGGATTTAATAGCATAAGCTTGTTAAAAATATATCTTTAAAAATAAAGTGAGAATTAGCCGATAGAGTCTAAATGAAAGTTCTACATCTCATCGATAGTTATATGTGGATATAAAGAACATAAACAAAGGGAGCTTGTATGAAGAAGATATGATTTTTTGAAGAATCTGAAAATCCGCAAGCGCAGGTGCGTGCCGACAAGGCGCATGGGGCGTAAAGACAGCCCAAAGTGGCCCACCGGGGTTTTACCACGTGTCACCCTCTGACTAAAGCCACATCACCAGCCCCGATAAGATGCACGACACACTTCTGTGTTGCGCGACACGCACCCTTATTATAAATAGAAGTCTTCGGTCTCTTTCATTTCTCACCCCACCCTCACTCCTAACTATTTTATCTCTCTCTATCTCTCTCTCTATCAAGTCTGGCCCTTTGGGTATTTTCAGGAGTCTGAGAAACTCCATTTTAGTGAAGCTCTGAGGCAGTGGGCTGGGCAAACAGAACTGCTTGGTATCGAAGCCTTACTGGCGATCTTCCTAGTTTTTGCTAGGATCCCTGTAACTTAAGCTACACTTTTAGTGTAACTTATATTTATATTCATAGTCATTGTTATAAATAATATTTAATAGAAATTCCAGTTATAATACTGATTGATCTACATACGGGATAGATGTATAAAATGGTCACGTTGGCTTGGTTGTTGGATTTCAGAAAGGCTATATGCGGAAATGATCCTGCCTCCTAATTTTCCTGACTTGTTGATCCTTATTTGATAGAAATCTCAGTATTCACTGGAATTAATAAAAGATCTGGCTTTGAATACCAGATCTTTGTAGAGATTAAAAAGTGATAGTATTATAGGTTAATACTTGTTAGACACATTACCCGCCAATTGGATCAACAGTGGAATCACCTAGATAGTCATCAAACGTCAGAGTATCTGTCTAGGTGAGTTATCTCACTACCATGTAGTACAATATATAAACGTCGGAGTAACTATCCATGTGAGTTATCTCACTAGCATGTAGTACAATATATATCCATGTGTGTCAGGATAGAGAATTAGTAGAGTAGAACTGATAAAATAGTGTATATATGATTAAGTGTAAACTGGTAGAGTAGAAAGTATATATGTGCCTATATGATCTTAAGTGTAGTCTCTATGTGTGTAATTGTTTTGATATTAGAATTAGTTAGGTTGATGGTGGAACGAACAATGTACGCGAGCCTATAGACCCGTGTAGATTTGGTTAGGGTTAATGGCAAAACGAACAAAGTAGGGGCGCCTATAGATCCGCATAGATTTAGTTAGGGGTTGATGACAGAACGACCAAAGTATAGTAACATATAAACACGTGTGTTGACAAAATGGAATGTATGTCGTAAGTACACGTATTATTGGCAGATCGTGAGCCATTAAATGTATGCGTGTATATGTATTGTAGTATATGTTATTTTGAGGAACTTAGTATGTCTAGTGCTTACCGAGTTGTTTATAAATGTTTTTCTAGAACTTCATTGATTCATGAGAAGGGTAATTCTTTATTGTACATATGTGCATTGTCAACATGTTTCCACATAAAATATGTATACTTTGATATATTTGAAAAAATGAGAATGAAAAAACTGGGTTGAAAATCAGGACGTAACAAAAAAACGTGAACTCTAATGTATATGAGAGCGTTTCTTGACCAACTTATGTTATTTATTAACTTTCATAACTATTGAATTTAATTCCATGATCAAATATTTCATAAACATAATATAATTATAATTGTTTGGATGATTAATTGCATGATTAATGTGTTGATTGTCTTTATGATTATATAAAATTAGTTAATCCGACCGAGATAGATAATTACAATAGGAATTGGTAAATAATGAATAAATAATCATTACACTTTTAGTAAATAACCATGATTTTGAGATGTAATCAACTTTAAATCAAACTACCTAAAGTGAATCGCTTCTACTCGTTTTACCTTGTTAGTTTAGTTGGAATCGAGTTTTTACAATAAAAAATTCATTTTATCATGTACGTTTATCTAGTATAACCTATAGTAAAAAAAAATATAATATTAATTCATACTAGTTCCCCAGAGTTCGAAACCTTTTCTTATCAAAAGTATATTGTACACGATCAGGTCCACATCTTGTAATGTGTATTAGTTTAGCTACGATAAATTATGATTTTATAAATTTAAAACCTAATAATATTTTTACATATAAAGATGCACATCAACCTTATCAACCACTAATCATGTGTAGACTTCAATTGTTTTTTGTTATTTTGCTCCAACAACTTTCCCACAAATGATGTACATCCTTCCAATAAATTCATGATTTTTATGTCATTACAAGAGAAAATTGCAAAAAACACATTTTTCATAATAGTTCAAATTCAACACTATGTTAACTTTTTTAATTAAGTCATTACATTTTATTTATTTTACAAAATTTGGCACCCAGAAAGCAATGTAAATGTGTCACATTAACATCCCATATCAATGTCACGTCATTAAAGACTGACACGTTATTATGCCACGCCAATTGGCAACCAGATTGACTGCTCAACGGTCAACATTTGAAACAAACTGAAAAACGTAATGCCAAAATCAAACTTTTGTTAAGACTTAGTATTTTAGTTGTAAAAAAAATAACACGGTTTCAAAATTGATTTTTTATGAAAACTTTATATGTTTTATACAATTTGCCCTTTAATTTATATTTGAAATCCCTCAACATTTTAGTTTTTTTTTTCTCTAAGCATCTCTCATAACTTACAAGTCTTTTTTTTTGGTGGAGAAAACAATATAAGGAGCAAATTGAAAAAATAAAAAATACAAGGTTTTTTCAGGCAAAAAATAAGTTGTAGTTTTAGTTAGAAAAAAAACAATGTATAAGGTCTTTTATATTAACTCTATATATAAAAAGCAAAAAGAAAAAAAAACAATATATACTGGTTTTATGTCGTTTTATATATGTTTTATTGAATAAACTTGTCAAAAAATAAACTAATTATTATATATTTTTGGATCTATTGAAAATTAAATTAATAAGCATGTAATGTTTTCTTTTTAAATTATATTTTAAGAAATTATATGTTTTGCTAATTTTTGATGATGAAATGAATGAAAGTAAACATAAAAACAAAAAAAATAAAGAAAAGGAATAAACCAAAACAAGAGAAATCGACACCGAAAACCGATAGTTTTGTATTTTCAAAGTCGAAAATCAAAATTTTCGGTTCTGTTTTTGTTTTAGTAAAAAAAAAACTTAACCATTATCACATTTACTAGTCAGCAAAATAGGTTCCAGGTTCATAATTAAGTTGAATTATGAAACAATATATTTTTCTTAGAAACAGTATTTTTCGAAAGTTTTTTTATATGTTTGTTTATATTATTTATAATTTGAATTGCTTTTCTAAATTTTTTTTTAACAATAGTTAACAGTAGATAATAAAAATAAATATTAATTAATTATAAAAATAAACGATACTAATAATAATTGTTTCTAATTTATACTTAATTTTATTAAAAATTTATATAAATTAATTAACTATAACATTAGTTAATAATAATAATAAATTTAAATTATATATAGTTTTATACTTTTATAAATCACAGAGTAGAAACAATTGAAATGATATTGTAACCAAAAATTTCATTTAAAATATACAAAACTACAACATTGGTCCTTGTGGTATTAAAACAAAATTTGGATAGAATCCAAAAAGTTTCCAGGTCCAAATCAAAAAATTTCTGTGATTTTGGTCCAAAAAACTTGAAAAGATGATTATAGCATTTTATTTTCTTTTTTGTATTTTTTATAATTATTGTAATACTATTTTAATTAAATAATAAAGAAAAAAGAAAAAAATTATCCCCACCCCACATTGTCACTCTTTTTAACACCTTAGGTCGTTGATTGTGTAATTTGAAGTGACGAAATCCCCCGAAAAAACCAATGATTGTGTAACAAAATATACAAAAGGCTATACAAACATCATATTCATATGACAATTGGATGGACTAACGTCACTCAAGATACATTTTTTTCAAGATTATTAATACATTTGACAACTTTTTTTCTTAACATCTAATGTTACTCATTGCTTAATTGTAAGTGAAGAAATCCCCTTAAAAAACCAATGGTTGTGTCACCGAATGTACAATAGGCTACAAAAAATCATATTCATGTGACAATTAGATGGACTAATGTCACTCAAAATACATTATTTTTCAAGATTATTAATACATTTGACCACTCTTTTTACCACCTTAGCCTACTCATTGCTTAATTGTAAGTGACGAAATCCGAAAAAACACCAACAGTTGTATCACCAAATATACATAAGGCTACACAAACATCATATTCATGTGGCAATTAGATGGACTAACGTTACTCAAAATACACTTTTTCATGACTTTTGAAACCATTTCGTCTCTCATTTTATGCCTTTCGCCACTCTTTTCAAATGGATACAACAACTAACTCGTTAATGTGATCGTATGTACTTTATGTCACTCAAACTTCGGTCACACATGTAGTGAAAACGAAGCTGTGGATGTATGCATACAATCACTCATTTGCCGTGTGACAGAAGCCCATTTTTGTACTAGTGTTGGTCGTGTCGCGTCTCCTAAGTATAAAAGACACTTCTATTAAGTGCTTTATTCTTTAAGTAAGAAGCTATAACTTTCCATAAACCTTCTAGGGAGGTTGTTAATGGATAAAAATCATAACTTTATCAACAAGCAAGCCTCTAACATTCCAAACACCAACCCTAGATCCAAAATAAGTCAAAAAGGCTAAAAATGGATCAAAAAGATATCGTGCATGCTTTCTTTTCACCTCATTAAGTTTAGAAAGGTCCTTTAAACAACTTACTAATCTAGATTTTCCCAACCTGCAAGGAATATCAACTAATTAAATGGGACCAAAATGCATTAAAAACATCAACACTCTAGATCTAAGATAAAAACTCATAAAACATGGAACTTTATTACTTATAAAGGTTTGAGAAATGACTAAGAGGTTGATACTTCTTTGGATCTTGTTTTCTTACACCAAAACAACAATCTTTTCTCCCCTCCCCTCCCCCCACCCTAAATTTATACATTTACACGTATAATCAATAATGAAATTTTTTCTGTAAGTTTTTTAAAGTTAAAAGTTC
The DNA here is from genome assembly GCF_002870075.4 of Lactuca sativa. Lineage (NCBI taxonomy): Eukaryota > Viridiplantae > Streptophyta > Magnoliopsida > Asterales > Asteraceae > Lactuca > Lactuca sativa. The sequence continues at coordinate 140,844,317 of NC_056626.2, forward strand.
AAGTTATAAAGAGTTGTCAAAACCTCATTTCCAAACATGCTTTAACCATTGTAAAAAGATTTTAGGAATAATTTTTGTAAATAAAAGTTGATAGAAAAGTGTGATAATTTATTTTATAAAGGTTAACCATTTAAGATGTCCAAAACCAAATGAGTATTATTATTATTATTATTATTAGTTTACCTAGGATACCTCTTTAGTCTTCGGTATATAGATGAACCTCAGGATTTGTATATTAAATTTGAAACTGAATATTGCAGTTCATAAGATGTCTCATAGTGCATCATCACTTTATTCATTTAATCTCAAATTGGATAATGGATCTTGACACTCACATAAGCAGAGCCATATGAGAGTTAGTATAGGCTCGGGCTCACCTTCAAATTTTTTTTTTGGGTTATATATATATATATATATATATATATATATATATATATATATATATATATATATATATATATATATATATATATATATATTGTGTGTGTGTGTTCTAATTAATTTATAACGAACACCATAATCTTTTTTGGTTTCGCCCTTGGAAACTCACGTTATTTTGTTTGTAATATAATGCCTTAGTTGTACATGAGCATAATGATCTTGTTTTTTTTGTTGCTTAAGATGTTTTTTGTGTTAATGTTTGCGATTTGCAGCAACAAAAACTATTATTCACATTTAAAAAGTTAACATCAATTCTCAATCAATGTCTTAATCAACATCAAATCATAATGAATACTCCAAAAATAAAACCTTAGAAGCAACTTTGAAAATTAATTTATTTTGGTAGGATTTTTTTGGTTGAAATTTACGATCTTGTAGACTATAACATAATAATATAATATAAGATTATGATCCTGGTAACCTTTACTAGAAGCTCTCATAAGCTCGTTGCCAAACATGACTTGGCCAGTAGAAAAAGTTTGTAGTTAAAGTGTGTGTGTGTATATATATATATATATATATATATATATATATATATATATATAGGTAGGTTCAAATGTTTCTCACATCTATTGTGTGCTAGAATGCACCAATAAGAATTTAGTATAAATTATATGTATATTAAATGATATCCATATTTATAATTCTTTTTTATGGAAATTTCATTAATGTCAACAATAATATTCTTTCAGAATGAATTTGTATCTAGAAGAATGAGTGTATTCTAGCAGAACGAGAATGTATTCTAGTAGAGTACACTCTTATTCTTTATATTCAATACAACTTTATTGTATTTTAAATGAGTGAGTCCTGAAATAAAAAAATACCCATACATAAAAACCTAGATTTGAATTCATTCTGAAAGAATGTTATTGCTGAGATTAATGACAAATTTAATTAGTTTATATAGAAAAAAGAATTATAATTATGGATATCATTTAATATACATATAATTATGGAAATCATTTAATATCTGTCTATATTTAATTAAATAATTATTTTATTTACTAAATTTATATTAGTACATTCTAGTATACAATAAATGTAAGAAACACATTAGTTAACCCTATATATAGAATATAGAAGTCAATTAAAAAGTTTTTAAAGATTAAGTGATTAACCATGTCCCGTGCCCCGAACAAAAAGAGTATTACATTTATTTTTTATTTTTGTATTTAAGTAATACTTTCAACTTATTAAAATATATAACTTCATTAAAGACGTTGGCTATAATTTACCGACAACGATGTATATGATCCTTGACTAATGGTATCATACGTTTGAAAATGCACCCCTTCCTTAAATGAGGCCGAGGGTTCAAGTTTTACAAGCCGTAATTTAAAAATAGTATGTAAAATGTATGTTAGCCGAAAGCAATTAAATAAATACAAAACAATTGTATAAAATGGTATCCTTTCGAAATTTGCGACTCTGAAACAAAAATATGTCCAATGAAACATGTCAACCAAGGTCATGATAACCGGTGGAACCACCTCCAATCAACAAAAGAAAGTTGAATCTCCGATTGAATTAAAGATGGATAACTTTGTAACAAACAAAAAGATAAAACATTTTTTTAATATGCAACATCGAGGCATATTGTAGTCTTTTTTTTTTTTTTTGACATTGACTTTTAAAAGTATTAGGGGAATCAATAGTAACTAGTAGCGATTCGCTTTGTCTATAACATTTTTTTTTAACTAAAAAAAATCTGAAGTGATCCAAATTTGACTTAAAAATAATAGACTAAAACTGAATAAAAATTAAAAAATGGGCCAAAACTGACAAGCTTAATAAAATTCAGGGACCATTTATGTTAAAAAAACAGCTTCCTTCACATAGTTTACTATTCATAAGGCTTTTATGCCTTTAATATGTATATAAATATAAATATTATGAAGGCATAGTTGAAAAATATAAACCATTGCTTGTCATCAACCCAAAATAATGTTTTGTTAAAAAAAACAATACAAATATTTGATGAAACATAGGGATTACAAAAAAAAAATCCGAACCTGACGGAGAAACCCGAAACCCGATTATTTCGGGTCGTTATCAGGTTTTTTATCGAGTTCGGGGCAGGGAGTGAGTTATCTTCGCCCCGACCCGACCCGATTATATATATATATATATATATATATATATATATATATATATATATATATATTAATTGCACACATTCAAAGATAAAATACTTACTGTGGACAATCTTTTTAGTTATTAACAATCCGGTGTGAATGATCATTTTTTATGTTTTGACGTATTACACTAAAATTAAATCAAATAATTTTTAATATAACGTCGAGTTAATTTTATTAAAGTGATCCATCATATTTTTAATTTAAAAGGGAGACTAGAACACATATTTTTTATAAGACATCGTGGTACCCTAAAACGGAATAAAGATTTCATTATGAATTGTTGTAAACCCGATAAGATACCTGAAACCCGACGGAAAAACTCGAACCCAACGGGGCACCCCAATAAGATACCCAAAAGATATTGGGACGGGTTTGGGAAACCATGCCCCGCCCCGAACATGCCCAATTGCCATTCCTAATGAAACACACCGTTCAAAAAACATTGGAAGTTTCGAATTCTAATCCAGATATTAACGATTTTGTGATACTAACTTCTAACTATTAACCCCACCCTTCAAAAAACATTATGTAAAATAACCTATAAGACAATAGATTATATATAAAATGAAACCACAAAAATTTAAACATTAAAATGATAATTTTTCCCCCGGATATGGTGTTTAGTGGTGACGTGCATAATTTTATAAATGAGTCGAGAGTTAAAGCCTTAAGCTTAAACTGTTGATTGTGCTCTACGAATTATTTTCACATCATAAACCATAAAATGGTTTAGTATGGACCTTTCATATGACATACTTTACCATTTTTTTAATGATAAATTCTAGAAAACAAAATTTAAAAGAATCATAAAAGACAAGAAAGTGAAGACGAGTGACGATCAGATGCCGTTAGGGTTGAAATGCTGAGGGGTTGTAAGGAATAGAAGACTTTGGATTACGAGGAGTTGTGAGGTATACATAAGACGCCAATTTAAGGTGGTTGGAGGTTAAAGATTTACACATGAATGTATTTATGCTTTAGAATAATAGTAGAATGTTTTATCAAGTTTAAAACAACTTAGATTAGACAAAACTTTTATTCCAATGTATTTGGTTGACAAATTATTTCACAAAGCACATGTAATCTATATATTATATGGTCAATTTTTAGAAGAATGATTTGATATGAACTAACAATTAGGAGCGGACATTAACGCTAGACTCTAGTATTTGTCCTTATATGCAGCTGTATGGAGATATCGAAACGAGATTTTTTATGGTACTTATTATAAATTTACTGCGGTTAAAAGAGTTTTGGATAAGAATTGTTTAAAATAAGTCATGTTAATAATATGCTAGAATATAAGGTTGAATATATAAATATAATTATCACTTAATTTATTATGGAATAAGCAAGAGTTTTACGGGAATAAAATGTAACTATTGGATGGAAGGTTTAGATTGTTTATGGCTGCATCACATTTAAATGGAAGGAGGCTATAAAAATATAATTGTGTGTTGCACCTCATTTTGAAAACAATGAAAGTTTGTTTCTATTTTTGTTATAAGTGCATAAATAGTTATGTACTTTTTAATATTTTGGGAAATAACAATGTAGTTTATATAAAATAACAGCATAGTTTTTAAATATTTTGGGAAATAGCAACATATAATCCATTAATATGTTCGAAATATCAATGTACCCTTGTTTGAAAGTAAGATGTTATTTCTTGCATTTAAGGCAAAGTAATTGAAAGAAATAACAATCTATTTTTTTTCCTACAACAATAGCACATTTAGAAAAGGATAAAATTGGAAATGTGGTAACTAAAAAGTGATTGACATAGACATACACAAAAGGCCACATACATGGAAACAACACATATATCAAAGGGATAAAATAGGAAATTTGGTAACTAAAAACCGATTGACGTAAATATACACACATAACCGCACACATGCACAAAGACAGACATATATAACACATAATGGAATAATATAACTTATTCTCACTATTGATTCTACATGAACCAAACAATAAAATAAATTCACAAATATGCAGAACTAGGGGTGAAAACGAGCCAAGATACAAGCAAGCTACTCGAGATCGGCTCGTTAAAAGCTTTACTCGAAACCGATATTAAAACGAGCCTGGACTTGAGCCTATGTCACTAAGCTTGATTAGGCTTGCGAGCCTAAACGAGTCTATATATAATATAATTTATTATTATTATTTTTATATATTAAAATAAAAATATATTTGGGGAATTAGGGATTTTGGGTATTAATAAACGAGCTTAAACCGAGCTTAATCTTATTTAGGCACGTTAGACAAAAACCGAGCCAAACTCGAGCCGAACTCGAGCCCGATTTGAACTTGTATAATTCTTTATGAGCTCAAGCTTAGCTTAATACAATAAAGCTTAAATCGAGCCTCATATTGTTAGCATATATATATATATATATATATATATATATATATATATATATATATATATATATATATATATATATATATATATATATATGTTAGCCTATGTTTATTATAAGCCCACTTGTTTTGGGCTCCTTTTGCCTTTAGCCCATTAGGATTAGCTTAGTTTGCCTTTATATTCCTCATCTTTTTGTTCTTTGTTTTTATGCTTTTCATCATGAACTTTGTAATTTCTCTCTTTCATTATCATATGACTCTATTATCATGGTATCAAAGCAGAGGTTTGATACGTTGTTAGAAGGTTTTGTAGCAGTCATCTGTAGCTGATTCAGTTAATGTTCGTTTGCTTATTAGTGTTCATTTGTTGTTGTTGTTAGTTTGCTGTTGTTGTTCGAATTATAAGGTTTTCTGTTTGATTTCTTGTTGCTCGATTGATTGTTTCCACTGGTTTTTTGTTCTTGTTCTCTGATTGCTTATCCATTATTGTGGTTATCAGTTGCCATCATGACTGGAAAGGACAATTCCGTTCAGTCAATCAATACTCGATTTGATGGAAAGAATTACACATATTGGAGCTATGTTATGAAGAACTTCCATTGTGGGAATAATGTGTGGGGCTATGTCACTTTCCAGACTACTATGCTCTACGAGTGTTTGGATGTACTTGTTTTGTTGTTCGTCCTCATGAGAGGAACAATTTGGGACAAAAATATGCTATTTGTGTATTCTTGGGGTATGGTGTTGGACAGAAAGGATATCGTTGCTATGATCCCGTGAGTCAGAAGTTATATGTTTCCCGACATGTCACCTTTTTGGAACATATTCCTTTATACTCGATTCCTGCTACAACCTACGATGTAACGAAGTCAGATGTTCTATATATTGATCCTTTTGATGAGGATATAGAGGATCGACATTCTTCTATGCTACCTGATCCTCCAGCTCAGGACACGCCCTGGTCTTCAGAGAGTTCCTCGACTTCTCCTGAGTACGTGCTTCCGACTGTTGAGATTGAAGACTAGAGATGGAAAAAAAAAAACTCGTACCTGATGGGTACCCGAAACACTAACCGGAGTTCACTGGGGAAGGGGACGGGGATGAGTATTACCCGAATCTAAAAAGTGGGGATGAGGATGGTTCTACCTATCGGGTACCCATACCCATACCCGAAACTAGCCTCGATGGGTACCTTATATATATATATATATATATATATATATATATATATATATATATATATATATATATATATAAATTAATATTATTTATGTTTTTACTTTTAATCAAATCATAAATCATAATGCATAAGTGAAAGTTCAGTAGACAAAATAAGGTTTTTAAACAATCAAATGTGTAACTTTTGGAAAACTTTTTATCTTTTTCTTTTGTAAAAAAGTGGTTTAATTTGTAAACTTGAATGTTAGTGTTTGAATGTTATTGATCATGTTTGAAGATATTATGTGATTGTAGTGCTTTATATTAATTCTATTAGTTTTTGTTTTGTTGGTTAATATATAATTATGAGTTATTTTTCTTAAAAGTTCAAAACTTTGTAACGGGGAAAAAATCCCTGATTACCCATCGGGGATCCCCATTCCTCACTGGGGATGGGGATGGGTATAGATTTTTAATTCTCGATGGGGATGAGGGTGGGGATTCGAGTATGGGGAAGGGAAACACGAAACTCGGTATACCCATACTCGTTGAAATCCCTATTGAAGACCCACCTCCACCACCCCCAGGAGGTCTATTCGTTCTATTAAGTCTATCAAGCTTCCAGATTTTGCCTCCTCTACATACTCATGTTCATTTGCTTCATTTATAGCAAGCATCCACCATATGTCTGAACTTGAATCGTATTGAGAAGTTGTATTGGATCCTCTTTGGCAGAATGCTATGGTTGGGGAACTCACTGCTCTTCATAAACTCATACATAGGATTTGGTTTCCCTTCCTCCTGGGAAACATAAGATTGGTTGTCGTTGGGTATACAAGATAAAAAAACAAAATATGATGGGTCTGTTGAGCGATACAAGACCAGACTTGTAGCAAAAGGGTATTCATAACAATATTATTTTGATTATCAGGAGACCTTTGCCCCAATGCCAAAGATGACGATAGTACATATTATGGTTGCAGTTACATCTGTTCGACAGTGGAAATCTTTGAAATGGATGTCAAGAATGCCTTTTTGAATGGTGACCTCCATGAAAAGGTTTATATGTCTCCTTGTAAAACCCTGTTTCAGGACGTTTCATAATTCAGGGCCATGAACCAAAGATCAAGTATCATAAGGCTTCAAGCCTTGGGAAGTGGATATTTAGAGCCATTTGGTGGTGGATAATGTAGGTTGTGGGTACTGAGTGTTTAGTTTGTGTTTTGGAGCCCAAGGGTATAATAGTAAAGTGATGGTGCGGGTTTTTCATGAATTTGGATTTAAGTTTGGAAGGTTTTAAGGAAAAGAAGAGTTGATAACATTTTAGAGCTTCTCATTGACTTTCCATGGGTATAAGGATCATCGAAAACGAAGTTGGGATGAAAACGTTATAGCCATCGGAAGATAGATCGGTAAGGAGCATGTCGTGTATGTTGAGCGTACAAGGAATATTTTTACAGAGTACCTATATTTTTACACGAGCAAGAGTATCTTGTTTAAAGATAATAGGGGCATATTCTTCTCAAGGTGACAACACTGTGTTGATTGAGTTCAAGGTTAAAATACAACAACAAACAAAAAAGCCAATCTCTCAAGAATTTCAATTGTTGAAAAAGTTTTATAAGCACCTTTTTAAGTAGTATTTTTTTTAATCTAAATGGATGAAGAAAATATGAAAGTGGATGTAATTACCAACTAAAAAGAAGCATGCCTTCAAACTTCATGTTTTCTAACATGTTAGTTGGGTTGTTGAGGTAATCCACTGTTCCATCTTTAGTGTAGACACAATCTTCTCCTTTAGGTCTCAAGCAAAACATACATACTCTATCTCATCATATAGAGAATACAAAAAAACATTAACATAAATTTAACCTTTTATTTCAAAGTACAATGGCATGATAGGAAAAAAAAAACAAAAGTTAAATGCTATATTTGATGGGTTTAATACAAACAATCATATGTGTGCATGCAACCCTAGAGTTGGATCTATGTTTTCACTATTAGTTATACAACTTTATGAACACAAAAAGAAACCTGGCATGCAACTATTATTTTTGAAATCCATATAAAAGAATAGAATACATACATTTTGTTGTTATATAGTAATAACAACTAGTTCCTTGAATTTCCTTAGCTCTTGAAAGCAAGTACCACAAGTGTAGTACCTCTAATGGCTCACAAACACACTAGGTGAAAGGATGAATATGGGAGAGAGGAGAGAAGGGTATCTTGCCCTAGATTTCGTCCCTTTTAGGTTTTCCCAAGGCTTGGACGAAATCTTAGTGCCTTAGGGTGCTATTTATACTTGAGGCTAACTAGGGTTTCGAGGTGTAAACCCTAATCCCTTAGCTTAGGGCCTAAGCAAGTCCATGGACTCCTTTCCTTAAGCCCTTGGACGAAAACTCCTAGATCCTTCTAGGATTTTCGTTCAAGCCTTAATAAAGGTGATCCAATGGCCCAAAGCCTCAAGTATTGAATAATTACAAAATAGCCCCTGCACTTTCAGTCAGTTCCTTTAATCCCAAAATTAATTCTAAATTAATTTCTGATTAAATACTAATTAATAATATGATTCCAAATTAATATATTATTCATATAATATATTAACAAATCATATTTATACCCCAATTTATTATTCTTAACAATAAACCAGCCTCTCTCCTCAACAATCATCCCGTCTAGTCACCATTATGAAGGCAACCCAAAATGACCATGCACAATCGGGTCAAGTACATACCAAAATAGTTATGGACTTAGACACTAATCCAACAGTCTCCCACTTGGATAAGTCTAATAACTATTCTGCGTATAACCTCAGATCCTGATTAGTAATCGTAGCTTTCAAAAGCCGCTGTCAACTTTGATCTTATCAGAAGCGTGTCCTTTAGATAAGGGATCATATATTCCTCCATTCTTGATATCGCATAGATGTGAGGCATGGATTGAAATCATTCTCCCAGTCTATGTGTTGTTTCCCAATTTCCGATTTATGACAACTGACAACAGACTATAATTGAACACATAAAATTAGTCCCGACTTGGCCAAGCGCTTATGTGTCATCACTAAATCATCGAGGGGCCCAAAGATATCGCTTTCATCCTAATTTGGATAAAAGGAACGGATAAAATTTGATTCAATGCTTGCTTGCACTCATTTACCGAATCACACACAACAATATGTTTTATAACACCAAGTTACTGGTGCGTTTACATATTATCAATGTGTAACCGACTCGCAAGATACAACTCACACATCTCGGTTTCAAGAA